>NC_090931.1:529876480-530501480 GCF_040938575.1 Ambystoma mexicanum
CACAAAGGATTTTCAGGAGATGTCTCAACTCTTTGTAAATTCGGACCTGTGAATCACGGGACGGCCCAGTCGAAGGCTTCCATATCCAGGCGGCTCTTTGGCTATGTCATGCACTGTCATCGACTGGCAAATAGAACTCTTCCAGGCTGGCCAAGAGCCCGTTGCACCAGAGCCATTGCAGCAACAACAGCGTTTCTCTTTGGTGTTACCCTTCTGGATATTTGCTGGGCTTCTACGTGGAGGTCTACCCACACCTTCATGAAATTCTACTGCATCGCAGAGATTCCAGGGAGGAGTCCAGAGTCGCCAGGCTACACAGCCTGTTTGAGGTTTGATATGATATATGATAAGTCATTCATAACGTTTCTGTACGCAGATCATGCAAGGGGAAGGGAGAGGAGAAGTGCCAGAGGAGGGAAAAGGAGAGTACAAAGCTCAAGTAAGTGCCACTGGGGTGGCCGGTTCTAGGTAAGGGTAGGGGGCAAGGTACTGTAGGGTTGTAGATATAGACTCTGCTGCCTAGTAGGCCTGGAGGCTATGCATGTGTCTACTGGTCGTGATGGAGCCTGGTCCCCATAAGGTTCAGAGAGAGGCCAGGTAACCAGTTAGTGCAGCAGACAAGAACATCAGCCGGGGAGAGAGAGAAAGCAAAAGCGAAAAGGAAGGTCTTGAGTTGCTTCAGGAACCTGAGGGTCCTGCACAAGTTTGAAAGAGGCAAGGAGGCTGTTCCAGAGGGAGGCACCAGCCGTGGAGAGAGATCTACCCCCCACTCCCTGCCTGGAGAAGCGTCTGACCCTCAGAGAGTTGGAGGTGGATGAGCGGAGGGCTTGAGAAGGAAAGTGTTAGGAAGAGAGAGTTGGATGTGGTGTGGTGCCCTGAAAGTCTTGCGGACAATGCAGAGGGTCTTGAACTTGATCCTCCATCGGGAGCCAGTGGAGAGATTACAGGGCTAGAGAGATACGATCCCTGGGATTGAGGCCAAGGAAATGTTTTGCAGTCCTGTTCTGGATTAGTTGTAGAGGGCGAAGAGTAGAGGCAGGCAGATTTAGAAAGAGGATGTTGCAGTAGTCCAGCCTAAAGAGAACCAGGGCTCTGGAGGCAGTGAGCTTCTGGGGGAAAGTCAGAAAAGGAAGAATACTTCTGAGGAGGTGCAGCTGGTAGTGGAACTTCTTAAGACATCTGTGATGTGAGGAGAGAAGGAGAGGGTGAAATTGAAGATGACACCAAGGTTTTTTGCCTTGCAGGAAGGCTCAGGTAGAGGGCCCATGGAGGGGGCCAGAGTGAAAGAGGGAAAGCAGGATCAGGAGTCCCAATGAGAAGGATCTCATTTTTTACTGGCATTCAGGCCGAGATAGAGGCACACCATTCCTGAATCGTGGTTAGAAACTCAGGAATGAGCAGAGAGGAGAGGAGAGGAGGCATAGGGGAGCGAAGTGTCATCCGCACAACACTGAAAGTTAGGAGAGAAGGTAGAGATGAGATGGGCCAGAGGTGCCAAGTAAAGGTTGAAAAGCTAGGGTGAGAGGTTAGAGCCCTGTTGAACACCACATGTGGAGAGAGAGGTGGTGAATAGAAAGGACCCCAGTTGGACCTGGGAGGGTTGATAGGAGAGGAAGGGGGTCAACCAGGCTAGGGCCTGATCCATGATGCCCAGGTTGTCATGGAGATGATTGATCAGGATGGTGTCGTTGACAGTGTCTAAAGCAGAGGAAAGATCAAGGAAGTTGAGGACAGAAGGAAGGCTAGAGTCGAGATTTGAGAGTCTGCTCCAGGGGTAAGTGGTTGTACTTCTGTTGAGCCTTGTCACCTCTTGTGGTTGTGTTATGTAGTGTTGTGTATTTGTATTCATGAGCATGTGAATCCATGCCAGACCCCTTGTTGGAGAAGGAACAAGTTACTTACCTGTAACTGTTGTTCTCCATTATGGGTCTGGCATGGATTCACATGCAAACCCTCCCTCCTTCCCCGCTGTTAGGCAAAGTTTGTATGCAGTACCCTCTGGGAACACTATGAACAACTATGACTACAGGTATAGGAAACCCATCCTTTGGTATAAGCTTGTACTGCACAGTTTTGGTAGCGTGTTGAGCAGCCAGGTTTATCTCAAGAGGGGAAATGTGAGTTGTAGCGGAGTTACACAAAGATTCACAATTACTGGTATTCAAATAAACTCTTACACTCAAGGTTTCCTGCATAAACCATTATTAATGTATTTATCAGTCAGTTATAGAAGGGAGAAATCAACCAGTAACACACAAATATACTTCAATACGGTACCCTCTGAGTTTCTGGATCAGACAAGGCCCTTTTGGGATGGGCCACATACACAACCTACACCCACAGGTGACTTCAGTAACAAGGGTGCTGGGGACATTAATACCTTACTGTTGGCATTCAGAATGCTCTTTAAAAAGTAAGTAAAAGGCAAGGGTTATTAAAACACAAGAATGTACAAATATTCACAAGCAGGGCAAATACTTTCAGATAGCACTTAGAAGAGTCATTCAATTCAATAGGCTAAGCCAAAGTCAATAGGCCAAAGTCTTTGTATAGGATGCAGCACTTCAGGTAAGTAAATGGAAAAGTGTTTGCACAAGTTCTTAGGAGTCTTTGGTAAAAAGAAGAATCAAATGTAGGGCCACAAGCTGATTAGACTTGTGAGTTGTAGAAGGTACAAGCACTTCCACAGTAAGAGCTAAGTTCTCTTAGGCTAGTTTTACAGTACCTTAGTAAATAAGAAAAGGATGCAGCTGAAGACTTCTGTTTTTGTACAGCTCTGCACATCTCACTGTTCCTGGGCCTGAGTCGTTGGGACACGAGAGAAGACGTTGGGGGACTCCTGCACTGTATTGGCCCTGTCAAAGCTGGCAACTGGCAATCTTTACTTTCAGTGTCTGTTTCCCATTTCAGCCCCTTGTGGTACAGCAAATAGCAATAAGTGTGGTTCCTGGCTGTCAAGTTGGACTTTCCTCACATCTGAGGTCCCGCACTCAACTGAGGGGGGGTCAGGCTTGGTCAGTCCTGCTTTGTGGGAGTCCAGAGGATCTTCCAAAAGCTTTAGGCCAGCTTACAAGCAACACACACAATCTGGTGTCCCTCTCCCTGGCTCTACGGTTTCCTGCAGCAACTCTGAGGAAATTCAACCAGCTCCGAGATGGGTGTCCAGGTGGCTTACTTGGGAGTTGAAATGGAAAAGTTGTCCTTGCAGGGCTTCTCTTTCGATGTGAACTTGGCAATTCGGACCTACAGCAGGGCTTTACCGGGCAAACCAACGGTCCAGGAGTTGCAGCAGCCAGCCTCTTCAAGCTCTTCTTCGGTTCCTTCATCCAGTGGTAAACTCTGCGTTCCAAGCCAAGAGACTCACCTTTTATTCAGTTCTCTCCCATTCATTCCAGCCTAGCTGCCACTCACCCAGCAGGGTGGCTGTCCTTGCCGGACAGTAAGCCAGCCAATCGTCGCAGAGTGCATTTGGGTCTCCTAGGAGAGTAAGCACAGGGAGTTTTGTGCACCTCCCTCACTTCCTGCCTACCCCAGACACTCTGGCGCCAGAGGCGGGTTCCACTCCAGAAGACCGCCAAAGGCGAATAAACAAAGAGAACAAACTTGGTTTGGCGCGCAGAGAAAAACTCGAGAAGGACGTTTCCACAATGAAATAGCGAAAAAAGAAGACCGGGGACCATTTTAACAAAGAGACTCAGCGCCATTTTGAAAAACATGGCTCCCATGATTTAACCTTATCGGAGCTGCGGACAGTTCGCGGTCGGGGTATATCATGGTAGTTCATTGCAAAACCACTGCCACCAGCCATTCTGAGAGGAAAGGGTAACATATAAGATGTTACATGAGCATTTAGACCCAGGGGATACTAAGTAACCCCTCCAGCACTTTTTTGTAAGATAGGGTGTGCTGGGTCTAGCAAGTACAATGCTAAGAAGAGTCAATTTCACTCTACTGCTCTGGGAAACAGTTTATTCCAGAGAAGGTATTTAAACCGTGGGGAACCTGAAAGACCTCCCTGTGTCACTGCACTAAATGTGCTTTGTGACACAATTGTAAAAGATGATGCCTATACTAGACTCCATAACCAAAAAGAAACAGTGTATAAAATCACATAAAATACATGAGAAAGTGGGAAAAAGGGTCTCACTCTCTCCACGTTAAAAAAATCAAGTCCTCAAAATCCAGCAAAGTTGCTGGGGATCTCTAAGGTAGAGGGCATTAGCACATTTTTGAGAATTCTCCCCAACACCCGCTGTGGTTCTTCTTGGTTTATACTGTTACTTCACATGCTTTCAAATCTGAAGATGGCCACAGGGGGTGGGGCTTAGGGACGGTCATCATCGGATGGGTGCAGCGTGACCCAGAATTTAGTGATTGGTTAATGGGAGAAAGGCAGTTTTCAAGTTTTTAAAGCAAGACTGCTTTCTTTTTTTTTTACCGAGGATTCCCAGGCTGAAGACAGAGAATATTTATGAGCATGTGAATCCATGGTAGACTCCTGCTGGAGAACAACAGTTACAGGTAAGTAACTTGTTCCTTTTTTAACATTGGCTATAATCCGTTATCAATTCAGTGGCTTTTAACATCATTAATTCCCTAATGAACACGTGGTAGTGCCTTTGAGATGAGTGGAAACACAGATAACTTAGACTGTTCTAATGGCACAATCAAAATCTACTATAGTCTATTTGTTAGCCTCTGTGATGGGTCGCCCTTTACCCTAAGAGGAAAAGTGGTTGGCTGCCTTAAATCAGATTTTTCCACAAATCCTTTAACACCCTGGTGTTGCACATCCATGTTCAGACTTAAACAGTGATTAACAAAATCTGAAATAGCTGACCAGCTTTGTATCACTTGACCGTCCACGATTAGGTGACGTGTGCCAGAACACGGAGCATGAGGGGGAAATAGGGCAGAGCTAGAATTTCAAGAGCCAATAGAATTCAAAAGACATTTATGTATGGGATGCACAAAGTGCAAACCTAACTCAGAAGCAACAGAATGCTGTACATAGGGGAAATGGAGGGAATCTGCAATCAAGATCAGGAGGTGGGATAAAAAGAGCAAGATGGCACAAGTGCCAGCCATTGTCTCCGACGCTGAAGGCTGATGATTGAGGAGCACCCTCTAGTGCTGAGATCTCAGAAAAACACCTAGAACCTGAGGGACACTAACAGCCCTAAGAGAAGAAACACCTAGAACTGAACTCCAGTTGCGATCACAGAAGAGATGGAGTGAACCTGGATGGAACTGCAGAGAAACTGAGGATCTTGTGGCTGTGGGTTAGGGGGCAGTATCTGAAGCCAAGTCCCCAAGGGACACTGCAGGTTTGACAAAAATGTTGTATATGGAAAAGGAATTGTATTAGAAAGAGAACTTCCTGATTGTGAGAGAAATTTAAAAAAGAGGCATTAGCGGGTCTTCTTTTTTTCCTTCCATTGACGCTACTCCCAACACACTCTTTATGAACGGAAGCAGACGATACACATCATTGTGTCTGGACCACATTGTTAGGGGTGTGAGAATCCACTGCTGTTGAGTAATTTATGCTACCTTTTGGGGTGCCAAAACGGTTTATGGCTCCCTCCCTATATTCCCTTTGTGCCAGGTATGAGCTAACCTATGTTAGCCCATGTTTGCCTCCCACAATAAACAAGCTCCTTCTGAAGATTTAACTTGCCTCCCACCTCTGCTAGAGTCAGGAAGGCCGGTTCAGAGGAAGTGAAGTAGTAGGACATAGATTTCATTCTCCTGCTTGACGGACAGACATCTTAACAAACCACTCTGCAGTCAGAGAAAGTGTGCCCATATCAATTAGCCTGGTGTGAAATATGCGTGCGTCTGCTATTTGATGAACCTTTCGGCCTCAGCAGCTCTTGGTGTGTGCTGTGAAAAGCCATTGGCATGGGAAGTGAAGGTAGGAGAGGATGAGATGTGAGGCGGGAAGCACAGCCTGTCGGTGTTGCTTTGTATTGACCACCCATTAGAAATGGTACTAAGTTCTCCAGGATGCACACCTATGTAAAACAATTAATTTGATCACAGGCAGGGGTGTTGCTAGGCCTGGAAAAGATCCGGGGCAGTGGTAGAAGTGTACTGAAAAAAGTAGTGGAAGTATGGTCTCGGCAGGGGAGCGGGTAGGTGGACACATAGGGCAACATGTGACAAGTGCAGCCAGGGCATTCCAAAAGTCTAAGGACCCAATTCATAAAATTCATTTGCACGGAAAAAGGGGCGCTTAAGTGCAAAATGCGCGCAAGCTCCCGTTCGCTGATTCATGGAACACAATGCGCGGCGCTTATCCGAGACTTGCGCCGAATCCCCACTGGTCCAACACGTCACTGCAACACCAAGAACGCCTTGCGTGAGACTCCCAGCGAAGACGCATACCGTCTTGCGCAATCACCTAAAAAGGGGGCGGAACACGTGGAATGGGGAACAACAAGCGTAAATGTGGACGTTACGTGGAAAGTACCACCGTATAATACTCGCAATGCCCACACACGTGCTAACATCACGTATTCATGGAATCGAACAGGGCTCACCGGCGCGCGGAAAAAGGCGCGCAAATCCGGAAATACGCCTGCCACACGAAAGCAGGCATAAGTTTCACCACGCACTAAAAACAATGCATAAAAAGGGCGTGCGAAAAACCAACGCGCATATACAGCTACAATTAATGTACCATTTTTGGCAGCAGTGATCACTGGAGGAGGATGGCCAGGGCATGCATTTTTTTTTTTACCCGGGACCAGCCTTTTTGGGATAACTGATGACCAGGTCTATGGCAGGTAGAGGTTTCCACCTCATATAATATTAGACCTGGTCACAGAGTGGGTAAATGACCTCACATCAGCCACCCTGTGCTCCCAAGCACTGAGCCCTTTGGAAAAGGTGCTCAATGTACTCCATTTTTTGGCCACTGGGTCATTTCAGGGGACAACTGCCATAGTCGTGGCATTTCACAGCACACGCAGTCACGCTGCCTACACCAGGTGTTGGCAATCATGACTGCACACCCCTCAGTCTGCAGGCACGTATACATGCCCAGAACACCAGCAGAAAGGCAGGTCGTGGTGCAGGACTTTTACGGGGTGGTGAACTTCCCTAAAGTGCCTAAAGTGCCTGAGGCCATCGATTGCACCCATGTGGCCCTACTTCCATTTAGGGCCACAGAGCACATCTATCGCAATCGCAAGCACTGGCATTCCATCAACGTGCAGGTTGTATGTGATGCCATGGGAATCATTACATCTGTATATACAAACTATCCAGGGTCCACCCATGATAGATTCATATTCAGAATGTCACCCCTACACCGGGCCCTGGAAGCTGGGAGACATGGCAACACATGGCTCATTGGTGAATACAAATGGCCCTGCAAATGCATGCATGTCTCACACAGACAAAACCACACCACTGACAACCCATGTCACCTCCACAGGGGACAGTGCCTACCCTCTGAGCACCTATATGATGACGCCAATACGGAACCCCACCACACCACCCCAGGTAAGATGCAACACAGCCCATATTGCAACTAGGGCCATAGAGTAGCGCACATTTGGAGTGCTAAAGTCACACTTCCGTTCCCTTCACCACTCTGGTGGTGAGCTACTATATGAACCACCAGTAGTGTACAATGATCATTGTGGCAGCATGTGTCCTGCACAACATTGCAACACGGTGTGGCATACCGGTAGACATGGTGGTGCCCTCACATCCCCAACCACTTGCATGGCGGCTGCGCATGGGAGGGGAAAGGACATGTGGCGAGCCTTCTCGTATCCAGCTGGTGGCACAATTGTTCACCTAAAATTCAACCCCTGCGGAGTGCACACAGCCCTGGCACTTTCCAGGTGACAATCGATGATGACAAAGGGACAATCAACTGTCCCAACCTTACCACCCTGAGAATGTGTCCTTGAAAGTGCCACATTGTGTGCATCCCTTAGAACTTAAAATAACTCAATGTGGTGTGCACAAAAGGTACACATGGAAGATGGAGTATGCCACTAACACCATGCCATAGTACACATCTAAATGCCGGTATGTCAGCTAAACCCTCCCACACTGCATGTTACCTGGTTGACACACCATGCCATGACTTGCAGTGTCAAAACTGAGAAATAAATGGCCAACACATAACACTACTGTCACAAAGCGCTCAACGTAACAGTTTCAGAAATAACTCACTCTCACACATCAAAACAACAATGTACACATGAACATCAATTGGCCTGTACAACATACCAGAAACACATGACCCAACAGTGAATCTGTCTGACAGTGACCAATCATAATTGCACAAGTGCCACAATGTGTCGTAACTTGCACATGGCACCCTTGTATTTATTGTGTGGCTCTGCTAACTAAAGGGGGCAGGGAAGTGCATACGGCCGGAAGGCAAACAATAATGGAGATAGTCAAGCTAATACATGAAGATTGAACATGAACAAAGGATGGATCTCAATGTCCAAACAAAAAGGGATGCTAACCATGCACTGGACAAACAATCATGAATCCTGCTAGGGGTGTATACACAGGTTGGACTTGAGACTGCCCACAGAAATAACGGAAGCCCAATGCCTCTATGTAAGTTACTTTTGCACGCTGCACTCCTTGCAAGCCCATGGAAACAGGAAGCAGGAGTGGCATATGTGTCTGGACCCTAAGGCACAAACAAGGAGGGTACCAACACGAGACAAGCCTGCATGGGTCCAGCTGGAATCTACAGTGGATGCTCTTGGCTGCCACACAAAGAAACACACTGTCACATAAATGCACAATAGACAAAAAACAAGTTTAAAAAAAATGCCCATGGGGAACCGGGTGGGGGGCGTCCAGGAGGGAGGAGGTGCAGGATGCACGTCAACATCCACCCACATGTGTGGATGTTGAGAAGAAAAAAAACCCTCCATGGGTTAATTGACCACATGGCTAGCATGGGTAGGGAGACATGTTGCCACTCTCTGGTGTAGCATCAGAATGTGGTAGTGGTAAGGAAGGATCACCACGCATAGCCCTGGCCTGGTCCTCCATGGCAGTGGCCATGCAGGTCTGAGATGATTGCATCTGCAACATGATGGCTAGAGGGTCCCCATGCAACACCTCACGGTATGCACAGAGTTTCTCCGTTATGGCATGAGTCAACTGTTGCATCTGCTCTTCAAACTGTCTACTGGTGGCTGCCTCAAGTGCAGACAGTGTCGTTCTGAAGGACCTATACTCTAACTTCAGGGCTTCCCTGTGGGCCTGACCCTCTGCAGCCATGGATGCATGCAGAGCTCTCAGTTCTGCCCATCGGCTCCTGTTGCTGGCCACAATGTTCATCCTGTGTGAGCAGCATGTGGACCGCAATGCCTGCTGCTGGTGCTCCACCTGTCTTGCTGGGGGTATCATGGAATTGGCCAACCTATCCATGCCCTGAGCCAACATCTCATATGAAGCAGCCTGTTGTTATGCAACAGCATACGTGGGCTGCTCCACACAGTCTCGCCAGCTAACACACAGCCACCGCGTTGGCGGATCCCACTCCTGCCTGGGACAAGGGAACTTGGCCCTTGATGTGATGGCGCTGTTTGTGTCTGCAGGACTGTATCCTTCCCTTGATCAGCTGGCCCAGGACCAGGAGTCAATACTGTGGAGCGTGACCCTGCAGCCGTACACAGACGGACGTTCCAACACTGACTGGCCATGTGAGGGCCCCCCTTCATACGTTTGGGATACACCCACACTCGATGCACTCACCTGCAACAGCACAGAGGAATCAAATTCAGGTTCACCACCAGAGCCATAGGAATCATCAGAGGCAGACTCATACTGAGTCAGGCCCGGGATGGACTGTAGCACCAGTGGTACCATGGGCTGCCACACCACGTCCTCCACTGGTGCTTGTTTGTGGATCAGTATCCTCCTCTTCCTCCTCCTCCTCCTCTTCATCCAGTGCCTCATCACCTGTACATGGACATAAAAATAGACGAAGAATCATGTAAATGGCATAGCCCACACACATAGACATCACAATGTCGTCATGCAACACATTAACCTGCCCTGTCACAAACTCCTTTACGTACGCAGTGTCAATGGAAGTAAAGGGTAGCATGAAAGCAGCCATGGATGTGTGTGGAAGGGCCAAATGCCACATGTAGTGCATAGTGCATAGCACCTGTTTCACACATGAGCACCTGACTGGCATAGTTCAGTCACCAACCTCACTGATGCAAATACACAAATGTCACGCAGCATAGCCATGCCTGATCTGTCAAACTGCATTAGATTGAACTTGCTGACTACTGTCCCAGAGCCATATACAATGGATGTGACATGACATGTAATTTACAAACTCAATACAGACAAGTGTCACAAGCTGCTGCGATACAAGGGTGGTGGAATAGAGTGAAGGCACTCACACCCATCCCATGAGGCCAAGTCACATTGACATCACGCGAGTGAATAGGCACGGTGAAGGTGAGACCTGGGGTTGGAAATGGGAGTGGGCAGTGCAGTACATGGGAACGGCATCCAAATAAAACGACACAATCAGTAATGTAAATGCTGTGGGCTGTTTGCAGTGTAAATGTAAGTGCAGACATCAGGTGTCAATTGCTGCTAGAGGGTTGAAGGGATACAGTAAACAGCCACTGAATGCGGGGGATGGCAGGGAGGCAGTGCAGGGGTTCAACTGGTGGGTCAGAGGGCCGTGTCAGAGATCAGAGTGTGGGCAGGTGACTAGTGCATTCTCTGTCATCCAGGACTCCAGAAGGGAAGAGGAGGAGAGAAAGCACAATACATGAGTAAGCATCGGAAGTGCCTCCAGATCTGGAGAAGGTTCACCTCCAGTTCCATTGAGGCAGGGATGCTGTTCCAGAGGGAGGCCCCAGCCGAAGTTAGACATTAACCACCAACTAATTGCTATGAGAAGTAACTGACCCTGAGGGAGTTGGAAAGGGATGATCAAAGACCATGAGAAGGAAGCAAATTTGGAAGATGGAGTTGAAGGAACTGCGGCCCCAGGACCCATAAGGCCTTGTGGACAATGCATAGGGATTGAAAATGAACAGTCGTAGCCACTGGGAGCCAGTGCCATCATCACAGTTCTAGTGAGATACAATACCTGGCCCCAAGACAAAATACAATTCCCACAGTCCAGTTATGCATGAGTTGCAGAGGGAAGAGAGTAGAAGCACAGAAATCTTGGTAAAGTCTGTTGCAGTACACCACCATAAGAATGACCAGTCCTCTGGAGACAGGTAGCTGCTGGGGGAAGGAGAGGAAAGGAAGAATACCCCTGAGGAGGTGCAGCTGACAGGGCGACCTCTCAGAGACATCAGAGATGTGCTGAGAGAAGGTGAGTGTCGTCTCGAAGATTGTCACAGGCTATCCGCCATCACAGGTTGGAGCAGGAAGAGGGCCAAGAGAGGCTGGACAGAGAGTGACATGGAAGGAGTGAGGAGGTGTGGTGATGGGGTTTGTCACAGTATGCAGCACTTTGTGTGTATGCAGTCTTCAGGCAGGACAACAAGCACGTGTCGGTCCACCATGACATGGTTCACCCATGGCAGTCATGTAAATGCAGGCAGAACTGACAGACAATCATTACACTTCATCCAAGCAACATACACATGTCCTGGACACACACGCATCACCACTCACCAGACATTCCCTCATAAATTGGCAGGTCTCCCACACCTTGGATCTGCTCCACATCAATCATATCACTAATGATCTCTTCATGTAGAGTGTGTTCTTCGCCTCTCGTGTTGAACCACCTACAGTCACCACAGTAGAGGCGTAGTTGGCACCCAGCTTATCTTTGGCTCGGCGCCAGAGGTCATTCCAACGCTTCACTGCCTCAGAAGCTGTGCGCCTCTCATTGCCCAAGGCGTTGATATGATCAATGACGCACTGCCAGTGGGCCATACGCTGGGCAGGCGTATGTGTGCTCTCTGCCCGCACAAGCATGTCATGTTCGTGTTCCCGCACATAGTCCACTAGGATCTGGAGTTCCTCATCAATAAAGCTCCACTTCCTCGACGTTTGGGTCTCCTGTGCCGTGCCTTGGGACTGAGCCTGTTTGCCTACTGCTAGCTTTGCCTTCTTGCAAGGTCGTGCAGACCCAGAGTGGCTGGGACTACTTGAGTCAGTAGGGGCTGGAGCATTGGTGGACTGGTCTGTGGCATCACCCACTGATGCTGTGACTGTAGGTAGCCTTGCAGGCATCTGTACCTGGGTGCTGGTGCCTGGACCTTTGTCCGTACGTCACTTGCCCTTGGTGACAGGGTCACCCACCCCTGGATCTCTGCAGGCCTGAGCCGAGACCACTACAGGCCTGGCTGGGCGACCCTGAGGCTGGGTGGTGGTTGCTGCAGCTGCCCCTGCAGCTTCCTCACCCTACCCGGTGTGGACAGCAGATGGCAATGCTGCCCCAGGACCCTGGGTGTTGGTGCTTGAATCTTTGTCTGCAAGTCTTCTGCCTCTCTGCGGGCCTGGGCCAGGACCACTACATGCCTGGCTTGTTGACCCTGAGCCTGGGTGGTGGTTGCTGCAGCTGCCCCTGCAGCTTCCTCACCCTGCATGGTGTGGAAAGCAGATGGCGATGCTGCTCTAGGACCCCGGGTAATGGGTTTAGGGCATGGCTCTCCCTGCATGTCCCCGGGCACCTTGGCCACCTCGCCCACTTTAGCCACCTCGGCCACCTCCTCCACCTCGGCCACCTTGTCCACCTTTGCTTCCCTTCCCAGTTGTTGCCCTCCCAGTCATGGCACTGATGGATTAGTGCAATGGGAGGTGCAGATATCAATTGTCCTGGGCAATTTGAGTGAGGGGGCAGTGTACGTGATGTTAAACATACCAGTGTGCCCCAGCAAGGCTCAATGTAACCCCTGGGGAAAAATAAACGGGCCATGTAATGCACAGGCACCCCAAAAATAAAAAACACATGTACGCAACCCCTCAGTAGCCCACGTGTAAAGGAAAAACATAGCGTATTACGCGGTGGCACCAAGCAACACAAACAATACGTACGTGAAGGGCACGTGAGCTACTGTGATGTTAAATAAGGGGTTACGCAACACACAGGGGCACCCACAGAATGCAAAATGTGTACGCAACTCACCGTAAGTCACAAAAGTACACGCAATCCCTCACCAAAACAAGAGGCTTGCATGGTCGCAGTAGTGAAGAGATTGCGTGGAAACTAAGTCCACACGTCTGTCTGCTAAAACTTGCACAAGCTTGTGATGGTCTCCTACGCACTACTTTATCCCGATCTTGAACGCCACGCCCAACATTCAACGCATGTCACAAAATGTACGCACTTAGGCCCTTTCCTCTGATTTTATGCTAAAGCGCACCTTCCACACGTGTGGAGTCACTCTGTTTGCGGCTGCCCACGCGAGTAACATGGAAATCCCACGCTCCTGCCTACCAGCCATTTTACCTGCCTCCAAGTGCCCTGAGCTGCCTCCTATGAGCCATCTGCTGCTGCCTGCCCACTGTGTGTGCCTGCTGCCCACGTGCCCTGCAACTTTGGTGCCTGCGGTACAGCCATTGCCAGTGCTTCTGTCGTCGGACCTGTAACCACCTCTGGTGATCCAGAAGACTGCCGACGTGCCAGACCACCGCTCCACAGCCCAGCCGTAGGACCACCTTGCCCACCCACACCTGCCTCAGAGGTTGCCATGCCTGAACCAACATCATCGGAGGCAAGTGGCAACCCCCCTGCAGCGAGGCAGAGGGATGTCCGCTTCACAGCAAGGGAAGTTGACACCCTGGTGGAGCAAGTCCTGCAGCATTCTGATGCCGTCTTCCGCAGACCAACGCAAGTTAGAAAGGAAGGACGGAAGATGATCTGGGCTGACATCGGGGGTGCCATCAACACGCAGGGGGTGGCACCCCGGGACGTCCGCCATGTCCACAAGCGCTGGGAGGGCTTCAAAGCCAGGACCCACAACACGGTCCGGCACTTCCGCAAGACTGGTGTAAACCAAGGGGGGTGCCGGGGCCGGTTGAACACCGACAACATGCAGGTCCTGGTGAGATTCTACCCAGCGCTGCAAGCCAAGGTCATGGAATTGCAGCTCCGCCTGGAGTCGACTGGTAAGTGTCCATGTGTTGTTGTCCTCCACAGTGCATGTGCATGTTCATGTGTGGCTGGAGTGTGCACCTTGACCCTATGTCAGGCATGCCTCTTGTATGGATGTCTGTGTGCATGTCCCATACAGTGCTGCATGTGTGTCCAATCAAGCATGTATGACATCAACAGTGTTTCAGTTGCAATATGTGATGCGCTGCAGCATGTAACGACATGCACATGGTTGCATACATGTGTATGGATGTGGCCGTGTGAGAGGTGTGACAAATGGGTCCTGTCGGCAATATCATGGACATGCATGGTATACATGTGCCTGTGTCCGAAAAGTGAGTGTGTGACTGGCCAACACTCCTGGATGGATGTTACTGGAGCATTTTAATGTATGCTTGACTCTTGCTGGCTAATTGACATTGAGGGGACTCTGATGTGATGGCTCCATACCCTGCCTCAGGACTGTCAGGTGATGTGTGTGAATGACATGTGTATGTCCCATTATGCATGTGAGGGGCATGCACAATTTGTATGTGCTGACAGTCTCTTGTCCAAGGATGTGATTCACTGCTGTGAAGGACAGTCATGTATGTGCTTGTGTGTTAATTGCACGTACCAGTGGGTTGTGGAGGGTGATGATGTTTGGGGATTTTGCCAGTGCAATTCATGTACATATGTTTTGTGCCATACACACAAATGTACAGTACCCTGATGTATTTTTTTCTATCCACAGCGACGTTGGAAGAAGAGGGCAGAGAAGGTACTGTTGAGCAAGGCAGTAGGGATGCCTCCATCAGGCACAGATGCAAGGCCCAGTCACGCGCCCAGGTAATTTCATCTTCTGGGAGCAAGGAGACTGGTGCAGCGACAGAGACAATGGCCGCAGCTGCTGTGGGGAGGTCCAGGCGGACAAAGGTGGTCGTGGACTCCTCGGCAGTGGGAGGGACAGGTGAGGTCGCACAGGGGCACCCCCGACGGGGGTAATGAGGTGGGTGTGACTGGTGCAGTCCAGAATCTGGGGCAGGAGGCAGTACAGGTCGCTGTGGAGGTGCCTGTGCCTAATCCTGCCCCTGGGACTGCGACTGCGCCAGTATGCACCTGTGGGCATGCCCCAGGCCGGACCCACCTGCAGCTGGTGGATGTTTCCACACAAACGGAACACCAATAACTGCGTATGCCGCCATTCGGGAAAGGGTGGGACCTTTGCTACCTGGTATCATGAGGCGTACAGGCACCATTCGTCATGATGTGCAGGCTTCCAGTCGGGGGCTTGCAGATCATCACAAAGAGGTCTTTTGCGTCTTGTGAACTGGCTAGCACATTTCCTGGTCTCGAATTGGGTGCGTGTGTTGGCCCCTTCTGCGACCCCCTCCTCGTCTTCCTCCTCTGAGCGCCAGTTGTCCTTCCTGACGCCTTCTGGCCCAGTTACCACCAGGGCCCCCTGTGTACCTGTCTTAACCCCTGTGGCCAGTCTGGTGGAGATCACATCCCTGCCAGAGTCGGGACTCGAAGTTGGATCAGCCGAGATGGTCGCCACGCAGATCCAGCTGGCGCCAGGAGCTCTGGCGATGGAGGGAGAGCAATGTATAACTTGGGGGTGTGGTAGCCGCCGGTTTAGAATTTTCATGTATTTGAATCTTGAGTGTGGTATGTTATAATATTCTGATATAGCTAAATTAGTGTTTGTAACAATCACCAAGAGCCCAACATGAAAGTATTCTGAATAATGCTCACATGCGGAGAGATTGTGAGGCTAGTTTGGAATAAATCACAAATCTGTTCCTAGTTTCATAAGTCTCAAAAAAGGTTCATGTGTTTATTTGCATGGTGTAGAGATAAAATAAAATGATATTAGAGCAATTAAGGCAGTACATATCATTTTAAATATGCAAACAAAAGGCAAAGACAGTATGCATATACATAAGGACCCACAACAAAACTAACCATTGGTCTTAGAGTTGTGTGGCATACATTATTTACATAGAAAGGACATTACTCTTGCTGTAAAGGAAACCAATCCTTAAGTTCAAACAAATCAAGAGGAAAATCATTACAGTGCGATTCTTACGGTACATTGATGAACTTCAATGAAAGCAACATTTCAAAAGTAAATGAGGAAAAGAAAAAAGAACAAAGCAACAAATAAACAATGTGCAGGTTAGATAATGAACAGTTACTGTCTGGTAATAGTTCTAGAGCACGTGAAAGTTCTGAATACAGGGAATATTCAAAGTCCACTATCCAAAATAACATCAACTGAATTGATTACTGTAAGGTAAAATCCTTATTGTTATAAAAGGTGAACGGGGGGTGGGGAGTGGTGTTGCACACTAGTTTGGTAATGGCCAATCCTTGGAGGGAGAACAGGCACTAAGGAGCAGGGCACGTGCACAACAGCCCCGGGAGTTGTCATCATCCCGGAGGCTGTCCTTAAGGAGCAGGCACTGCACTACTGGGCAGCAGCATGCTCGGAGTAGGAGGCTACACTACTCAGGGCATACCATCTCAGGGAGACAGGTATCAGCCATCAGGCAGGAGGCAAACGTGGACCTTACCCAAAGGATGTCCTCCGTGTTGAAGCGTTTGAGGCATCAGATCGGTGCAGAGCGGCAACGGGCATGGGAGGTAAGACTCACCATGGCCAGGGTGGAGATTTCACTGCGTCGGGCAGAGAGGCGGGTTGAGGTCCTTGAGGAGACTTGCAGGGAGTGGGAGACGGGCATGTTGGAGTCCCTGCAAGCCCTCACGGTGAGAGCGGAGGCCCGTCTAGGGGAATTGGACGTAGTGTTCGATGATGCCCTGGCCGAGATATTGAGGGAGCATGGTCAGGTGTATATAGCCATTGTATATAGTTCTTTAGGTATAGGTTTCCTTTTCATTTTATGTTTTTTGGAGTGTTTGGACTGTGCTCCACTTTTTGTGCATAGTTTTCATTTTTTTTTGTCATTTTGGGGAGTTCTATTTCATGGTTAGGGGTGCATTTGGGACATTGGACCTCTTTCATTTGCACATAGTTCTTATTTTTTTCACTGATTTTGTGTTCACCATGCTGGAATGTTATTTTTTTTTTTCATTTGTATTTGCTTTCTGAAAATCATTTATGGACGTGGAGTTTATTTGTTGTATTTCCATCTTTTGTTTACATACACTGGATTTTCATTTGGACATTCTTACATTTGATTGGTTTCTTCATGCACCTTTTTATTTTTGAACAAATATGTATGACAAAAATACAACTTTTGAATATATTTAATTTATTTTACTAACTGTGATGTTTGATCTTTTATTTTTAACATGTTTGACGCTTCTTTACTCTGTTATTTGTCGCTGCTAAAGACCATTGTTGGTCATGTGTGTGCACACTTGCATGCGGGTGTCATGTTTGACATCCATTTGCATGGGGACTATTCTGGTGTGCATGACCAGTGGATGGGTGTCAAGGTGGAGTTGGAGTGTGCACAGTGTAATGGCATTTGTTTTCACATGTGCAGCATCAATGTGTATTGTTCCTCACTGTGTTTGGGAGGGTGGTGGATGGGGTGAGTGAAGGGAGTGTAAAATGTTTTAAATTTTAGGGCAGGATTTGCTTAATGAATTGTAACGCACATGTCGTGCTTTGCCCTTCACCAACATGTCTTTGTGCTTATTTCATGCTCTCTCCTGTAGTTGGCCATCTTGCTTTGCAATAGCTTTTTTCAATTGGTATGGTTTTACACATGGACAGAACAATGCTGCAGTATTGGTGGATAGAGCACGGTATGATTGCCATGTACTCAATCATGACTTGAGTCTTCCTCTGTGCTTTTGGTACTCATCTGCCCTCATGAAGTCCTGTGTGAATCTGCTATGGTCAGCTCGCTGCCCTCTGTTCTTGCCAAAAGATCCCCTCGCCCACCATTTGCACACCTGCACTGGCTCCCCGGCATGCCCAATCCTTAGACTGTTTTTATGTATGCCAACAGACACCTACCGACAGTTTGCACCTCCTGACTGCACTTAGGCTTGTAATTGATACCGGCTGGGCAGACTTTCTTTCGTGTCTGTTTGGGGGTATTTGTTATGATGTCCTTCACATATGCTGAACTGGCACCTCCGCGACCACATTTCATCAATCACCCCTTCCCATGCACTGGCACCCTCTCAATGTCACCTGCCCTAACAGGTTTCTTGTGTCTGTCTTCACTTTCATCCCCCTCCCGGGACTCTTTGGCCCTTTGGACACTTGCGTACATGTGCATTCAGAATGACAGGTCATTTGATTTTATGTCATGTCATGTCCTTCACACATGGGAGGGTCACTTGTGTGTTTGAGGTTATCTGTTAAGGTGATGTGTGCTCATTGAGGCTCATGCCGTGACACGCCAGGCCAATGTCTCGTCATGTGACGCAAATTGAGGGTGCTTTGCATTCTGTCACTGTGTGATTATTTGTACATGTGGATTGCTGACATTACTTTGTCACATGACATGCAGGGCCTCACTTTGACATACACTTTTGTGATGTGTATGTTGGGATATGGTTGTGTATGACCAGCTGGGACACTGAAGCTTGTGGGCTAGGTGTATGTTTTTTTTGGTGTTTGCAGGGTATTTTGTAGACAGGGGTTTAAGGGTAGTGTCACTACACAGCAAGCTAGTTCCTGAACACGCCATTGACAGAGTGAACGTGTGTCGCTATGTCAGCATCCAGCAGGCAGGTGATGTCCAGTCTGGAGGGAGCTGCCTGCAGGTTGCCGTCACGGGTGATGGGGGCTGGGCTGGGGTGTCACATGTGGCAGGGGCTGCCTGCTGGCTCGGGTGATGGGTGCTGGGGTGTCACAGGTGTTGTGGGCTGCCAGCGGGCTCGGGTGATGGGGGTGTCCCATGTGGCAGGTGCTGCCTGCGGGCTCGGGTGATGGGGGCTGGGGTGTTCTATGTGAAAGGGGCTGCCTTCGGGCTCGGGTGATGGGGGTGTCCCATGTGGCAGGTGCTGCCTGCGGGCTCGGGTGATAGGGGCTGGAGGTGTCCCATGTGGCTCTGGCTGCCTGCGGGCTCAGATGATGGGTGCTGGTGTGTCCCATGTGGCAGGGGCTGCCTGCGGGCTCGGGGGATGGGGGTGTCCCATGTGACAGGTGCTGCCTGCGGGCTGGGGTGATGGGGGCTGGGGTGTCTCATGTGGTGGGGGATGCCTGTGGCTCGGGTGATGGGGGCTAGTGGTGTCCCATGTGGCGGGGGCTGCCTGCGGGCTGGGGGTGTCCCATGTAGTGGGGGTTGCCTGCAGGGTGGGGGGACGGGTGATGGGGTGTGAGTGTCCCGTCAAGAGGGGTCTGCTTCCTGTGGATTTGTGCGGGTGTCGCATGTTGTTTTGGAGCGAATAGGGTGCGTACGGGCTACACACTGAGTTGCCATGTGATTTGTCTGGGGTGCGGACGGGGTACGTGCTGAGTTTCCATGCGATTTGGCTGGGGTGCGGACGGGGTATGTGCTGAGTTTTCACGATTACCCTGTTCACACCCCAGCCAAATCGCGTGGGAACTCAGCGCGTACCCTGTCCGCACCCCAGCCAAATCGCGTGGGAACTCAGCGCGTACCCTGTCCGCACCCCAGACAAATCGCATGGAAACTCAGCGCGTACCCCGTCTGCACCCTAGCTGGGGGAGGGGGGGTTGTAAGCTGGTCCAGGGATGGCGCGGGGAGCTTGCGCCGTGTTTGTAATTTTACTTGCTTTTTACTGCCCGTGGGGGCGTTACTGGCACTGCATGATGTTCCTTGCGCCATGGCTAGTGATGCCTTGGGAAATTCATGAATACACGTTCCGCGCAATTGTTTCTTTGTGCCACGGCTGGCGCACGCTCCTTCTTGACATGAGGCGCTTTTGCCTTTTCTGCCCTGGATTCTATGAATTGGGCCCAAAGTAACTAGTAACTAAGGCTTCTATTATAACTTCACACTTGCACAAGGACATGAATGGACAAGTCCTCCTATATAGAATGGGGACTATGGTCATAAAAAGTAGAGGAATGGCAAACAGAAAAAAATAAAGGTAGTGAAACACCGCTCCCGACAGTTCCCACTCACTTTAATCACTGATCCGAGGCTACGCTAATGTCGGGACCTTTGGGACTCGGGGCTAGCAAGCCTTTTGGTTGTAGACTTTGAGATGCTATCCGGGGCTACAACCAAATGACCCGGGGCTATAGCCCTCTAAGCCCCCCCCCCCCCAGCAACGCCTCTGATCACGGGTAGTACACTCCGGGTGCGGGGGGTGGGGGAGGTGGAGCAGCCCTGGCACAAGGCTGATTAATATAAACATGGAAAAGAGGAGTCCCTTAAGTTTAGGACTCTTACCTTTTCATGTTTGTGGACCATCCATTCACAACTCATGGCCATGCTAGTTCCTATGGCCACTACCATCCACTACCTGCCCCTCCCCACCCTGAGCACATCCCACTGGGCTCTCTGAGTATGGGTTTGTGGTTTTCAATCAGCCTTCTGAAAGTTAATAGTTTAATTGCAGCTACAAACCAGCTCATGTATAATACAAATGTTGTTACCAAGTGGACCAGCCACGCGATTTATAAAATGTCCCTGTTCATTGTAGAAAATTCCTGTTTAAAACAAGCATTGGCAAAGCCAATAGTTCTTGCTCTTGTTAATGTATTTGTTAGGCATTTGCCAGGCACTGCCACAGCATGTCCAGATACTAGCACTATTTGCCAGCTGTTTCCATATTATGGCCAGATAATACTATTATGGCTGTGCCTGGAAAATGCAGACCCCGTGACTAAACAAAAGCCAAATATGTTGGCTTTGCCAATGCTTGCTTATTTTGCTTTTTTGCACACGACCAGTATTTACAATGTGCCTTCTCAGTGGTTCTTTCTTATGTAATTTGTAAGTGATCTTTTAAGAAGGTAGCCTATTGCAACATAGCGTTTTTCAAGTCTGTATTGGGCAATGCAGAATTGTTAATAATCGAGATAACAAAATATATCGCTTTTTTGAAATTCTTGGAAAAGGTAGGCCACATTAAAAACTAAAACATTAAAAGATTTTTAATCTAGATTAAGTTACTGTTTGTAAGGCAGCAACCTATTCTGGTAAAAATATAATACCAGCCTTTAATAGGAAAATCCTAAGTAGAACTTGTGGGTTAATGTTTACTCTTTTAGTACTATTTTAATCGAAGAACTTGAGAACTTGACCTCTTTAAATTTGGATATTTTGAAAAGAACACATAGACCCTTTGAACTAAAAGTGTTTCTTGGTAGAAGGTTATAACCTTTCCTGTTTTACAACGATTCCGACATAATCTCCCCGTGGTGCTGGGGGAGTAATAGGTGATGTGCAGAGGTTAGCAAAACTCCACCGAGCTGCACTTTGTGAGCCCAGTGTCAAGATATATTTGTTTTTGATGTGGGATTTCTCCCGCTGAACCAATAAAGAAAAATCCCTTTGCTTGTTTAATGCTTTTTAATGAGACTTTAACCTTCCTTTCAGGGAAATGGTGGAAATCTTTTAATAGTTCTGACCTTCCATGGAGAAATTCGAAGCCTGCAATTCTGTGTGTTTTTCTGCACTTAGGAAACTGAGCTGTAAGTGTGTTTGAGGTGCTGGCCTCCGTTTAGCATTCGCGTGGACACGTTCTTACATTGCATGAACCCATTTACATAGGTTTAACTTTGGCACTTTGTACTTTGAGGAGAAAACTAAAATGATGGCTGTGAGTTAATGCTTCGGGCCACCTCTCACTAACCAAGGAATTCCTCTCGGTGGCCACACATTGCATCAGATTTTAAAATGGCCGCGCTATTACTGAAGGGGAAAAACCATGTGCTATGCAGTCACACCCTCAAAGGAAGCAGTTCAACACCTGTCACAGGAACACATGCAACCGCAGGCATGGTTTAGGATTGTCGGCTTCATCAGTGAGACGCAGCTTGATTCACTAGGCATAGAGAGCACCACAGTAGGCTCACTGAAAAAAACTGAAAAGGTATACATAGAAACGCTTGAGTTTGCAATTCTCAACCATAATGAGTCCAGCTGGATATTGTTTGATTCACATCCATTTTTTATCTTGTCCGTGCCATTGCGGAAGAAGACCAACCATGTGCACAATAGCCTTGGTCCGGCTCCCAAGGGGACTAGTCCAGTCCTAACTGCAAGGTTGTGTTCCCTTCATGCAGGAACAACATAAGAAACCTCAGACATGTTTCGGCCTCCGTCACTGAGGATGGCAGATCCACTGGGTATGGTCACGACTGTAGAAAGGATTCATATTGATTTGCAGTTAGGCCATAAAGTCCACAGTAAATAATGGCGGTTTGCATGATGTGGACTTTGAACGAGTTTTTAGATGATCTCAGTATGCAGCTTTGTGCTAAAATATGTATAAGGTGCCAATTATCAAGATCATTTTACAGGGTAAAGGATTTGATGAAGAAAGTTCAGTATATGTCGATACCTTTGATCATAGTGGTGGAAATGTGGGGCACGGCAGAAGACTTACATAGGAGACAAATTGCTTTTCTGTATTTAATTGATCACAATCTGCCAAGGTAACGTAGAGAACTGTCATTCAGTTCATGTCATATTGCATCTCTAAACTACTGCAAGTTTTGTCTTTCCGCATCTGGCTATGGTAACACCAGTCCAAGGGGACATTGTTGTGCGCTGGTCAAGATCTATAGTCATTTACTGTAAAGTGAGCCTTTATCAAGGGATAGAAAATCCGGTTTGTAGAACCTGTAAAACTGATTTCTAATCCATGTTTTGTCATTTGGGCAATATCTTGTTTGCATCATAAGCAACTTGGTTTTGGCTCCTTGTGCCTATATTCGTTTATCTGCCAAAACCTGCAAGTCTCACAAAATGTCATGAAGCACTAATTAAAGAAAAGAGGTGAAGTTATGGTTCTTAATATCGTGCATGCAATGGATGGGGTTTGCAGAATAACTGAGTTCAAATAATCGCACCAACTCAGGGAGATGGCAAAGGTTGCTTTTTTATTAACAATTATCTAAAACAGGGAGGTTACAACAGACATCAATGGGCATTCACTCAGTTCTCGACAAATTTCACCCAAAAAACATCCTTATATGCAAAAAATAAGTCAGCAGTGATGTCATACTACGTGGCAAATAAGAAAAACCTACCAGGAATTGTGATATGTACAAGTGAACATCTAAGTATACTTTCTATAAGGGCTGGGATTGTGATTGGCTGTCTACTGTCAGGTGGACAACTTATGCCTACTGTAAAACACGTCATCTTCAACACTATTAAGTACACTGTATATCATTGGCTCTCAAACTATAAGGCCCTTCGTTATACGCCCCTCTACAATTGGTTGGCATGCTTGTGCCATGCCTGGAACATTCAGTTCACTTAGCAGCACGTACGCTCATACCCAGGTGCCAGGAGGTGGACTTTACTTTACCTCCCCACCTAATTAGCCCAACATCTCATCACCCATGCCTTCTGCCATGCAGATTGTCTTTGAACCTGGCCTTGCAAAGTATCCTTGTCTGTGGGAATATATGGGAGCACAGGCTTTCACTATCGTTGTTCTAGGACTCCGAGCTCAACTCTATTTCCACCCTCAGCTGGTCCTTTCTGCAGCATTTAAATGTCTTAAATTAATAAAACCTGGCACTCTTGGTGTTCTTTCTTTGCCACTCAATACGGAATGATTCATCCTTCCAACGTGTATTGCTTTCAAGAATAGATAACTGACCTTGGTTACTTCTGTTTTGATACCAGGCCAGACAGCCCTGCCAGGCTCTTCCACGATTTCAGCTTATTCGTGCTGCGACACAATTCTCAGCCGTTCCTCTCCATGGGTTCTGGCTTACTAAAATTCATGACATCAGTGTCCGGTTTCTATACAATGGTGGCTTCTCCTGCAGTCTATTCACTGCATATAGCCAGTTTCTGGGATCACTTAGTCTACTTGCATTTCAGCGTCTGTACAATCATTGAACGTTTGTATTTCTATAGCACTTCGCATGCATGGAATCTTCCTTTCTGCATAGGAAAGTTTACTCGATTCTTAACTTTGTCAACAGTTTCCATAAGATTCATACATTCTCTTCAGTCAGTATTGTCAGTGCGACGCGCTCGTCTCTTGTGACGTCACTAGCTTCTCTTTCACTCTTTTTCATATTCCTTCAGGGAGTTCCTCCCTCAGATTGTCATCTTTTCGGGAATACTTTCAATAGGGTTTTCTCAGAGGATTCCTTTTCTCAAAGACTCGCTGTGGAATTGGCACAACTGCTGCCTCCTATATGACTATGGCACAGTCATATAGGAGGCAGGTGGGTGGGACTTCCTGTAGAGGCATGCAGCTGCTCCTTTACAGAAGTTCCTGGACACATTGGTGTCACCTTAAGTTGGTCAAGTTTGTGTTGTTGGATTTAACACGTATGTTCACTCATCCACTTTGTAAGTGATAAAGGTCATGAGAACTTTAGTTGGCACAGAGGTAGAAATGTCAAAAGTCTCCAATGAGTTTGACAGCGTAGTATGTCCTGCATAAAAATTGCTATATATTTGTTCTCATGTTTTATATCGAGCTAACACTTTGCTTTGTGTAAAAAATGTTAAGCTTTGCAGAGTGTGTTTGTAAGCTTGTGTTATCAGTTATTAGATGAATGTATATATTTGGGGTAATGTTACAATGTGGGGTAGCTTAAGATATCACTCGATGTACTATGTAAAATGATACACTACATTCAACATTTACTGCATTATCATTTATTGAAGTTTGTTTGGAATGGAATGCCCCACCCCCTCCCTCACCTATGGAACTGAGAGTTTATCCTCCTTCATTTCCACTCTACTCAAGCTGCCTGCCACGGATGCATTGTATGTTCTCCTTATGATCCCTGTCTCCTTCACAAATATCTGGTCCATTGCTTTTTCTCCCAATTTGCCCCCAAAAAACCTCCAGTACAAAGGATGATACCAGGACTATTCCTCTGCCTGAAGTCTTTTCTTTTACTTTTGGAAAATCCTGTCTTTCTTGGTCTACGTTGAGAACATTGAGATCGCATAGTAAAAACACTAAACACTCCTCTTCAAGACCAAAACGTCTTTGTAAAAATCTAAACAGATTAAATGCAAATAATACAAAAAAAAAAGTATTTTCTCCTTTGGTTCCCTCCGTCTCAAGTCCTTTGTCTTTTCTTCTTGTGCCCCCACACACCTCTCCCCCTCAAAGAATCGCTGCTACGTCTTTTCTGTTTATGATCTCCCATCCCTGCCATTTCTAGTACATTGTGTTTTACCTTTGAGCTCCACCCACTCTCCGTTTGCACCTGACCGCCTTTATATTGTGTATTCTCCTTATGTTGCAACACCTTTTTGGTTGACCGATTATCTCACCAGATATCCGTTTATGCGTTAGCATATTTTGCAGAACGGTACAATGCTTCATAATCTTCCCGGAAATACCTGCAAAGGGCTTTGAATCTTTTTCCAGCATATGTTAGTGCTACCATAGCCATGAGTAACAGTACCTAAGCGTGGATCTTTCATGATGCTTTTTCATAAAAATCAACATATTTAACCATTTGACGATTGCTTACTTTTTAGTAGGATATCTTCAATTTCTTTTTGCTTTGGCAGTATGATATGTACAGATGGGTTAATAATGTCCTATGTTATTTTCAATACATAAATACATTTTTTCACACAAATAGACAATGAGGACAGAGTTCAGATATAATGTTCCTCTTTTAGCATGGAACACTTTATGATTGGAAGAATGTAATACTTAGGTTAAATTGAAAATGGTACAGCATTATTGGACTTTCCACCTATTTTACTTAAGTCATGTGAGCATCAAACTGCCTACTGATGCACATTTGAAAAGGCCATGGACTCATTTTACCACTCATTGATGAAAGTGGAAAAAAAGGCCTCGAGACATTGGATCACCTATTTATGAGCATTTTTAGAGGGGTATCTCAAACATGTCCACAACGTACGGTTTATTAATGTTTTTTACCTATACATGACCATATTATATGAGCGCTAAAGTACCAATCTAGTGCGTAGTTGTATTGGTCTGCATCCTTTCACCCATGGAGTTTAAAGATTGCTCAATAACAATTTGTGCAATTAACATACGAAAAGCACTTTTCTTACTGCTTGCCTAGGGAGGAAGTCTGGGAATCCAAAATGGGGCTTTAATGTTTTAGCTCTAACCATAAGGGCCAAGGTTGAATCTTGTGGTATCAACACAGTTTTTGGAACTGCTCATATTCAATACCCATCCGTTTCTTGTGCTCACTTCGATGATTCCTCGCATTTTGGTGGCCGTCAGATATAGTTTTACGGTTGCTTTTCTGAGGTAATGCTGAATATCTCCATTTCGTGCCACTTGAAAAACTGTTGTGGATAGAGGAAGACGGTTTCCTTTTGTAATTTGAGACAGAATGGCTAAAGTATTGGATGACATTTGCATGTTCGCTTTGTGCTATTGCAGATCTAGGAAGAAGCAACTACTGTGGTTGGCGCCCTTGGATAAGGCCATATTTTACAATACTGCTCTACAATTCTGGAATTTTGAAATTACCATGTAGGGAGTTAATACTTCAAAGTATCCTCAGAGCTATGAACTTCTGTGTTGTGCCCTTTTTGGGTCCTAGTTATTCTGTGTGACTAATGTACATTTGTGTCTTAATTAGTTGATTAATTCACAGAATAGCCACTTGTGAGTGTAAGTGGCGGGCAAGAAAAATACATCCCACACAGCCATCATGTATTAAGAGCACCTGCCTTAAGCTATTGGTGTACAGAGCCATCCACTGTGTTGGCCAAGATGTTTTCCTGGGTAAGAATAATAATTATTATAATTGGTTATTTATAACGCGCTTAATACCGAAGAGGTTTCTTAGCGCAGACCCCAAACGTGTTGCCACTGAGCTATACTAGCAGTGCCTCCAGTAATGCACCCATCAAAAGCAAAGCTCATGAAAAAGAACGGCTACATGCGATTATTTGGGTCAGGCATGATTACCCATTCCCACTTTCTGATTTGGATGCTCATCTACATAGATGCTTTTCTGTTGACGGTTATTCTTCCCAAATGACTTTCTGCAAACTCGCAACAAATCTGTGGGTGTCATGTGAGCACCTACTCTAATCCTGTAAGCAGACACAACTAAACATTACTGTAGACCTGGTGGAAGAATGTTTAGTGAATGGATTGCCTACAAAGATGATCCTTAGATGTATGGCGTTCATTTCAGACAGAGGCCTAAAATGAAATAATATTTCCTGTGTAATTTAGTGCAAAACCAGCCGTAGGCTATGCTGCAGTGCAGTAACTCGCGCACCGCAGCATCAAGAGGCAATGCAAACGGCGGCAGGGCACGGTAAAAAAAAAAAAGGTAACAAAATAAATAAAAAGATCAAGGCCAGAAAGGGCCTTATGAGAACAGGACTGTTGTGCGCAGTTGGCTGCAGCACCTGTTAGCTGATGGCTGCTGTTATGTGAGCCTTGCTTGATGGCGAATTGCTTTCTTAGCCAGTAGGATAGCTCAGGGAGCAAATGCACGCCCTGCACTTATGTGTCCGTTACACGAACGTCACAGGTTCAAACCTTCGTCTATAAACATAGCTTCCGATCCTTCCAAGGTGGATAATCACATCCTTACAGCAGAGTGCTTAAAGATAAATTCACTCGCTGGAGTGTGCTGCATGATGTGCTAGACTGTTCATATTCTCTCCTTCTATGGATAAGAATATTTTCTACAGAGAGTCTTAGTACCAATGACGCTTTTATGGGGTATTGGTAGAACATTTAGCAAGAGGAAAGAAGCCCGTATCTGGACTGACTGTGTGTTTGGTATGTCTCTAAGAACAGTAGACGTCACGTTCCTCTTGTGTGACATCCGCTTTGTATTAGCACTGCATGGTACCTGCCCAATCTTCCATAGATGCCCAATACCACGTGGCCAAAGTGCTGCATTGCTCCATTCAGCTTTCATGGAAGGGCAGCTGGAATGTCGATGGCTGGTGGAACTGTTGTTGTGCTATATGACTGCAATGCATTATTCGCACATGTCTTTTCTCAGCATTGATTTACCTTTTTCCAGATTCATTCATGAAATACGAACTAACCCAAGGGGCAGATCTTAAAAAAGGTTGATTTGGGTAATTGTTTGGGCACTGAGAGGTCATAGCTCGTATGACAGTGGGTACTCCCAGACTTCATAGATTGCATCACACCCCATATATATTTGGTCACAGCAAACCCTATGCTCTCGTTAACGTTCACAAATTGCCTCCATTCTACGCCTTATCCATCCCAGAAAGTTAAAAGCGAGGGTTGACCTGGCCCTGATCCGTACCTGCGAAGAGCACTGCTTGAGTCGATTCTATAAGCTCAAGTTTCTGGGCAGGGAGGACACACTCTACCTCCAGACTTCCAGGATTAATATGCGTCTTGAAGTTATGAATTCTCCTTCTGAGGTCAACTTGAGTGTTGTGCTGTGTTATTTTTATATTTGACAGCATTTTTTTCATAATCTGCTTTCTTGTGGGAAAAACCAAAATTGCTTTTTGTAGTTAAGCTCAGCCGATGGGAACTGTCTCGGACGTTACATTTTTCTAGCTTCACCAGGGGCTATTTCCCCAAGTGTTTAAGTGCGGCCTTTTGTAATTTAGCAGCCGCTCTGTAACATTCATCTCTTTATAAGAGCTGAATGGAAAGGGATATTATGGCACTGGTTCCAGCTACTGATAGACTGAACATTGTTCGGTTCCTAAAGGAGCCCAAGCTCTCTGGTTTAAATTTGATAATTTATGGATCTGTTAAATATCATGTTTTCTCATTTTATTCCCTGCACCGCTCCAAAATCTTTACTAAATCAGGAAACACTTGAGGATTATTAACGGGCGCAGGAATAGTTCAGTCAAAGGGAACGAACAGAAGAGGTCAATCTGCTGTGGCATGTTGTTGGAAATACTTATCTTTAAAGATTTTCCAGCGTTTGACTAGAAAATGGCATCCAGACAAGATTTGGGCTGAAGCCTTCCGTTGAGTGTTTGTGTGTTGGTAGGATTTTCGTCCTCCAGAGAGAAGAATATCTGGGAAATAGGTTTCTTTTGTTCTGCTTTTCTTGTTGGTGTTGCCGGAGACTGAATTTGGGCAATGGCACAGTCAGTGAGCTGTTTTGACATGAGATTAGTTTTTTTTTTCCCAGTTCCTGAAAAGAAAGGAACGAAACTAAAGGGAAATTGAATGGCGGAGTGTTTCTGCTGTCTCGCCACTCGACTTTGGACAGGTCCTCGTTTCTACTTGGTCTTCTCGTCCCTCTCCCAGCACCAAACCCTTGACCACTGTCTTTTTCCTGGTATGATCTGTTTCCTGTCTTTCTGAATGCTATCCTGTAGGCTTGCTTGGGTGTTGTTTTTTTTTCTGGCAGTGACTGTTGGAGAGAGGCTTGCTGAGAGAGAGAGAGAGAGAGAGAGAGAGAGGATCTACCGGTATCTTGTCCATCTTCTGTTGATTGGGCTTTGCTTTGCTTACCCCGGTTATTTGGCCCTACGTGTGGCCTTGCAGCATTGGGGCTTTGTTGGAGCTACCCACTCTGCGTGCGTGGCAACATGGTCCCTCTGTTGACTGCCTGCAGTGGAACTGTGAGAAAGTTCGAGGCAGCCCTCTAGGCGAGAGTGACTTTTGGAGACACTGGAGCTTCTCACATCTCTCTGCTCTGTGCCCAGCTGATGACATTGTTCAATCTTCTGCATGCATACTTCACAGCGTGCTCAAAGCATTTGTGTGCAATTTTCGGAAGTGTCCACCTCGTGGTGGGAAACAGGTTAGCGGCCCTGAGGGCGCCCAGGATTATGGTCGGGGATGCATTGCGACATCTTACGGGATCCCGATGACTGCCCATAAAAGTTTGAGCTCGACTCTTTTGTCATGGGATACTGGTGTAATTCTTCATGGCTGAGCAGCATCTGCTACCCGTTTCCCTTCTCTTATATCTTTTGCTGGTTGCAAGCACAGTCCAGGTCCAGCTGCTTTTTTGAGTTTTCATACCACTAGAAGAGTGTGGTTGAGGAATCAGTTCTCGACAGCTTGTGTTTTTCCTCATACTGTTTGTGTTCTGCCTCGAGTGGTTTTCAGTTCTGCCATTATCTTTTCCGGAACATTTGAGCCATACTTTGGACGCTTCAATCCCGCCAGATTCAAACTTACTAAATCTAGCGGGAGTAGCTTCGCTGTTAAAGCGGTACAACTGTGGAACTCCCTTCCAACTGCTCAAAGGGAAGATCTCCCTTACCAGCAAATCAGATCCAATCTGATCCAATGGCTAAAAGATCATGATGCCTAACTTCGCCCTACTGTCATTTGGGATCTCATGTATATTTTGTATATTTGCTCTGCTCTATTTATCTGTCACATCTGCATTCTTGTTAACTCACTGTACATACTTCTGTGATTTCTTTTGACACTACATGTCTACAACATTGTAACCGTAGCTATACCCCTGTTTACTTGTAACATGTAACCTAAGTTGAACAACCCTCTTTCTGCCTTCGCGCCTGAATACCCTTGGGTCTGGTTCGCAATATAAATAAACAAACAAACAAACTGTGTATAGCCCACAATCACCTTTAGGCCTGTTGCAGCCTGAATTATAGTATTTTTGTGCTTCCTGTCATTGGCTGCAGATTTGGTCAATTGCTAGAGTTTGCGCCAGTTGCGGGTGGTATTAGAATTTGCTCCAGTTTTACTACTGATATTTTTGGGGTCATGCATGTCTACTCGTAGTTAAGTGATGAGAGTTATGCGTATGGTTACATGTACTACCTGCAGGGGCCTTTTTTAGCTAGGGTATTTAAATCGTATCTGTGTTGTTCTGTTATTTTCTTTGTTTCCCCTAGGTTTTCAGGCCTCCTGGTGGCTATGGGGTGCTAGACCCTGGGACCTTGCACTAACTAGTGTCGACAGTTTCCTGGAGTCACTGGAGGGCTGCCATACTGACATGAAGGCCTTATGTTAAAGGTGATGTGCAGGGCCTGTGTTTTTATTTTTTAATTCTAGGCTTTCTGAACACCAGTACCTAGTATGTTGTGGTTGCCAGGGTGGGGTGGGCAAGTGTTGCTTGCATAATGCCTGGTGTCTAGGCCAGGTCCCAGATATGGGCCCTGCTGTTGGCTACCCTCATATGCATCTCATGTGGTGACTCCATTCCCTGTTTTGGTAAGACTTCAGTCTGTTGGGGAAATCTTCTTGAGCAAATGGGTCACGTGTTCGGAGTACACTGTTGCTTGGTTATACAGCTATGTGGCTATTTGTGCATTCTGTGCTAGGCGTTGCTTCTATCTCTCGCTGGAGGTCATTTACGATAGTGCAGAGTCAGGTTTGTTAAGTTGGGCGTTCCCACTTGTCTGTGTGTGATTATGTTCTCAGTGCCTGTTATGCTGGGTTGCTCGGCAGTGAGGGGAGTGTTTATGCTGGTGTGTTTTCTCCTTGGTTGGTCTGATGGTATTGGTTATCTAGCCTGTTGGGCTTATGTGGCCCTTGGTATGATGTCAGTACCATGGACTTTTTATTTGTGTTCTTTTGTTGATGGCATGGGTTGTTATTGTCCCCTAGTATGGTGTTGTGTTGTACCGCCTTGCTTGTGAGAATTTCCTGTTCGATGTAATCCGTGCTGGGTCAGGTAGTGTTTGGTACTTACCTCTTATGAAAGTGGTAGGTGTGCACTGTCCACTTGTGGAGGTTATTAACAAGTGGTTCATCTCCCCATTGTGTGGTTTAGTTAAACATGTGGTGTTGTTGTATGTGGTGTTGCATGGACCCTCTTTTCTGTGCATTCTCTTCCTCTGTGTTGTGAGTTGCAGTTAAGTGCGTTCCTACATTGAATTGCCATTCTATCGGCAGGACATGTGCTCTGATCTTCTTCCTATCTCTGCGGAATGCTTGCTCTGATGTATGATGTGATGTCTGAGTGTGGCGGGCCATGTGTGTAAGCGGTGCAAGTGTTCTGGGAGTGACTGTTGGACAGAGGCTGGTTGGGAGCGAGGATGTACTGGTGTGATATCTCCATACTTCAGTCTACTTGCCTAAAACGTACCTGCTACTAACTGCAACAAGAGGAATACGGCACATCTTTCAGTTTTCATTGGTCTTCTGAGTCTTTGGTACCTCTCACATCAACACAGTCCTCTAGAGAAATGTCAAGGCTGACTTGGAACGTCTCTAAACTCCCAAGCTCTGAGCAGGAACTGCTGTTCCTCCTCGACTCTGAATGCACCACCAGCCCTCTCGCTGTGCTCTCTCAAATGGCCATCCACTCCAAAGATAAATGTGTAGGAAATGTCCTGACTCTCAGTAATTAGATTGGTGATCAGCACTTTGCATTATTTACTCCTCAATGTGATCAATGTCATGTCCTCGTGGAAACAATGTAGTTATTTTGTGGAACCGCAAATCATCTGCCCTTACACTGCGCATAACACTATTATTAGATTGATGCCTGGGAAGAATACATGGGTCCTGAGTGACTTTCAAGACCCTCTGCCTCACTCTCAAATGTTCCAGGGAAAATCACCCACAAACCTGAGTAACAAAACAAGATTACACCTAGTACTGAGTGCCCGCTCTACTTTTCCATCGAAAGCACAGAGCCATGGAACTTTCTCTGTGCCATCTGCTCTAAAGCAAACCCCTGAGCATTCCTCTCTGCCGTGCTGCCAACACTGCCGAAAGCCTCTGTTGGTGACTCTGGGAAGGTGGGGGTGTATTTAGCATGCAATAACTATATATGGCACGTGAGGCTGCAACTAAACTCCGCGCTCTGAAACACTTGTGTACGAGCGCGATATAAATGACATATCATATGATAACTAGTTTAAGATGGAAATACATGGCTCTATGTCGCTTTAATGACACAGGAAGACAGTGCCCCTGGCCAAAATTGGTTCTGCTAGGTGAATATATGACTCAACCTATGCCCTATCAAGGATGCAGTTAAAAAATAGTTTGCAACGGAAGTAGTATTGTTTTACCTCTGTGGCAACACTTTAAGCAATGTTCTCTTGGGCATATTTCTTGTAAAGTGTTGTGATGTCATCATGGGTAACTATCATGTGGCCTCGCTTTCTGCGATTTCATTGGCTGTGCAGTGCCATTTCCGATGCCACTGACATTATGGTGACTGATGTCTCTGGTTTATGCACTGCATCTAGTTGGTTAATTTTGATGAGTTTGAATGTGACTTTTCCTCTTTAACAATCTTGATCGACTGATATTTCCTGGGAGCCTTGGCTCGTATTTTAGAGCCTTGACTGGCAGACTCTTTTCTTAATCAGACTTTCTAAAATAGTGGAAGGAACATATTCCTAAACTATGAACAGCAGTAAAAGATAAAAAATACATTTGAAAGGTACTTTTATAAGTAACGATATATACGTGCTACAGATAGCACACCTACGTGGCAGCTCCTTTTGTTGAGTGCTTATAGCCCCCAAATTAATCTCTCTTGTTCCTTCAGTACCTAGGCGTAAAGGTTGTCAAATGGCGAGGTTGGGGTAAACATGCCCTGTGTTGGCATTCTGGGGTTGTTAAGGGCACTGCTTGCTGAGTGTAAGCTTCCTCAGCACCTTCTTTTCTACAAGTATGTGCCTCGACCCACCCAGAAAGTACATCAACAAGGACCGAAACAATAAAGGTAGGTCATACAGGCGGGTAGCTGTATGAAGTGAGTCTGCATGTGTAAAAATGTACCTTCCGGTACCAGACGTGCAGACAGCTTTGTGGACACTGCTCTCTCAGCATTATAAGTAAGACATACAATAACTCTGAGCAATAGAGGCTCGACCAGGAACCATTCGATCTAAATGCAACATAGTAATCAAAGCATTTTTACCAGAACAAGACTTCCTGGGCGTTTCACGGACCAGGTAGTGGGTTGGGGGGGGTACCATCGGTGCCACCAGGTGGCTGTCTGCCTATCGCCACAGTGAGTCTACTCCCAATCTGCAATTTTGTTGAGTGCAGATCACTTTTTCAGCTTCTGGTGCTTGATCTTGGAGGATTGCCAGACTGGACAGGGAAGGGATACCTCACCATGGAACTGCAATACAAGTAAGAAATTAATTAGGAGCCAAGGGCCCTTTCAAGGCCACTGAGCGAGCTGCACCATTTGCTAAAGCATTTCCATGGGCTGCAAGGGATCATGTCCCTTGCATTTCACTATGGCTATAGCTGCAGGCAGTAACAATGCATTCAATAATGCTGAAAGATCTTTTCCATTCAATATTGGAGTGCCTGTGTGTTAGGACTCACCACCAGTACTGTCTCTCAGCGTGGCAGGAGTAGTCAGGATATAGGACTCGTTAGTTGGAGACGAGTTCTTCCTACCAATGTAGCCCTCTGTTGTGTGATACTGACAATCAGAGGGATCTATTAGTCGGAAGACTGGGGACATGCACCACGATGCCACCGGCTGTGAATTAAGAACACTGTGATTAATAACACTGGTTACAGTACCACAAGCAAAACCAAAAATGACCAAGCAAGACTAACCTCTCAACAGGAAGAGGGTCCTTTATATAGGTAGTTGATGGCAGTAGTGGACATGGTTATTGTGCAATCGCGTCCCCTTGATACCTCGCAGTGGATTGGATGTACCTGGAATCACAGAAGACTCCTTTAAGAAAAGTGAAGGCAAGGGGAGGTATTGTAGGTGGTGAAAGGAAGGAGTTGTTCTTACCTGGAGTATGGTAACTGGAGCAGCGGAGTTCCCTGGAATGTCCAACAATCCAAAATGTAGCACCAATGGACCTATCCCGGTGGCAGGAGGACGCCTGAGAGTTGAAAAAGGGTGCACTTTCAACAAGCGTCTCTAGTCTGTGCACAGTGAGTATGAAAGTGCACTGAGGGAGTCCCAAGATAAGGCAGCTGTGAAGCATGGTGAAGAAATCCGAAGAGCAAAGGTGGTTGTAATGGTGCGAAGTCCAAAAAGCAGAAACGAAGGACGAGGAAAGCCGAGGGCATAGCCGAAGTCAAAGTGGCACGGGCAGTGAAGAATCCAAACGTTAGGCGAAGCAGTCCATTATGCAGGCAAGGTTACTGAGCGGGCAGCATTAACTAAAACGTGAGACAGAGAGGTCCTTAGGCAAGCATGGTCAGGTGACCGGGAGGGACGCGCTTTCCACTAGCTTCCGCACCCCAGGCTGTGTGACATGCATACAGGGGCATCCACCGTCGCCAAGGCAGTCCGCACTGCACGAAGAACAGCACTTTTCGTCTCTATGTATAAAACCCTCCATAGGGTCGGGAACTTGGAACCATGGGCATGGGGCGATTCATGACATTAGGGTGTGTTCTAGCAGATGTAAGGGAAACCCTGGGAGCACGTGTACACCGATTCCTGACACCGTGAAGGTTAGATATCCACGCTATCACCTTGGCTTGAGGCTGTATAAGCGCTGTATCAACAATCCCAGAATATTGTTCAAAGCATCGTTTCAAACGCTCGAGATATTCGGCTGGGTTTTCTCATTTGGCTTACTTACGTGTGTTTATCTTAGACCAATCTGTCTTTTGTGGACACATTTCAATAACAGTTTGCACCAATCTATCAGTAAACGTTTTGAAAATCTCTGCAGTAGCAGGTTCTTTTTGGCATGCACTTTAAGCAAGGTAAATGTATTGTTTGGCAGCACTGCTCGCATGAAAACAGATTCAAATCACTACAAGTGGGATGATAATAATCTATGATTACTTGGATGGAGTTCCTCTTGGAACTTAACAGGATCTTCTCATATCTTTGGGAATCTTTAGACAATGTTAAACAAATCAGTAGCGCTCCATGGGGCATGCACAGTAACTAGTGTACCACCTCCTCCCTGGAGTTGCCTAAGCGGGAATTCACTAGTACTGGCATTGTCTGTTAAATTCAGAACCCTTCAAATGTGCCTGAAGAAGGTGAACAGAGTTTAGAGTTCAGAGCTGGTATTTCAGGGGTGAACGGACAAACCAAATAATTTATTGGGGTGGACTGATGATAGGCGGTTGGTTAGAGTGTAAGCTAGCAGGATGTTGATTAGGTGCCACATTTAAATTGGTAAGGATATCAGTGTTTGCACCTGGCTTTTTGTGCCGGTACCTGCAGAATAGAATACCCAGGTTTTGGGGATTTTACTTGCTCATGGAGCTTTTCTCGAGTATCTTTTAATGCACAGGACTTGGATTCATTATGTCTCTTAGTAGCTTCGATATACCAATCTAAATAACTATCCCATTCGCTTTGGTGTACATGTGGGCCTTTTTTTCATAATGCCATGTGGTTCTTTCCCGACAGCAGATCCCCACGCGCTCTGTCTTCGATGCCTTGGTGAGGACCACAGCTGGGACAGATGCTCTGCATGACTCCCTCACGGCCAGGACGCTCAAACACCGACTCGAGCATTGGAGGGAACTCTTCAACTGGACTGCAGAACATCAAAGACTATGTCTGGAGGAAGACACAGAAGACAGGTGCGTTGTTTTCCAAGGCACCCCACAGAGGCAACTCCTTCCCGGGAAGCCCTCTGGTGGGAGGGGTCAGTCTGGCCCTCACACCAGCACAGAGACAACCAAGACTCACAAAGCTACTGGCCTCACGGCAGAGGGGTCCAAAGGCCCTCCTGGTCCCGCAGCCGAGGGGCCTGTGAGCTCTACGATCACTGGGACACGTCCTGAGAGGCATCGCCCTGATTCTGGGTCCTTACCCGAGGGGGCACCTTAATACAGAGCCAGCACTACTGGCCGGGAGGCCGAGGGCTTGCCGCCTACTGGATGTATACCCGTGGTACAGGGCGGGGCAGAGCCGGTGCCATCAAGAATGCAGGCTGAGCCCGCGAACATGCCAGCTGCAGGTCCACGTGCCCAGGGTGTGAACAAGATGGCGCCTAGAGACAAGATGACTGCCACTCCTGAACCTCAAAGGAAGGGAGCCTCACAGGTGTGGCTCCTAGGACAGACTGGGCACCACTGACACCTGTCACCTGGTCTATGTCTTATCCTAGCATCCTGTGGTCCGGGTACAATATTCCCATGTATGGACAGGGGCTAGGCAGACAGCTGGCATATTCGCCCCCTCCTCCCACGCAAGACCGTTCATAGCCAGCCTGTGAGGACAGGTTTTTCGACAAGTTCATGACACTCATGCGCTCCCCTCAGATGGGCACAATCCTCAGGCGCAGTCCACTGCAACACTCCTCATGCCTCCCCCGCAGGCTCCACCGCCACAGCAGCCTGGCACAGAGGCTCCAGCAACTCCAGTGCGTCCCCATTTCCCCACCACGGAGTAACCCCCAAGGCTCACTGGCACCACCCCTCCACCCCCAGGGACAGCGTCAGGACTCCGGCGAGGAGGAGCAGGATACGGCAGGACTGACACGAGGAGGAGCAGGATATGCCCTTGTCAGCTAAACCTTTCATGACAGAATTGCTGGCCTGTCAGAATACCTGGGTATCCTCCAGCCACAACAGGAGTTCCCTGAAGCTGGATTTCTGGCAGAGGTCCTGAGTATCAACGCCAAAGCTCAGTCGGGCACCCGCCTACAAACAGATGTGGAAGCGATAGCCAAAAAGGGCTGGCTCAAACCCCAATCCACACAACCTGTTAACAAGTAGCTTGACGCTCGGGAACAGCATACTACTCTCTACACACCTGCAGCCCCTGTCGTCAGTAATTGCTGCAGCGTCTATGTATGCCAAACCCCAAGCTTCCTTGACCAGTACCACCACTACAGCCCTACTCAACCAAGAAGAAAAGACCCTTGATTCATATAGCAAGAAGGTCTATTTGAACGCAGGCCTACATGCCAGGCAGGTCAACACAGACACCACCCTTGCTGCGGCTAACCAACACCTCTGGAGGGAGATCAAAGACTTCCTGCCCAATATCCCGAAGGACAAGCAAGCCTCTTTTATGGCAGGCCTGGCGGAGGCAAGAATCGTAGCCCAAGATATGATGGAGGCATCAGTGGGCCACATCAACATGGCGAATAGGGCGATCTGTCTGGTAACGGGCATGAGATGCACTGCCTGGTTGAAGGTCACTAGGTTCAACCAAGATGTCCAGGACTGAATCCTTGATCTTCCATTTGAGATCTCGTCCACGCCGCAATTGATGAGGAGCTTGACAAAAAGACTAGCTCCCAGACAGCAAAGTCTCTGGCCATACTTAGAAAAATTGGCCACTAAACCAGTCGCTCAGTCTCAGTCTTGCTCAGACAAGGGGTGCTCATTTGGTGGCTTCCGGGGGTTCCAGGACCGCAAAGCCAGGCAGCCGGACAGATCTACCAGTCAACACCAGAGAAATCACCACAAAACAGCCCATAAGGGGTTCTTTCAGTCCCCCACCTCTGCTTCAGCCTCGGACCAGAAGTAGCAATGACGTTCTGCATCAGGTACACAGCACACCAGTCGGGGGCAGGCTGGCCTTGCACAGTCCTGTCAGTAGTATCTTGGGGCTTCTGGCTACCTCTTCCCTCTCCCCCTCCAAGTTCCCTTCCACGTCCACAGATCGGGACACCATCACTCTTAGCAGAGATTCACTTCACTGTCGAGGGTAAAGTGGTAGAGCAGGTCCCCCCTCCCAGCAGGGGCAGGGCTTTTACTCCGACATATTTGCTATCCAGAAGAAGAACCAGGTGGGCCTGCGAGTGGTGTTAGATCTATCTTCCCTGAATCTTTACCCACCCTTGCAGAAATTGAAGATGGTGAAGTCAGCGCGTATTGCCCAGACACTGTGTGGGGAAGACTGGATGTGTTCCCTGGACCTGAAGGACGTGTTTCTTCACGTTCCCATTGTGCAGCCGCAACGGGCCTTCCTTCCAGTACAGAGTTCTGCCCTTTCGACTAAATTCAGCTCTGAGAGTCTTCACCAGGCTCATAAATACGGTGGCAGCTCTCCTCAGATCGGAGGGGTTGCATGTCTATCCGTACCTCGACAACTGGCTAGTCAGGGGTTCCTCTCCGGAACAGGTCAGGTACTGAGCAGACAGACTCATCTCTACCCTATTCGAACTGGAGTTTTCGATCAAACTACCAGAAATCTCAGCTCACCCCTACTCAGATGCTGGTGTTTCTGGGCCTGTTGTGGGACACACAGTAGCAAATGATATTCCCCATGGGGGACAAGGTGACAGCGATCCGATCGGCAGTCTCCCATTTCCGCAGCAGATCAATCACCACAGCCTGGGGGTATCAACACCTTCTGGGAGTATTAGCAGCATGTCTTCTGGCAATGTTTTACACCTGGCTCCGCAAGAGGAGACTCCAGCTGCATTTCGCAGATTCCTGGTATCAGGAATCGGGCCACCAGGGGCCCCCTATCTCCATTCCACAACACCTGGACCATGACCTCAGATGGTGGCAACACGAGGAGAATATTCTGGTGGGCAGACCATTCCGTCCGTCTCCCCACAGAGAACACCATTACCATGGATTCCTCGCTCCACGGCTGGAGAGCCACTCTGGAAGCGCACTTGGTGCACAGTCTTTGGACCTTGTCCGACCGGCAGAATCGCATCAACCGGCCGGAGCTCATGGCTATACAGTTGTCACTGAGGTGTTTTCAACTGACCATCAAGGGCCGGTCAGTGTGCATCGAGACAGACTATATGGCCTGCATGTTTTATATCGACAAATAGGGGGGCACCAGATCGCTGGAACTGTGAAAGTTGACCCTGGACATCGGAATGGGCCATCAGCCAGGAAGTGTGGCTCTCAGCGTTCCACCTTCCGAGGGAGTCCAATCTGGAAGCGGACAGGCTCGGCCGCCGACAATTACAAATGGCAGCTGAATGGGAGAATCCTACAGGAAGTGCTCAGCAGATGGGGTCACCCAACAGCATACCTCTTTCGACAGTTCACAATCGGACGTGCCAGCCATTCAGCTCCTGGGGAGAAAGGGGACACAACTCTGTAGGAGATGCACTCCAGATACCGTGGGACGGGATGTGGGGGTATGCATTTCCGCCCACACTGCTCGTGCACAAGGTAGTGAGCAAGATCAGGAGTTCCAAGAACTTCAGGATCATCCTTGTGGCGCCTCTCTGGGTGGCACGACCCTGGTTCTTGGACCTACAGAAAATGTCATTTCAGCCATAGATTCTACTCCCCCTCGAGAAGGGTCCTCTACTAGCGCAGAAGGGAGGCACAGTGCTACACCTCTCTCTAGAGAGTCTAGTCCTAGTGGCCAGATTTTTGAGGAGCTGACGCTCCAGCACCTTCAGCTGTCTTCCCACAATCTGGAGACCATCCAAAAGGCCAGGAGCTAAGCTACACCCAAGCAGTACAAAATCAAATGGACAAGATTCTGCTTTTGGGCTAATCAACATGGTGTGAACCCAGTGACATGCACTCTTGGCCAAGTTTTATCATTTTCGGCCTATCTCGCCAGGTCTGGCGTCCAGATTGATACCTTTAGAACGAACCTGGCCGCTATTGGTGTGTATAGGAATTCGGACTCTCTCGGCCCTCTTCGGCCAATCCTGTAGTAAAACTGCACCTCACGGGGCTGACCAGGCTGTACTCTCCATTCAAGCATCCTCATCCTGTCTGGGACCTGAATGAAGTCCTAAGCGCTACAGCACATAAACCATTTGAACCCATTGCCACAACAGACATTGGGTTGGTCACATTAAAGACAGCCCTTCTGGTTGGGCTTACTTCGGCTTGCAGAGAAAGTGAGATCCAGCCGTTAGTCGCCTCGGAGCCATACCCTAGATTGCACAAGGACAAGGTCGTGCTCCGCACACACCCCATTTTCCTTCCTTCCATATCAACGAGGAGATTGTGCATACCACATCATTCTTCCAGACTCAATGAAGATATACAGAAAACGCTCCACTGCCTAGATGTTAGGAGGGTGTTGAAATTCAATCTAGACAGAACTAAGACCATCCATAAGACAGACGCACTGTTTGTAACATTCAGAGGCTCTAAGCCTGGGCAGCAGGCCTTCAAGGCATCCATAGCTCGATGGATGACAGCGGCGATCCAGGAGACATACAAGGTACAACGTAAGGATCTGCTGCAGGGAATGCATACACATGCGGTAAGAGGTAAAGCGACAGCAGTTGCGTTCCAGCGCCACGTTCCCTGGCATGTGATCAGCAGGGTGACAACATGGGCCATGCCTTCGGCTTTTTGCAAGCACTACTGCTTGGATACCAGTGCCAAGTCTGATGCAGCATTTGGCCAAGTGGTGCTGCACAGTCTATTTGCTTAAGACGTCAGGCTCTCCTCCCCAGGGCATTGTGTCAGTTGTAATCACCCATACAGGATAGAGGAAAGGGGACGGGACGTAGGAGTAATTAAGGGTTACTCACCGGAGTGACTAAGGTACTCCTAGTCCATATCTCCCTTTCCTCCATACGTTCCACCATCCATCCCCCGCTGTCATGGTCATGAAGTCAGGCGCACAGGCATGCAGGGGTCGCATGCACAGGAGACCTGGGTGGCCACTGTCCTGGCGCTTTTGGCACTAGGCTCATGAACAAAAGTAAACAAGAACATCCATTTAACACCAAAAAGATTTTATTATGGACATAGCACTTCAGATGCATTAACCTTGAACATTCCATCCATTAAGCAGGATATATTAACCTTGAACATTCCATCCATTAAGCAGCCCCAAGTGTATTTATGGGTGTGGCTACTAATGGATTGCCTTCACATGTGCTCATTCTCTAGGAGTGGCAAGGTGTGGCTGGTAAGCGGGCATAATTAGGAGCAACATATAAAGACATAAAACAGAACGAACAGCATCACAAGAGCTCAAGAAAGATTTACCAATCATAAGGAGAAGCATAGTCGCAGCTGGACTGAACTAATCGTTATCAGGGATCATTGAAGGCACTAGATCCCTTTAGATGCGCCCCTGCCAGAAGTAGCGGGACGGAGAGCTTATCTTCCATAATTCTCAGGAGGAGTATCGCCACGTACCACCGCTCACAGCTTTTCTACTGAGGGAGGGGCCTGAAGGGGGTGATTCAAATTCAGGGAGGGCTGCAATTGTGCCCCAATGCCTCTGCAGAGACTAGGTGAGCGTAACACCCTATAATAAGACCTTTGAGGTAGTTAGACTTTAATACAGGCAACCCCTCAAAAGGGGACTGAGGTATGGCACTGGTGGGTGGGGTTAAGGGAGCCTGTACTCCTGGGCCTCGCCCCCGCGCACCAGTACATTTAAAGGGGAAATGTCTTTTTCGGGGTGGAATAGAGGTTCCGTTCCCATCCCTCGCAAGGGACACCCCAGGCAGGATGGAGGAAAGGAGACTATAGACTAGGAGTACATTAGTCACGCTGGGGAGTAACACTTAATTTACAGATCTAGGTCAGTTCCTAACTCGCTCTGCATTGGTACACTATTGAGTCCCGGAGCCGGTGGTGTGGGCAGAGCTCATTAACTGACCGCCGTGCCACATCTAGTCCGAGGCTTAGGTATCAACACCCAGCCTCTGTTCCTCTGTCGCTACAGAAATTTCATAAACACCTGCAGGTGTTGGTCAGATTTAGATGACTGCTGGTTCACAGCATATATCCATTATGCAACCCACAATGCAGAGCAGGATTTCAGCTTTATCAGAGACGGGTTAGATAAGGGTCAAAGATAAGTCAAATAATGGTAGAAACAAAGCCTGTTAGAGCTCCTATACTAGGATAGAGTGTGAAATGTAAGGCAGGGTCTCAACTGAGTTGCATGTTTAGGGTTTCAAGTATCGAGGTACGGGTCTCACCAAGACAAAACAGTCATTGGGCTCTCATAAAAATGTTTTCTTCACACTCATACTCATACAGAACACACTCTTCCTAATTCTTATCCGATAGCACACTACCATGACCCATACAATGGTCACATGTTCTCTTAAATCATTAGGGAACATGGATGCACTGCTTTTAAACTGTGGTGACCAGCTGATTTTTACTTTTTCTCATTTAGATGAACAGTTCTATAGGCAGGGTACTTTCCCTTCTGTATCCTTGTATTCTCACAACAGATTTCAGATTTTAGGTTTGAGTTTCAGATTTCAGATTTCAAAGACAGATTTACCCCAAACTGTTTCAGACAAGGCAAAACAAAACATAACAATACAATGGGTTCACCAACCCATGATTTTCAGTTGGCTCTTTCTTCCATACCTGCTCTGCCCACCCTCCTCGAGTCTCCGAGCACCCCTGCTAGCTCCCCCTCCGATGAAATCGACTCTCCTGGGCCGACTATGATCACTGAGAAGTGCGCCCAGCGACCCTTGGACTTGGCTATAGGGCAGCGCAATCAAATTTCTAAGGCACCAAAAAAGTGGTGAAAAAATAAACACTCACAATTCCAGTGGATTGGTGAATAATATATTAATTAAAGCAATAACAAGAAAAAACCAACGGCAATCACGAGACTTCAGAGCAAGTGAGAACCCCCTCCATTCACAGTTCTCTTACACCCAAATGAAGACATGCATTTCAATAGAAGTGGGGGCCCAGACATGGCAAAGAATCACACAGAAACAATGTTGGCAACCGGGCACAAAGCCCCACTATCCAAGCCTTTGATACCAGCTGCACTCTTTAATGTTAGTTAGTGTTATCTGGGAGGACAGCACATCGTAATCCAATTAGCAGGGGTGAATATACTCCTCAAAGATTCACACATGCTCTGCAGCAAGCAAGAACATTTCTAATATGATGACTTCCGTCTGCTAACGCCAATTTTCCTAAGAAAGCAGGAGCCTAAAACATGCTTGCATGTGCCAAAAAGTAAACACGTCGGAAGTGAGAAATGTGGAGGCTGGCATTCCTACACTAGGCGAAGAGCATTCATTGCAAGTACATCCTCAGTAAAGTCTCAAAGCCTTGCCTCGCACCTGAAGGAAGCAGTTGTTTAAACGTGGCAGTTTGCAATACCTGCTATCCTAGTGCAGTAATATGCCGGAGTAGAAGATATATTTTTCAATCACCAAATGTTCCACCACAGTCTCTATGTTGGTGGAGAGGCTGAGAGCAGCTTCAAACCCCACTCCAACTTACACAGGTTTTCTGCCTCATGGGGTCTCCTGGGTCTTTACCCATCAGGCAAATATCATTGTTTTTCAGGAGTTCATTAGGTAACCTGCACAGGGACCAGAATTCCCAATCATTTCTCCCACAAGTCCAACCCACCTTCTCCATCAAGCCTTAAACCACTCTTGTGAGGCACAGACATACAAAGAACAGAATACAAAGAACAGAAACTACTTTCGCCACACGCCAGCCCCACTCACGTTGTATTGTTGTAGCTCCATAAGGTGTTTTTGAGTGTCGATGAGACCCTGCTTGAAATCCTGTTTTTTTGCAGCATGCCAGATAGTCTGAATACGAATGACTTAACTGAGGCGATGTGCGTGTTGCAACGTAAGGACTTCATGCTGGTGGCCTCTGATTTGTCCTTAATATTATAAAAGAAAAGCACAGGTTTTAGTGTGACAACATTTTAAATGTCCTTGCAGCCTGACTTCTATTTCATTGGCAGGGCTTAAGTACATGGCCCCAGCGTAACCAGAGAACTAAAGACTGGGTGTTCGGCCATGCCCAGTTCCTACATTTCGAGTAAGCCCTCGATACACATCTAGGGCAGCCACCGCCAGCTGATGCGTTCGGTAGGCTAAGGATTGTTTTTAATGATGCTACTCTTTTATCTGCATCGTAAAACAAGGAGCTAGAGATACATATTTCTTCTTTTGACAGTGTGTGATAGATATGGACCATCATAACCATTCAATGACCATCACTATTCAGCACAGGTGTGGGATACATGTTCAAGGTTCAGTCAACCTACACCACTCATCGTTTACTGGTGGATGTGGCCTTGTTCCAGAGACGTGTACTGCACAGGATTTTATGTAGTCCAAAGGTTCCATAGCCCTGTCCCCTCCCTCCCTCCACATCTCAGTGCATCACCCCGGATTTGCAGCAAGAGTAACGCGCATGAAAGGGCGGGAGGGTGCAGAGGCATCGGGAAGGATGCAACGCAATGCTCGGAAAGGGAAGATGATTATCTGGAAAAGAAGCAATAAATGAAAGCAATAAGAGCTCACATTTAATAAAAGTAAACTAATTAGTGCTCTCTCGATGAGGGAAGAATATCTGTATTTTACCGTCAAGAAGTCATTTTTTATGGGAAACTAATCCTGATAATTGTAAGTGTATGCAAACGCAAGCCTTTTTTAAGTGGTGGTAGACAGTATGTCATTTGTGGAGTTATTTGGCTAGTGTCAATGAACTTCTGAAAGCTTTTTGGAACTTTTGCAACAGACAGCAATTACACTTAAATCCTATCGCATAATAGCAGGATAGCACAAACGTTGCCTCCCTTAGAACATCGAGTACTAAAGCCACCCACTAATCCTGGTCAGAACTGTCTCTTTATCAAAAATATGGTTTCTGGTTTACAAATGGAGACGCGCGCAGAGCCGCCTGCCACAAAAGCCCTTTCTGCACGTGTTGGGCTTGGAAGCAAGTATGCAGATTCATTATGGATTCTGCTTGATGATTGCTAGTGGCCGAGGTTGGTCATTGCTTTCTGCGGGCGTATGACGTGCCAATGGGCTCTAGCTTGTCGGGTTCCAACATCTAGTCCCAAATTGTTGATATGACCCAGCTTATGGCCAGAAGCGTCAGTAATCCCGATTCCTGCCATCATCATTGTTTTCTTTCCACCGCATCCACCCATCCCTATATGCCTATTTCACTCAACGCCTTTTGTTTTGCCACTTGCCAGCTGAGTAACAATGCTATGGACTGCTCACTGTATGTTCTTCGTTATTTCTTTTCACTTCCTTGGCATCTAGGTGATGGGCCTGATGGTCACTTACTAGATTGTCTACAGAGCCTCAGAAATTGGAAGTCAACAAGGATAGACTTCCAGAGAGTGGCAACTTGTGTATGTATCTGTGTTTTGCCCCGTTGCTAATATGCAACCAGTTTACTTTCTAATCAGTTCAGGGATGCCGACCTTGGGCCTCTGGCCTGCTCATTGAAACCACGCAATTTGTATCGGGCCTCTCCATGCAGTAGACAAACACAGTGGCCATCATTTAGTGTTTGCTGGTCCGGAATAAATGCTTGAATAACTGCTGGTAATTCCGGCACCAGCATTTATTCTGCACCAGCAAAACACAAGTCTGCCGGCGTGGGATGAGGGGGGAATATCCCGACAGGCCTGGATGACATGCTGGTAGATCACAACCCTACCGGCAGATAAATGCCTGAATCTCTGGCACCGGTAATCCTGGTGCCAATGATTTGGTCAATCCCATCCTATGAAGTCCTATTGGACTCCATGGGAACTTACCGTCACTCCGCCGCCCCCGTAATATCCTGGTAATACTGAGATATGCAGTGGCGGAGACGGTAAGGCAGGGTTGCCGGTATCCTGGCAGAATTACCACAGAGAAACCGGAAACCATGTAATGAGCCTCACTGTCTCTAAAAGTCTGATTTATACTTGCGCTGAAGAGAATGCAAGTGTATCGGGCCAGAAATATGTGGTTGCTGCCAAGCTATCCAAAACGCATGGTGGAGAGTGCAGTTATGGCTCGTTATGAATCTGCTGAAGGTCTTAGCCAGGAGACGTCTGCTGATTGCTTTGCAGTAGTTTAGCTGTAATTTTGCAACAGCGAGGACTTGGGCCGAGCAGTGAGGTAGGGTCAGAAGGAGAGGTGCCTCCCCATGGTCCGCCATGTACTCCTCCTCCCCCCATTCATAGTCATAACATTTTACGGTAGTCCCATTTCGGAAGGGAATTGATTTGTGGGATGAGGTTAATTTCTGAGGCAAGCAATACCCCAAGGTCTTTCTATTTCCTGTGCTTGCTGTGAAGGTTGCATGTCTCTGTTCCCAATCTGTGTACCTTGTCTTTCTTAGTCGAATGTTGTGACTACTTCCTCTTCCAATGGAACATGGAGAGAGCTTACGTAGACAAACGGTTAAAGCGCCTGCCATGGGAAAATCTTAAAATGCCCAAAGAGCTAATGGTCACCTTTTCCCCATCGTTCTTATTTATTTATTTATTTGTTTATTGGGCATTTCTGTTTAATACCCTATTGTCCAAGTGCATCTATGTCTTTGTCCACTCCTTATGTCTGCTCACTCTGGTGGGACCCTTTATGATTTACCTGCATGTGTAGCCCCGGTAATAGTTGTTCCCTGAGCAAAATAGTTTTTTTTCTTGATTGGTTTGGCAACAAAACTGGGATGGTGTAACTTCTGTCTTTTCAAGTCAGTATAATGCTTCTTTGGGTCATTCAACGAAATCACATCCAACCAATTATTTCATGTGTATTATGCGCAGTTGAGTCGTAGTTATTCATGAAAACAAATAACAGCTTCCTGTGCACAGCTCCCCCTTTCGAGGTTGGTGCCATGACTTGTGTTGCCACCTCAGAATGCCGCCTCTCGTTCTGTTTGGGAGATGGAGGACTTATTTTCCTAATGATTACGTTTTTGGTGTAGTTTTCTTCTAATGCTGTCACAGTCAATTGAAAACAAATTGAAGAAAGAAACCGATAAATGGCATTAGTGTTTGCATAGGCAGAAAGGCAACGTCAATTGCTTGTGTTTGCAGCTGTTTGTCCTTATGTCTTTTTTTTAACCCAAGGAAATTTTAATTAAGAAAAGGAGAAGAAATGTAACATAAAATAGCTTAAATTCTGCCCCTTAAACAATGCTATAGCGGAGTCTCAGTTGTATGTTATGTTGTGTTACTGGCATTTACACTAGGCACAGCTGTCATTTTCAGGGTCTGCAGGCTATCTGCAGTTGTAAATGAGAGAGGAGTGGTTTTGGTTATCGAGGATAGAGGAAATGTGAGTGAGGGTTTGTTTGTAGTTGCTCAGTGTCAAGGGAATAGAGATGTGTACTGTGGCAGGTCAGAGTCAGGAGACGGACAAAGCCGCATGGTTTCTTTGTCTCTTATTCAAACAACCAAACAAAAAAAGAACCAACTTTCCCTATACCTATAAGCACTAACCCTATTCTACAAAACAAAGTCAAAAGAATGCACGTTGGGATGTCAGAATGTCTGAATATAAAATCCTACTGTAACCTATTTTCCCCAACCCTTGTAAAGGAAACAACTAAGCAAAGATAGGCTTTTGGTAACCACCCATGGCAAAGACTGGCTGATGGCTATTGACCCCCAACCGTATGTCTCTTTTACCATAGGCCCTAGTCTATTTGTACAGTTCCAGGCAAACAGTTCATGTCCTACTAGAGTGCTTCCCCGAGACTGAAGCCAAGTCTCTTTGCTTCTGAATCTGGGTTTTTCTCTGCCTTTTCCCTTTAGAGAGACTGAAGTCTTAACCGTTTCCTCAGTCTCTTCTCCACTGTGGGGCTCGGCTCATTTTTAGTCCCCACTCCAGGGACTTTCCACCTTTCCCCCATTCTCGGGTGTTCCTCTGTCTCACTTTCCCAGTCCTGAGTTGCTTCCTACTTTCCCCACTTTGGGGTTTACCTCTTTCCCACGCCCCACTCGGGGGTCTCTTTGTTCCCTCCCAAATTTGAGGCTTTTCTCTTTCTCTGGCCCCACTCTGGGCTTTTTACATACTCTCCCAACTTCGGGGTGTGTCTCTTTCTCTCTTTCCACTCTGGGGCTTCTCCTTTCTAACTCCACTCCGGGGTTTGCCACTTTCTTCCTCCTCCCCACTCTGGGGTGTGTCCCTTCCTCTCTTTCCACTTTGGGGCTTCTTTGTTCTCTGCCCACTCCTAGGTCTGTCTCCTTCTTGCTCGCCACTCTGAGATTTCTTCCTCTCTTCCGCACATTGGGATTTCCGCTCCCTTTCTCATTTCGCCACCTGCCTCCTGATACTCTAGAGCCCACACATACCTGCTTATCCAAATAATTAAAGAAGTGTTTTTAATTAAACAAATGTGGACTCCTGGTCCTAAACACAAACTGGACTCTTAGTCCTTGTAATTCAAACCTTGAATATATTAATTGTTGAAGACATTTTTTTTCTGTACTTCAGCTGACCCTTATCGTTCAAATCCTGTCATACATACAAATAGATGCTATGTTTTAGTTATTACAAAAATTGTAAAAGTGTTTAAACCCAACAGGTCCTTATCAAGGCTTTACGATGGGAAAATAACTTGATCACAAAGTATTAACATATGGTCTAAAATACCCACAAACCGTCATATATTAGATATTGCATAAATCATTTTTTGTAAAAAGAAAAAGGAAAATATTCAAAGTGAAAGAGATGTGGTTAGGAAGGGATATTCAAACATCATGGAATAATGTCCAGATGAAAATAGTGGTTAAAACAATTACCAATGAGAGATATAAAGGTTGGGAAAGAAAAAATGTAAAAGTATAATTAAGTATGCATCGTGCCATAACAGATTATTGCTACAGTTCCCAAAAGCCTTCACATTAAACTTTTCAACTTATACCCCAAAAGGTTAATATCACCATGCTCATGACGCATTATCATCCCATTAATGTAATGATGCACCATTGTATCTTGGTTTGTCCATGTCATAGCAAACCAATCTAATTTAATAAAATAAGCCACAAACCTGCCCTTCCGGGTGTGTCACACGATTTCTGTTAGGTCGCTAGTTTATTCTAAAGTGCCCTTGTGCCAAATTAGTGGTGTTAGTGTTTCGTGGTATTGCATGCATCATAGTGTTCCCAAATCTTGATTTGGCTCTATACCAAACTCACCCTATAAGGGATCCTCCTTACATCTCGTTAATGTTGTAGCTCATAGTGATTTTCTTAAGCTCCTCAAATGTATTCATTGTGTGGTAAAGGTGACCTTGTCTAATAAATTGAAAAATAAGGTTGATCATTTATATTTCAAGATTAAATATAAAACAGAAATGTTGAATTTTTGGATTGAGCACCAATTTCTTGGTGTATTACCTGGGGAATTTGCATCCATTTTAGTAATAGAGGTGAACTTATTTTCCGCATTATATCCATACTATTGCTGTCACACATACGGAACAGTAATTGCTTATCCAAAGTTTAAACATATTTGACTTAATACATTTTCAGATCACTACATTCTATTTTGCCCAAGATTCACGTTAACCCAATAATTGGAGTTAAAATTGTTTTATTGAAAAATGACTTAAAAACTTAATTCAAACCAGTTTCAATCAAAGATATATTAAGTTGGTTGCATGGCATATTATTATTTTTTATTTTTTTATTTACTTGTGTATAATCAGAAAAGAATGATTTTTACAAGAAAGAGTCATTTCATATGAATGTTCAAGGAGTTGTTTCCGAATTTTCTAAGTTGCTAGATAAGATCCTGTAGACTGAAAACAGTAACTTGTAGCAGCAAATAAGAGACATGACAAGTTGCAATCTCTAACAAATTTCCGTAGAGTTTGTTCCCTAGTGGAGAAGAATGACTGATTGTTCATTGCCAACTGACGGCCGGAGTACCGTATCCGGTGGGAGCACGTTGGCATTGATTTTAACAAAGGCTGCCTCCATTAATTTAGCCGTCACTACAGCCCAACGAGATTTTCCCCAGAGATCAGGCGACACCACCATGTGTCTTCTTCTATTAGAACGGAGTCAACCCATAGAGGGGCCAAGAAAGCTGTACGTTCTTGAATTAAGGAAGGACAGTTTAACAGGAGGTAACAAACTGTCTCAGTGGATTCAGGGATTTTGCATAATCTGCAAGTTGTGATGGCGGAAAGGCTTCTTATCCCCAGAATTTCTCTGGTATGGAGCAGATTAAGTCGTGCTCTTAGAAATGTACATCGAAGATTTTTGTCGGGAAATTTGGTGCAATACGGCAGAGCAGATTTCAGTTTGTTGTACATGGGTGGAAGATGTTTTAAAAACTTGATTGCTGCTGCTTGTTCGGTGGTGGCAATCCAGTCTTGGAATTTCAATTTTTCCGTTACTCTTTGGGGATTAGTGATAAGGTCGTCTGTTGAGCATACTAGTTCTTCCAATTTACTTTTTGGGTGGTGTATCCAATTCTGTGTGACATATATTTACTTGTCCAATTTGCCAAATTAAATCTAAATTAGAAGCTTCTCTTGTACACGTATTATACTAATTTTGAGGAGCTTAATAATTTCCCAAAACAGTGTTCTAAAGCAACATCTGTGTCATATACATGTCATCTCATATTTTCAAATATCCTTAGTTCCATTTACATTGTTTGTCCTTACAGGATTTCACAAATAGTATTGTGAAATGTTTATTGTTTTTTAACCAGTAACGCAGAAGGTTTTTTGCCTGGCAATATTAAGCATTCTCACAGAGTATAAAAATCTTCGTTGCTATTGTGGATACTCCAGATACTCAACCACATAATATTAACAGTCAGTCAAACACAAGATACCAGAACTGAGCTACAGGAAAACATTAATTTCATGTTCTTTGTTAAGGTCAACAGTTGTACATCTTAGTTCACAAATCATCCTTGATTCTAACTGTCTGAGTTGTAACTTCAGAATGCCTCCCCTCCTGCCACATTTCACTCGGACAAGCCCAATGAATTCTATATTGGCATTATCTTCGATTTCATATTCTTCCTGCCAGTGATGGGCTAGTGGCATTCTCTTGCCTATTGAAGGTTGACAGATGCTCTCTAATATGTACCCGTAACTCTTGTATTGTGCTCCCCACATAGATCTTTTTACAAATACATCCAATAGCATATACTACGTATTTGGAGTCACAGTTAATGAACTCTTGGATTTTGACTTCCATTGCTCCTGCATATGAATTTCTCGCAATCTTGATGTGCATATTTTCAAATACTCCAGGTTCCGCATTGATGCAAACCATTTCCCAAAGATTTCAGCCAATCACTGCCCTCTTTCCCCTAATTTACTTGAAGAAAAGACAGGCTTTATTTATTTTTTAATGGTGCAGGCCCTAGTGTAAATAAACTGTGGCTTTTCAATGATATCGCTCTTTAAGTCATTATCAAGCATTAGGATATAGCAATGTCTGTGTTCCATTTTATATAGTATATTGATGTCCTTTGATAATTGGGTAATACAATTAACAGTGGGTATGTGTGCAGGTTTGGTCTTTTCAACCGAGTTTACTGGGATTGTCCTCTCAATATCCTGGACTTTGTCACAAGCTTTGAGGACACATTCTCTCGAGCAACCCCTTTCACAAAACCTGTTAGTCAGAAGCTTGCATTCTTGTTCGTATGCTATGTCAGTACTACAGTTGCTGTGGGCCCTATAAAATTCCGCTACAGGAATATTGCAGATGGTTGTTTTCCTATGGCAACTCCTAGCATGCAGCGTCAAGCTGACTTTTGTAGCTTTTCTAAATGTCCTTGTTTTCAGTTTCCCATCGGCTAATGAAATATGCAAATCTAAAAGGTAAGCTTGCCAATTCATCGATATGTAATGTAATTGGTTATTTATAACGCACTTAATAACCAGAGGTTTCTTAGCACGGACTCAGGGATCGAACCTGTGTTACTCTTTGGTACCATCCCAAATCAGAATAAAAAAAAGAGAAAGTGCTGATTCTACCATCATACATCAGGGATTCGACCCAAGTCCTTCAAATTGTAGACCAAACACAATGGAAAACGGGTTACAAATTGGCCACACACGATGTAAAGTCCCTATACACATCAATAAAACATTCATTATCTATTGAAGATATTGACTACCTATTCACAGACTTCTCTGCATCCAATCGGGAACACTTAAAGATAATTAAGGAGTTCCTTAAATTTACTCTAGAGCACAACAACTTTCTCTTTAATAAGGATTATCTACAAACAAAGGGGGTTGCAATGGGGGTCAAATATGCCTCCCTTTGTCCAACCTATTTATGGGCCTGTTTGAGGAGACATTTGCCTTAAATGACAACATATACAAGAAACACGCGAAAGTTTGGATGCATTATGTAGATGACTTGCTTCTGATTTGGGACAGTACCAAAGAGAGCATTGATAACTTTGTTGATCAAATATTTGTTTTACCTTATAAATTAATAATGTTTTACAATTTAGCAATTATTTGTTTTACATATAATGTGAGAGCCCCTTTCTTGAGAATGAACAAAGCCAACTAACCTGCTTTATGGATTGGTACTCACTGAGGAGGGTCTGCAATTATATTTTAGCTTTCTATGCCAAACCTGGTGTGAAATCTCTATTTGCATATCAGTCCGGTCCCGGACATATGGACAGTCCAGCAACTAATAGCCTGTCAATTCTGCTCTGAATAAAAGCGTCAGTAACAATCGCAGACATGTGTTCATGCCTTGTTGGGTTGCATCAGTGAGGTGCGGCTGTGGTGCAGCATCGAGAGACCCAGAGCAAGAAAGCCACGCCTAGATTACCCTTAGTAACTTAGGTCGAAACCCAAGCGTTTCAACATTTTCCAAAAATGCAAAGGCTTCTTGATTTTGATCAAACAAGGACAAATGACCTGTTCTTTGGAACAATGTCCACCTCTGAAGAGCCTAAAGCCATGTTTTAGCTTCATGCGCCAAATGAAAGCCTCTTTTATATTGGTACTAGATGTTGTCCTCTGACCACTAGGCAATACACCGGTCAGCCCTAGAAGATATTCTTGGACGGAATGGGGCCAAGAATACACCCTGGTATGATACATATGAGATTTGGCCTCAAAACTGAATCTAAATATAGCCAATGTGGCTTTCAAGGACTTGACAGCCGTCACTAAACTCTAAATTGCAGAGTGTTCTAAAGACTTGCATTATAGAACCATACTATCAGAGAGCAAGACCACTGGCATGATAGCAAGATACTAAGACAATAAAACATACTTTGGCTCTAAAAGATAGAGATATCTTAGCTCATAGAAAACCGAAAGTTCTGTATCTGAAACTACAACTGGGAAATCTGCTATTTCTACTTCTGACAGAGAAGTGGAAATCAGTATATTCACACAAGTGTCAAAATTACCAACCGGTCAGAAATGACCTTCAACACTTATTAATATTCTGTCCTCTATACTCAAAGCTGAGGAACAAATGGCTACTCCTGATTTATAGAAACATACGCATTAATGCAGTACGCCAAGCTGTACACTGCCCTATGCACACTCAAAATGTCTCCTTGTCATGGGCACAAGGTTATTATTCAAAACGAGCTTGATGGGTAAGAAGTCTTTTTTTAGTGACAGCCACTTCCTGCGAATTTTTACAAGGAAAGGGTTTCTAGTTGTATTTCATATGCGCTGTTATATTAATTCATGCTTTATTTCTATTGATAATATGATATTATGTGATGATTTGCAATTGTAATTGTGCTGTGTATGGTTTTATAACGAAATAAGTCAATTCTGACTGACTGACTCTATGTGCCATACTAGACAAGAAATATGTATTTCTCTCTAGTATCCCTAGGCTTCATTTTTCGACAGCAAAATGTTGCTCCTACATGTGAGACAGGCATGGTATCAAGAGATAATCGTTTCAAAACCGTTATTTACTAAGGTTCCTAGGTGGGTGTAATGCCTAACTGGCCCCAACTCTACCAGTTAACTCTATCAGTTAAGGGATGGTTCCCTTAACTCATGGGTGCACAACATACGGCCCGCGGGCCAGTTGCGGCCCGCCATGCTCTTTTGTCCGGCCCGCGAGGCACAAAGGCTTTCCTAATGGAGGGCGGCCCGCAGCCGCCCTCCATTAGGAAAGTCTTTGTTGTCTTCCGGGCCGGACAAAACACTGGCCGTCATTGGCTCAGCACACATGCACCACGTTGCTCCTACGAGCCACGTAGTGTGTGTGTGCTGACCCAATGGAGGGCCAGCACTACGGCTGGCGTGGTCCATAAGGCTTGATGCCGGAAGGCATTTCAGCCTTGGACCACGCCAGCCGTAGTACGATTCCAGCGTTCCTGCTTACCTGCCGCTTGCCTGCCTGCCTTCCAGCACGTCTCCGGTAAGTGGTCTGTTTGCGTTTGTGTATCGGGTCTGTTTTACTTTATGTTTGTGTGTGTATGTTGCGATGAGGGGATGGGGGGGGTGTCGGATGTGTATGAATGTTGGAATTTGAATGTATTTTGTGTGTGTGTTGAGATGCGGGGGTGGGTGTCGGATGTGTATGAATGTTGGAATTTGAATGCATTTTATGTGTATGTTGAGATGCGGGGGTGGGGGTGGGGGTGGGTGTCGGATGTGTATGAATGTTTTGATTTGAATGTTTTTTGTGTGCTGAGTTGGGGGGGTGGGGGTTCGGATCTGTATGGGTGCATGTTTGTGTGTGTGCTGAGTTGGGGTTGGGGGGGTTCGGGTCTGTGTGTGTGCTGATTTGGGGGGTGGGGGTTCAGGTCTGTATGGGTGCATGTGTGTGTGCTGAGTTGGGGGGTGGGGGGTTCGGGTCTGTAAGGGTGCATGTGTGTGTGCTGAGTTGGGGGGTGGGGGTTCGGGTCTGTAAGGGTGCATGTGTGTGTGCTGAGTTGGGGGGTGGGGGGTTCGGGTCTGTAAGGGTGCATGTGTGTGTGCTGAGTTGGGGGGGTGGGGGGTTCGGGTCTGTATGGGTGCATGTGTGTGTGCTGAGTTGGGGGGTGGGGGGTTCGGGTCTGTATGGGTGCATGTGTGTGTGCTGCGTTGGGGGCGGGGGGTTCGGGTCTGTATGGGTTCATGCTTGAGAATGTGTGTGCTGCGTTGGGGGCGGGGGTTCGGGTCTGTATGGGTGCATGCTTGAGAGTGTGTTTGGGGTATAGTGTTTGGTTGGGGGTGAGGGGGCCATGGGGCATAGTGTTTGGTTTGGGTGAGGGGGCCATGGGGCATAGTGTTTGGTTGGGGGTGAGGGATAGGGGGCATAGTGTTTGGTTGGGGGGTGAGGGACAGGTGGCATAGTGTTTGGTTGGGGGTGAGGGACAGGGGGCATAGTGTTTGCTTGGTGGGTGAAGGACAGGGGGCATGGTGTTTGCTTGGTGGGTGAGGGACAGGGGGCATACTGTTTGCTTGGTAGGTGCGGGACAGGGGGCATAGTGTTTGCTTGGTGGGTGAGGGACAGGGGGCATAGTGTTTGCTTGGTGGATGAGGGACAGGGGGCATAGTGTTAAGTTGGGGGTGGGAGCCATGGGGCATAGTGTTTGGTTGGGGGTGAGGGGCCCATGGGGCATAGTGTTTGGTTGGTGGTTAGGGGGGTGAGGGGGCCATGGGGCATAGTGTTTGGTTGAGTGTGAGGGACAGGGGGCATAGTGTTTGCTTGGGGGGTGAGGGACAGGGGGCATAGTGTTTGGTTGGGAGCCATGGGGCATAGTTGGGGGTTAGGGGGGTGAGGGCGCCATGGGGCATAGTGTTTGGTTGGGGGTGAGGGACAGGGGGCATAGTGTTTGCTTGGGGGGTGAGGGACAGGGGGCATAGTGTTTGGTTGGGGGTGGGGGCCATGGGGCATAGTGTTTGGTTGGGGTGGGGGTCATGGGGCATAGTGTTTGGTTGGGGGTGAGGGGCCCATGGGGCTTAGTGTTTGGTTGGGGGTTAGGGGGGTGAGGGGGCCATGGGGCATAGTGTTTGGTTGGGGGTGAGGGACATGGGGCATAGTGTTTGCTTGGGGGGTGAGGGACAGGGGGCATAGTGTTTGGTTGGGGGTGGGGGCCATGGGGCATAGTGTTTGGTTGGGGTGGGGGTCATGGGGCATAGTGTTTGGTTGGGGGTGAGGGGCCCATGGGGCATAATGTTTGGTTGGGGGTTAGGGGGGTGAGGGGGCCATGGGGCATAGTGTTTGGTTGGGGTGGGGGTCATGGGGCATAGTGTTTGGTTGGGGGTGAGGGGCCCATGGGGCATAGTGTTTGGTTGGGGGTTAGGGGGGTGAGGGGGCCATGGGGCATAGTGTTTGGTTGGGGGTGAGGGACAGGGGGCATAGTGTTTGCTTGGGGGGTGAGGGACAGGGGGCATAGTGTTTGGTTGGGGGTGGGGGCCATGGGGCATAGTGTTTGGTTGGGGTGGTGGTCATGGGGCATAGTGTTTGGTTGGGGGTGAGGGGCCCATGGGGCATAATGTTTGGTTGGGGGTTAGGGGGGTGAGGGGGCCATGGGGCATAGTGTTTGGTTGGGGGTGAGGGACAGGGGGCATAGTGTTTGGTTGGGGGTGGGGGCCATGGGGCATAGTGTTTGGTTGGGGTGGGGGCTATGGGGCATAGTGTTTGGTTGGGGGTGAGGGGCCCATGGGGCATAGTGTTTGGTTGGGGGTTAGGGGGCTGAGGGGGCCATGGGGCATAGTGTTTGGTTGGGGGTGAGGGACAGGGGGCATAGTGTTTGCTTGGGGGGTGAGGGACAGGGGGCACAGTGTTTGGTTGGGGGTGGGGGCCATGGGGCATAGTGTTTGGTTAGGGGTGAGGGGGCCCATGGGGCATAGTGTTTGGTTGGGGGTGAGGGGCCCATGGGGGATAGTGTTTGGTTGGGGGTGGGGGCCATGGGGCATAGTGTTTGGTTGGGGGTGAGGGGGCCCATGGGGCATAGTGTTTGGTTGGGGGGTAAGGGGCCCATGGGGCATAGTGTTTGGTTGGGGGTGAGGGGCCCCATGGGGCATAGTGTTTGGTTGGGGGTGGGGGCCATGGGGCATAGTGTTTGGTTGGGGGTGAGGGGGCCCATGGGGCATAGTGTTTGGTTGGGGGTGAGGGGCCCCATGGGGCATAGTGTTTGGTTGGGGGTTAGGGGGGCGAGGGGGCCATGGGGCATAGTGTTTGGTTGGGGGTGAGGGACAGGGGGCATAGTGTTTGCTTGGGGGTGAGGGACAGGGGGCATAGTGTTTGGTTGGGGGTGGGGGCCATGGGGCATAGTGTTTGGTTGGGGTGGGGGCCATGGGGCATAGTGTTTGGTTGGGGGTGAGGGGCCCATGGGGCATAGTGTTTGGTTGGGGGTGAGGGGGCCCATGGGGCATAGTGTTTGGTTGGGGGTGAGGGGGCCCATGGGGCATAGTGTTTGGTTGGGGGTGAGGGGGCCATGGGGCATAGTGTTTGGTTGGGGATGGGAGCCATGGGGCATAGTGTTTGGTTGGGGGTGAGGGGACCATGGGGCATAGTGTTTGGTTGGGGATGGGAGCCATGGGGCATAGTGTTGCACTCCAAGAGTGAACTCAATAATAAAGCTAAAACAGGCACAGTTAGGAGATGTACATCCTTTGCTTTTTTGAGGAAACCTGACTCAACGAAGGCCATGCTCCTCTTGGGTAACCCAAACAGCAAACTATAGCAGTCCAAAATAACGGAATGTCCAATCAAGGGTCAATAAAATATATATAATTTAATTAAACAGACGATATACAATAACTAAATCGAAATAAATGATAGCAATGGAAAATGTGTAGTACAAAATGTAAGTTTGAAATGCAATAAAAATCGTTACCCCTCAAAAACATCTTTTTCCATGTGTTTAATACAAATTGGGGGTTGAAAAAAGCCTCCTGACATGTCCCGCCTACCGCCCCGCCCACTTTTACTTTTCGGCCCACTATAGCCCTCATGTAAGGTACTTTCGGCCCTCTGTCAAAATCAGTTGTGCACCCCTGCCTTAACTGATGTTTCTAAGGGCCGTCCGAATCTGGTAGTCCAAAATAAAAATCAGTCTGTGTCTAAACCTATGCTTGCCCTCACTCTCTGACACAAATGTGTTAAGAAGTCTTTCTAAAGCAAAAAGTGGTGGTTCAACAATGCTAGGAAACCGGGATTGGTTTCAGGTGGTCTTCTCACCGCCTGTGGGTTAATCAGCTTCAAAAGAGTGAGCTCAATCAAAAGGGACTGCTCATAGTAGCTTCATAGATCAAACAATGTCAATGTTCTTAATGCCTTTCACCCTCTAGCAAATGTCTGCTGACTCCAGTCCTCGGCAGGTTGGATTGTTGGCCAAGCCTATAATCCCCTCCCTTCCATTGACCTTCTTGATAAGTACTATACTCTTCCACACATACCTTTGTCAGCGTCCCACAGTCCTCATCCTTCTCTGTGTGAAGTGGTTTCCATGCAAAATTGTGCTTTCCTCACCTAGCACCTCCTTTCCTTCAAGTCTGTTCATGGGCTATTCCCCAGAGTGGCTCACTTTATTTTACTCCCTTGCACACTTTGCTCCCCCAGCTCTCCTCAACCTTACTACCGCCTTCACCCTCATACCTTCTCATACCTGGGGCACCCTACCTTCCTGAAATCCAGAACATTCCTGCAATGACAGGTTTGAAGAGTGTGCTTAACAATTACCTCTTCTAACTAAAGCCAGACCCATGTTGCACAGTGTTATCCCCTCTCACTCATGATCCGTATCCCACTGTATTAACTCATATGTACATGTAAATACTGCTTATTATTGATATGGTTGTCAATGTCTATGATTTCCTATTATAATGTTTCCAACCCCAAGCCTCTATCACCAGGTTTAGAGGACACGTAGTGTAACATGTTATCACTTTTAAAGCCCCCATCAATGCGATTGCTCATGCCAATAACATGACCTTTTGTACAGTCAAAACACTACATTCTTTTGGAGCAGACCACAAGCACAAACTAACACCATGTACAGTGGTAAGAAATTTATCATTCCGTGTTCAGGAGTATAACTGTCTACTATTCGCCCATCCCAAGTGGTTGATAATTTGCTCAGTCACTTCAGAGAGTTTTTAGCTCTATGTCCTATCTTTAAAGTGTGGGTAAATATGTAGGCTACACAGCACTAGACATGTAAGGTCCGGAAATAAAACTGCATCATTGTTTGCTTTTGTTACCGGTAAACTCATTGGGACATTTGGAACCCCTGATTTACAGATCATACTGCCGCTCTTACAACATCTGTGTATCCTCAGACACATCCCTCACTTCTGAACATTGCTAAAAGCCATTTTATGTACCTTTGCCAGGTGTGCAGTCATAATGTCGAAAAAATAATATCGAATTGCAAAAATGTCTAAACAATAATGTCGAATTTTAAATTTTTTCATTTACATGTTTTTTAGGGTTCCGGGGGTAAAAAAAAAAGGGGTACAAAAAAAAGGGGGTTTGGGGGGAACCCCCCCATTTTGAACAAAAAATAACCCCAAAAAATGCAACATTTTTTTTTCAACTTTTTGTTTTAGACATTATGACTTTCGATATTATTTCATTAGACTTTGACTATAAACTCCATTCAAACACAGACACGTCATCTGGCACATTCCACAACAACAGCTGGTACTAGGGATGTACCAAATAGCATATTTAGTATTCGGTCAAATACTGAATGGTTCATCAAGTATTCAAGCTCTAAGAAGGCACTTGCCTGTGGGGCCGTCAGGCAATTGCACTGAATCTCAATCCACGTCCGCCATCCCCACCTCCTACCCACCAAACTAGAGGGTGCAAAGCTTCTTGGCTTTTTCGTTGTCTCCAGTCTTCAACCATGCATCCCACTTCACAAGCAGATGCAGTGCTCCCTATATCACCCTGTTGACACAGAAGAATGCTTTCCTCTCTTACAACCTTTCATGTTGGGGCTGACATACCTGTAATGTGATGGAGAGATTTACCAATAAGCAAGTTCTCCCAAGCAGAAACTATGGGTTGCCAAACGTTGGTCACATTTTGCACTGCTTGATATGTAACTGACTATTGACAGCCCTATTGACCTGGAAGACTCAGCCCACACCTGTTGGGAAGTTTGCTGCTGATTTCCAAACATTCTCCCCTCCTACCTCTTTTGCTAACAGAGTATCTCTCCCTGACTATGTCCCGTTCAAGCAGAGCCATCACACCCATCTCTTTGTGCTGCCTCTGGCAGACTATCCCCCAGAGAAACTGGAGAGGTTATCTAACTTGATGATCTTCTGAGAGGATGGGCTGTGGCATGTCACTCTGCCTTACATATAACTGACCAACTCAACCACATTGGTATCCACTTCCTGTTGTGAACACTTAACGCTTCTCCATAGGCATTTCCCTTTGGGAAAAATCATACTCGCCTCTCCACTCCAATACACAGAACTATTCCCTTTATACTGATATTTAATGAGTAATACTGTCAGACAATGTTTAATTCCATTCTCATTTATAATCTGCCCTCCATTTTGCTTCTCTGTGTTGTTACAATGTATTCATATGAGATGACAAAGTATTCAGCAGCAGCGAAATAGCAAGAAACTACTCATCTGGAGCCGAATGGGATTTTTTCAGCCATAATTCGGCTGAATACTTACTCGAAGCCGACGTTTGGTACACCCCTACCTGGTAACAATGCTCCCCTCTCCCCAGCGTGCCTGCGCTCTAAGTCTCTCACAGAGACTCCTTGAGTTACCTGGCAGCCGAAACAAGCCATGGTAACCAGCTTCCCTGAAGGCCCCGTTCTTTAAACCAGCGAAATAGCAAGAAACTATTCATCTGGAGCCGAATGGGATTTTTTCAGCCATAATTTGGCTGAATACTTACTCGAAGCCGACGTTTGGTACACCCCTACCTGGTAACAATGCTCCCCTCTCCCCAGCGTGCCTGCGCTCCAAGTCTCTCACAGAGACTCCTTGAGTTACCTGGCAGCCGAAACAAGCCATGGTAACCAGCTTCCCTGAAGGCCCCGTTCTTTACACCAAAGCAGGGAAGCGCCAATTCCATGCGACCACAGGACGAGGGGAGGCTTTGAATGGCGTCTGACACCCGGCACTTACCATGGCGAGAACGGCAACAAACCCGCAGAAGTGGCCATTTCAGAGGAAATAGCAGGAAAAAGTCCCATAAAAATAGCTGCGATCCTTCAGCAGTTATCCAGAAACAGATACTGCCGTTTAATAACTGTGAGCACCAGAAGTATATGCACTCTTAAAAGGCAATTAAAGCGTATACCCGAGAGCTATAAAACATTTTCTTTTCATCTGGAATGTAGAGGGCAGATTACAACACATTAATGCCTTTTTGTTTAGAGTTCAGTTTCTGATGTCTTCCAAACGCAGTCTGCCTAGATTAACCAGAAGGAGCCCAGCTCGCTCCGAAGGAGCTTGTAAAGGGAAGCAATGTGGCGAGATTTGTTATGAAAAGCGAGTGTGTTTAGGAAACAGCACTTAGCAGGGTCCCTCTGAATGGATGCCAGGTCAGGAAGCTGAAGTGCAAGGCTTGGCCCTCGTTCAGGGCCCCCCAGTTCCGAAGGCTTGACCACACACTACGTCAGGAGCATGTCACTGGCAAGCCAGGGTGCCTCGGCTGCGCCTGCGAGAACCCAGCTTGGCACGGGCCACTTTCACATAACCCATTGGCTCCAAAGGGAAAATAGGAGAGAGGCGGGCATTCCAAGATCGAGGGAACATGTTCACCCCTTTCTAAAATAGAAGCCGATAAACAGACATCCATGGGAATGCACCTCGTCTCTAGTGTGGCTGCCACGTATAGCACGGACCATGTGCCAGTCTGGCCATATTCACAAGGAGGATCGGCTCACTGTGCAGCCTGACGGGCAACAAACGTCACCCATCACGTTGAACAGATTTATTTTATCCCACTCCAGATGGTGTGTGCAGGACTGCCTACCTCCTGGGCGTGTGCAGTGCACATCTGAAAATGAGTGTGATCACGTTATCCCAGAATGTTTGCTCCCAAGAAGCATTTTAATTCTTGCACTTCCAGGATCTAGGAAAGTTAGGGTGATAAACTACATGTTTGTTCATAGGCAGGGGCACAGCTAGACCGAACCTTCAGGGCAGGGGAAGCTAATACCTCACATGGTAGGGAGCGGCTACCTTCATAGACTTTGTGTGGGTGGGGCACATTTACTTGTATGGTGCCCCATTCCTGTTGTCCCAAATACATGTTTTTGGGATCGAGTGTCAATTTAGCAGCCAATGGTGCAATTTAATGCCCATTGGACCAGTGACATTGCCCAAAAACCTGTTCGGGTTTAAATACAAAATGCACATGTTGATGGTTCCTGTCCGCATGGTAATGCTGTGGTTGTGTCGTGGTGCATGGTTGGCTTTGTCAGTTGGTACTTCATGATACATATGCAGCTACATTGTAACATAATCCCACGTAGGATTGAGAGGTGAGTACATTGCAGTGTCATTAAAGTGTTAATGGATAGTCAGAAGGTAGGTCCCAGGAACCTGACTCGATGCTTTGGCCCCTGAATTTGTGTCATGGCATAGTGTTACCCGACATAGCACCCCCTAGCCTAACAACACATCTTGAAACACAACTCTAAGAGCAAATGAACATAGGTTACACAATGGATCCACCAACTGAAGACAAATCTCTACATTAAATTGCTCTGAATGCCACACTAAACCACCACAGAGACACAAACACAGTTCTACACACTCCTTAAACGACGCTCTGCCAGACACCACAGTCAACCACACAGTTTTCTTTAGCAACCTCAGGTGCAAATTACATTTGCTCAAGACAAGTCACAAGAAGGCTAAAACATACACACTATAGAAAGCGTTATCTTTTCAGCTCTGCCCACATCAACATTGCAACAGACATCCTTGACCTGCCCTGTGTTAGTCAGTTATCCTACCGCTTGCAGACCCTGAAACTCCAAGAAACTGTTAAAAAAGGGAGAAGGTTACCATAGCACAGCCGGGGCATAGCAAAGAGTTCCACTCATCCTCATTTGGGTCAATTATCTGAATGTGCCTGGGTACTTCGGTAGCTATGCTCTAATCTCTGTGCGGTGACTGGCCGAGGGGACGGTATTTCTGCCTCTCAAATTAAGTGATATGCAAAAGGAGGGAATGACACTGCAACAATGACACAATTCTAGGTGGCACCCACTAATGGAGGAGCACACGGAGACACCTTTGTGTCCCTCAAATCATGAAATCTGCCCCATTGTAAGGCAGTCTTTTTTTAAACATTTTTTTAATAGTGTGAACTTGATCACTTGTGAAAACTCTACTTTTTGCAGTTAAATCACAGTAAGATTACACACTTTGTTTAAGCAGGGAACCCGGGATTTTAACCCAATCTGCAAATTAGGAACTTGGCCGCATACCTACTGAGATCTATTTGGTACAAATATTTCAGTTTTGACTTCCGATTACTGCAGTAATACTGTCTTGTAGTGTTTTTTTTTTACAGCAGCCTGACAAAATGTCAATACTTATTGAAATATGTTAAGCCGCAAGAATATCATTGTACCTTTACTTCCACAGCCTGAATGTAAAAGTAAAAGTGCTAGAATGCAAAATAAGGATAGCCTGAACATTCTCCTTTTGTACAGCATTGTGCTTTCAGGGCTTTAAGAAATGCAGGGGGTACTTTTACATAAAAATGTAAATTGCATGGATGGGTTCTGTTACGTGTTCCCTCAGAGGCAAACATGTCCTCTGCATGCAATTTTAGTCATTTGCACTATCAAGTGCAACACAAAGGTGTAAATACATCTTAGTTTTTCACTTTGAGGTACACATTGAGTAACTGCCACTTGCCATTTAAACATAGCAGGCAGTGTTTTCAATGGAATTTCTCTGGTGTGTACCTGTTTTTAGCTGATGTAAAAAGCAGTCAGATTCCTTAAGAATCCAGAGCTTTTGCGCCACCATAAACATGTGATGCTGACTTATAGTTTGCGGCATTGTATGATGGAAAGGATGGGTGGCAGAAAAGGCCATTTTCTTATGTGCCCCCTCCCCGTCATACGAATGACTAAATAATTGATGTGGTCTAAAAAACATGCAGAAGCATTTTACACATACATTTTACACATGATTGTTATGCTAGGTCAAAATAAACATGGTCCCCACTCTAAAGGAAATTATGTAAAAAGGTCACATGGTATAGAGATTGTTTATCTCAAACGTCCAGCTTGCTGTAATGGGTGATGTTATGAACATTTGATAATCGCAGAAAAACGCACACTTTATTTACATGCCAAGGTGGTGGACATGGCGCTATAAACTAATCTTTAAAAGGGATCTTTATTGTTTTACACACTTTAATTGTCTTGGAAGCAGACACAGATTTGCTAGTTAATGGGAGCTGCACAGTGTTTTTCCAGATGGAAATTCCCCATTATAGTGCCGATTGTGTGCAGAATGTCATGCCTATGAAAGGCAATGCTAGTAGCCAAAGGAAAGAAATTGCGCAGACCGGACTCCGTCCACCATTTGCATTTTGTCCTGTTCATGACACCTTTGAAGGTCAGTAGGTCTCCTCAAGAATCACTCAGAATTTCGGGAGAAAGGGATAGAGGTGTGGGGTTGAGGGGGTCAAGGGGGTTGCGCCAAATTAGCCCAATAGTGTTGTGCCCATGTTCATAGGTTCCCTGAAACCTTCTAGGTACTATGACCTGGATGATGGAAAAGCTGCAAAGCGTCTCTTTACAGACTTAAGTCTTTAATTTAGTTCAAAGTTCTGTGCACTGCCTACAAAGGGTATTGGGACAAAAGGCCAAGATGTGTGCAGAAAACTGCAAAACACTATTCATCAGCTAGAAACATGCACAGGGCTACTACACATATAATTCCCCAACCAACCTACAAACTCTTGAAACATGGCGGCAGATAACCAGAAGTGCAAGTACTGTGATGAACGCCCCCACCTAGTCTAGCTGGTGGATGTTGAAGTTGCCAAGAGGGAAAGATAACGACACACGTCACATGATGCTGGCTCTGAGGGGCAGAATTTGGAGGATACTGTGGTGACCCCTACAATGCCACGGACAAGAGTGAGAGGGTCCTCACATTTCCACCATAGATACTTCTTCCTGTTTAGAGAATCGAGGAGTGGTGATCCCAGGAATGTTACCACGCCTGCACGCTCAGCGCCTCTCGCATTGGGGACATGAATCATATATAAAACCGCCGGGGCAGGGGAAGAGCACGACCTGAACCAGGAGATAGAAGACAAGCAATTAATCAGACTTTTAACAAGGCCTCCACGCTCTTAACTAAGACTGTTTAAGATAACCCTGACCATCCCGTAAGGAGGGCCGTAACAGGCAGCAAGAGCACCACCTTATTGGAAGGGATGAGACGACACCAAGCCCTACATCAGAGCTGTATGCCACCCTCAGGGGCAGAGCCCCGTTATCATATCACCATCCCAGCTATCAAGGAAACACACCTCAGTTCCCATGCACAAGATAGCTGGTGGTGCCAAAGCCATATACAAGGCAAGACCGGTGGCAGAAGGCTTTGGGAGTTAGGAGAAAAGGCTAATTTGGAGCTGGCTGGAGAGATGAACAGAAAGTGCTGGATCAAGAGCACTAGACAGGAGATTGTAGGAGAGCTCCTTCAGCCTGGGGAGAGCAGGAGATCTACAGGATAGGATCAGAAATGTTAGGTAGGAAGGAAACAGGAGGCTACAGGGGAGGCTCAAGAGGCTGGAGCAAGACTGACTCTAGAGGTGGCTAATTTAGAGACCCAACGGGCTGGGAAAAGAAACAACCAGGGGGCTGGGCAGAGAAAGGCTCAAAGGTCTGGGAGTAGACAGATCCATAAGGTCGTGAGTGGAAGACCCAGAGAACTATGAGGTGAAAGACTCAGAGGACTAGGTGTAGACAGACTCAGAAGGCTGGGAGAAGAAATCCCCAGAGGGCTGGGAGGGGAGAAGAAAGACTAAGAGGGCTGGAAAGAGTTATCAGTCGATGAGAGTTGGACAAGCAAAGAGAAAGCGATGGAGGAAAGTGATAGCAAGCTGGTGGAAGAGTTGTTGAAAGGGCATCTAGAAGGGGAAGCATGCGGGTGGTAGAGACTAGTAGTTGGGATGCAAAGGTGTAAGACAATAACAGAAACAAGATTACACATAAGAGAGGTGGAGGAATGTGCATCACAGTGAGGCAACTGGCGGGGAGGGCAGAGAAGCTCAGAACAAAAAAATTGAAAAAGAAAGTCCCGGGGCAGGACCCTCTACAAACAAGACTCAGCCAAGGACAAGAGAGACACTTATGTAGGTGTCTGGTGAACCAGATCACTTCTGGGGGAGGGAGGTAGTAAAAATCCTAGGGAATACCCTGGCAAGATCCCTAGGGTAGCCTTGAGTATTCCTGCTATTAAGGCCTTGGTGAAAGACCAGCTCAACTGTGACACCACCTACAAAGCCTAACAACAAGCTTCAGTCTGGCGTGGAGACTCGGGCGGGAGGCTCTTCCATATGGAAGACAGCAGAAGAACAGTGTGGGGTACCCCTTAAAGCCAGGGCTGCGGAGCAAGAACAGGAGACCCAAAGAAGATCAGAAATAAATGATGCAGGGACTCCTTAAAGCTGAGACTATAAGCATACAGGTTATTGCGTTAATCGTCAAGAAGCTACCTGGCCCAACAATTTTAATTTTGACAATTCTTAACTTCCTGAAGAGACTGTTTGGTTTAAATTGTCCTGAAGCAGTGCCCAGCCCCTGGTGAATAACCATCTTGGGTTAGTTAAAATCCTCCCATTTATTATTTTGCCCAAAATTGTACAGAACTCTAATAAAGAGATTGTTAATCACATCCTTGTGTCAGAGCCTTCATGTGTTGATCAATGTCACTTGTCACAGTACCCATAGACTGGATCCTCCTTCACCTGATCCCGATAGCTTAAGCGTTATTTATGTGTGAAATGAAATGACTACTGCTCTGCATGAGTGCAGGGCTGAGTAATGACAAAAGCACCTACTCAGACCCACACTACTCCTCAACCAGTAACAATCCCAGTCATACAATGAAACAGGCACAAACGCAATGGTATATCTCCTTGACCTTTAACGGTAGCGCAGGCCAGGGGCAGGCTATACTCTTCAGAAGTGATGCGAGCTAGCACAAAAGCAACCAAAACTGAAATAGTACTGTTGTTAAACGGGATATCATATTGTACCTCCTTTCTAATGTATATTGGCCTAAGCCCAGTCGCTTTGCGAAGAAAACCGCGTTTCAAATGTTCCGATTTTAGATCGACTTCACCGCCATTTTGGGATCATCCACCATTTTGATTTCTGTTCAAATGTAACTCTGTGTCCTAAAATGGTGGACTATGTTTCCATCTTGTAACCGAGCCTTCCCGACCCTTGCACCTTAGTTAATGTTTAGGCTGTCCGCGGGCCGAATGTTTAGACTGGGTAAAGAGACCTTGTTCCATGCCTGACTTGTGGTCTTAGGATTGTCTGCACCAATAAGCCTCATCCGCGAAAATACTTCGAAAACAATGTAATGCAAATATCGAACGTGGACACTGGCTGAACTGCATTGTGAAGGAACATGTGTTAAAGGCTTACTGCTAAACCTTAGAATACACTGTTGCAATTGTAACTTGTTTGTATGTAAACCAAATGTAATCCATGTGCATATTGTAGTATAAGAGAAATAAGGTCACAGAGATAATTACTACACTTTTAATCAATCTCAGTTGATGCCAGTGGTGGAAGGGGACAACAAGTTCAGTCAAGAGAAATAGTCATTATAAACATCATATTTTAATCTTTATCACAATCAATATAATAGCATAAAAATGTACATTATATTCACACCATAACATCTTAAAAAAGACATTGTAGTATATATACATGTAAACAAATTAACTAGAATTGTCAAAAAAAGAGTAAATGTTTGGCCATTTTAACAATTATTTTTCTAACAGCTGTATAAAAAATCATCTGCAGTTAAATGAGTAATGTTTGTATTGGCCAGTTCTAAAAGTGCTGACAAAAAAGTGCTAAGTGCCTACTACATGTAAACAATACCTCTAAATCTTTGGTATATACTAACCTGAATAATTTGTCAATTTAGAGCATATGTTTCTATGGGACACTATTCACGCTCTGTGTAGGTTTAGAGAAATGCTTTCCTGATAAACGGCATTTTTCTGCCGTAGGGTCGAGGGATTAACTTTAGTCGATTTGTTTGAAAGAGGTCTCACTTGAACTAGTCCTTCGTTGCATTTGAACAGTGTATTACAGTTGAAATTATATACCTGTTGGCATCTAGAGATCCCGGCTTTGTATACATCGGCTTTATGTGTTGACCCAAGAGAAATGATATGTTTGTAAGGATGTAGACATGTATTTTTCTTGACTAAGTTAGACATCTGGTAGCTCTTGTACTTGATGCCCTTCAATGCTAGTCTTTATTCTTCGCTGAAATGCTTTTTCCTTTTGCGTATGCATTTAGTCTTTTCTTGACTGCCTTCTGACAACAGTGGAGGATCACGTTACGGCAGAAAAATGCCGTTTATCAGGAAAGCTTTTCTCTAAACCTACACAGAGTGTGAATAGTGTCCCATAGACACATATGCTCTAAATTGACAAATTATTCAGGTTAGTATATACCCGTAGAGAGGTAGTTCAGTGTATTCATTTGGACCTTGTCTTCGGTTTGCAACATGGTTAGATATTGGGAACATTTATTGGATCCCTTGTATCTGTTTTATCTCCACAGATGTAATTTAAATGTCATCTGTCTTTTCTTGGGCTGCGTGAAAAAATCATTGTTCTCTGCGCCTTACATGGACTAATATAGGTGAATTAATTCAAAATTCTTTGGCCTATTATTGATAGCTCATTCATGTTGAATTCTGTTTGGGTGGTTAGGTATAGAAAGCTCAGTCATTTTTTTGTTTTTAATGTATATGTATTTTTCTTCTTTCTTCTTCTTTGTTTTTTTCTGACATTCATGTTTCAAAGATATTGGGATCTACAATCAAGTTTGAAATCCAAAAATGAAACAAACAAGGATCTCAGTTGCTTGATTAATAATTGTATTTGTGAATGTGATTTTTAAAAATGTTAGATGCAACTTATTAGTGCGCCCTGAGGAAGGTGACCATCAGTCCCTATGGGAACAAGATAAACGGTGTCGCTGAAACTACTTTAAAAACTTTAAAGATCTAGAGGTATTGTTTACATGTAGTAGCCACTTAGCACTTTTTGTCAGCACTTTTAGAACTGGCCAATACAAACATTACTCATTTAACTACAGATTATTTTTTATACAGCTGTTAGTAAATGTTTGGCCATTTTGACCATTATTTTTCTCTTTTTTGACAATTCTAGTTAATTTGTTGACATGAATATATATTACAATGTCTTTTTTATGATGTTATGGTGTGAATATAATGTACATTTGTATGCTATAATATTGATTGTGATAAAGATTAAGATATAATGTTTATAATGACTATTTCTCTTGACTGAGCTTTTTGTCCCCTTCCGCCACTGGAATCAACTGAGATTGATTAAAAGTGTAGTAATTATCTGTGTGACCTAATTTCTCTTGTTTCTAAATATATTTCTCCCCTGGTCCACAGAGTTGGGGATACTCATCTTTTTTGACTTCTCATATTGTAGTATAAGCCATTAGTAAACTCGGCACGAACTCTAGACCACTGATTAATAACTTGCAGAGGGGCTGGACATTGTTACTAAAAATGTATAAATGCGTGAGTGTCCAGATGTCCAGTACCTCTCACTTCTCACACTGAAGGGCTGGTATTCACTGTGATGTACTGAGGGCCAGATAGCTATCTGATTTGTTTCTTTGTAAGCTGTGCAATTGAATAAAGATCTGTGAATCTTTATAAGCCCGTGTTTGGTGTATTTCTTTTTGTGGCACTCAGCCTCGATATTTCCTCTTGCTTTTACACTGTGGTACCAAAATAAAAGAAATGTCCAATCAAGGGTCTATAAAAATACAACCCTTTAAATAAACTAATGCTGCACAGCATTAAAAACGAACAACCCACCAATAAAGGGGCACTCTAGGTTGAAGACATGTGGTAGACAGACAGGAATTTCAGCAGCAATGTTCAAGTTCAATGAGATTGTCTTTAAAAAGGTAAGGAGCAGGGTCATAAATGTCATTAGGGTTCTTCAAGGCAGGTCACGAGAGAGAAAGACTTCAAATATCTTTCAATCTCATTCTGTGAGCTAGACCGTGTCGATCCGGGAGTCTGGGAGCTCTCTGAGGTAACGAATTGGCATTGGGGTGGTGAGCGAGTCATCTGGGTCAACCATGCAGTGCGGTTGACAAGCAACAAATGCACTGGGATTGAAGGAGCTTCGGACAGGCATGGGATGTCTGTGTTGGCTTAACTCACAAGTGTTTGAGGCGAGAACCAGAGCCCAGAGCTGTTCCTTTGATCCGGGGTTTCTATGAGAACCAGTCTAGGATCCTAAGTGTGTGTGTGTGTGTGTGTGCGCGCTCCAAACTCATGCCACCCATGCATAAGTCAGTGCCCGACTTGGGCCACCCCAGTCAAGAGGGTCTGGACACGCCTCTGAGTCATGGCACCAGTGTCTCGGCAGGCAGGCAGGCAGGCAGGCAAGCATTGGTTCAAACAGCAGTCCCTACAGATGTTCCCCAGGAGCGGGTGGGGCAATTACTTGCTCTTTCCTTGGATGCCTCAGTCGTTACATCTGTAGCAGAGGCCTTTGAAGCAGACTGTACTCCCAACCAGGTTTCAGGTGAATCCTTCTCCTTCAAGAATCCAACGATTAATCTTTTATGAGGAACCCCTCCTTTTATAGGCAAAAGACCACAATGGAATGGTTCCCTTCTAGCCTTCTGTAAGAAGTCCAATCCCGGTTGCTGTGTTCTGATTCTTCTGCCTGGTGGTGTCATACCCAAAGTGCTTTTTCTGTAGCAAATGGAGAAGAGGTGTTGAAATTTCGGATCCCTAACAAAGTCAAAGATGTTGACTCTTTTGTGGACGTAGCTCTCTCCTGGGCTGATATGACTCTGCCTCTTCTCCCATCTGCTTACATCAAAAGGACTCTAGTGGTTGGCCCTCTCGTGTGATTCCCCATTTTCATGACAGAGACTTGCCTTGGAAGCCCTGGTCCCTGCCTACCCCCTGGGGGAGTTCCTGTTCTCTGAGAAAGAAGTTTAGCTCTTTGCCAGAGACATCAAATGGTCCTGGTGGGCTCCACTCAAATGGTCTGTTTTGGGCCAAACTCAACTCCCAGACAAGTGAATATACAGGACGTTGTCTGCCAGTGGAGGGCACTAGAGACCAAAATGACAATCAATGACTCCAAATGGCTGTGTAGCTAGTACAATTGTATAATTCGAAGAGACACCAGGTGAAACCCAGACATGGCTTCGTATATTTAGATATTAATCTACCACCAAACCTCTGGGCCCATAAAATTATGTATAGTTAAAACTGCTTGGTCACTTTCAAAGGGATTCTTTTAGTTCTATGCATGCCAGCTCGAAATCCTATGGGGGTAGTCATGAATGGTATCTCCACATTATAGACTTTCACCACTTTTGTAGCAGATTTGGCAGCCAAATTTCAGTTTACAATTTTTAGTGAACAAACTGGCGTGACACGTTCTACAAGTGGGGCCCTATTGCAGCTAAACATGTGTTGGCATGTCAGTTACTCAATTCAGTAATAGGTATGTGGATATTGGTAAGTTCAATAATGCACCCAGTGGTTGGCAGGACCATCTGGGTACAACCCCAACAATACCAGTTTGTATAACACAGGTAGTTATCGAAAAGGAAGACTAGGTAGATCTGACTTTCATGGCAGAAGCCTTTCATTACTAGAGCTTCGTATATTTTGAAAAAGCCGAGAGCTCACCCTAGCAGATGGAAATCCGTCACAGTACAATTCAGGAATCTACTCGAATAGCCCTTCCCTGCCCACTTTCCAACTGTCTACTTCTTTCAATCAGGCAAGCATCCTAAAGTGACTGTAATGTGACATGTTTGATGAGCTATGCAACTCATAAATACATCAGTTAATGTAGACGGAGTGTTTTGGAAATGGCCCCACACCAGACGTTCAGCTGCTTTGGAGGGTAGCTGATTTTAAAAGAAATGTGTCTGTGAACTAGGAATACCAGAATTAGTTTTTGCATTATGCTGCTGTGTAGCTCCTTAACGTTGCCAACTTTTCACAAGTTTACGAAGCATAAAATATTGGTTGGGGCGATGTTATAGATACATTCCCGACTTTTGCGGGAGGTTTATGACGTACAGCATGGTTAACTCCTAACAATTAGACGGACAGGAAAGAAAAAGAGAAAGAATATGCCTACTCCATAGGACAACCAGATCCATAATTATAAGGACTAAGTGACATATAACCCATTAACCACAAATATCCACAAAACCACCCTCGCACAGCAAACCGCACAAACTTCACCAAACCACAACAACAAACAAACACCACATATGTCACATCAACAGCACACGAGGACTCGCATTGATCCTATATTCACACCCACGCTCAATGCACAGTGAAAACTGAACTGAAGCTGCCAACTGGACATCACCTTTGTCACTTTCCTGCTTCCTCTTCGCCCTATTTACCCCACCTTCTTGTTTGCAGATCTGCCTGAGAACCATTTCCGTTGGTGACAGTGCGCACTACAAATACCTATAACATGAACCTAGGCCACTGCACAGGAGGGTGTGTTCCACGAGCAATGCCCACAAAGTGTATGGAATAGCACGTATGACTGCCCCATGGATATCAATGATTGGGGCATGTGTCTAGAAAAGCCCTACACGCATGCTTGGTTCTGAAAAACATTGCAGTGGAGACTGACCAGGCATGCATAATGCTAGGCTTAACTCTGTAAGTAATAGATGAAAAATATTCATGCTTGCTGTGCGCTTTACTGTGCCATGTGATAGAACATGCTGGTGCGTCAATCCGAATAGACAATAAGAGCTCCTCTTGAATTCAGATAGTCAATCTTTTCTTTGATCCAAATAGAATGATAGGTTGGAAAGTAGACTGGCAAGATGAACTTCTATTTGACCGGGACATCTGTAATTATAATTGGAAGGAAAGGCATGATACAGATCTCATTCTTTCTGTGAATAAACGTGCACGAATTTGAGCAGACACAGCCAGTAGGTATTGACTCATCTGGCTAGTAGGAAATCCATTTTCCATGCCAAGAACTTGAAGTCACATGCGACTACGGGCTTGCTAACAAATCTAAAACAGTTTTGGACGTGTGGTTTCATTGCTCAGCGAAAATAAATTCCATATCCATCAAAGTTCCTTTTAACAACTCAGTGGATGGACAACCAATTCTCCTTTCAGTTGCTTCTGTGTCTTGGTCAAGTAGCTCTTTCGGGTTTCAATTGAATACCTTTTGAGCTAAAAGCATGTGATTGAGATCATATCGCGCAAATCATACAGTTTGATTACTTTTTTCTATGAAGTCCAAAAACTGAGCGGGCAATTTACTTTTATTTTGTGATCTGGATGGTACTTTGTGGTGCTTTGAAAACAAACCAAAATATTGTAGGATTATTGGCTTGCTTAAAAGGCTTATCGTGCAGGTATAGAGATTTTAAGTTCAGCAATGGAAGGGATTCCTGGAAAATACTCCTTTATTTCTGAGCTAGGAGATAAGACTTCCTAGAAGGTTGGTGATCCTATACAAAGCCAGAACGGGGAGTCAGGAAATTGAAACAATGTACACTGGGAACCCTCTCCTCCTTGGGAGGGCAGGGCTGATGGGCATGGCCCCAGGCCAGGTCACATCTCTTCATGGAACCCAAGCCGGGTAAATTTGCATGAAAGCAAAGAGAATTTTGGGAGCAAAAGTTTGCCCACAATTTTAAATATAAAACATGTCTGGGATAGTGATTCAGTAAGAAACCCTTTTGAGCAAGCAATGAAAGTTTTAAACTCTGCTCTTTTTATTGGTTACAATACTCACCATAACAAACACGTCTGTAAATTCCAAGACATTTATACTAATTTGCAGAGTCTCTGAACGGATTGTGAGGCTTTAGCTGTTTCTGCATCCAGTCTCCCGTGGTTGTCTTCTGAAACACAAGCTGTTTGTGCATCCAACCTAAGCTTCAGAACCGATATGGTAGTTTCCTGGTGGGCCAGAGCAGTGTTCCGGCAGTGCTCCGCCAAGACAAACATTTTGCTATGCTGGGCACGGATACCAAAATGTGTGGGCTGTGTCAAGCTCTATGGAAACCAGAACTTTGACTAGCCACAGAAATCCCTTTGGAGAATACTGGATAAGCTGCACAGAAATTATGCAACTGCCCCAGTCACTTGAGTAGAAAGGTATCTTTAGAGGAGGCCATTCCTTTTCTGAAACCTATTGGAAGCCCTCATACTTGAATTTCTCAACATAAAGGAACACCAAGAAAAGAACCTTCTAGTTATTACACACTGTTGAGCTCCCACTTGCTAATGATATAATGACATTTTGTAGAGTCTGTTCCCATGATCTTTTTTTTTGTAAAATGGGTTCCAACAAAGGAGAATGGACATGTAGTCAATTTGTAGTTTTCCTTGTCCATCAGGTAAAAAGATGGTAGTTGGTCTGCCTATTTATAAGGGACAATACAAGTGTAATGTTTGTTCTGTACATCAGTAGCACCCTCCCCTGGATAATGTGCATGGTAGATTTCTAGACCTAAAAAATTGGTCTGCTGCCTGAGCGCTCAAGCAGTTTTGGTGCTACGACTACCAGGAGCCCTCACCATTCAATATGATGGGAGTTGTAGTGCAAAACTTCTGGCTTGCCAGCGTTTTCAGAGGCCTGGCCTAAAAGATAGCCTTTTTCGCTAAAGGTTTATTGAGTCAAACTGTGTTCTTCGCAATATTCGCTGAAAATCACAAAGGGTCCTAAATAGGCTTGCAATCCGGAGTCTTTTGGTAATCTGTGGTCTGAAGGCGAGGATTGTGGTGCTACATAAGCACATAAGGTCAAACACCTGTGATGAATGTAGCTGTGACGAACCAACTTCTGGGGCACCAGTGGTCCAGGGTAGCATATCGGTTTCTAAACCATCAATCAGCCCCACACCTCTCATACACCAGAAGGGAACCCAACAGATTGGAACACAAGTCCATTGTAAACCTCCTTGTCTAATTTTGGTAATGTGGATGAAACGGCAGGCTTATCTACGCATGGTCGTGGATTGTTGGTTAGTTGCCAAACAGCGAAAATACAGTTATTACCCAATGATAAAAGGGGTTGTCTAGTCAAGTTTGTATACAAATATGTACTTTATTATTACTCCAACAGCCAGTTCTAGCACACTGCAAAATGCAACCGACCCTGAAAACGAACACAGAAGACAGACAGTTTCACGAAGGAAAGGAAAGCACTCTGGCTGCTGACAGGAGGGTAGTGGGTAAAGTAATCAGTCTTACTTGTCCAAGGTTATTGGGTTTCAGCACCAAGAGGCAAAGGGTCATAACTGTCTCTAGGGGCCTTAGCCGAAGGACCCGGGGGCAGAACCACAATGTACCTGGTGCTTAAGAAGTTCTTGATGCTCGACAAGCAGCTCCTGAGACAGAGTTCGAGGCTGGAGACAGCTGTGGGTATCAGGCGGCACACAGTTCGGCAAGCGAGGCCGGACGGATGGCTGCAGGCTGGCCTACATGGCGGCTCAGGGTCAAGAATTGTTGTCTCTGTGCTGGTTGGCGCATCTGGAATGCTGGCCGAGGCATCTCAGATGGCTCTGGTTACTGTGGCGTGACAACAGTCAGCTGTGCAGCCGGTTGCGGTTCGAGGACTTGACTGTCTCAAAAATAAATTTAATAGATGGACACTGGCTGATGCTTGTGTGGCACTTATCAGAGTATTTTCAGACAACAGCCTTGTTCTTTGTTCAGATACTCTCCAGCACTTCCCACCTAGGAAGCTTGCTGGCAGAACCTAGAAGGGCACACTGTGTGCTGGCTGGGTACCGGTTCTGGAGCTGTTGGATGGTCCTCTGAGTCCAGAATCTACCTCTGTTCCCTGGGAGATGTTTAGGGGAGGCATCTTGCTTCCCTCCTGGAACTCCTGGCCTTCCTTCACTACCGGAAGATCTAAGGTAGACTGTACCTTCAGCACGGGTCCAAATTAGTCCTCCTTCTGACTCCTTTTGAAGTCGTCGGATGATCTGCTAAGTGAGGGGTTCAGCCCTCTTTTAAAGCCAAATGGGCTCCAGTGATTGGTGCATGCTAAGCCTACCTTAATGAACCAATCCTGGGCCCCCACCAACAATCTTTTGTTATGCATGAGGTCAGGACCAGAGTGCTCTGCAACAGGAAAGGTAAGGGGTGACCACATATACCTAAGTCCCACCCATCTTCCTGTCTGTTGTAGATCAAAGTGTCTCTCGGGTTAACTGAGCCCTCTGTGACTTTTGATTAAAGTGCAGGTCTCCCCTGAAGATTGTGATGAGAGCAGACTTCCTGTCTCCCTCAAATCATATACTTTTCCCCTCTGAAAGGGGTACGGCAACTAATGAACCCAGACATGCCATTCAGTGCCTTTTTAACGGAATGGTGAGAACTAGCTTCAAGTTGACACATTGCATACCAAAGGGGTGTTATCCCTGCCTTCCTGTTGTCTGTTTTACGACCAAGCCCCTTCAACAGGCTTGCCTCAATTATCGCTCATTAGTATGCACTGCCACCAGATGAACTAAACAATAGGAAAGCAGATCCATGGAGCCTTTGATATTTTAATTAGGCTGCCCATGGCCGGAGGTAGGTGTGCCTTCCCCCTTCTTGAGATGCTTTCATGTACCTGTGGGTGTCACATTCCAGCTGAACATGACAAGGGAGGTCGGCCCTCTAGGCTGTGGCCTCCCAGAGTACCTGTGCCTATGCGTTTAATGCGGTGAGCAGAGACATGTGTGCGGAATGGCCTCACACATTTTCGGAAATTGATCTCCCATAATTAATTTTCATTATCCAAAATCCAGCGAGCGCACACTCCCCGTGTGGTTGGTCGAATTCCTCACAGTAGCATTGTTATCACTCCCTCTCTGAAGAAACTCTCATCCCATATGGCCAAGGAAAGGCAGCTGCTACTTGATCCTGACCCTCTGGGTGGCTACCTGAGAGAGGACCATATGGTGGTGGAGGGGCAACCCTCATGGGAGGAAAGAGATCCAGTGGCAGGAACATGGTATGCCCCTTCTCACTCAGGGTATAACACCAACCGCTTGAATTCTCATACCTGTATGGCATATTATGATATAGATCCAGTCCATACGATATGTGCTAGGACATTTAAAACCCTGGCATCGCGAGGAATATGGAGAACCACCACACCCGATGCTGGCCTGGAAGCCAGCTGGAAGCCAAAATATGCCTGCTGTAGCGGGGAGCAGGAGAGCTCCAACTGGCACCGTCACGAGAAGCTCACTTTACTTTACTTTAATACATTTGTATTGCGCAGCTATTGACCTTTGGGCTTAAGGGCGCAACAAAAACAAAGACAACAAATAAGATCACAGTGCCAGAGGCAACTGCAAGGTCCTAAAGTAATGATCTCATAAATGTACGCGTACAAATGAGTCTTTAGCTTCTTTTTGAATATATCTGTTCATTCGATGCATCGTAGTTCTAGTGGGATGTCATTCCAAGCCTTCGGGGCGATTGCAAAGACGGCACCTTTATCGACCTTCACAGTTCTGCATCTTGGGATGGTAAGGAAATTCTGATGGCTATATCTTAATGATCTGACATAGGTTTTATTGATCAGAAGTTCTTGTAGGTAAGAAGGCGTTTTTCCCTGTAGGCACTTCTGAGTGATGGTCAGGATACTAAAGAGAATTCTTGATTTGACTGGTAACCAATGCAATGCGCATCTTGCAGCCACTACATGGTCTCTGCGACCAAGCTTCTTCACCACCCTTACTGCTCCATTTTGTGATACTTGTAATTTGTTACACACAGCTTTGTCAATGCCTATGAAAAGGCTAGAGCAGTAATCAATGTTTGCCCTTCTAATTGCTCTAGCGATTGTTTCTGCGTCCTTCTGCGAGTGAATGGCCTAAGGTAGGTGAGCAACTTTATGTAGTAAGCGCAAGAGGATACCAGACTGAGGCTCAGAGGTCGAAGGTACGCCGCATGGCGGCCTGCAGCAGGAGACGCTGTGGAGAGAAGGCCAAGGCATGGTAGGTACCGGAGAGCGGACGGGACGCCAACAGAAGGTGGAGGTGCCCCTCTTTAGAAACCGAAGAGCGTGGAGAAACCAAAGAGTCTGGAGAACACCAAAGCCGCCAAAAGAGACCAGTGAGCCCAGAAATGGGAATTGGGACAACGGGGTGCTCTAAAGCGCATGCTGAGGACAGGCAGTGATATTCATGGAGCGAACCTGAGCAAGGGAGCTGGGACCCAAGTGCATTACGGAGTGAAACAAATGAAAGTGTCGAAGACCCAGTAGCTGAATGAGTCACACTGTTAAATGTGGAGTAAGCCCTGGCGGGAGAGTATACCAGGCAGCCTGTTGCTAGTCTGGAGACTTCACCCAATCATAAAGTGAACATTGTGAAAGCCCTGGCAGGAGAGTATATCAGGCAATGTGATTGCAAGTCTGGGATTCAAACCAAATTGCGAATAAACTGTGAGAGTCAAGAAGAGGAAAGACAACCTGATAGGTGTGTGAAATCCAGGGGAATGGATCCATACCCACTGGTCTCGAAAATGGCATATTCTGGGGAAAAGAACTATGATTGTGGAATTGTGAAGATTAAGGAGAGGAAGAGAAACACCATGAGTGTGTCAAATCCAGGGGAAGGGAACCATACCCTGTGGGTTGAAAAGTTGCATATTGTGAAAAAGCAAAGTGAAGAAAGTAAGAAAGTCTTGACAGGATAAATACACCAGGTGATTTGAATGTGGGTCTGGGACCCACATCCTAATATATAATAGACTGTGAAAGTAAATAACTTTGAATATGGAAAATCCAGGGGAAAAGGGAAACAGGAAGCACATCCCCTGGGCCAGGAAATAGGAAACTGTGGAAAAAAAATCGAGGGAGGAACCATATCCCTTGAAAGTTTGTAATTGTAAACTATTAAGTGTCTCAAGAACTTAGTGGAAGAGAAACACCTCCTGAGAATTGTGAGTGTGAACTGAAAAGAATCTGAGAAACTCGGGGAAAGGGCACCCCCTCCGGAGGATTGTGGAACTTCGTTTATTTGTTTATTTTTTCACCCTTTGGAACTTTGTGTTAGAACTTTGGAAAAAACAACAGATGGCCAGTTAAGAGTATATTCCTTTACACTTTATTTGAGTTTAGCATGTAAGGGTCAGGTTAGGATTCATGACACAGGACGGAGAACTCTTTACTTTTGCACATTCTGACACCAACATCCTTTAGTTTCGTTGAAGCAGGGAAACCCCTCAGGCAAAATAGTTCTTTCTCCAACCCTCCTTTTTCTTTAATAAATGTCTATAATAACCACCAGAATAACCTGTGCACCCGATTCTTATTCCTGTGTCCTTACCCACCTGAGATCTTTCAGGATCTACCAAGCAATAGTGGTAAGTGAAAATCTGCCTAATGACTAAGAAAAATCCTTCTGTTAGGGAAAACTCCATGCACAAATGTATGTCCCTAAATCACTGCAGCGAGCTTCAGCTGATGGTACCCATTGTGTGATGGTTTTGGGATGAGCTACTTAAAATTGTAGGTGAGCGATCACATGAAGACGCAGTCCTTGCTGCCGAATGGAGGGTGTACGCTGAGCTAATGATGTTCTTATTGTTAATGATCTCGGAAGGTTATACAAGCACTGCCCGGTTTTGGGGGTGACATACTACTACTAAAGGGAGTATTGTAAAAACTCCCTGGGCTGTACTTAAATCAAATGTCTTGTCTTTTCCTGTTGTTCTTGTGTTCAATGAGTTCTATGTTTCCTTCCCACATGAGTATGCAGAAGCAACCTTCCTGCAGGCCCACTTAATGTATCTAGGCCCTGGAACCTCTTTAGTGCCAGGAAATGGATGAATCTAGAAAATATGAATTACATTTTTTAGTGAGAGCAGAAATACTTGCTTCTCAAAATCTCAGGTTAGAGTTAATCTGTGGACATTGTTTTATTTTTGTTTCTGCTGAACATACAGAAATTTCATCTAATGGCGTACACAACTTAATCTAATATTTTCTCTCATTTGTTAAGGGAGTGAAAGGGCTAAAAAGGTAACGTTGTGAGCTACTATTCAGTTACAAAGAGCCATTTTCCCACTCATTTCTCCACATACACACACCACACCATTGAGTGCAAATTGTGAGGCCTGAGAAAGAATGTTGTTGATAGATTTAATGATATACATTGATGTTGTGGCTTTATTGCAGCTACTGGAAATATTCTTTTATTCAGAGTTTTTGTACTGTCGCTAATTAGACACTTCTGAGTATGTTTGGACTGTTCGAACAGTCGAATGAAGTATGGGTATGAATGCCGATTGTCATCAAGGCCAACATGGCGTTTTTGCATTCAGGTGGTAGAATGCTTCCTTCTGCACCATGCTGGTAATGCTTGCTGGCATTTGTTAGGCCCAGGGGTGTGGACATCCTACAGCACGACGTCTAAGACAAGTTATTTGTTATCCAGTTCAACACGTTTTTGAAGCCATTTTTTACACCGGACAAGTAGGCTCTGGTCCGTGCATGCTATCGGTTCAGGTGTCCACTGCTGTTCAAAAAGACATCAAAGGTCAGTTCTTTACACTGGTGCTTCACATTCTCTTTGACATTACATCTGCTTTATTTTACATTACTTGTGTGACATGTCTCTTGTGGTCACAGGTTAGTAATGTTGCTTGTTGTGCACAGTCTCATTTTACTGTGACAATGGAAAGTGTAGGAACACACAGTGGGGGACGATCGTCCTACATATGACCACGAAGTAAACTCCAGTCACATTTGAAAGTCCAAACACATTGCAACAACATATGTGCACCACATTGGTGCAAGGCCGGAAGCTTTGGCTTGATTTCTCTCGTGCTCAGGCTGAAGTGCTGCTTAAGGCTGGGGTTGGGACAGGATTCTTTTTTTGCTGAGGTTATAATATAGTCTAGGTGTATGTTTTTTATGTATTGCATACATAAAACTCTTGAATATGAGCTGTTCATGTAGTTTTGGAAAGAAGCATGCAGACAAGAGTTAGGGCTGGGATATTTCCAAAAAGTAACATAAAGGGAGCTGGAAGGAGAACTGATTCAAATCTTGTAGCTTGAGGGTATGAAAGTGCATACATGTAACGCCTGCATGTGCAGTTGTGCAGTTGATGGAGCTTCTGTCGGAAAGGTGGTTTGTTCTATGTATCTTAGTTGACCACTAAAGGTTGTGCCAAAATCATGCCTTTTTTATGCTGCTCTTATTTAGAAGTGGCTTCTACCGGGGAATCAACAGACACCCTATCCTCCTCATTGGGGTTGGGGGTTTCAATCCCCACACTCCCTAAACCCTCTCCACCCCGTCCTGCCTCATCCACCCCTGCCTGCCAGCTGGAGTGCTCTTTCTTGACCTACCCCTTGTCCTCATTCTCCAGCTGCTCATGTCCTTTTTTCTAGTCCTCTCCCTCACGGTCCCACATCTGCCCGACCCACTTACCCGTCCATCATGCTTTGCCTTCCTTTTACCTGCTTACATGTTAGAGTTCTTCTGTGGCGGCATTTCCTGTGACACCTCTTTTGTGGGTTTGTTTAGGCAACATATGCATGTTGTATTTTTTCCATATGCTTTTTACAAAGTTGCAAATTCTATAACTTACTATCCATTTATATATGCAGAGCAATGCATTTTCATGGAGAAAGACTGATACCATTTAGAAATGTGCCCATAATGGAGGTTGTCTGCCTTAAATGACATTTCTTTTGTATACAGTTTATAAAAAGATACCATTTGGGAGACTGCACAGGTCTACTTCCTTCAGGTCAAATTTAATTACACCTGTCTTCAGATTTTGTTTTGCCTTCAAGCCTCGAGTACATTGTAAGGGTAATGAAAAAGTAAATCAAAGAAATGGGGTTGGATGTCTACACGCATTGTCTGTAAACTCGTGTTACCCCCACTGCCAGTTCACAATCTTTGACAACAGTCTAATATCTCACATGTTCTGGGAACTGCCCCAGTGCAGCTCTTCTTCCCCCGTTATAATGAAATTGATACGAAATAGGACCAAGACTGAACCCACCTGCGCTTATAGGTCACACGTTCTTTTGGGCCTAATCCTGTGTTTTTGGAAACATGCTTGATAGTTAAGCTTCAGCCGGCACGCCTCCTACTGCCAAAGCAACTCTGTCTTGTCTGATCTGCTGCATATTTGCTTTTCATGTGGAAACTTTGATTCCCAGATACTGATATGTATGATTGCTTGACTCAAGACTGAAAGACGGGTACATACCATTTACATAGGTACTGGCATGCTCTGCATTGCCGTTCCCGATAATTCAAGAACCATTGACTTTCAAACACTCAACTAACTAACTTAAATGAGGGTCCCTCTTCAAATCCCATTAGTAATTCCACATGAATCTAGTTTGTACATGTGTTCATCTTTTATTAAAAAAAGCAGGGACTATGTGCTCCAGAAAAGGTTGAGTAGCGGGCAGAGAAATCATGTTTTTCCAGGTTTACAAAATGTGACCCAGAAAGGTGTGACAAGTATTTTTGTTAACAGGACAAGTAGATTTCTTGAACATCTTGTGCCTTGGACAAGTAGATTTTTTAACAAATTCCACACCTCTGTAGGCCAGTTAGAATGTCCCGTTGACTTTGGATGTAGTGAAATGTAACCAATTGGCCGGAGTGAGATTGGTCATTGGATACACCTAAATAGTAGTCGTGATTGCATTTTCAATTGTAATTTTTGGGTTAAGTTATTGCCCAAAATGCTTGTTGGCTTGTTACTTAAGGGAAGCATCTTTGATAAACATATCTGCAGAAATAGCATATAAACCCTGCAAAGCTTAGTTTGTTCCATTGGCTCTGATCCTGAATTAGAGAATAAAGGAGTGTTAGGGGTTCAGCTAACCACCATTACTCTTCAAAGGTGAGACTGAAAAGCACATTTTTAGATCTTTCCTCTATCTTTGACAGTTAGTTTAGTTTGTCATTGATTCAAACAGATTGTTCTAAGGGTGTGTGTTTTATATCTTTGCCTTCTGTCATCAATGAGTGAGAGGGAGTTAACTGGATCCTATGGTCCTGGCCAGGATGCAATATTTTTATGGCATTTTTCCAAAACGACCTTGAGTGTTATGCCAAATATTTTTTATTCATTTCTCTTATAGAACTGGTTCTTAATGAGCTAGAAGTACAGTTTTTGGCATTTTCTGTGTATCCTCTATATTTTTGTGATCTGCTCCTTGGGTATACCCGAGTAGAATACTTTGCAGTTAACCAGCGGTCGGGGATCACACCCCAACAAAGTCTATATAACCACTTGCTAAAGAAGAGGATCTTCCACAGTGCATTCAGTTGGTACTTTGTTTCCTTCACCAGGGGTAACCTCAGGAAAGGGCAAGGACAGGACAAAATCAAAGAGGAATCCCAGATTCTTCACTTGGTGTGAAGTCATTCACAGATTCCCCAGAGAACAGAAACATGTAAACGGGCAGTTGATAATATCAAAGGTCTAGTGGTTGATGGGAGAGGAAAGAAATCAAATAGTTGTTTCAAATAAGATCAGGTGAAATGGATATTTTTCCACAAACGGTAATGCACCTTTGGCTAGAACTAGAGTGAGCCGCACTCATACGCCTATAGGAATTTGGTAGCCTCGGCCTCTTCGGCCACTGCTTTAAGTTAAAGACATAGTTCTCAATTGAATATCTAATTGAAGATTGCAACCGTGCACATACGATGAAACATTCTACTACTTTCTCACATTTGCTGAGATCAATATTGTTTTTGACAGTTGTAATTAATTATTTTGACTTTGTTGGTTTTAGGTATTGAGGAAACACTATCCTAATGTGTTAACTGTGTCCGTGTACAGTGAATTGACTTAAACAAATGGATTGAAATTTACAGTTACACTAAATGGATAGTATTCTTTTATTAGATATTTTGTTTGAGTAACAATAAATACAGTTTAGCTAATTTGGTGTTTGAATAAGGTTTGTTTTAAAATGGTAGAATAACTGAGTGATTCTCCTCATTTACTTATTTACAATGATTGACTAGTGGTTGCAGTGTCAATTATTCCTATGTATTAATGATGGAAAGTCAGGATTGCATTTATCACACAAAGGGGAGTGTTATTCATGTAACTCTTTTCTGTAATTTCAGCAGTCAGAATAAAAAATAAGGCTACAGCCTAACACACTCTCTTTACCACCCCCTTGTTATCCCTCGAGCCAAAAATAGTCTCTGTCCATAAGTCCTTTGTGGCTCTGACCCACCTCTTTTCTGTAGCAGCCATTTAAATATGATTTGTTAAAACATTCGCAGATCGATGACGCTGTCTATCAGTGTAATTCCATTTATCCTTTTTGGTATTTGCTCCATAAACCGCCCTGTGTTTGCTTCCTGATTCTTGGTCAGCTCGCGTTGTTTGAGGGGCATTCTCCTGAGTTGTACTGTGTCTTTCTGTGTCTTTGACTTCCTCAATTTCACTGTAAATCTTTCATTCACAAGGGAGAGGCAACCAAACTCCTCCATGCCTGATTTTCCTTCAACATAGATATGTTTGTTTGATGCATATGTTTTTCCAGTAGACGTTTAGCACCTGCCTTCATTTACTGTTTATTTCTAATGTGCATAGACACATGTTTTCATAAGAGTGTGTGTCCTTAAAAAATCATTGGCCTTTTTCTGCAGGTTCATTTGAAGATCCACCCTTTTGACATTTAGATCATAAGCTATCTAGGAGGGGATAATGGAAGTGGCTTTCTTTTATGACTGCTGTGCTCTTTTCACCTCATACATACTTGAACAATTGGTACGAAAACACTATGATCATACAATTGAAAGAGAAACACGTTTCACCTTCAGAATTCTGGCCAGACATATCAGTTGAATATTTTTCTTCTGCTATGATAATCTACTTTTTTCAAATTCTATTCAGTTTCCTTTTATTGGGAACAAGGTTGTTCTCTAAGTGAGGCTGTGCTTCATCTGATTAGTACAATGGTTAATTTCCTCTATTTTCTGATCTTATATGGAGAAAAGGGATCTCCTTCATCTGATTATTCCAATGCTGTCAGTGATTTTGTGAAGTGGTTCCTTTATGACCTGATATTTATGTCAGACCTTCCTCATAATGGCCCCATTTCGATGTATGCATTTTGCAAAATTACAGTCCTGAACCTGGGTAAAATTGTGTTATTGCTGTGAGTGTCCCAGACCACGTTTGAAGGTGTTTGTTAAAGAAATTAGACAATTTTCAGCAGCAGTAGCGTGACACACACTATAAGAGAAGAAGGTCATGACTGCATTCCCTATTCAGAAAAAGAAATCTTAGGAATGCTCTCTTCTCTCTAGAATGCTTCAAGACCTTTCCAGCTTATGGGTGATCAAACATTGTTGAAAAACTGTGGGCTTCATTTTATATTTTCTCTGTTTAGACTTTACAGAGACCAATTTGGCTGATTAATTGTAATATAGATTAAATATAGGCCACACAGGTATGAATGTTGCAAAACTGCAGGTTTATTATCCGTTCCACACCCTTGCTTTGACGTTTAAAGTATGACCGATCAATCATCAGTTTGGGTGAACTTGCACAGAGGATTAGTCTGAGGCATATCTGCCTCCATTCTCTAACCAAGTGCTCCACATGTGCTCCAACCTGTCTCTAAAAGTAACACAAGTACAGACACTTAACACCTTTACTCCCTTTATCAATCAAGACACCCTTAAATTGTCTCTTACCTTTAAGTTTCACACTCCTTCTGTTTGGTCTCCCTACCTGCAGTGCACACTGCACGCTCCTGCAGGTCTGCAGTCTCGCTGTCTGGTTAGCTGTTGCTTCAATCATCCCCAATTAGGTGTTAGTCTTTCTTATGTATAGGCATTGCTTGCATCCAAATTAAGGAGCATGATGAACATGGCACCATTGTGAAGAGGAGGCGGGGTATGAAGCACCAGATGTGGTGTTCTTATTATATACTTTGGTATGCTTCAGCGGTTTTGTACTTTTCAACTCCTTGGAGTTCCACCACCCTTTGAAACAGCTATACTCTCTCTACTTGTCAAGGCCCTGCCTCCTCGCCACTTCCTTGGTCATTAGAGGATTTCTTGTATGTTTTAATTGATTAGCTCCCTTTGCTTCTAATTAACCATTGGGGATTTCTCAGATTTCTAAAGTGAATATTGTTCTATTTGTGAGCTATGTGGATCTGCCTGCCCAACGATAATTTATTTAATGATATGTCTTTGTAAATGCTGGAGCATGCATAGTGTGTCTCTAAATGCTTTATAGTTGATGTCACAAACAGATAGCATGTTTTGCTTTACAAAGGTCAGTAACCGTAAGAAAAAAGTACATATATTGAACTTTAGTACCCTGATTGGGGGGGCGGGGGGGGTGCCAGCCAATCAGGAGGCTCGGAATGCGGGATGTACTGTATGGTACAAGACCACATCCCAAGTACCACTTCCTTTCCCTGCTCCCTCTTCCCCCTCACCATAGCACATGGGCGGTACACACGCCGATAAAGACTGGTGTACTGCGAAACAAGATGCCCTCACTCATAAGATTGTGTCACTACTAAAATAAGCACCAAAAAGGCCCTACTCGCTAAAAAAGCACCTGTACTTGACCCATATGCCCCCCCTATTGGGGCCCTCACCACCAGTACCCCTTTTCACTTTTAGCGACGTCACCCAGGAGCAAGTAGCAGCCTCTATCAGGACGCTCAAACCTTCTAACTGTGAAGGCGACTCTTGCCCAGCCCACATAGTGAAGCTCTGTGCTCCTACACTCACTCCCATCATCACTGAGATTGTCAACAAATCTTTCTCAACAAACATGGTGCCCTCCACCATCATATCTGCCTGGGTCACATCGCTTATTCCCACCAACGACCGCCCCGTTACCACAGTCCCGTTCCTACTAAACATTTTGGATCGCCTATCCTATATCAAAGTCCAGCAGTTCTTGGAGAGTAACCATCTCCTCAGCGAATGGCAATCTGGATTTCTCCCGAAGCACGGTAAAGAAACTGCCCTACTGGACTTAAAAATAGAAAGGGACTCCATCTGTGATTCGGGCAAACAAGGTATCCTCCTCCTGCTTGATCTTGCTGCGGTTTTTGACCTTGTCAATCACACCATCCTTTGCCAACACCTCAGCCAGCACTTCCACTTCTCCCAGGAAGCTACCCTGTGGATCAAATCCTTTCTTAGTGATTGGACCACATGAGTGTTCATAGGGAATTCTGCAGCTGATGCTAACCCTGCCCCACTCGGCGTTCCGCAAGGATCATGTCTCTCGTCCACCCTCTACAACACCTACACAAAACCCTGTTTTGATCTCCTCGATGCGAGAGGGATCATCTACACCAACTTTGCTGATGATACACAAATTCTTATTCCTCTCACGGGTGATCATAACTCAGACACTATAAAAATCAATATAGTTTACAACACAATCCAGAACTAGATGGCCATGCATAATTTATGGTTCAATGACAAAAACACAGAGCTCCTCATCATTGGCTGCCCACAACATCTTAGTAACTTGGACGCTACCTTCTTCTCTTTTTGCATTGACGGCATGTCCATCCTTGTACTGAAACAAATAAAAACATTGGGAGTATGCCGGGAAACAGCCCTATCTGTATCTAGGCACATTAATGCCCTAGCATCATCCACCTCCTACAAAGCCAGACTTATCTCTCTTAGTAGACAGTTCCACTCACTGAGCAACTGTTTCAAACTCACACTCGCACAAGCACTGATCCACTCGAAACTTGACTATTTCAACGTACTACTTAAGGGTACCTCATCTGCCAACATGTCCCAGCTCCAACTACTCCAAAGTAAAGCACTACACTCTCCCTTCGGCCTCAAACACTCTGATCACACCTCAGCCACAAACCGCAATTTCCATTGGCTCCCTTTCAGAGCCCGAGTGGAGTTCAAAACCCTTTCCATCGCCCACCATTGCATCTACGAGGTCCCCTGTACCTCAACAACTGCATTACCCATATTGCCCATGTGTGTGCACTTATATCTAGTTCTACTATCTCGCTGCGTACCCCCCTGTACAAGAGCAAAAGAGCAGGTGGAGTCAGTGTCTGCATCACGGCACCCACATTCTGGAACTCACTGCCCGCTCTCATCAGAAACAGACAGTCATTCTCCACCTTCAAAAAACTAGTTAAGACCTGGTTGTTTGATAAATATGACTAACTGCTGTCCTTCTTCTTACCTTTGTATCATGCCAGTGCCGTATTACCTGGTGCTAATAGTGTGATAAAAAAAAGAAACTTACCTTTCCCACGTGGCCTGGCATCGGCAGTGCTGCTGTCCCATTAGTACGTTTTCCATGCTGATGACGTCAATGTGATGCACATGGAAAATGGACTGAGGCTTTCCGCAGCACCGCCCGGCCCAGTCAGTGCCGTGCAGGAAAAATGTTTTTTTTTTTTATTTACAAAAAAAAATGTTAGCACCCGTGTAGGTAACTACATAGGTATTAATGGCGATATGCCCCTCGTTGGCAGGCCGACCCTTCCGGTAATGGCACCATCACCCTCATTAAGGGACTCTCGCTGTGATCGGGCCCTTAACCTGGGTGTTGGGCCGTTAGCCACAGGGTTGGCCCGCTACCTTGTGGCATATCACCTCATTAGAAATAATTCTGGGATGGAGACATCATGCAGCATTTTGGATTTAATTTTCTATGCCAGTTCTAAGAGTGTGGTCCTTACCGTTTTTTCTGTGAATACATACTTCTTTAAATATCTACCTCTTCTTCCTGCAATTGTATTGTATTTGTCATTTATATAGTGCTCTTTCTCCATTTGTATAGCCTTTATACGCTTTGTGGTTGGAACCCCTCGGTAACCGCAGTCCGTGTGTAGGAGTTCTTAAGAGTTTAAATTAAAATATGCATGTGTGCATTTTACCGGGTTAGGCCTTAGGTAGGCTGGCTGGACTCCAATAAGCAGCCCGGAGGTCAGGCACGTGGGTGGGTGCGGTTGGTGGTTTAGGACAGAGTGCTAGTGCTGAAGATTTGATGTATGCCCAGCTAGACCGAATTGTTTTTCCTAGGTTGTCGCTGTATACAAATGGTAGAGGTGTTGAGGTACGTCTAGGGTTTCAGTGCGGACGACTGTGAGCTGCTAGAACAGAATAGCATAGCCATAGTTGCATTCTAGGGTGCATGGGTGGGTGGCTGTGCCTGTGGCCTGTGTACACAGACGTGATATAAGGTATACGTACCGTACGCTTGGATGGAGTTCGACTGCAATGTTCATTTTCTTGGTCCAATGCGATTGGCTTGTCTCGCTATTCGTGGTCTTCCTGGAATGGAAGTCTGAGCAGTGAAGAGGGGCCTGGGGGGAGGGGTGCGGGGAAGATGATAGTTTTTCATGGTGTGCCTATGTGAACGCTGGAGGCATCGGCGGGGTATTGGTGTATAGGAATGTTGTGTTTGGGTCTGCGTTTCTGTGCGCCTATCGACAGTGTAGAGTGCAAGAGGGTTTCAAGAGGAGTGAGCGAAAGGCCAGTTATTTAAGGCCTTTCTGAATGCCAGGTGATTCTCAATATTGCGAATGTGCAGGGGTAGTGCGTACCAGATGATCTGCACTTGGACAGAGAAAGAGGATCCGTCCAGTCTGGAGGAGTTGTAATGTGGGACAACTAGGCGAGATGCTGTGCAAGATCTGAGAGTCCTTGAGGGCTGGTAGCCAGTGACTTTGTCTTGAAGGAATTCCAGCCCGGTGTTGTGGATGGCCCGGTGGGAGATGCACATGGCTTTAAAGGTAGGGCGTCGACCAAAAGGGAGCCAATAGAGGACACTGAGTGTATGGCCTATGTGTTCTCTGGGAGGTAAGTTAATGAGCAGATGGGTGGCAGCATTTTGCATTCTTTCCAGTTTCCTTATCTGAAATGCTGGTGTGTCTAGGTAAAGGCAGTTTGCGTAGTTTAAGCAGGAGAGGATGATGGAGATGATGGCGATAAGTGAGGTAAGGGATGATTCACCCAAGGATGCGTAGATGGAAGAAACAGGTTCTGGATACAGAGTTGATGTGTTGGGAGAGGGATAAATCCGTGTCCAGTGGGCATCTAAGGTTTTTTACCGAGGTGGAGGTTGCCGGTTTGGGGCCTAGGGATTGTGGCCAGGGAATAGGTTGGGGGAGGAGCGCTATTTTCCCCGCAGACTAGGATTTCAGTTTTCGCAGGATTGAGGATAAGGTGGTTGGTCATCATCCAGTAGTCAATATCAGAGAGGCATGATGACAGATCTAGATGGTAGGAACCTGGCGATTTTGGAATTTTAAGGATGATCTGGGTGTCGTCTGCATAGTTGTAGCAGGTGAGATTGTGGAAGCGGATGAGATTGGGGAGAGGGTTTAGATAGATGTTGAAGAGCAGGGGAAATAGGGATGCTCCTTGTGGGACCCCTTTTGTTACTGGTCATGAGGTGGAGGTGAATGATTGGAGGAGGATGATTAGTGAGCGATTAGAGATGAAAGAGGAGATCCAAGAGAGGGCAGTGTCTTTGATTCTGAATTAGTGTGGCCTGTCTAGGAGAATGGAGTGATCAATGGTATAGAAAGCACCATAGAAGTCCAGAAGGATGAGTACACGCAGCCTTCTGCATCTGCAGTTCTTTTAGGTCATCCCAGATGGACACTGGGGAAGATGTTGTTCCTTCAGAGCGTTCTGAAGCCAGATTGCACATCGTCTAGGAGGTTGTTGGCTTCATTGAAAAGGCCAAGCTGCCTGTATGCTGTGCAGTCCATGAGTTTGGCCAAGAAGCAGGTGTTGGAGAATGGCTGGTAGTTCTGGGGGAGGAGTGCGGTTGAGTGTAGGTTTTTTGAGGAGGGTTTTGATGTAGGAGGTTTTTAGGGCTTCCAGGAAGGTTCCCGATGTTAGGGAGTGGTTGAGGGTTGAGGCTTGCCCAAATAGGAGGTGATCTTGGTTCTGGCATCAAAAATCAGACCGATGATATTAGCCAACAAGCCAACAACATTGAAGAAACCTGTCTCCCACAAATACCATCTATTTCCAAACGGGAAGATGCTCCATCTAAAAAAAAAAAGAAGACGGAAAAGAACAAGGGAATCCATGAGATCATGGTCCCTTTTTCGAAGCTACCATCTGATACTTCAGCCCCATCATCTACCCCTTTGGGCAAGATCAACAATGCATTACTCCCAAAGAAAAAGAAAAACAGAAGAAAGAAAAATATGCGCTTCTTCAGCAAAATATTGCTAACACAAAAAGAAGCTTCCGAAAGTGACACAGAGCAATCTGCCACAAGAAAAGCCCAGAAGTAAACAGGCACTACAGGACATCTAGCACAAAAGGCAGTTGATCAAGCTGTGCAAACAGACCATCACGAAATACTGTCTGGAAGCGACATTCAGCCAACAGACAGAAATGACAAAGTGGGAGAAATTCCGATGAGGAAATTGCCACTTATTTTACTAAAAAAAAGAAAAAGCATCCCAGAGCAAAAGATAACAGAACAATGGTTTGAAGTCAAAGTGAACAAAATCGTTTCCATAGAACAAGCAAATGACTTCCGGGCAGAGAATAAAGAATATGAAGACAAACATACCACTAAAACAAATAGGAACAATCCTTTTGTCATCCCAAGAATCTGGATGACAGGCCCCGTGAATGGAAGGGCCCGTCAAGCCTTTAACCGAAGTACTCTAATAGTTATCTTAAAATGAATACTGTCATTATAAATTTTCTCTTCTGAAGATCTAGAATATTTCCGTTTTCATCACATAAAACATGTTCACATTGTAGAATTGGATTTGAAATCATGGGTGGGTGCAAGAGCACTGATGGATGCCAGCCATGACCTTAGTAAGACCTGTATCATGGTTACAGAATCCCTCCCTAAACCAGTGACACACGTGAGACACACTTTAGACAATCAAAGGAGCCCAGTTGGAGTCAGACCAAGTACTCCAAAGGTGGTGGGTCCACCCAGGACAAAAAGGATGAGAAAGTAGAAGGACATTCTGCATTACAAATAAAGATCTATCCCCTTCTGACAGAAATCATCACTCAAGTCTTAGTGAAGTTAGGTCTAGCGAATGTCTTTCTCTAGCCAAAGATGGGATAAATGTGGAATGCTGGAACACACATGGCTACAGCTCGTTTTAAAAACGTGGACCCTAATCTTTGACCATTTCTACCTTGTCTTGTGTTGTTTCAGGAAATGTGACTGATGAGTCACCTAGGAGTAGATGGCTTCTCAACTTTCAGTCAACTTGCACTCAATGAGAAGGGTGGCCGTCCATCTGGTGGCATCCTTATTGCTGTTCACAACTCCATTATACCTAAATCTTTTCTCATCAGCAACAAGTTTGCTGCCATTCTGGCGATTGGTATGATAATCAAAAACATCACTGCCCCTGTCAAGGTAGCGGTTATCTGTGTATATTGGAACCCAGAGGTGACAACCCAAATACTATTCATACAATCCTTAACGTCAGTCATCCTGACTGTTGAGAATATGCATAAAGACTACACATTGCTGGTGATTTGAACTCAAAATGCATCAAGGGTAACTCAATCGCTGCAAATCATGAAATAAGTCAAGTCAGCAACAAAGGCAAACAGTGGTCTCTATTTATGAATCACTGGGCACTATGGCAAATGGGAATATAGAGGGTGACACCCCTCCGAAACTGACCTGGGAGCAAGGAACTAAGGGATCCATCATTGGCTACATGTTCCTATCTGACATGCTATTTTCTAAATGCACCTGCTTTCAAATTCTACATTAGTCAGCCAGTGACCATAACATGTTAGTAGCAAAATTTGCTTTCCCACAATACACAAAAATAAACATGTATACATCCGAAATTGCCATTAATCAAGGCAAAAATCAGGTCAGAAAATTCTGGAAAAATTGTGCCATTCTGAATAAAAAAATTAAACACCACTGGGAATGTGCAATCGATTCAGAAATACGGGAACTCTGTTCTTCCAAGTCCTACACAAACGTGTTGCATAACCTAGACCAGACAAGACCAGGGAAATCAAATGTTTTTCCTAAACATAATCATGTTTACGATGATAAGACTGCACAAAAGAAAAGTGACATAAGAAAAGCTATTTGCTCCCTTATATGGGAAAGCCACAGCCAGATGGAATATGCAGCCAAACTCAAATATCTAAAAAATGAAAATAGAAACTGGCGGAGAAGCCAAAGACATCTGCACCTACAGAATGACAGCGAACTAATGCTTGTGTCCTTAAAACAAAAAGACTCTAGCGATTTCTGGATCGTAGTGAAAAATCTCTATGCCCCGTAAGGCATGATCCAGGGCAACACTGCCCCAGAGTCAACATGGTGTGATTTTTTTCACTAACTGGTATAAGAAGCCTTCTGATGAGTCATTTGAAAATGACGCAGACATCCCTTGGCAAGTCTCTAAAACAAAGGAGGACATAATATATCTCATGAAGAATCCCTCCTCCTCCCGGGCATTTGGTGCCAATGGACTGTCTAACCAAATCATGAAACTCAACATAGACATTTAGACATCCATTCTCGAAAGATTGTTTGCCGAAATCCTCAGATGACAAAGCATGCCAGAATCACGTCATTCCCAGCTATAAGAAGGGTGATTGGGCAGATCCTAAGAACTATCACCTGATCGCCCTTTTAGACGTCGACAGTAAGATCTTCTCCGGTCTCATACTCAAGCACTTGGAAGCGTGGTTCAACAGTAAGAAAATCCTATCTAAACACCAACTGGGCTTCCGAAAAACCATAGGGACATCCATAAATTAAATCTTCATGAGTATGGCATGTGAAAAATCTTGGAGAAAGGGGGGACCTACTCAGAGCGTCTGTTAGGGTTGCATTATAGCCTCCCTCCTCTTCAATTTATATTAGCAGAGCTGGGAGAGGCTCTTGGTTCATCTGCACTAAACAGCCCGAGATTTGCAGGTGAAAGACTCAACTGGATCGCATACACGGACGACCTAGTTCTTTTAGACTACGCTCCCATTGACCTTTAAAGAATGCTAAATGCCTTAGAGACCTATGCAAACACCAATGATTTGGCCTTTAATCTGGCCAAATCATAAATAGTCAAATTCAAAAGACCTTGCGAACATTACCAGAGTTTCATATGGAAATTTAATAAGCAGACAGTACCAATTACCAATGAGATTACATATCTGGGTTTCAAATGGAGGGCCTTTCCCACTCTGGCTCATTTGAGCTGGTCTTAGATGCCAAGGCTTATCAATTAATATGCCAAATTAAGAAACTGCTGAATTCTTTCTGTTGCTTTTCTCTGCTTCCGCTGGTAAAGTATGACAATTCGAAGGTAATTCCTTCCCTATTTTATGGTGTTGAAGTGAACCCCTTGACTAAGCATGTAATCTGGGCCAGGCTGGAAGGCTGCATTTGAAAACAAACACTTTGCTTACCCTTGAGCCTCCCAGTATTTTTCTTAGGACATGAGTTAGGTCTCTCCTCTATGCAAACTCAAGTAGACTGGAAGATTCTCTCACTGTTTAGGTCTCTACGGCTTATCCCTCCTGGCTCTCTCATTGAAAACATCAACATAGTGTTAAACAACAACTCCAATAACTTCTAACTCCAATCTAGTTGGTGTCCCTCGGGAAATGCTAAAACGTATTCACTGCTCAGAAGACGAACGTATACACCATCTGCAAAGAATTAGAAACTCAATGCTTAGGTATGACTGAATAACCACTACAACACAAGTTCAAAAGTCCGGAGTCGCTAAGCCACTGTCTGAATTAGATATGACTTGGGGTTACCTTGCAAAGTACCTCAGGAGGTTTTCGAACTCCGTAGGCAGATCAAATTTCCTGAAGTTCCAATTGAACCTCTTGCCCACTGGAGGGATAAAGTTGTTTAGGAAACACACCCCTCCAGACAACATCTCTTGTCCTCTCTCTAAAAAGCCCCTGCTGCAGACCCGTAAACATATTATAATGGAGTGCAGTGGAACCCAAGAGCTCAGAATTAGATTCCTGAAACGTTTTGTACCCATAGAGGAATGCATGTATACAAATGACTTCTGGGAAAGATTAATTACGGGGCATGACACTCTATTAACCAATGAAGTTTTAGAATTACTGCACAAGCTAGACTTATTGACCTTTTAACATTGTATTCATGTCTGTTTATGTTGGATTGTGCTGCACTGTTTTACTTGAGTTCTTTCTTCATTTTCTTTCAGAAGAATGTAATCATTGTACTTTGTTTTATGAAAAGTCGATTTGTTTCGGCAGTAACATAAATAAAAATAAGAAAATGTAAAAAAAGATTGAGCGTGCAATACTGCCTGCACAGTTTGAGGCTAGGATGTTTTTGAGGAGGGTGGCTTGGTAGTGGTCCTCAGGGGAGCCTGATGGGCGGCTCTGTGTTAGGAGCAAGAGGAACACATGGTGGGAGATTGGAGAGGAAGAGGTGAAGTTTGTATCAAAGGGGGGTTTCGACAGGGATCGGGCTGTGGGTGGGTAGCGGCCAGGCGCATGTTTTTCAATTTAGAGATGATGGTGGTGTGTCTGTCGATAACAATATTGTGGAAGTGTTCTGATTAGGGTGTCACATAGGGATTGGGAGATAGGTGTGGGGGGGGGTGGGTAGAGCAGGCCATGGAATTGAAATCAGAAATTATTCTATGCAGTTCCTTTCTCAGGTTGCAAGAGTTTAAGATTCTGTTCCCATAAAAGCTTTCTTGTTTTTTTCTGATTTCCGATCTGTATGCTCTGGTTAGTCCTGCTAGGGTGGTTTGTTCTGGGCCGTAGGGATAGTTCTCTAGGTCCGTTCCAGACAGTGCTTGAGGATTTTTAAGGATTTAAGGTTGGCGTGTACCATCTGGGTGTGGGTTCTGATCTCTGAGAGGTCCGTTTTGTTGGGATGAGGGGTATAATGGTGCTCAAAAGCCAGAAGTCGAAGAGTTTGATGGGGTTGCCCTTCCTGGAGGGAGAGTTTTGGGAGAGAGGTGAGGCGGGAGTTGGCTAGGTCTGGGGTGGTAGGTGGGGTGGGGGTCGGGCGTGGGCTTGGACGCGGTGGTCAGTGGTATGGAGAAGAAGATTGCTGAGTGCATAATAGGGGGCATGGAGAGTGTGTGGATATCTTTGAGGTGCTGAAGATTGCATCAAGGGTGTGGCCTCCAGTGTGGGTGGGTGTGGCGATGCGTTGTGTCAGGTTGAAGGCTTCTAAATTGTCTGTGAGAGATAGGGTCATAGGGTTTGAGGGTGAGTCAAACCAGATGTTGCAATCCACTCGGAGGGGAAGTGTTGGATGGAGGTTGAGGCTGGTTGTCAGAGCATCACATAGTGTGTCTGCAAAGTTTTTGTTGTAGCCAGGGGGGTTTGTAGATGAGTAGGAAGCTGTGCTAGGTGGAGGCTAAGAGTTGGAGTTTTACCTGAAGGGATACATAGTCTGTGGTGTTGGCTGAGGTGTCCTTGATTATTATTGGGAATTGGTGCTTGTGTAGCATTGCAAGGCCTCCACCCCTTCGCGATCTGTTCCCAGCAGTAAGATTGTATCCGGGTGGGAAGGCCTTGTGCGCAATGCAGTAATAATCATCAGCAAACCAGGTCTCTGTGATAAAGGACGTCTGGATTTTCTTCTGTGTTGAGGTCAAAGTTGTTGAATTTATTTTTGGAGACTGACCTGGTGTTGATGATGGCGCAAAAGAGTTGGTGGGGTATTCTTGCAAGTGCTGAACTGGTCGGGTTGGGGATGACAGGAGGAGTGGGAGAGGAGGAAAGGGGTACATCATTTTCCCCGGGTAATATCTCAGCATGTTGAGCACTGGCATCAGACATGGGTACACCCAGCACTTCCCCAGTTTGTATTTCATCAGGACTCAGCCCTTTATCCTTCCGTGCTAGATACATTGAGCTCCCTAGAATTATGTAATATGAGTCTCTATTATTAAAGCACTTAGAGGTGGGAATAATCTGGCATGAAGCACTCTGTAAAGATGTGCTACTATTAGTATTGCTGGTCTTAATGTTCACTAAGGACGACTTTCTGTTTCTATAGATCACTACTTTACTTTCCTTTAATCATCTCCACATCGTTTACTTACGTTTTCTGTGTTGACTGAGCCCTATTAGAGTCCCAGACCCATTGTGTGGGTGCCCTACACTCTGTCCCTCCAAACATGTGTTCATCAAAACATGCAGTTACTTTTCAACCCTAAATGTTTCACCTTCCTTTATGCAGATTACCCTGGTTTTCGAAATCTAGGCACAATTTTTGAGCCATAGTTTATTTATTTTTCATCAAACATTATAGGCCTGGGACAATATTATGTTTATCACGTTTTATGCACTAAAGGAAAAAGAAAACAATATCTGGGTTCCTACGATGGGGTGAAAAGATCCATGTTATTGGAAGTGTCAGCTCTTGAATCATAAAGTTCCCCCCAAGACTGGATACTCGGCTCTACTTTAGCTTCTTGTTCCTGTTGGTGGCATCTCCTCCTCGCGTCAAGATATCGCCCTCAAGTTTGCTCTTTTTTTTATTTAATACTTTTATTTAAACTCGGATAAGAGGATGTCTTGTTCTTCTGTGCAAGGAGAGGCTCCCTAAAATTAAGGAACAATTAGCATCGGCTCAATGCACATGCAGATCCCATTTGTGGTTGACTTTTAGAGAGATAGAAAGTTGCTAGATGCCACACACACACACACACACACACATATTCATTGCACTCATACTGCACCACAATCATGCCACCCACGAAAGTTATATTGCTGTGATACCACAGCCACGTGGATTCAGGAGTGGCGTTTTGAGAGACCACAAAACCTTTGGCCGTGTTCTAATAACCCTGCAGCATGGTGACCTCAGCAGTACCACACACATTGAGTGCACCCTTGCTGAAAACTGTAAATCGACAGCAGTGCATTTGTTTAAGGAATCTCTGGAGGTGCGTATTTCTTTTGCGATAGCTAGTGTTTTAGCAGGGATGTCGTTGGGCCTTTTTAGGGTAGATACAGCCATAGCACTTGCTTCTGCTGGTACCCCGAGAATTAGTCTCGACGGAGGGTCTGTCGAGCTTAAGATTCCTCCACTAGAATTGTAATCATAATTGGTGAAGTACCTTTAATTCCTGCGTCATTTGTCCCGGAGGCTCTCCTTTCATGTTGTGTAGTAAGCACTTTGAGGTTCTCTGCTGGCATTCCTCTGACGCATTGAGCTTCACTTACTTGCTTTGTAATCGTTTGTAGCAGAGCTGGTGCAAGGGTTCATGCCAACTCGGCCAAGTCCCATTTGGGTGCCCCCCCTCCTTCCGTTACAGTGGGGCCAAATGCTGCAGCTTATGGTGTACGCGGCACTCCCTCTGTGCCCTGCTGCTTGTGGATTGCCTTACTTTAGAACTGGTACTGATCTGCACTATCCTAGCAAGCAACATACCTCCAGACGCTTTCATGGAGCCTCCCTCCCAAAATGCATCCTTTCAATTGGCTTCATGTGATCACCTACTTCACAGTCAACACTGCGGTTGTGTGGGTTTGGTGACATCACCTTCGAACCGGCTCTTACTGCAGTGGCAGTGCAGGTCTGGCAAATATCTCCTATGAGAAAAGGAAAACCAAGACAATAAATCCGTGAAAAACCAAGCGGTGCAACTTAAACATACACACTGGCCATTGTGACAAAAACCTAGCCATCCTGAAACCAGTATGTAAAACCAAATGACATGTTTCATACTAATTAACTATTAATGGTTTACCTGAGCCCTTTTGTGTGACTATTTTCTCATAACACCAAGTAGCAGGATCTACAGTGAGCGCCCAAAGCACAGCAAAAGCTACTGTCTGGCACCGAGTAAACTTGCGTCAGCTTTGTTCCTGTTTATTCTGGTAGCTGAGAGCTTTTGCCAGGGAGAGGGAGAGCTGAAGTGTACAGGGCAAGGTTGAACTCAAAGGCACAACCAAATATATCCATCGACAGCAGAGTTGAGAATATTTCCACGCTTGTAGGTCCCAGGAAAAGGCCTAATCCTGCTTGATCTCTCCAAAATAGAAGCTGCTGGAGTGGGAACATGCTACAGGGCGCTCTGCGCGTGGTTTTTCTCTTGAGCTTTCCAGGGGGAGATATGAAGGCTGACAACTCTTTTCCTGTTGGAGGTCAATGATGGGAGTAAGTAAGCCTGTAATCTTCCCACCAGTTTTCCTCTGTCCTGGAACTCACGGTTAAATTTAGATACTGTATGAACTTTTGTCGTTCATATTTGGATACTTTCAGAAGACGGGACAACTTTCTCACAGTGTTCCTTCTGTATGTGGGGAGTCACTGTGCAACGTCACTGAGTATTGAGAATGGGACGGTGGTCGAAGCGCAGCAGATTTTATCATGGCAGTTCCCAGGACATGGTTGAGTTGATTCTTTTTAGGGTCGCCAGTGTTCTAGAAGCACTAGAAATTGCAAGATCCCCCAGTTAACACATCATTTGAACACATACGTTCTTGTGGATTTTATATGCTTGTGACACTAATATTACCATACTGTATGTATAACTGGTGAAATTATATACGCCATATTAATTAATGGGAAATTAAATCTGTTTTGTTCTTGCATCACTGTTAAGAAGAGCGTCTCATTTCTCATTTTACCGTAAAAGAAAGTGAACAGAAGTATCCTTTAAAGACGCTAACAACCGTAGATGCAGGCGGTTAGAAACAGTTCTTCACTTATCCAAGAAGGTATCCCACCACACAAGAAATGATAGCTTTTGCGTGATTGGTTATGGATGTTTACCTATGTTGGAATCGGAGGATCAAGGTCGGATGATATTGTAGCTACAGTTTTAGTTATAGGTAGCACGGAGCCACCGGGGATGTCCTTAAATGCCCGACTAGGACTGAAAATAGACCGCTCATAGATCGAAACTCACCTTCTTGTTATCAGTTGGGAAAATCTAGAGCTCTTAATGTTCCCAATCTATACATATCGTGTTTCCACTTCTGGTATTGGGTGTATATATACACACACCTACATACCTTTTGGAGAATTTCACAAGATTTTGTCACGGAAAGCTAACTTTCAGTCAGTCTACTTGACTCTCACCCTCTCAAGGCTTGTATAATGTCTCCTGACGTGCCCCCCAAAAAGCCACCTAAGTTAAATACATTCTTGGATCTAGAAGCCAGTTTGAGATCTTGATGTTTTGATTGCGTCACTCCGTTGATAGTCTCCTTTCAATGGCTTTCTCTTGGAGACGTGTTGTGTGTTCAAAGCAGACTGGCAAATCTACAAGGCTTTATATCTCCACCTGGCCTAGCACTTGAAAGACAAACTGCATATCTCTTACACTTTGCAGCAAAAACCCCTTTCTTCAAGTGACTTCACACCTTAAGGCAATCTTTCTCTTGACGTCTTCCCTAATCATGCATTCAGGTGAGGGTCATCATTATCTTAAGCCAGTGGTATTCAAACTTTTTTATGCCGAGTCCCCCTTAAATGAAAATGTTTTTTCTGAGCCCTCCTCACCTGAATGCCATGATCAAGGAAAACGGACATGATTTCATTCATTCTAATGATGTGTATAAGAAGAGAACGGACTATGAATGGAGAGGAGACTCCCACGTATGGAAGAGAGCAAGTGCTATGCAGGGGCTAGCCCCTGTAGCAGTGACATCCTGGAGGGGTGGAGCCACGTGGAGCCGCGCAGCCAGCAGTGATGTGCAGGATGAGAAACCTGCAAGCTGGAGGCTGGACAGCGAGTACCATGACCGAGCAAGAGGCTCTGGTCAAGTGGAAAGAGGCGACAGCAAGAAAATCATTTTCTCGGTTGGCATGACCACTGAAGGGCCGTGATAGGCCTGGCGCCCAGCAACTGAGACCCGAGAGAGGAGAGGAGCCCAGTGTCCTGAGCTCCACCCAGCAAGCGCCTTTCCCGCCACGACAGGTACCAACAGGAAAATTGATGCTTCAGACTTGTGGAGGTGAACGGGAGTACAACTGCTGGTTTCCAGGAGCACTGAAACCGACACTGGTACGAAAAGTAAACAGAACGGAACTGGCACCTAGCCCCACTAAACCACAGTGAAAGAGATAAGAACACTGTTATTCAAGGCTGGAATAGCTGCCAAAAGTATGAGAAGTTAAGAGAATGAAAAGGACACCCAGCCCCACTACACCAGAGTGAAAAAGATACAGACATTGTATATCAAAGCTGCAATAGCTGACAAGATTATCAAGGAGGCACAGACATAGGTCCTAACAGAGTGAAGGGAAGTTGAATACTCTGCAAAACGAACAGCAAAGTGCTTGAAACCACAGGGAGCTGTATTTCCTGAATGGGCAGAAGCCCTAAGATACATTTTATACTGAGAAATACCACAGAGCTACCGGGGACTTTGGGAAGTTCCAATGGCACAAAGGTGGGAAAGAAAGAAGTGTATTTTCAAGTCATCCCGGAGAGATTGGAGCATTTAATATTAAGAGACAGTTTCTTTATCAAAGGGAGAGGGAAACTCATAGAGAAGATAATTATCATTGTTCCTAAAGGATTTGCTACAAATGTTGTGAAGGACCATCTGAAAGAACTTTGATACTAAGACCAATTCCACTACAAGTGGACCAGCAAAGGTCCATACAGAGTCTATTATGCGAGCCTCCCTTTTTCTTTTAGTTAGGTATTTTTCTAAAATTGTAGGGGCAGTTAGTTGCTTAGGATTCAGACAGAAGACTTTTTTGTGGGATTTGACGTGCACTCTTAGTTTTACTTTTGTTAGGTAGGAAACTAACCTCACAGCAATTGGGTTAGTTAGGTGTTTTTGTTTTCATTTAAATAAACCTCGTGAAACATGATTCCACGTAGTCAGAGTCCTTCTGGGTCACCACAATGCCCCCCAGACATTTAACTATGGGAGAGCCAAACTGCCTGGTAGATTTAAGTGAATACAACGTCCTACCTGTTGTGCTGTAATCATTTAAGAACATATTTCTTGTGGAACCTCCTTTACAGTTCTACTTTGTTTTGGAATTTACTTTTAACTCTTTGAATTGAATAACTGTCTGCATGCTTCCACCTTACCGTATCTGGCCTTTTTCGGGACCCCTTTAAGTATCCGTTTAACACTCATTTATCTATCTCTGTTCACTTAATTGTCTTTGCAAAGCTGTCTGACTAAGGGGTGTGGTGCAAGCTGTGCATACTTTTATGCAATTGTGAGCACCTTGAAGCCTCTTCAGTAGTATAAAAAAGTTCAGTAAATCGTGCACCATATTATTTTTTTTGTTATCTTGGTCATTTCTGTGGACTCGGTTGGGCTTCTTTGGGGTAAAATAACAATTTAAGGTTGGTTGTTATAAAAAAAGAAGCACAAGGTTTCAGCACATTGACATGAAGAAGTATGCCCAATGCCTAGTTTGGGGTGAAATTGCGATTCCATGTGATATTTCCGAATATTAAAATCCACACATAAAAAAGACTGATTTTTGTCTCCGGATTTGGTGTAGTCTCTTAATATTTGCTAATATCCCTTTTATGGGGATGGGCTTTACCCCACCCCCAAACACCCGAAAACCAATCCCCCACCTGCCCTCACCCTTAAAATTGGTGGGTTTAACTACAATTTGTCCCCCCTGCATAACCATTCTTACCCAGCCCCCATACCCTCACAGACAGACAGTCAGACAAACGGACAGATACATGCACATTCACAAACACACCCAACCTCTTACTCACCTGCCTCCTCTCTTCCTTGCAACCAACACTCTTCCACACAAACACACTTACACTTACCTTCTCCCAACTCCCTCCTCTCCATGCTGCACACATTAACTCATAACACAAACACTGACACACAGGCACAAGGACGGACACTTACCTCATGCCCACGACTTCCATCTACCCCTGCCTGTCCTGGCCACGCCTGTCCGCTCCTGCTTGAACTCGTGTGCGTCCAGGGGCATGACAGTTTGATTTAGAAAGACCGCTCTGAGCAGTCTCAGAGCGATCTTTCTAAATCGATCTTTTTTGTTTGCCATTAAGCCTTTTCACTCCACAACGAAATTACAATTGTTGAAATTCTTTTCTTGACTCTCTCTTCTGTAAATGTGGGTCTCTGGCTCCATAACCTATGATCGGCCCTCCGGCTGATATTCCTCTGCGATTGGCACATTCTTGCATAGCAAGGGGGCAGATTGGAGAGGTAGCGGAACAGTTAGTGAGAGCCCACTGCAAAATGTGGTTAATGACCCCTGCGATTCCCATCATCTCTAGACATTGTAAGGCCTTGGGATGGCAGCGCCCCTCTTACATTGCATGCATGGCCTGCAAGAGCCCGAATTTACTTAAACATATTCTGTGTGTATATTAAAAAGCCTGGTTACGGTTGAGGAATTGTGGGTGGTGTTTATACAAGTGGTGTGACATTTACCAGTGTGGAACACCAGACAGTTGGCCACATCTTCTTTTTCAAAAGTCATCAAGTAGAATGTCCCAAAAAATGGAATGAGACAAGAAACTGGAATCCTTTCTAAATGAATGTGTTTTTGCTTACCTCCAAATTTTTGGACTGGGCAATGCAATTTGTTTGAATGCTTCGCAACAGTGAAGCAGAATGCAGAGGACACACCGGGATAAATATCCTAAAGCACCTAATGGGTACAGGAGCAACGAAAGCTATTACTGACTTCGATGACAACCAAGCACCTCAATGTGCACTCTGCCTGCATTTGGAACCATCCAAAATTGATTCCATGGAGAATTGTGCTTGAGTAATGTGGGTGAAATTAGCAGTGTGCGAGAACAGTACAAAATTCCAGTGAGTTGAGAGCTGTGGTTTCAGTTCAACAGACGATTCCAGTGAATTGAGAGCCATGGTTTATCAATTCAGCAGACAATTCCAGTGAATTGAGAGCCATGGTTTATCAGTTCTGCAGACAATGCCTGTGATCTGAGAGCCGTGGTTTATCAGTACAGCAGACAATTCCAGTGAATTGAGAGCCATGGTTTATCAGTTCAGCAGACAATTCCAGTGAGTTTAGAGCCATGGTTTATCAGTTCCACAGACAATTCCAGTGAATTGAGAACCGTGGTTTATCAGTTAAGCAAACACTTCAGGTGAATTGAGAGCCATAGTTTATCATTTCAGCAGATAATTCCAGTGAATTGAGAGCTGTGGTTTATCAGTTCAGCAGACAATTCCAGTGAATTGAGAGCTGTGGTTTATCAGTTCAGCAGACAATGCCTGTGTGTTGAGAGCCATGGTTTATCAGTTCAGCAGACAATTCCAGTGAATTGAGAGCTGTGGTTTATCAGTTCAGAGGAGAATTCCAGTGAATTGAGAGCCAAGGTTTATCAGTTCAGCAGGCAATGCCTGTGTGTTGAGAGCCTTGGTTTATCTGCTCAGCATACAATTCCAGTGAATTGAGAGCTGTGGTTTATCAGTTCAGCAGACAATGCCTGTGTGTTGAGAGCCAGGGTTTATCAGTTCGGCAGGCAATTCCAGTGAATTGAGAGCCGTGGTTTATCAGTTCAGCAGACATTGCCAGTGAGTTGAGAGCCATGGTTTATAGGTGTGGTCAAAGCCTCTTCTTAGCAGCTTGTTAGAGATCCAATGTGTGCAAGGGGCCTATCCTCAGTTGTTGGGAATCCACTATGTGCAAGGGACCTGTTACAGGCGTCAATGATCCAATGTTTGTGAGGGGCCTGTCCCTGTTGTTAGAGATGCAATGTTTGTAAAGGAGTTGTCCCCCGTTGTTAGAGATCTAATGTTTGTAAGGGACCTGTCCCCAGTTGTTAGTAATCCAATGTGTGCAAAGGACCTGTCCCAGGTTATTCGAGATCCAATGTGTGCAAGGGACCTGTCCCAGGTTATTCGAGATCCAATGTGTGCAAGGGACCTGTCCCAGGTTATTCGAGATCCAATGTGTGCAAGGGACCTGTCCCAGGTTATTCGCGATCCAATGTGTGCAAGGGACCTGTCCCAGGTTATTCGAGATCCAATGTGTGCAAAGGACCTGTCCCAGGTTATTCGAGATCCAATGTGTGCAAAGGACCTGTCCCAGGTTATTCGAGATCCAATGGGTGGAAGGGACCTGTCCCAGTTTATTCGAGATCCAATGTGTGGAAGGGACCTGTCCCAGGTTATTCGAGATCCAATGTGTGGAAGGGACCTGTCCCAGGTTATTCGAGATCCAATATGTGGAAGGGACCTGTCCCAGTTTATTCGAGATCCAATGTGTGCAAAGGACCTTTCCCAGGTTATTCGAGATCCAGTGTGTGCAAGGGACCTGTCCCAGGTAGCAATGAGTGAATCTGCTTGAAATGTGTGTGCTCCCCTGTGCACAGGGTGATGCTGAACCTGATCTCTATGTAAACGTATCTAAAAAGGGGTGCCATGAAAGGAAGAAGGATCGCTTCGCAGGGCCACGGTGTCTTTGCACATCCACTCTTCCCGAAAGACACGCTGTGGATCACGCGCCCAGCATTGCATTACCGCTTGATTAGATTTGTCTTGACATGTAACCTCTCTTTGCTGCAACATTCTGCAGCGGCCTGAAGTGCATTAGTCACTGTGCCTACTTTCGAGCGACGCCAGGGACCGCCATGGGAAAAGTGTCGCCAGGCCATTCCACGCACTCCTGCTTTACGAGAAGTGGATTATGAACTGTTGCCTGGGACCCCCCAAGACTCCTGCCGTACAGTAACCCAGCAAACGCAGTCTGCTTAGTATCCTGCACCCCGTCCCCTTCAATGCCCCGCCTTATTCATCATGACTCCCTCTTAGTCGAGGCTCGGAACCGCTTGTAAATATTTTACCGCGGCTTTCCAGAGTGCGTGGGGTGCAGTGGGAGCCTCTTGCTTGCCTGCTCCACCATCTGGTTTCCAACCTCATTACTGCTCTCTTATGATGACCATAAAAAAAGAAAAGAAAACCTGTTTATTTCCATTCCACAAGTTTTCTTTTGTAAGACCGAATTGGAGAAATAAATTACCGAAGCAAATTGGTTTTTAAGCTAGTCCTGAAAAGACTGTGATTGCAATGCGGGTTTCGCGCCTTGGCCTTTCTGCTGACGTCAGCGTTCTCGGGAACCGGGAAGGGGCGTGGCGCTGGCTTTCTGGGACACTTGCTTTTAATTAGATACGTTTAAGGCAGTGGGGGAAAAATGTGCCGAAACAATGGAGCACGCAAGCGAAGAGGCTGCCCTCTTTTCTCGGTGTTTGTTCTTCGCCAGATAATGAAAGCAAGACTTCTTTGAAGCTATTGGGGAACTTCTCGCTCTTTGGCCAGTCTCTCAGCAGTGCGGCTCCCAATAGCTCTGAGTGTAAGCCCTCGGTTTGGCTATTGCATCTAAAGTTGAAGACCATCCTTTCTCAAGCTATCAGTTGTGTGTGCTGGTGTCCTGAAAAGTACCTTTTTAAATGCACTCCCTATATGTATTTACTGCTATCAAGTCCCTTCCAGAAGTATGGTGAATTTGAAAAGCGGTCTCTCCCAGTCTTTGTATATTGCTGATAAAAGGGACAGTCGTGAGCACTTCAGTGAATATGAAAGATCACATCGTCCCCTTTAGCTGCCAGTGAAGACCTTGTAGGCAGTTTAAACAACTAAACCGTGGCCCTCATTACGAGTCCGGGTAAATCTGGCAGGCTGCCGCCAGACCCGTAAACAGTTACCAGCGCCTGGCTTGCCGGTAACACCGTGATATTACAGCCACAGCTGCTGGTAAATCAGGCGCTGGTAACTGTGTTGTTCCCACTTCGCATAGAGTAGGATTCTATGGGAATGGGACCACTGTAACACCAGCAAAGTCAGCGACGGTGCCAGTGTTACAGTGAAAATCTGCGGACGGGTGCCGGTCCGCCCACCGGCACCCTTGTTTCCGGACCGGCAAACTCGTAATGAGGGCCAGTGTGTAAACATGGCCCAGGATAACCGAGTCGCTGCCACACATCTTCACTGCAGCCCATTATTAAGAATGTTGCAGTCTGTGTGTTCGGCTGTGGAAATCGAAGTGATCACTGGGACACACCCAGCTTTTAAAAGCAAACCGCCAGAAGTGATGTAAAGGCAGCAGTTCTTCCAGCGCAACTAGGTTACTAAAGGATGGCCGCCTCTCAAAGAGATTTAGCAATCAATCCATTCTCTGCTTTTAGATTATGCTGTATTGTCATCGCCAATGTCCTGCAGGAATGTCGCCATCACACAGAGGGTGCATTGTCCATACAGGGTTTGTTGGCGGGCATGGAGAAGCTCGGCGGGTTAGTGCGATTGCTGGGGTACGACGAACCTTGTAAGGGACACGCAAATAAGGCTGTGCGGTCTATCACTATACTTTTGTTCATTATTAGTGTTTATGCCTACTGTGACAAATGTATTGGTTCAGTAGCACTACCAATCAATCTGGGGCTTGCACACACATTAAACATTGTCTTTGTGTTCCGAGAAAAAAATACATCATTGTTTCCAATTCAATTATGTCCCTTTGCAAAAGGCAAGGATAGTTTGAAAGACAAAATAGTGAGTATTATCTGCAAAATATGCTATCAAAAAGTACATTATTTAAGTGTACCAACATTGTAAACTGATCACTTACAGTATATTTTGTAGTTTTCCTACACATGTTAGTGCAATATCGAAACCTATAATATACATATACATTATTTTCTGATTGATTTTCATCCAAAGAAGAACAGTGTGTTACACTCCTTTTGTATTCTTACAAAATACTTCCTGTGAGAAAGTGTAGGGAACAAATAGCACCATTGAGGGTGCCACAGATATTTTGATTTGACAGATATGCCTGTGATAATATGGGTGTATCCTTGAAGCGCACAATCCACACTGGGCTTGCTGCTCTTTTCCATGTTCACTACACACACCCAAACTTTACAGTGTTTGCAACCAATAACCATATATACTAATTTGGGCAACCTCCGAAACTGAACAGGTGTATAAAATGGCGCCAACATCTGTCATTCCACTACGGTCTAAGGTCCATCCTAGGGTATTGAGTCCAGTCGGGCCACCGTTTGAGAAGAGCAGGGTCTCGGAGGAGAAGTCAGGTCTCGGTCTTAGGATGTTGACTGTGTTCCTTCCCAGTCCCCAATGCACAGACATCCTTTGAGAATGATATGTATAGTATGAAGAGGAGACGCTGCTGCTGTCAGCGTGTTTGCATAAAGAAGCGCCCTTCCTCTGGAGAAGTTAAGAAGAGAGACGAGGGGTTTATGCTGGAGGATAACAGTGACATACGAGTGGGAGGGTGAATTAAAGGGAAATTCAAGGGGGCTCCCATGATTTTTGGTTAGCTGCATTGACATCCTGAAAGAAAAAAACAGTCGCTGTACGTTTTACATTAAGATATTTCGACCTTGCACTGACATTGCTGTTTATGTGCTGTTTAAGATTAAATGAACAGGCAAATGTCAAAGTTGTAATGTACCGAAGATCTTACTGCTGGGAGGAACCCCCATAGAAGCGCTCAACTGTAAACCAGGTGCACCAGATACGAGGTCCCCTCTGTTAACCTTTAGCTAAATCAGTAATAATATTCCACGCACTGGAGGGTTTTTAATAAAAGCACAAATCTTTGACTTCAAAATCGTCATTTAGAAAATTCTCGGCAAAACAAACGAGTCTCGGCAGCGGCGAGTGGCTTGTTTGCCCTAATATGGAAGTGTTTGGGTAAATGGGATGGAGTGTGTCTATAAACAACATAAAATGCCTCCAAACAGTTCTGCTTCGAGCACACACCACTGGCGCGTCACAGAAAGACACGCTTGACCTTGGTGTTAACTTGACGACCAGTGGACATCAAGAACACAATGTGGCAGGGGGAGGTAGGCCAAGATTTCAGGGGGAAGCACTGTCATGAAGGGCACGGGTGGATGCGTCCGCCCATTTCTTTCAGAGGGCGGAGAGTTTCCAAGGTATTAAAACAGTAATAATAATAATTTGCCTCCCGCACTTGAACTACTCAGTGCCCCAGGTCGCACGGCTGGAAGGCCAGGCAAATCTCATTTTAGGAAGCTGTAGAATGTCTCATATTGACACGCCACCCTACAGGACATGCTTTCTTATAGATTCTTAGAAATAAAAGATGAGCACCTTTTATACTCAGCTAGGAATGTTATAGGAAAATCGGTTCTCTTGGCAAATGCGTATTTGTCCCGTGCACTTTCTTCAGTTGGGAAAGCCACATTGAATGTAATTTGCATATTTCACTTTGGATTATGTTAAATGCCTGTGACGTCACTTCTCATCACATATGTCAGATTCCACACACTTTTTTTAGGCATTGAGCCCTGGCTGTGTTTTACAGTTCAATAACCGAATCAAATGTTTGGCCCCAAAGGATAGCTCCCAACATGCCCCTTAAATATGTGAACGGCATACTTAACAGAATGGCGTAAGGGCCTGATTTCTGCAGTTAATGCCATGACTCATGGTGAATATACCCTCGCCGCGCCGCAACATGCTCCCTCTGATGTAGTAGGAACTCATGCGCGTGGTAATTGAAATCAATTTAGTCCGAGTTGTGCTCCAGTTTAAAAACAGTTATTTTTTTTCTTCAAAGTGCCGAACACCATGGTGATTAATTTATTTTGGATTAGCCTTCATTGAACAAAAAGCTAGAATAGATTATGTCACTTATGTTTTGGTTTCTACAGTGGAAGCCAAGTGATTGAGCAAAATCTGAGAAATACTGCTACTGTTCTAAAAATCCTGTGCCGTCCCCCCTTAAGTGTAGGATAATTAGACCCTTGGTTTATTGGAGCAGTTGGTTAAGTTGTTTCGTCATTGATCAGTTTCGTTCAGATGGGGATCGACCAGAGTATCTTGAGTTAGCACTCACTTGGTGCATGTTTCCCTCTGCTGCTGGTTTTCCCTTAACACTTTTTCCAGTTCATTGAACTTGGTTCAAACTTGCCACTTTGTGCTTCTTATTCAACACAGCCCAGTTCTTATTGGTTCTGCCCTCGACTCACCGGCTGTGATAAACCGCTTGGCTTTCGGCTTCACTGGAGTCAAGGCTGGTACTACGGTCACGGGAGCTTCCCTCGCTCCTGCTTATCGCCGTGAGCTTGCGCTGTGTACCGTTGGCATCTGCTGCAAGACACTTGTGCTAATATTCGTGGTTTTATGTCCTCTTCCACGAAGGTTTGGCGCGCCTAGGACGAAAAGGGCAAGGTCTCTTCTCTCCTCATGCCCTCTCGATTCCCACCGCGTTTCTCCTACTTTTGAACTGCCGTGCCTGGTTAGCCGTCTTCTCGTGCTGTCTGCTGTGCTCGTCCTGTGCTCTCTTGCTCCATCTTTTTTTTTTTATTTAATTTTATTTGGTTTTTTACAAACCTTTAAAAGGAGAGCAGCAAAATAACAAACAAAATAAAAAACAATACAGAATACATCTCTTTGCATTCAGTTCGTCATCTGAGTCACATCTTTCGTCGTCAGGGTGCACATAGTTCCGTCACATCAATTAGTGGACAGGCTTTGCATCCAGACTCTCCTTTAGAACCCAGAGAAAAGTAACCAATGCATATAGCACAGATCTATTTGAACCGTCAAACAGAGCTCTCCACCAATCCTCCCGGGATAAAAACTGAAATGTCTTTGTTACTGGGCCAAAAATGGTATTTCTTTGATGTACTAGGCCAGAGCACATCATTGTCAAGTGTTTGAGAGTTTCATTCGTGGTTTCACAGAATCGACACGATAAGTCCGAGTCGTCCGACTAGGACCAAAAACTTAATCGCTCCTTGGTAGGCAGTGCATTGAGCCTAAACTGCATATATAAGGTTCTTGATCGCTGATCAGGGAAACGAGTTAAGTATTCCGGAAGCTGGCCATATGCTCTCGCTTCTGCAGGAACTTCTTTCATTGTTCGTAAGTCAGATCTTAGTTTGCATGTGTTGATCCAATCGGTTCTCCACGTCTTCAATTTTGCATAGTCAGGGTTTTCAATCAACGTTTGTACCGTGATGTCGAATGTGTGTAATACCTCGCGACACAACACATTCCATTGATGCAAGATTGTTTGAGTTTTTTTCCGACTCTGAGTTGTGGAGTATAGCAATTTGAGGTGGCGGATTCATTTGTATTGTTTTCCTGAAAAGACTTAAAAGATTCCAGGCTACTCTTGCTTGGATTGAGATGTACCCAAGCTCGTATCTTACACAAGCTGTTGCAATCCACTTTGGGAGGTGTAAAACATTTGACCAAAAGATGTTTTTCGAGTGAGTTCCACACCTCGTGCCCACACCCAAAGGCATTTTCTCCACCATATATCAAGGCTGGCACCACTTTTTGTTGGAAAAAGATTACCGTGGGTTTTAAAGAAAATTTACCAAATTTTCTATTGATCAGAGACGCCTGGCATGCCAACTGCCGGCATTTGCTCTTTGCTGACTCTACCCAGGGTGCATCATTTCTACTGGCACTGATTCTCATCCCCAAATACTAGGTGTTCTTCACAATCCTAATTGGCTCTTTATCCAGATACCATTTGAATTTCTTCATATTTCCTTTGGTGCCCTGCAATTTTTCAAATACCATAATTTCACATTTTCCCTTGTTGATATTAAGGCCGTTCTCCGTCAAGTACTTTTCAACGATGGTAAGTTTACGTTGGAGGCCTATGGGTGTTAAATCCAGAAGAATGAGATTGTCCGCATAGACAAGATAGTCAATATGGCTTCTGTGAATTTTGGGTGGAAACGTGGTCAACTCTTTAAAAATATCTTTAATGTCAGATATGAACAAGTTGAAAATCCTGGCTGCTAAGGGGCAGCCTTGTTTCACGCCCCTAAACGTGTCAATTGGGGCTGATAGATTGCCCCCAAGGTCTAGTCTGACCCTAATAGAAGTGTTTGTATGTAATTCACGAATGGCAGCCAGCAGACTAGATGGACAATTCTACTCACTCTGCTTTCCCCGAGTAGGTCTCTGTTTATACTGTCAAATGCTTGTGATAAATCTATTAGGGCCAAGTAGTTCTTAGAGTTTGACCGATGAGCTTCCATCTTCAATAGATTTAACAGGAGATTGACACAACACTCTACACCCTTGACAAATCCTGTCTGTCTCGGGTCTACTCGATTACTTTTAGTAGACCACTCCAGGAGTTGCTGTTGTAGGAGGGTGGCATACACTTTCCCCAGCACATCAAGCAGTGCAATATGTCTGTAGTTCTTTGGATTTCTACGGTCTCCTTTTTTAAAAATTGGTACAATCACAGCAGATTTCCATGATTTTGGGGTGTTACAGCACTTGACAATTCTATTAAACTATTTAAAATATTTGAAAGTAAATTCACCATTTCTTAAGTTGTTCTTCCGTTCCAAGTATTGCGTCAGAAGGTGATCATATTCCAAGGATCCAGAATTCTGAAATTCAGCCGGAATAACAGATAAGTCATCAGTATCAAGATATAACCGAATTCGGCCAGCTCCCATTCTTAAAGAGTGCGCCCAGCGCTCCTGATTATGTCGCATGCTAGAGCTGAATTTTAAAATCACCATATCGTGGTCACTATGCATCGTTTTTGTGACTTCACCTTTTATCCCTGTGGGGAAAGGAAATGGCAGTCAGGTGTGTGTGATCTGGTCGATTGCCTGACTTGGCCTGCCCTTTGTATTGGGACATGTCTGGTAAGCAGCTCTGGTAATCTGCTGTCTATTGTATAGTGAGAAAGTGTTTGTGTTGGAAAAGGGGGGGGGCAGTAGTGTGTTTGAATGTCCTATGAGGAGGATGGGGAAAAGGTGTTGAAGGAAGGAGATACAGCGTTTCTCCTGTCGGTGTCCCACTCCCCAAGGACCACCCCCTCGAGGTGATCCTCCCTCACTGGTCCACACCCAGGAACTGCATACAATAGCAATGGCCGTGTCCTGGCCACCTGGATGACAGATGCCCGAAGTTTAGTCAGGGATAGACCTTGAGGTTTCTCACACATACTAAAGCCGAAAGTTGCAAAGTTCCTAGTCTCAAAAATAGGACCTAGTGTCCAAGCTCCAAGGTTCCAAAAATATAATCTTCTTTGGGATTCCTTTCAGGTTGCTTCTTGGTCCCCTGCTCACGAGTCGCCTGGACTTGTGAAAGTTGCTGTATCACACACATGCCAGCAAGATTGTATTATTGCCTTTGGGGATATTATGAGCAGGACCCTCTCTTCCCCAGCTGGGTGAATGTCACACTGAACTTATTCTCACTCTCCAGTCTGGGGTCACCCCACTAAGAACCAATAGGTCTCTCTATCTGTCTCTCACTTTTTCACTCTCGCTCGACAGGATATCAGTTATCACCCCTCACAGGCTGTTTGTAAATCGTTTCTCCTTGATTATCCTTGGCCAGGATTTGAGCTTTATCTTGGTGCAGACATGCTTTCTGTCTCGTATCGGAGGATACGTTGCAGCTCTTAGTAAGATCTGCCTTCTTCTACTACTGCGACACCGCACTGGGTGTTGACCAACTCCCTCCCTCGCTCTCTGGTTCTCTGTCTCCTTTGAATAGTCTTCAACTTGTCTTGAATGACCCAATAATTCGAAGGAATGGCTGGGCAGTTTTTAAGTGAACTACGGGTACCAGGATTAGCTAGGGTTTCCTTGTTACACATCCCCACCATGTATTTCTCCCGTCCTCATTATCATTTCCATTCCCATGTTTTATCACCGCCTCCTGTCTGTGTGCTTTAACTGTTTGATTCTCAATTAGGAAGTGGCCAGAGGGTGATTGACCAACACAACCGGCAGGACACACAATTTGCTTTTCTCCATTTCCTTTCAGATGCACTGAAGGGCCTGGTCACCATACCTATTTTGAACAATTATGTTCTCTCCATTTTTGACAAAGCCATACACTGAGTAAAGCCTGGAGGATCGATTTGAACTAGGGGCATGGAAAAAGATGTCGGCTTTACCCTGATAAATGCAATAAGAAACACAAGAGGACATTAGAATTGTTGTCTTACAAAATAGGTCATCTGAGTAGATCATTGTACAACTCTCTACAGCTTATGCGGTGTGAGGGTTTACTTTGGCATTTTTTAAATCCCAAGCACAGTCTCACCACCTCCCACTTTCAAGCTACCTCTGCCTCCATTACTGTGGAATCCTCCGCACTCCCATCTCCTCCACTACCTGTAAACTTCCTGTGTCTTAGCAGCTTTTGGCCCATGCCATACATTCCATCTCTGGCCTGAGCGGGCTTGGGAACTACTTGTTTAATCTGCTGTAGGGTCTCTGTGTTCAATGCACCCCTGCCACTGTTGTCCGCACCTGCCGACAGGAGAGTCTAGCCCACTCAGTGTCCCTATCTTTAGTGTGTTGGCTTTTTTGGTATTCCCTGACATAAGAGGTTGAGGGGATCCTCCCTATATCACCTTCAGGGGTCACGTCATAGAGCGGGTGGTTCCCCTATGTCCCTCCCCCGAGCACTGTCCTGGTCCTCCCCAACCTGATTTTTAAATTTGACTTTATGGGGGCGAGACTAAACGTACTAAAATGATGCTTACTCATGGACGTTGGAGACCGGATGAAGTACACATGTGTATATGTTTGTTTCAGATTTAATGCACTTTCCAGTTTTCTTATTTGGAGTGATTCTTTTGGGGGTGATCCATTTGTTGGCTTGTTTCTGTTTTGAAGTTATTAATAGCTTCTTTGGTGCTATGTTGTCCACGGTAGTGTTTATCCACTTGTGGGTCTAAACATTGTCCAGTTGTGTTAGTCATCCAGTGTTCCAGTGCTAAGTGAAGTCTTCCAATGTTTGTAGAGAGACACTTTGTAGTTGTGTTGTCTTCCTTTTGAAGCCAGTTGTTGACGTCTCACAATAGCGTGAGGTGTTGGTGGTCTACAGAAAGATTTGCAACCATGTTAGCCAGGTTGACTGCCAAGAACGGGTTGTGGGAAGGAGGTCTGCATACAGAGGAGTAATGATGTCGGAAAACCTGTGGGGACATGATATCTTAAGGGCAGGGATATGAGGCAGATGAAGGAAGTGACGGGGCAAAAGAGGTTCATTCCGCGCCGGACATTTTGGAATAAAGTATTTAAAGTAGTGCATTTCCAAGTCTAGATCTTTCTGGTACTAGTCGATGTAGTCGACATACAATGATCTATGACATAATAAGATAGTTCAGTGAGAGGAGAACTTCCTGCATAGACTTGTGTGCAACATGCACGTGCAGAAATGCACTGCACACATGTCCGCTTTGAGAGATCGAGAGTGTGAAGAGCTGGCACTGACTTGTGGTGTAAAGAGTTCTCACTGGTGGACAGCGTGGGATGCCTGCACTGGTGGCGGAGAGAGAAGCTGGTGAAAATATGTAATTGGCACCTATCAGCAACACAAGTAGCAGATGGTCCCATCACTAATTTTGCTCTGCCTTTTGCACCAATATTACCAACAATTCTGAGACTACCTCATTCCGGACTAGAACGAGGAAGGAGATCTGTGGATCTTGCTCGCTCTCCTGCCCTTGGCTCTCTTACACCAGACTTTACTAGGAAGATGAGTTCAGGCAACAAGTGGGTTTAGAACTTACAGGGGTGCCGGAGGAACCTCCTAAAGATCAATGAGTTCTTAGATAATGTTTTCATGGTGGTCTAGCTCACTTTTGCCGCTTTTTTGTTTATCACAAACAGGTACGTGGTCAGTTGGCAAATGGTATATAATAGGTGGGTGATAGAAGGGGGTGGGTGGAAGCGACGGTGCAGGGGGTGACCTGCCATATCCCCACCCCCTTACTGTTTATGGTAACAAAAAAGAAAATCAGCTAAAAGAATTCTGCCAGGTTCCCATTCAGTAAAAAAAAAGAAAATGCTGCAACGGTTCGTAGAACCTTAATGGCCCAGTCATGGTTGTCAAGTGGCTACTCTTTAAAAGTCAGCAGAGGACGTGGAGTCTGAGCAAGAGTGAAACTGTCCACCAGGATGTGATGCCCAAAGACCTCAAGTTGAGTTATCTGCTGACAGACGGCAGGAAACTGGAGGCTCTCTACCACCATCTAAGAGCTGCCAATGGCTGCCATGCGAGTGAAATGATGGCCGTCAGCTTGCCCAGTGGTAGGTAGGCAAAGGGGCAGGCAGGTGTGCCTGTGAAATTCCTAACTACTGGACCTGCTCATAGCAGCGCAGAGTCCTATTAGCTCCTGGAAGGAGACCGGCCAATGAACATGGACGTTTTTCTCTGTTGTCTTCTGAACTGTCAGGACTAGGCGCCCGGAAGAGTATGAGTTGGACATTTAAAGACAAGCATTCTCACTAAATACTAGAGACTTTTGGAGCCAAGAATCTGTCTTGTATGCCGTTACTTTTGAGGCTCTCCAGGAATACAATACCTGAACTGCATATTTCGGAGTAAACCATTCTTACTCCTGCTCATCAGGGGTCAATTCCTAAGAAAAAAGTGATCCACCCACGTGCGCTCTGCCGCTCATCCTTCACAGACACGCACGCACGCACTGTAAATCAGCGGAATGCAAAGGACCCCACGCCCCCACGTGTTCTTCATGAAGCGCACTCCTAATTTGCAGCAGTTAAAAATGATTTGGGTCTGTGCAGTTTGCATAGCGCCTATATGTGCATGGCTGTTTACATATCATAAGCAATGAAAGCAGTGTTTGGCATGCCCTGACCGTTCAGACCAGTGGACCGGGTGCTTTGGTGGGATGCCATCAGCACCTCCACCCGCAGCCGCTTGTGAGAGGTTCTACTTTGACCTGAAACTGGGGATATGTGCATTTAAAAGTCCATATGTCTGTTAGTTGGCTCCTTTAATAATGATGATAATGGAGACCGTCTCTCAATATCTATCCAGTTCTCAATGTTTACATGATTGTGTTGGTGTGAGTGGTTTTTGAAACGTAATGCATGGGGATGACGCATCCACGTTAATTACCGAGCACCCCCGCAGAGCAGCTGTACTTCATTTTTCAGCATGTTTTGAAACTAAACTACCACGGTGCCCGTTTTTATAATTTGGCCTGCGTATATTCCATAACAAAATATATCCTATAAAAGAAAGCACCTAGTTTTAAAACTTATCATTCAAAACAATCCTGTTTTTTAAAATGTGCTGCTGAAATCAAATATTTCCTCTTTTTTTGCATACTCAAATAGTATTCTTCATGGTTGTCATAATTTTAGTTTTAGCTATTAGTTGGCACTAAAGGACCAACAATAAGCAGAAGCTATTGCATTGTAGTACAGCTGGGATAGATGACATTTTCGTGGGGACACACAGCTTCCCACTCACTGATTTCCCATGGTCATGGTAACCCCCTTGCCCCTTCCCAACCAAAACAAGTCCTGATGGGATCTCTTAGAGCTCACTCTATCATGTACCTTGGCCTGCCAGTGTTATTTCCAAGCCGTCTGCGAAGGTTAATAGCTTAATTACAGTGCTACAGTTGTAATAAAAAGGACTCAAGCAAGTGTGCTTTTAGCCAGTGTGCCTACTTCCTTGCACTAAAGTTCTGTTAAAAACAACCATTGACAAATCCCACAGAGCTGGCTTCTGTATCTGTATCAGATAATCATTTGACAGGCATTGCTATCAAATGTCCAGATAATCATACCATTTTGCAACCGTCGTTATTTTTGTTGACCAGTAATACCATTATGGCAGTGCCTGGCAAATGTCTAACCCATGCCTTCACAAGAGCCAAACTTTTCGGCTTTGCCAATGCTTGTTTCCAAAGTTGCTATATAGTGCCTTAGCTTTTCATTGTGCATTTGACATGTGTCATGTAATATAAAACATATAATAAGAAACTTGAGTATTATGGCCCAATAATACAATGTTATGTTTTATATGACATGTAGTTTATCAAAATTGTACCATGCCATTAGAACCCCTCAATGGCATGACAGTACCATCATACACAGTTCCCAGTTATGTATCCCTCTGCATTCTGTAATAGGCCTTCTAGGACAGGGGGCGGGGGTCTTTATCACTGGCTAATGACCCACCCTTTGTCTCAAGTCTTAAGTTAGGGAAGGGTCATTATCACAATCGGTAATGGTCCCCCCTGAGCTCAAGGCTATTAGCACATAGTCGTAATCGCAATATAGGTTTTATAGGTGAAGTAGACAAAGCTAGTTTAATAGTGAGTTAAGTAATTGGATAAACTGTGTTACTAAATAAAATGTGGTTTTATTTTGTTGTATTTAAATAACCAGGATTGTATATGCATTTTAATTGTGTGCTTGGGGAACTAGAGTGTATTTAACCTGACTGAGCATTGTGGGGTGAAAATACCCGGATGTCATGAGTAAAAGGCCGGAGTCAGTAATGAGGGCTCCTCAAAAAGAAAGGCCTGCCCTGCACTAATGTGTAAATGAGGCCCTGCACTTTCAAAGCAAAAAGGAGTGAATTTGGGCCTCAAAACCTGGAGACGTATCCAAATGTTAATTGCCCGGCCGAAGGGAAAGACGTGAGACAAGAGTGGCCAAATTATGGAAAAGTTGCAGTAACATCCTCAGAAATTACACTCTACAGAACCCTAAATTGGATGTCAGCATTGTGAGCTACAGTTGCAGTGAAGAAGTAGATTGCATTCTGACAGGAACAATAAAAGAAAATGTGTAAATCTGCATTCCCTTTAAATTAAAGACATGCTCATGAAAATGTGTGCAATATTAGTAATATATGAACTTGGGTTCTGTCCGTCATGAGCCCATCGCAGAGGAAATAATGCACAGAATCTACAAGGGGATTTTGAATTGCAGCAGAAATTAAGGCTTTTTCCCCCCGGAAGAAACTCAACAAAGTGACATTTCAGTTGTGCCTTTAAAATGACACTCTGAGCATCCAGATGTACAACTAGAGTCTCTAAAAATATATAATTATGTTGCCTTTCTGTAACCACTCTGTGCAGGGAGCTTCTTTGCAAGGGTTTTTAATGTTAAAGGTGTGTGCATTTCCAAGAGTTTATTTGAATGTAAAATGCTTTCAGTGGGGTGCAGGCTAATCTTGGTTTTGTTTCTCTGCTGTGTCTTCAAATGGGAAACTAGATTTCAAAGCCTGTTGTCATGGGGATGGAAGTCTGGTTTCCCTTCAAGCATGAGTGCTTGCTCTTAGAAATACTATCTTAAATTCTAGCAGAGATCAAAATTGTGGTGGGGCGAGATAAGGGCAGCTCTGCTTTCCAGCTGTTTATGATCCAAACCACTTAGGCCCCAATAAAACTGGAACTAGCTGTCAATTAGCTCTTGAAGCTCTAAGCTAATCTAAACACAGGACCCCCTCTTGACGTCACAGCCAGGAACAGACACATCCCAAGGGTGGGGTCAGGGTGGTTTCACTCTCATTATGCAAAATGGGAGATATTATTTTTATTGTATAACATTGGAAATATTGGTTGCACAATAATCAGGGTAGGATTTTTGAAAAGGCGAAAGTTGACTGCTTCTGGTCAACCAAAAATGATTTTGGTGGGCCTACACAACCCAAGTTATTTAGGAAAACATCATGGGGCACTCATAGTGTGGTTGAGAGATATGAAAATTGGATGAAACCTGCAAAATATGATTCATATTCCACCCACTGAGCGCCATATTTGTCACGGATATAGTTTGGGAGTAAATGAGGGGAAACTGTAGCTCTGCAATGGAATAACCTACAAACTTCTAAGTAGGGTCATTTGATTCACCAAAAAATAGTGTTAAAAATTCTGTCATATATATTCAAATATGAAGATTAGGGGCATTTGTCACACAGTGAGATTTCTGTGTCCCCAAGCCAGGCCGAGCCCTCCTGTCAGAGTAAGATGACGAAGTGGTCTCCTCCTCTCATTTACCAAAACACTCCTACCATTTCTGGACTTATCAGCCCACGATGGGAGTGAACCTTCGAACAGTGCCCAATCCATTCTGATAGAACTATGACACATTAGTGATGTCACTTGCCTTATAAATAAGTCACTCTGCCTCAAATCAGGACTCTTCCTACTACGTCCTGAAGTGAGCAGCTGCCAAAATCGGGAACCATTTTAGCAGATTGAGGCCTACATCTTGCAGTGGAGCCAGGAGGTTTAGTATCTGCCTTGGGACTGCTTGGAGGACAGAAGGAATCCGTGACTGACCCAGCAGTGATGCTCTGATGCTCCCTGATGTCCCATCCAGTCCTCTCCTGTAAGTATGGATATCTCAAGCTATAGATTGCATAAGCCATATCCTTTTCGGCACTGCCCTAGAGATTCTCCCATTGAAAATCCCCTATCTTATTTGTCTGTGCATTTAAGCCATTTTTCTGTTGAAAATCCTTTATTTGCCTGTGCCTTGTAGTCGTTTTCCCATTGAAGAATATTTTATTTGTTTTCCTGTGCATTTCAGTCATTTCACATTGAAGAATCCCCAGTTGCCTGTGTAGATCCTTCATATATTTTTACAAGCAAATCAATTAATTTCCCCATGTATTTCACATTTGTATTGTGGAAATTTGAAATCCATCATCTCTTCGCAGTGCATTGCGAATGGTTATAGTCATTAAAGTGCTGCCCAAAAGAAACAATCCCATTTTGAGCTGAAAAACGAATTTGTGCCTGTGTTTAAATTGTGCCCTGCAAAATGAATTTCCATCTGCAACTGTATTTTCTCCTGGCTCTGTCATCCTAATCCTGAAACTGATTTTCCTATTGTGAGCTATTCCTTTTCCCAGAGCCTACCTCTTATTTGCATCTGTCATGCTACCTAAAAACTATTTTCCTATTGTGAGTTCCCCATTGCCCACCGATTGTCTGTCATTTGCAGCCTTAGTAAAAACAAATTCCATTTGCATTTTGTTCCTCTTTCCCTATTGTGTTGTCAAAATAAATTTCCATTTGCATTCCCTTTCCATTGCCCATGTGTTGCATATCCTAAAACCGATTTTCTTGTGTGTGCTGGCTAGTATTCTCCAAAGTCCTGCTTGTGTTCTATGTATAAGCAGTGTGAAGTCCCATTCTTTGCTGGCTCCCCATATTGTTTCTGTAAGTACCACACAATATACCATTTTAACCTTGTGTTCCCACTCCTTGCCACTGCCTTCCATCCAGAACTGACAAGCCTAGTGGAGGCCTGTGGGGTTAGGGTTGCTGGGACTCGAGTATCATTGTGGATGTGCATGCACTTTCCTGTATGTTGCATCCATTTTCTTGGTGTTTTGAACTCTTCATTGATGGTAGTGGTTAAAGAAGTAAAGTAAATCCTTGTGCTCTATATATTTGAGTTGTCTCAGTGTGCCGCTTGACCAGAAAGGACTCTGCAATTTATGTTGCCACACCTGGGCGGCTGTTGTAATTCTTTATTCTAATTTAACCTTAAATCATAAATTAATTTAATATGAATTGATAACACACCGGCCTGGTTCCTAATCTACTGTGACACAGGGTGCTTGTGGATGTTGGGTGCGAGACGGGTTGGATGCCTCCTTAAGAAAGAATCTATGTTGTAGAAATAAAAAGCGTTTTTATTGTGCGCCACATTCATTGTAGGAGAAGGAGATTCCGGACTTGTTTGTGCCATATAATATATTGTGACATCATGCAGTGGGTGTAGTGTAAGAGTAAATGGTTTCTCAATTTGGAAGTAAAAACAGTTTTCCATGTTTTAGCTTTCACTGGTTCCATGTGATAATATCCCGCGAAAATGTTGCCATACAAGAATGGTGCCGTTTTTTCCTGCAATATTACCACATGGACCATGCAGGGGACACCCCTGCAACCCCCATATTTTTTTTAAGGGAGTGGGGGACTCCCCCGCAATTCCCGCTCCCATTTACCCCATATAGTGTCCCCATAAATAATGTCACTTATGCCGTTTCCCGGCGACTATATGTATTACAACATTATTTATGGGGATAATATTACTAGATACCCTTTCACTTTGGTGTGTTAAAATCATGCTGTCTGTAATTCTGAAAGTGCCGTGAAAAAGGATACTTCCACAGAGGGAATGTCTTGTTGAAAACGAATCCTATTGGGAAATTGCATTGCTATTTCTTGAATGCAGAGAAATGCTTTCTGCTATTTCCTTGTCTGCTTCTGAAATCAAAATGATGTAATTCAGTCAATACCAGTAGTTACTGCCTACATTCTGAGCCTTCTGATTTACTCAGAGAAAGTCAGAAGTAGATTCTATTTGCAAATAGTTGTTATTACCCAAAGTAATGGTTCTCAAATGATTGCCTTTCGAAAGGTGAAGGTCGGCGTCAGCCTTGGAAAGCGCTTGAAACTTGATTAGAAGTGCACGCCTGACCCAACGTCAGAGCCAGACTTGTACCTCGCTGAGCTATCCACAAGGACTTGAATACATTGAGTTTTTTTGTTGAATGTAACAACTGCACAGCAATTGTATGTGTTAGGTTTTATTACATTGGCCAACGATTGAAAACGCTCTAATTAACTGAATCCGCAAATGTCAGGGAAAATTATGCTTTTAAAGGCTGTTTAATGCTCCTGCTGAAAGGAAGTTCGTGTGAGCAGACATTAAGAGGAAATGGGAAGCAGACAGGCTTTTAATGTGTGTCTAAAGGAAATCGAGACAGAGATTGAAGAGCGGTAGGGAGTTCTAGAGACAGTAGGACTAGAGTGAGAAGGCGGGGCCTTCCAGTTTTTGCTTAGGAAATCTGCAAACATTAAGTAGTAGTGCTGAGCTAGATTTGATGTTTGTGTGAACGCTACTTCTGAATTGTGTCCTAGATGAAAGGAAGGCCAGAGCCATAGAAGACTTGATGAACCATACGCAAGTTCTGGAATTTCATTTGGCTTTGTGTAGGAAGCCAAGGAATTTAGCGAAGAATAGGAGAGAGATATTGCAAATGGCAAACAGCAAACACCTGATGAAGGGCAGGCAGCAGTGTTTACATTATCTGTAGGTGAATAAGCAGCTCTGCTGGGCATCCAATGTATAAGGAGGTACAATAGTTGCACCTAGCATAGATTAGACTGCGACAGTGGTTGTAAGAATGTCTCGGTTTCCAGGTAAGTTGTAAATGCTGGGAAACCAAAACTGGGGATTTAGATGATTGTATCGGCTCAAAGCGGCTCAAAGGCTGTAGCTTTGAAAGGATTTCCTTGGGATTGTCTGGACCCTGCACTAGGAGGGCTTTTGAGTCTTATTGGAGTTTAACTTAAGCCACTGTTCACCCATCCGCCCTTCAATTTCACCCAGACAATCCTGAACAAGTGTAGGCAACAGCGCACCTACCTTAGTCCATTTGGAGAAGAACCTGGAGTCACCATCATCATTATTATAGGAGTGGAGCTGGGAGCTAGTGAAGTGGACAAATTGTCCTAGAGCTGAATGTAGATATTAAATAAGACGGGGGTGTGGGGGAGCGACAAACGCTCGCTGAAGGTCAAGGAAAAATCATTAGAGAAAAACGCAATCAGAACTGACTGAGAGGGATATATGTCGGTTGGCTGCATACAAAAGGCTGAACTCTTTGGCAAAAAATTCTGCACATGCAGGTTCTTACTTTTGTTTGGGCCCACTCCCGGTCCTTTTCAGAGGGGCTGCTCCCTGCACTCCACCCTCTGCTGTGCGGCATCCACCCCCTCCCTCAAATACCTCCCCACTTTACATGAAGCTCTCCGGTGGCCGGCACCACTTTTCTAGCTCCCATGTGGACCACACCCCCTACAGGCCTATGTAAGGGAGGAGGACTTATGTTTCTGACATTCTGTATGCTGCCTGTAGGGGGTGTGGCCTATGGACCGCGAATGGATTGAGATTGGTCAAATAGAAAAGAAGCACCCAGCTAAAGCGGTCCCATTATAGCAGCACTTTCTAGAGTCTAGGGAGATTAAATCTGGACCATGCAGTAGTAGCTGCGGTCCAGCTGTTTCAGATGCAGCAGCAGATGACTCTAGTAGAAATGGTGATGGGACACATTCAGCATTAACTGCCAGGTGCACATGGCCCACCGCTGATATCAGTATGAAGTACCTCTAGCTGGCCGAAACCCCGCTTGCTGCTGTAGTCCGTTAAGTCCGGGATATCACTAGTGGCTGGTATTGTGTGATTTTAATTCTCAGAGAGAGTCAGGCTTTTTGTATGGAGACTACTCTGCCCTGTTTAAAGGCTCGAGGGATGATAGAGGGGGTAGATTTATCAAATCTGTGATAGCAAGAAGCATATTTGATATTAACCTTTCAACAAATGCTTGTATATGCATCCATTCGAAGCTACATGGTCAACTTTACAAATTGAGATCAAGCTGTTGCATGCTGCTTTTTTGGCATTATGCTAAAGACGGATGAATAGAGAAAGCGCAAAGCACACGTCTTGGGAACAGGGCGATGCCCAGGTGCTGTTGACCGAGCCCTTCCCTCCCCAACCTCCCCAGGTCAGTAAGTTAAGTACCACATTGTGGGAAATAATGATGGCAATATAAGCGCTGTTCTAAATAACGGAATTGTTTGATAAACAGGGGCACTCGCTTTTGTGAGAGTGTTTATTATGCCTTTATAAGGTGTGCTGATGAAGATTTGACAGAAAACTAAAATGGGAAACGAATCACCTTGCGCTTGGCTTGGACACAACGCTATTCCAACCAGTAGCTTACAGTAGGCCGAGAGCCAGCCAGTGTGCAGGCTAGGGGGGAGTTTAAGCAGGGTGGCGGTGGCAGGGTGCCGCCACTGCCCCAGGAGCTGGCCAGCACGGGGTGTGAGTACCGGGGGCACTCTGCCGCAGCAGGCCCCTCCCTCCCTCCCTCTGGTTCGGGAGAAGGGCCTTGCCAGACAGTATCCTGTAGATGTTGAACAGGTAGGTGGCGGCGGTGGAAGTGAGAAGTTTGCAGCGCCCCCTGTGGCGGTTCCCCGTGCAGGCAGAGGGAAGTACCGGAACCCGGGGCCCAGCAGCCAGCTGGTTAACGTGCTCTATCAGGCAGCCCAGCCAGCAGGAGTTGGCGGAGTGGAGCTAGGGGGACGCCAGACTGTCTCCAAAATGTGGTGTCCCTCCCCAAGTGCACAGATGAAGGAAGAGCCCCCGTATAAATCACTGGAGATTAGAGACCCTGTTCTTGCCGACTCTGCAGGGTTGCGCTGCTTAATGTCAAAGCCTCACGTATTAGTTTAACAGCCCTCCTTTTCTTTATTAAACCCACTTTGGGATAAAAAAAAAAAGAAAGAAAGAAAGCTGATGGCCTTTCCAGCGAGGGGGAGGAATGCCCGAGCAGGATCCTGGGCCTATCTGTTCTGTTACATTACCGAGACTAATAACCGCTCGGGGAGGCCGCGAACATTCGCGCGCCCCTTCAGCAATCTCAGCAAATGGATTTATACCGGCTTCTCTTGAAAACTCAACATGCCGATGTTTTCCAGTTTACTTTTGCCGTTTTGCTTTCTTCTGAACCGTAAAGGTTTAAATAACATTGACTGTTGGGGCGTCCGGTTTGAAGAAAAAAAAACAGCCAGTTGTAGCCACTGTATTATTTGGTACCTAATGCATCGGATTTCTTCGGCCAAACTGTCCAGTTTAGCATTTGTTCAAATATTTGCGCTCCCTCTGCTTGGCTTATGATAAAGACACGCGTTTTAAACAGCTTAATCGTTGCCAAATTGCACGGGCCTCCCTGCAGCCCAGGGAGGTCTCTGGAATTAAATATTAATCCAGAATGTTGACATTAGCGCTTTCCTGATTTCTTTCGCCTGCCACTTGCTCAAATAAACGGCGGCGCGAATATCGTGCATTATCAAAAGCCGTTTCGGCCCCCTCCCATCCCCGGGGCCGGTGCGCAGACGTAAATAGAGGGGGCGATTGCGCCAGCGTGTATATGTTAGCAGGCTTTATTTACGCACTGGCGGCACACACGCTAGTTTCACGTGTGTGCTTGTTGGCAGCGGTTGTGCCGTAATAACCTCGTCTGTGCAGTGGATACCAGAGGAATAGAGCCAGGGTTTTTTTTTTTTACTGTGCTAATCACTGAACAAACTCCCAGTAGCGCTTTGTGGTCTGCGCGATTGACTACAAACCTATCCGAGTGTGAGTAGGCTATCAGTAGTCATTTCACCGGAACCCCCACAATAGTATTTTCCAGTAGTGGCGGGAGAATTTTTAAATTCAAGGTGTGTGCATATTTCCCACAAATATGAGCGTGCAAGATATCTGGCATGTTATTTTATACATAATAAAATTCATCTTACCTGCGTCGCTGGCCTGGTCCATGGCACCTCCATGAAAGCCTTTTAGCTCCCATGCAGCACTAACAGAAACCTGGAAGCAAAGAGAGCTACCTATTTTCTGCACATGTGTTGCAGAGCGCTTCGTTGTCAGCACCCCAATTGGTCTGAATGTGCGGGCAGGCAAAGGGCGGCCCTCACGGACATTCAGATGTGTATTTCCCCAGCCTGCATCCCCAATGGGCCATGCAAGGATGGGAAAGCAACACGCCTTGTTTAAGGATGACTGGGGCTGCTCACGTATGCATGTCCAAAGCCTTACATGCACATGACTCCTAAGAGACAATGGACATCTACTGAAGGGCCCCACCCAACACTACACTAACATGTTATGTTATGTTAAAGGTACTTATATAGCGCACCGTCGTCAACGGAATTGGTCCCCAGGCGCTCTGGCGGATCTGTAAACAGGAAGACGGACGGGTAGGGTTAGTCGGGAGGAGGGGAGAAGGAGAGTGGAAGAAGTGGTGTGCTGTTGGCAGCTTCAGCTCGGTATACACAGAGTGCTGGGCTTTGATGCAAGTATTGGATCAAGCAAGACCTTGTGTGCTGTAGGTGATGTTTGTGTGTTGTTGATGCAGTGTGGTAAAGTGTGTGGGGATTGCTGGGAGAGAGATGGTTGTGTGGCTTTTGTGTGGGTTAAGTATGCAGAAGATTGAGGGTTGGGTTAGTGGGGTCTGTATCCTGATTCAGGTACTTCTGGTTCCGTTAGGGCTGTATCCCTGTGGGTGGGGTTGTTGCTGGTTCCTCATGGGCCGTCTCACTGTGGTGGTGCTGCGCGGATCCAGCTGCATCATAGTGAGTATTGTATGGAGTGATAGGTGTGTCTGAACCTTTTCTTTGGTTGTGGAACTGGGTTGGTAATATCTATTCTTTTGTTATTTTATGTGACACTGGTCGGTTGAGGCTTTGAATGGTTCAGGGTCGGAGTGCTGTTGATGGGGCGTCCTAGTGCATCCGTCTTGGTCAGCCTTTGTATGCAGTCATTAGTTTCATCCTGTCGACTATCTTTCAGTTGGTTCTTTGGTTTCCGTGGGGTGACTTCCTTGGGGCTACATAAACTGCCAATCTGAGCAGAGCTTAGCCTAGCAGTCCCTGCTACCACAACACACATGCCTGCTTTAAGGATCAGGGCGTGTGTTTGTGTGTGTGTGTGTGCTGCTGCCTGGTCACATCAAGAGAGGCCTGTTGTTTGTGTCATGTCCTGCTGGCCGGCCGTTCAATAATTCAGTTAATAGTAATTTCTGTGGGGCAGAGTCAAAGTTTGCATTGCAAAGGGTAGAGTATGACCTTTGGAGCAAAAGTGTGCTTATGTGAACTTCAGGAACTGGGTCGCAGGAGGCCTCGAAAGACTGGGGCAACTCTTTGATGGGGACTCTCCCCTAACCTTTGAACTATGTAAATTGGCATTCCAGCTAACAGAGACAGACAGATACCCCTACGCCCAACTCAGGCACTGGTGCTCCCACCCCCGGACCCGAGCAGCGGCCACGAGACCCCTTACTCCACTGGAGCTAACAGTGAACGACCTGCTGGCCTGGGGGAAGATCTCAGCCCTTTATAAACTGCTACAAGATGGCCCTTTCCGTTCCAGGCCCTCCTATATGTCCCAATGGGAGATGGACCTTGGGCATGCCATGGAAGATCACATGTGGGTGGACATCTGGTCTAGAACGCGCACAGCATCCCGCTGCATCACCTATCGGGAGTGCGCCCATAAACTGCGCCTGTGATGGTATTACCCGCCCCTCCTCCCCCGCGCCTCCATCACTTCCAACAGGCCCTGGATCCTCAATGCTGGCATCTCTGCGGCCTCCCCGGATAATACTTCCATAAGTGGTGGACTTGCCCCAGAGTACAGGAGTTCTGGTCTCACTGCCTAGCCCCTATATAGGCCGTCACTCAGGTGACCATTCCGCTAACGCCTGAGCAAGTCCTCCTGGGGATCCCGCTGCCAGATATATACCCGAGATCAGGGAGAATAGCATCCCTAATTTCCGAATTTTTGCTGGCAGCCAAAATCACGGTGGCCCGCACTTGGAAATCCGCGGAAGGACCCTTGATGACCATCTGCTTGGTCAAGCTCTGGGATATTCTGGTAGCTGAGAAGGTCACGGCAGCTAAGGCAGGACTGCTTCATCGATTTATGGACATTTGAGCACCAGTGCTAGATTATGATCAGAACTTCCCGGCCCTGACATTTAAACCATGCGTGATCGCCAGAACCCTTAATTCTATGGATGATCGGTCGCCGCCGCTGGACCAGGCCGAATGAGACTCGGGAATGGTGCCCACCGAGGGTGGGGGATTCTGTGCTTTATATGTTTTGAGAAGCTATAAGTAATATGTATGTATAAGCTCCTGTGTGTTGATTTAAAAATAAACAAATAAAAAAAAAGTGTGCCTGTGTGTGTTTGTGCGAAAGACACACACACACACTCTCTCTCTCACGCACACGCACACACACACAACTACCTGAAACATACATGCACACAGTCCTAAAACGCACTCTTGAGGTAACAAATCCTCTAAACAGGCCACACAATCATATCAACTGAATCTGTTTATTTGTTAACATAATTTAAAACGTTTGGTAAACCTTGAAGTTAGTTATTCTCGGCCTCATTACAAGTTGGGCAGTGCAGCTAAAATTGGCGGTAATGCAGTGCTAACTCCGCCGCACCCAACTATGGTTTTGGCGGTGGGTTGGGGTAATTCCGCTACCTTGCTGCCACAAAACGATAACTCTGCCAAAATCCCCATGGAGTCCTATGGACCATAAATGGGGACTAACACTGCCATACTGCCGTTTGTAATCCGTTGATAATTCAGCTGGATCAAGTGGCAGTAACGGAAAATCGGTTGGGTGGTATTTCGGCATATTTACCACCAAACTTTTAATGAGGCCCACAGTATTAAAAGGTGTGCCTACATTGCACAGCGTTTGGTGTAAGATAGAATTGGAAAAGATAACAATGTTACATTTTTTAAAGAGCTTCATGCAATTAATTCTACTCAATTTATCAACTTTGGAAGAATAAAAGTCAGAGTTTAGCAACAGGAATTAGAGCTTGTCACTTCAGACAGCACACAACTATCCAAGGTTCGTGCCCAACTCACAGAGCTGTTTTATGAGTAACATTACACGAAACGTCAATCTTAAATTTATACAAATTTAACAGGAATCTTTTATTTAGCAATACATGAGTCAGCTTTGTGTGTTTGTTCCTATGCTGGTAAACAAACTTTATTGTTTGAAAGTTAGGCAGATGCCCTGGAAATGTCTCACACTAATTAGAACATGTCTCTGAGACAGGGGCGTGGGGTTTCTAGATGTCAGAACCCTTTACAGCAAATCTTCTGCCTACAAAAGGAGTTCATGTGAAGAAAGGGGACTTATTAAGTTTGTACTAGAGGAACAGATAGCTTTTAAAGATTGTGATCAGGGAGAACATCAGTCTTTCCCATTTCTCAGCCTCTGCAGAACTCTTTTAAAAAAAATGTAAACTTTATTTATGTTTTTAACATAAATAACCAACAATACAGAGTGTCCAAAAACACACAGCAGCTCACAGTGGAATGTAATTACATAAATCAGCACTGCACGGAAGGACACAGTCAACGGAGCACCCACCCCCAACCAGATTTTATTTCAAGCATTGAGCAAATATAAAACATATGGACCCCAGACGTCCAGAGGACGAGCGTGTAAGGGCATGGTTTAGATAAATGCTGTTTCCATATCATGGCAATATGCCACATCCTCCAACGAGGCCTGCAATGAGGGTCTGAGGCCCTTCCACCATGACATGGCCACCCTTCTACGGGCCAACACCAGAAGGAGACCTGTCAATCTACGGACTGAATGAGGAAGGGTTTTGTGCACCCAAGTAAAATTATCAGAAGGTCCATATCCAGTGGCTCCCCAACAATAAGTGACACCTTACACACCACTTCCCACCAATATTGGGCTGTCTGTAGGCATCTCCAGGCGAAGTGCGTAAAATCTGACGGGCAAAACCCACAACGGGAACAACTATCTGGGGTAGCCGAAAAGCATCTGTGAGTTCGAGCTGGGGTGCAATAAGACGGGTGGACAAAATTTAAATGGATTAACTTAAGCCTGGCATTTATGGAAACCTTTTGTTTTTGAGTCATGATGTAACTCCTGTCTACCTCCTGTCTGCCTCCCCAATCGTCCCATCCAATGCCTTTTCCCTTTGCAATCTAGGAACATCACTCACCCTGGGATTTCAGACTTAAAGCTACTGTAAAGTTCGGGAGATCAACCGCCCTTCCTCTTGTGCTTGTATTACCCCGTGAAACAAGGTCCAAGTAGGAGGCTAATCCGGAAAGGTGGGAAATGCCCTCTTCAGAGTATGTAAAACCCTAAAGTGCATAAAGAGATCCAGCGGGGAAGTGCCACCCCTATCCTTCATTTGTTGCAGCAACACAAATTTACCATCAACAAAGAAGTCGCCAAAGGTACAAACCCCAATTTTCTCCATCCATTGTATACAGGCATTTTCCACAGTGATTCCCATTCCCGCTACATGTCTTGCCGAGTGCTCGGTATAATACAGAAAATCAACGCCGACCTTATGGGCAACCCTGCACAGGTGATTTTCACAACATGTGATGTGCGTACAGCCACCCGGAGGCACACAATATCACAGACAGCAAGAGTTTGGGGTCGGCCAACTCCCTCTCGACCTGCACATATGGCCTAACAAATTGTGAGGTATATCACAATGACAGGTAATGTGCTTGGGCCGCCCAATAATACATTTCCAGATCTGGCAATGTTAGCCCACCCTTATCATAAGGTTTGATAATTATTATTGGTTATTTATTACGCGCCTAATGCCCAGAGGTTTCTAAACACGGACCCGGGATGGAACCTGTGTTGCTCCGTGTCATCTTGCTTCCAAGGCGAGCGCGTTGCCCCCGAGATATCCTGCCAAGGTTGTGGCAATACGGCATAGGATACCTAAAACTGCTTCCCAGACCACCTCAGTAATAATTCCTTGCAAACGGTTAAAGAAACCAGATGAAAAAAACGGGGGGGACATTAAGAAACAAATATAGGAGCATTGGTATCACAATCATTTTCATGAGGGAAATCTCGCCCATTAAGGAAAGGGCTATGCCATTTTAGTACTCAATGACCCTACTGTAGTTTTTACGAAAAAGAGTAGTTGGATCTTGCCAGTGGTGGAAATGGAAACCGTTTGAAGGGGTATCCCATAAGGGCTGGGTGGGGGCGGAGTTTGGAGGAGGAGGCAGAGTTCTGAGGAGGCAGAGCCCCGAGGGCTCAGAGCTGGCAGTGGAACTCCACTCAAAGGAAATGTAGAAAATAATAGTTTAAAGATAGTGACACTTCTTTTATGCTTCTTCTTTTCCAAATTCCACACTGTACATCAATTCCACTTAAAATCATTTCAATGGCAGTGGTGCACCCAAAATATCTTATCATTGCCACTTCAGAATTGCTTTGGGGTCCCATCATCTGAAGAGGTGCAGTCTTCAGCATTGGAAGAACTCTTGCCACATGAGATCCTGGGAAAATATTCATGACTCACTTTCACTCCTCTCCCCTCCTCATCCCCGTTTGTCTTGCAAAAATGCTCTGCTTTATAAAAGATGTCCTGAAAAGTACACAAACCATAGTACGGTACGCACACAAATATATAAATATAAAGATTGACATATTTGAGTGCGTACCTTGGTTTATGTAGTTTTCAAGCCATCTTTTTTATAAACATAGAAAGATGTTAGACGAAACGTGTACAATTGTGACATCCCCCATCGTGATTCTTGAGAGACTACAAATACTTTAATGGAAAAGGCACTAGTCACTGAGCCACCAGCTTCGCGTGTGTTAACCTGCTCACTAGGCGAAGCAGGGGGTCACACGCACGGCACCTTTGCGATCACCAAGCCCCAGGTTTGCTGAGGGTTAAAGATGCCTCAGAGACCTGGCGATTGGGGGCGGCACGATTATCGTGAAGGCGGGGTCCTGAGATCTGGCTAAACATCTAATTCTGGATCTCGGACCTGGCGAGAGCCGGTCCATTGGCCAGCGCTGAATCCCACAATATCTTTATGCCCAAATACCTAGTGTTATCTGATTTCCAGACAAGACCAAACTCGTCCTCAAAGGGCCTAGTTTGTTCCGTCAGTGGGAAAACGACTGATTTTGAATGGTTAATCCGAAGCCCGGAAAACTCCCCAAACTTCAGGACCGGTCTCATTACTGGTGACAAATTGAAAACCGGGTCCAGGAGAAGCAGGACCACATCATCTGCATACAAGGAGATGATCAATGTAAGTGGGCCCAATCGTATGCCCATTTGGATACACTGTTCACTTAGGACCGCCGCTAAGGGCTCCATTGCCAGAGCAAAGAGAAGAGGAGACAGCAGGCACTGCTTCCTCGTCCCCCTCCCCAGCTGTATTGATTCTCCCGCCTAGAAACACTTGTGTACATGCGTGTTATAAATGACTTATATCATTCAGAAAGATGACGGGTATAAAACCCAATTGGTCCGAATCGGTGGGAGGAGCCGATTGGCTAGCACCTTAGCAAAACTGTCTATGTTAATTATGGAAATCGGATGATAGGATGTACAGCTGTTTGGTTCTTTCCCCCGTTTATGTAACAAAGTAATGGTTGCTTCATGCAGTGAAAGGGCAGAAACCCCTGTCCCACTGATTCAGCATATACCTGCAATAGCAAGGGGTAGGAAGGGGTGCATATGTTTTATAGAAGTCGCCAGTTAGCCCACCCGGCCCGGGGTCTTTAGTACCTGGGAGTTCCTTAATAACTGCTAATATCTCCCAGTTAAGAGCATCCCTGAGCGAAGGATCAAGTTAGTAGAGCTCAATATCCTCCAGGTATTGCTATAGACGTGGACCGTCCAAAGAGAATCTGAACGCATAAAGGCCCCTGTAGAAGTCTCGGAACTTGGCTGCAATATCCTTCTCACCATACAGGGGTACACCCCGAGAATTTCTAACTACTTCAATATGCTGAGGTCACTTGTCCACGCCAGTAACCTGGCCAGTAATGCCCCTGGTTTTTTTACCCTCCCATACTGCTGTACCTGGTGGTTCCTGCACAGGAGTTAGATTTCCCATTGCGCATTACCATGGAAGCTATCAAGCTCTGTTCTCAGCGTTGGTAGAACTTTGGGATATTTAGAGGAAGCCTATACTCACTGAAATTGTTTGAGATTCCATTCATTAAGCGTCAAATCAGCCCGGATCTGCCACAACACCCTGTTTTCTTTTGTTATGAATATTCCCCTAATAAAGCATTTAAAGCACTCCCAAAGGACCCCATGGAAGCTCACCAAGACCATGTTGTGACCCAGAAACTCTCCAATTTCCCCACGGATCTTCTCTCAGAACACTGTGTCTGTCAAAGCCTCTGACTTGAATCGCCATAATCTTGCACCGGTCTGCCCACCAGCGACCCTACAATCCATTACAACGGGCGAATGATCGGATGATGTCCTGGGCAGGATTTGACAAACACCCAGTGAAAGCCCACCACCGCGGGACACCAACAGTTAATCAGTTCTGGAACTCAACCCATTTACCCACGAGAGGAACGTGTAGTCAAGGTCATCACAATATTGCACCCTCTACGCATCTACCAAGTCGTATGTGTCACAAGTAACCAAAATCTTCCTGATCGCTTTGGATTGGATCCCCTTGGAACCACTCGATTTGTCTCTGGCAGGATCGAGTACGTTGTTGAGATCTCTGCCACACAGAACCGAGGCATCGTGGTAAGTAGCAAATGTACAATCGGATTTAGACACCATGCACACCAAATGTAGGGGATGTGTTTATATTACAGTGAATAAATCTGGTAATGTGTAATAAGATTCAAGGTGCAGGGGAGAAAAGAAACAACCCTGGCATCTGGGTTGTCAATACAATCGAACAGAATAAGTTCCCTATTTGGGAACTCCCGTCCCCTGCACTCGATCTATGGCTAGATCAGCCCAGTAATTTATCTGGTAGTAGAAATAGGTTTGTCAATTGAATCCATGTTTTAATAAAGAGCCTAAATACAAAGTTTACAAAAATCTTGAGTTTTTTTTTACATAAAAGGTTTATTCCAAACATATATATGTGCCCACGCGTTTCGAGAGAAATTCTCTTCATCGGGGGCTGGTGATTTCATTCAATTTTCATAAATCTACAGTTTCAAGGAAAATAAATAGAAATAAGTCAATCTGTCAAATTAATCAAAATTTCAGAAAAACAAAGGTTTTAGTGCAAATTTCAAAGATTTTTGTGCAAATATCAATCATCAATTGTATAGACAATGTATTGTTATTCGCCTGGTTGGTTCCTTGAATGATATAACGTCTTAAACAACATGATTTATCAATTGGTTAGATCCTAAACTGACATTTCATAATAGACTATAGGAGTGCTATTCGGGATGAAAAAAAGTGGCAACCAATACTGAACTTGTAGGGATATTACTGTGTATATACAGTTTAAGAAAATGCATACCGTTTGTTCACAAAATGGTCTACCAAATTTTCGACCGATTTTTCAATGTCAGAGCGGTCACAGTGTTGAACAAGGCTCATGCAGGTGTTGACACGTATCTGTCACACCTACAAACAATACAAATATTGTTTTATATGGTCAATATTCCAGACAAAAGAATAGATGTCCTGACTTAAAGTGGAAAGTAACAGACTTACTATTGTATGAAGTCCTGGATATGATTCACAATGGAAAGTCCGTGTGTCTAAAGAGAATGAATAAGTAGCAAATGTAATCAGGCCCCAATCGGAGAAGTCTGCATCATCCACATTCGGCTCATAGGAGTTCACCAACATTCCTCCCAGTCCCCAGTCACCACCAGAAGCAGAAACTTATTTTGAATCAGGATTGCCACTCCCCAAGTGTATGTGGAGTATGAAGAGTATTATCTATGACACCCTCAGAGTGTGGCCCAGCGAGACTCACTAGAGGGGAATGTAAAGACTGATTTGATTTGATTTTGATGAATTTATAAAGGGCACCAGACAGAGTGAACAGTATTCGGGCACAGATAACTAAAGCCTGGACCATGGCACAAAAAAGAAGAGCCAGGGGTAGAGTTCTAATTCTGCCACTTTCCTCCTTTATTTAAACAAGAAGGTTTTTAGTTTCTTCCTAAAGATGTTCAGATTTTCACACATTCTGATTTCCAGTGGAAGTTAATTCCAGACTTTAGGGCCAAAGGCTCCAAAGCTTCTGTCTCCTCTCGATACACATTTTGTTTGAGGAGTACAAATCAGGAGTTTATCCTCTGAACATAGGTTTTTTTTTGGGATGATATGGCGTAATCCTATCCGCCAGATACGCAGGTGCAAGCCCTTTCAAACATTTAAAAACTAGGCATGCCATCTTAAACCTAATTCTATCCATTATCAACCAGTGGATGGATCTCTGCATTAATGAAACATGATCCTGTTTTCTCAAGTTCTCGATTACTCTAACTGCCGCGTTCTGTACTCTTTGGAGCCCATCTATTTGTTTTTGAGGGATTCCTGCTAACAGACTGTTGCAGTAGGCCAAGTGGGGGTTAGTCATCGCCCCCACCACAGCTGCTCTATCTTCCATTGGAATATAGGGTAGTATACTCTGTAGTGATCGCAGTGCAATGTGGACTGTTTTTACCTTTGCGCCTACCCGACTCTCACTCCCCAAGTTCTCCTGTTCGCTCAAAATCTGTGGGGGAGGCGGGGGGGGGGATTTTGTCTTTCTTCTGACATTTTATTCTTTGGTCCGAACAATATAATTTCTGTTTTTGCTGCGTTTAACTGTAGATGGTTATCAGTCATCCACTCATTGAGTTCTTCCATACATTGATTAATTCCATATATAGCTGTGCATCATCTGCGTATGAGTGAAACAACAGACTATACTTTTAAATATTTTGAAGACTGGACGGAAGTACAGATTAAAAATGAGAGGGGATAAGGAGGAACCCTGTGCAACCCCACATTCCAGCTTCACCATCTGAGAGATAAATCCATCCAACATAACCCTCTGCAATCTATCTTTAAGAAATGATCCAAACCATCTCACCACTTCTTTAGATGCTTTACCCACTTGCCCAATCCGTTGTGCCATTATCTGATGATTTACGGTGTCAAAGACCGTGGACAGGTCCAGCATCAGCAATACTGTTGACCTTTCCCCATCCGCAGCCTTTAACAAATCATCATGTACGGCCAAAAGCGCAGAATCTGTAGCGTGATTCGGGTGAAATCCTGACTGAAGGTTATCTAACAATTCTTCCTTATCTACAAATGCTTGGAATTGGGAACAAGCCACTTTTTCCCAAATTTTTGTTTGCTACATCAAGTTTGCCACTGGTTGGTAGTTCTTCATTATCTCCGGGTCTAAGTTGGATTTTTTTAACAGTGGCTTTATTAATGCTTTTTTTAGCGCTTTAGGCACTTGAGAGTCTTGTAAAGACTTATTCACAAAAGTCCTAATAAATGGTGTAAGTTAATTTGCTAAGTGTTTAGCCACATATGCTGGTATCTTACATGAAAGGTCATTTGTAGGTTTTAATTGACTCAGGAGGGTACAGATCATCTTTTCGTCCACCATTTGGAAATGAAAGGCTGTCTCTCCTGGTTTTATTTTCTCTTTTTCTCTTTCTTCCTCAACTTTTTTCTCACGTCTACGGTCCATTCCTTGTTGTGTTCTCTAAAATAGTGACTATCTTTTCTTGAAAAAAAATATTACATTTATCTGCCTGCTCCTGGGATGCGCCTGTATGAATGTCCTTGCAAGCCGGTTTACTGAATCTCGATACCACCTCACAAATGGCCTTCGATTGGTTGCCAGCTTGCTTAATCTCTTTATGTAAATAGTCCCGTTTTGCCAAAAATAAAGTGGTTTTATATGTTTTTAAGATTGCCTTTGCTCTATCAGCATCATTATTGTTCTGGAGGGGGGATATCTGTACTCCTGCCCTCTGTATTTCAGAGTAGAAACACAGCGCACCCCAGTCATGATTCTCTATTGTTCGTAGCAATGGACAAGCAATTAAGGCTTAGCTCTCAGAAGGTGATGAGGGCTGCTTCTTAAGTACAGTGCAGTCCCCAAGTGCCCACAAAGGAATGTCCACACACTATGTTAGTGATAACACAGTGCTTTATATAAATAAGGCTTTGACTACGTACACATACAATAACACACTTTGTACTCTATAATGATAAATAAAAACAGTCTCTTTGTGGTACCACAATTACTTCTTAGATTCCTTTAAAATGCCTCTACTGTAGAGAGTTTCAAATGACATACAAATCAATTAATAATGTGAACCAACAATATGCTTGAGGAGGAAAACAAGTTGGTTAGACAATTGGCAGAATACTGGCCCGGTTTACCTAGACACAGTTCTATGTGAGGATCCCCCCACCTGGGCAACCTGTAAATAAAAGATGTATTGACAAGCCAGGTCCATATATTGCTTAGAAGAGTCTTATTTCCTTCTACAAATGTTCTACTACCCCAATGTACCTGGTTTAGCAGAGTTCGGCGTTGGGTCATCGACAGATCCTTCTTGAATGAGCTCCCTTTAAGGCAGGAACCACAGATCATTGAGATCCCTTGAAGAAAAGGTGAACAAAGGCATTGAGGTAGCAGCTTCGGTTCTGGCGGTGCTTGTTGACGATCGGTCGCAGACGTCCTGCAAAGATGAGGTGTGCGGTGCACCTCGACGATGATAGTTCGTTGCCACAAAGAGTCAATGAAGAACTTTGGCCCAGCAAGGGAGTCGGGTTGCCGGCATCTTTGTGGTCTTCCAGTGGCGGGAAACCCACCAGTGTATTCACCTTGGTTCGTCGGCGACCTTGACTTTCTCTGGTGGGAGAAAGCGGTCAATGGTGATGAGCAAGGGAGTCCTTGATTCAAAGTGTTCTTAGGCAATGGAGCGTTGCGGCTCCGGTCGTCGGTGGCACGGAATCAAACTGTCCCCGCTTCCGGGCAACACGGCTTCGATGAGCCTCCAGCGGTTACGGCGATCCCCCGAAACCTGGTCGATGACGGTTGACGGAATGACCGGGCGCTTCTCTTCAGTTTCCTCGGTGGTCCCCGTCTCTGGACAACAGTCTTTTGAAGGCTGACTTCCAGGGCGCTTCAGCAAAGGTTAGCTGGTGCACCATGGTCCCTCGTAGCTCGGGAGAGGTCTCCTAGCCAAGTCCTCTCTTGGATCAGTTTCTTTTTTTTTTTTTAATAACACATTTTATTGGTGTTTTTAGGAAAAAACAAGGTTAAACAAATAAACAACGTAAACAATCAATACATGCGCATTGCCGGAGAGGGTTACTGGCTGTTTCAGATGTTGTACACATATGTTTGCAAAGGAAAAAAGGGGGGGGGGGACAGCTTTAGTTGAGCCCGCAGGCAGCGTCCAGTTGTTTTATAATCCTCATTGGGCATCTTCCCATTTCCTCCACACTTTCAGGGCTTTTGCCGGGCATCCTCTGGCCGCGTATACTCTGTATTCCGTTGCGACACAGATATCCACATCCGTTCTCCATTGTTCATAGCTCGGTATTTGGTCCGAGCCCCATTTTTGAGCAATGTTCCTTTTCAAAAGTGCGGTGGTGGTGAACAAGAGCAGTTTTTCATATCTAGATAGGTCAATTTCATCATCTATCCCCAATAGTAGTAGCTTAGGGTTTCTGGGAACTGTTTTCCCCATAACTCTAGAGAGTTCCGCACAGCATGCCTCCCAAAGTGGTTGTATATGTGTGCAATCCCATATGATGTGGAAAAAGGTACCCTCTTCCGTTTTGCATCGCAGGCAGTTCGGATCATCTATTCTTCCCCATCTGTGTAGGGCCACCCTGGGATAGTATACTCTGTGTAATATCTTTAATTGAACCAATCTAAGCCTTGATGAAATCGCTATCTCCCTAGGGAACATCAATGTCATGACCCATTCCTCCGGCAGTATGGCCCCCACGTCCGATTCCCACTTGGTCCGCAGTGACAGTAGATCTGGTGTGCCAAAGGAACTTATGGCACTATATAGAACCGATGTCACTCTCCGGGTAATTGGTTCCGGGAGTAGATTTCTCTCAATGGGGGTGAAGTCCGGTAGGGGGCTCACTTCGGGGAGGATGTTTCGTAGTGCGTGTTGTAGTTGAGCATAGTGGTAATGTTCGGTATGGGGAAGTCCAAGTCGGAGAGCCAGCTCTGCAAAAGGGACCATGGTGTTATCTTTCACAACGTCTCCCAAGATGGGCGGACCTTGCCGGGACCAGTTCGGCCACCTGGGGAGCGTGTATACACCTGGAAGGTTCTTGTTGTTCCACAGAGGTTGGGCCTGCGATAGTTTGTCGCCCCATCCCACGAACTTGTGTGCGTCTGTCCAGATTTGTGTTAGCTGTGCGCGCATGTTGGGAGTAGCCGCGCGGTCTCTTTTCTTATAAAGGTACAGCATGATGGGTTTTCCAGGAGTGTCCGACTCTAGAGATTTGTTGTGTGGTGCATCGGTGTCGCCGTGTAGTTGGTCATTCACTTTCATCAATTGACTGGCCCAATAGTATGTTTGCATTCGGGGTAGTCCTATTCCGCCCTCCCATATGGATCTTTGGAGTGTAGCTAGGGCTATGCGTGGATGACCGTTATTCCACAGCAGTCTGCGGAGTGTCTGGTCTATTTTCCTAAATATGTTTGAAGGGATGTGTAATGGGGCATTTTGTAATATGTAGAGTAGGCGGGGTAGGGTCATCATTTTGAAGAGTGCAGCTCTACCCAGTAGTGTCAGCGGGAGGGATGACCAGTGACGGGCATCCTCTGCAAATCTTGTCATGACTGGGTACAGGTTTCTGGGCACATAATCAGTCAGCTTATTTGTTATTAGAATACCTAGGTATTTGAATTGTTCCCTTTCTACCCGGTAGGGACATTGGGGCGGGATCGAGTCTCCCTCTTGTTTAAGTGGGAATAAGGTGGATTTGTCCCAGTTTACTTTCAGGCCACTGAAGGAGCCGTATTTCTGCAGTAAATCAGTCACTATGGGGCAGGATCTGACCGGGTCTTGTAAGTAAACCAATAAGTCGTCCGCGTATAGGGACACCTTATCTTCCCAGGCTTCAGACCATCTAAATCCCTTCCATGTTTCGTTTGTTCTTAACAGTATAGCGAGTGGTTCAATCGCTATTGCGAATATCATGGCCGACAGTGGGCATCCTTGTCTGGTTCCTGTGCCGATTTCAAAGGGGCCTGACACGTGACCATTCACTTTCGTGACTGCTAGCGGGGATTTGTACAATAATTTAACCCAGCTCATAAACTGGGGCCCGAATCCCATCCTTTGCATTATCTCCCAGATCGCATCCCACCTGATAGAGTCAAAGGCCTTCTCGAAGTCTACGGCCAACAGGGCCAACGGGTCTCGGATGGTGGTCGCATTCTCCATCGCCATGAATAATCGATGTATATTCATCCGCGTGGATCTCTGCGGCATAAAACCACACTGATCCGGGTGGATCAAGGAGGGTATAACTTGCTGCAATCTATTGGCTAAGGTTTTCGCTAAAATTTTGGTTTCTGTATTGATAAGGGAAATGGGCCTATACGAACTGCAGCACTCTGGGGGTTTGTCCGCTTTGGGTATGACCACTATGGTGGCCTGTCTCAGGTCTTGTGGGAGGGACCCTTTGTTTCGGGAGGTTTCATACATTTTCAGCAAGTGTGGTGTAATTACGCTCGTGCCTATTTTCTTCCATACCTCGACCGGAAGGCCATTGGGTCCCGGGGCTTTCCCGGGTTGAAGGTCGGCTATGGCTGCAGACAATTCATTCTCCGATATGTCGGTTTCTAGCAGGGCTCTTTGTTCAGGTGTCAGGGAGGGAAGGGTGATTCCCGAGATGGGTGTAGTGTCAATGGGGGAGATTGGCGGTCCATAGAGTTCCTTGTAGTAGCTTGCGAACTCTTCCGCTATGTCACGGTCCGCTGTCACTAGTGTATTCCCCTGTGTTCTGATCGCTCTAACATGTCGGAGCCCCTCGTCACGCCTCTCCAGCCACGCCAACATTTTGCCTGCCTTATCCCCGGTTTCGTACACTCTGGTCCGCATCGCTGCGTGTGCCTGTTTGGCATTGTCCAGGGCGACGTTTTGAAACTGTTTTTGTGCTAGCTGTAATTCGCGATGGGATTCTGGGAGGTCTTGGGATAGATGAGCTACCTCTGCCTCTTGTACTCGCTTTTCGGCCGCCCGGATCGCCGCGGCGTGTTTTTTCCTATGGGCTGCGATCTGGGATATGAGTTCCCCTCTCAGTACGGGTTTGTATGCCTCCCACAATGTTACAGGGCTATCCACTGAGGTTGTGTTCAGTTCAAAGTATGATTCTGTTCCTTTTTTGATATGTTCGACTAGGTCGGGGAAGCCCAGATAATAATTGTTTAGCCTCCACGTGGGTGGGGGAATCGGCCTGTGTGTATTGAGCACCATTACGAGCGGGGAGTGGTCCGATATACCTCTGGGTAGGAGGTGTGCATCGGTTGCTAGATGTAATTCGGAGATCGGGAGAAAAAAGTAATCAAGTCTAGATAATGAGGCGTGTGCTCCGGAGAGGAAAGAGTATTCTCTCGTGCCAGGATGCAAATGTCTCCACACATCTTTCAGGCCTATTGCGTCGGCGAACGTGGCTAGTTTGGTATGCGTAGCTGGATTTCTCGAGCGGATGTGTGTTCGGTCAAGTTCTGGGTGCATGACCTCGTTGAAATCTCCCCCCACCACCATCAAGCTCGAGGAGTCCGCCGCCAACATTGGCGTTATATCTTCAAGTAGTGCAGTGAGTAAGGTAGGTGGTGCATATACGGCTAGCATGGATATAGGCCGCTCCCAAAGAGTCGCGGTTATGTGAACGAATCTACCTCCTGGGTCCTGTGTGACGGATGAGAGGGTCAGTGGAAGTCGTTTGTGCACGAGGATCAGCACCCCCCTAGCTCCCATGGAGAAACCTGAGTGTATCGCGATGCGGTAATTAGTTCGCTTGAAGAGGTTGCAGTTTGTGCCCGCCAGGTGCGTTTCGGTTAGGAAGGCTACATCGGGCGTATAACGGTTCAAATATTGGAGTACAAGGCGTCTCTTGATACTGCTGCCTAGCCCATTCACATTCCAGGTCATTATCTTAATAGACCTGTTCTTGCTTTCAGCGGTGTGGTCAGTCATGGTGGTCGGGAATCGGACATGCCGGGTAATGTTGTGTGTATCTCCGGGCATTGCCCCTTATCCGCCCCCCTGGAACCCGACCCCAGCCTATTGCGCGCATTGATCTTAGAGCAGCAAACCAAACAAATAAACTCTGTCCTAAACACAAACTCCCTCGTACCCTCCCCATACTCCACCCCAACTGGAAGTACCTGTCGCCCCAACATTAGGCCGAGCCTGACAAGGGTCTGCTCGGACCGAACAAACAATCAATACATTCGATATAACTTCTTTGCGATTCTGTCGCCGTTGCTCGGCGCTGGTCCTATTACCTTTGTTGAGGGGGGGGGCCCCCGCTCGAGCCGCCATTTCTTCAATGTGGGGGGGGGGAAAAGCTCTGACAGTGCATTGCTATCAGCATGTGTCCGCACACTTCAGTCGGCTTCTCTTGGTGGTAGTCCATCCTGGCCTTGTAGTGGTTGTGCATTCGGGGATCTGTCCGGGCGCGGTCTATTTCGTTCACGTTCCCTTCTATTTGTGGGGCCCCAATCTCCCTCCAGGTTATTTTCTGCCCAATTCCATGCATCCTTTGGGTCATTAAAGTGCACGGTTGTGCCATTATGGTAAATTTTCAGCTGTGCCGGGAACAGGAGACCATATTTGATGTTTTGGGTCTGTAGCTTCTTCTTAAGCTGGTCAAATGATTGGCGTGCTCTTTGTACTTCCCGTGTGAAATCCGGGAAGAAAGCGATTTTCGCGCCGTTGTAGGTCGTGGCTCCCTTGGATCTGGCCATTTGCAGTATCGCGTCGCGATCTCTGTAATTTAGGATTTTGGCAATCACAGTGCGGGGTGGGGCCCCAGGCGTTGGTCTGCCTGTTGGGACTCGATGTGCACGTTCAATGGAGAAAAGTTTCGAAAAATTCTTTGGGGCGTATAGGTCCATGAGTAGTTGTTCAAGGAATAGTTCCATGGAGGGGCCTTCACTTTTCTCAGGTAATCCCAGGATTCGTATATTGTTCCGTCTAGAGCGCCCCTCTCCTTCCTCCACCCGTTCCTCTAGAGTCTTAACACGTTGCAGTACTCTGGTCATCTGTTGATGGATGTTTCGGAGGCCATCTTCCGTGTTGGATATGCGGGTTTCCGCCTCTCCCGTGCGGGACGTGAGTTTCTGCAAGTCATGGCGTAGGAGGGACACTTCTGTGCTGATGCCGTCCATTTTAATCTCCATAGCGGTTCTGGAGTTGGCTATGGCGTTCATAATGTCTTTGAGAGAGGGTTCGGGTTCCTCATCTTCAGTAATTGCCGATCTTTCCTGTGTCGGCTCCGTGGCCAGTGTGGGCACCGCGTATTGTTCCATTTTGCTTTGCGTCGTGCCTCTCCTGCTCTTGTCCTTGCCCATGACCGTTGCAGTCACAACTTCGATGAGGATCCGCCTTGATGATTCTAGTAGCGTTGTGCGTGGGCCGGGGCACGGATTTAACTCTCGATCTAATCACAAGCGATTTTCTGGGAGCGGGCAAGCGGGAAAGCTGCTCGCAACCACTGCCTCCCGCCCACCCTGCTCCTCACCGTTTCGCGTGCCCAATCACGTGCCTCTCCGTCGCTGTCTGTCGCCCCTTGTTCTGAGTTGGCGGGCGCTCAACGCGGAGCGGAGCGGAGCGCGTACGGTTGGTCACTGCCTTCCCATCAACCGTTCGCTCCTCCTGTATGGCGCTGTTCTTCGTGCCGGATGTCAGTGGCGCACTATCCCAAGTCACTGTCGGCCATCTTGGATCGAGTTCGGCGGGTGCCACGCTCTATCACCTTCCACCGCAGTTATCTTCGCCTCCGGCCTCCGTTTTGTTACGGGAGCAACTGCAATGTGTCGTGTCGTCTGTCGGCCAACTTTTCGTAATTTTGCAGGAGTGTCGCAAGTCAAATTCCCCCAGGATTTGGCAGGATGTGTTGGCGGCACCGGGAGCTCAGCGAGCACGCGTCTACATCGGTCGCTCGTTGGCCACGCCCCCTCTTGGATCAGTTTCTTGAACGCACAGCAGCTTTCAGATTGTGTCGAAGGTATCAGAAGTCCACCTTCTTCTTCCGGCTCGCCTTCGAGAATAAGCCTCAAGTTTCGACTTCAGCTTCTGAACGATTTCCATCAGTGAGGGGTCCCGAGTTATACTGTTTGGTCTCTCATTCACCCTGCTGGGTCACACTCAGCCAACCCATCATTCAGAAGGGCATTCATGAAGGCAGACAGCCAATCAGGCTCACAGTGCATTCAAGTCATTGTTCTCCATCCAGACATTCACAACAAGGAATGCAGATTGAGACAAGTACCCAGCCATTCAGCACTCTACTCTACATTCATACCAGTTTTGGGCAGGGCTGTCTCAGTCATTGTGTCACATACCAGAAACCAGACACCCATAACATGAAATGCATATTGGTCACACGTTCCATTCATCCAGGTCCCACCCCAAAGGTGTACCCACAACATGCAGTCACTGGGAACTTCCACCCAACAGCCAGTCAGGGGAAGGGACAGAGTCAGGGCTTCCCAGGACTTTGGGAAAACAAGGTAACAGGCACAATATAAAGCCAGAGGCCACAGGGGCCATCTTGTCTCCTATCAGGAATCAACTGATTCCAATGGCAGGGCCTGGGTATCCCAAAATGGAGGGTACTCGGAGAACCTGTCAAATTCAGCATGCTGCTGCCTCCAGCCCATACCCTGCTCTGTGGGCCACACACAAGTGCCCAAAAGCATACACTAAGGGTACAGTATTGTACCACCACCCATGGGTGCCATAAGGGTATCCCAAGTGTCCGTTAGCCAAACCAAAAAGAGGAAGGGCTACACTGCCAGGAGTCCCACATGGACCTCTGTGCAGAAAATAACACAGAACACACATGATAAAAGGAGTACATGACAAGGACATGGAGGCACTGCCCCATCAATGCATTTCCAGCATCACAGGGACGAGGTGTGTTTCTTGAATAAATGCTACATTCATCCCATACCCCTGCAGGTATTGTAAGATCTTTCTAGTAGGTTGATTGTGCCCTATAATATTCCATTTGGCCAACTTCAGGGGCGTAATTTTCAAATAGGAAGTGGATATAGATAGGAAGAAGGACCTCGCTCCCCACCAAAACCATACCCCCGTGACTTTACTGTGTTAAACACCTGTACACTCAAACAAACAAACGCTCCCCCCCTGTATGAGCAAACCACCCTCCCACACGAGCAACCCCAATTTTCATTGACACCCCCCCACTTAACCCCCAACCCATCGTACATGAACCAAGGTACTGCACTCAGGCGCCAGTGCTCTCATAGTAAGTCCAGCCCAAGCTAACAAGGATGTGTCAAATGAAACCCAAGTGGTCAATGAGGACCACAAGTCAGGAGGATAAACAGGCAGCCATCAATACAGAATCGTCTGAGGCAGCATCATGATGTAGCCATTCTCTATTTCAGTCTAATGCCAAGGGATCCACTTGGCCTTCCAGTCCGTGATTTCTTTACTCCATCACAGGATCAGGATTTCCCCTCTGAGCCAATTTCCCCAACCCATCTATGAATGAATTAGCCACCTTGGGAAATGTAAAGAAGTGCACTCTTTTGTCAAGTTGAATGCGAAGTTTTGCGGGGTAAAGCATGGAGTATTGTATGTCATTGTCCCTGATCCTGCGCGTGACCCCAGTAAACGATCCTCTCGATGCCTGCACATAGGCTGTGAAATCCAGGAAGACCTGAAACTTGCCCCCATCGAACTGAAGCTCCCCTTTGAGACATGCCAAGTGAAGAATTGCTTCCCAATCCCAGTAATTCAGGATGCGAGCAATAATGGGACTAGGGTCGGGGGTGGCACCTGCCTCACCGGCGGAACTCGTGAGCTCTTTGAATTACAAAGAAGGCAGATAGCTCTTCGCTCCTGAAGACAGACCTGCACGGCCGCTCCACAAAGTCTTGCATCCTGGGCTGGCCTTGGGACTCCTGGACACACACAAGGCTAATATTAATTCCGATGGACCGACCCTCCAGATCCTCATTCTTGGCTGAGACCATCTTGATGCGGTTCTCCAGCGTAGAGATGCTAGATGCAAAGGAGGCAGTGTTATTTTCGAGATCAGAAACTGGTGCTCCATCCGTCCAGATGCTTGCTTTGCTTGTCTATCCACTGTTGCAGCATGTCCACCTTAGTCGAAAGGGAATCCATTTTTGGAGTCAAGCCCCCCAATTCTATCTTTGAGTTGCAAAAGGATTTCTTTGATGCTAGATTCCTGTTCGGGCTGGCTCCACCTGCTCTGCCCCGGAAGGGCCTGGGTGCACGTATAACACGGGAGGTCGTGACTTCTTTGTGGCAGAGCCCCATCTATATATCTAAAATGCTTAGGTATGTTTCCATAATTGGCTGATGGAATTTATCAGTGTTAGGTTGCACTCTGCTGTCCAAATGTCAAAGTGCACCTCTATGCGTGCTTCCACTTCAGCAACAGCTATCATTTTAGCAAACAGAATGAGCACGGTACTACACAGTGTGAGAAACCTAAAGGTGTCTAGTCCCCGGGGATATGTCATCAAGGTGGGCAGGATCCAGTTACTGGGGGTGGACCATTGAGGGAGGATCACCTGGCTGGGGGTGCCCAGGGAGTGGGAGTGGGACACCGGCGGGTGAGACGCGGTATCCCCCTCCTTGGACACCTTTTCCCCCTCCTCGCATGTAGGACATTCTAAACCACTGCCCCCCCCTTGTCCAACACAAACCCTTTTACACAACATAGAGGAAAATAGACCAACACCAGAGCTGTTTACCTGACATGTCCCAATACAAGGGTTGGGCAAAGTCAGACAGTTGATCAGAATCGCACACACCTGACAACCCTTTCCCCCAGGGATAAAAGGTGGGGCCAGAGAGAACAATACGAGCATCGCAGACAGTACAACGAGATGGCTAATCAGGCACATCAGTTCAAGAGAAGGTGAAAAGTGTCAGGAAACAAGAGGGTGGTGGCAGAGAGAAGTTACCTTGCCCTTTTCAGCCCAGGCCTGTGGAACCTTTGTGGAAGAGAGCCTAAGACTGCGAACAATAGCCCAAGTATCTTGTAGTAGATGTCAATGGTACATGTGTCAAGCTTATGCCGATAAGCAGGATCGAGGGAAGCTCCTGCGCTTGTGGTACCACCCTTGTCTCCAAGAAAGCCAAAAGCCAAGCGGTTCATCACAGCCGGTGAGTTGAGGGGAGAGTCGATAAGAATCGGGCTGTGTTCAATGAGAAGTGCAAAGTTGCAAGTTTGAATAAAAGTGTTAATGGGAGACCAGCTGAAGAGGGAAAACTAGCATGTGGGTGCTAATTCAGGAGACTGGTCGATCCTCATCTGAGCGATTATGGGTACCAGAAGGCCGTAGGAGAGTCGTGGAAAGAGGTCAGTGGTCGCACAGGAGGTCTAGTAAAATCTCTGTACAATCGAAAGATTTTGATCTACATCAGTGAGAAAGCAAGAGAAGTGAATCCCGCAAAATGCAAGCAAATGTGAAGTTGACACGAGTGAACATGGCAGAGGGATGTCCATTCAATCTGTTTAAAAAGACATTAAGATTAGTGAAAGAAGGGTGAAGCCATCACTCAAGTACTGACAGTCAAGAGAGATCCAATCCGGACCGAGGGAGATGCAGGGGTGAAGCCATCACCCGTGTACTGATAGTCAAGTGGGTTCCAAGCCCGACCGAGGGACTTCCAGGAGTAAAGCAATCGCCCAAAAGTTCACTGAGAAAAGAACTGTCATATAATTTGGAAAACGAGATATGTTGGAAGGGATTTGCGCCCAGAAGAGGGGAATCCCGGGGTGCAAGTCGTCACCGAAAGCAAAGAGACTGTGTGTTTGTTTTGTTAGTTGAATACAGCAGCTCCTCGAAGGCAAGAGACTTTCAAGGAAACGAGACTTGGCCCTCGACGGTCCTGAGAGCTGCCATTAGGCTGTCTTCTCATACTGGGCAAGCCTGAGACTGTGATGTGCTCCAAGCTCCCATCTTACCCTGTGTCCCTAAACGTGGGGAAGGGAAACACAGGCTACAGCATCCTGACATATTATTTGAGAACTCTTCTTTCTTTTCTTAATAAATATCCCACACTCTTTTTTATATTAGTTGTAAGGTTTTGCTCTAGGTTTCTTAGTATAGGCCCTTTTATTTAACACAGTGCCACTAGGACTGCCTTATTTTCATTTGATGGTCGAGGCTTGCTCCCATCTTAGATTTAGGTTTAGATTAGGCGTTTTTCCAACCTTCATACCTCATTCATTGTTCAATAAACACCCTTGAACTGTGATCGCTTGTTACTGTCTTACTTGTTGCCGCCACGAGTTCCTCACAAAAGTTACCTTCACCTTCCACTATCACAAACATTCAGCATAATCTCAAATTACTTCTTTGCACCCCCACCTCTCTTCACACAGGGCACAGTGGTTCCAGTGTCAATGAACAGTTAAAGGAATGGTTCTCCCAACCCAAAAACTTTTATTGCAAGAAAAGATGGGCAATAATAAAAAAAAATCGATTGCCACTTTTTTTTTAAGTCCCTATGTAAAATTTTGAGAACGTGAAGCTCAAAATTTAAAAAAGGAAGCACATGTGGGCATCCATTTTGTGAAATGGATGCCCGCCTGTGCTTGCTTTTGCGGCACTATTGAAGGAAAAGACAGCAAGCTGTAGTAAACAAAAGCTACCTCTAGGTGGCTTTTCCTTCATTGGTGCCGGGACTCGGAGGACGCAGACCGGAGACTACAGGCAGAAAAGCTGCAGCTGCATCTCGGTAAGTGCTATTTACTTTTAAAAAAATAAGCACTAGCTGTGGGTTTTTTTCTAAGTTTTCCGGGCTGGTGGAGCCCGGAAAACTTAGAAATAAAACCGCAGCTTTAAACGCATTGTATTTATGTTTGCGGTAGCTTTTGAAGCTACCGCAAACATAAATACAACGTTATTGTGTTTCAAAACGCTGTGGTTTTTCTTTCCAAGTTTCTCAGGCTCCTCTGGCTCGGAGGAGCCTGAGAAACTTGGAAAGAAAAACCGCAGCGTTTTCAAACACAACCGCGTTGTGTTTCTGCCTAAAGCTGCTTTCCCATTTGTGGTTTTCGGGCTCCCCGTGGGAAGCCCGAGAGCCCCAAATGTGAAAACAGCTTTAGGCTCAAACACTGCGGCATGGAAACACAACCGCTTTGTGTTTCTGCTGCCTTGGCTTTCACTTTGGGTCTCCGGAGCACCGGAGCCCCAAAGTGAAAGCCAAGGCAGCAGAAACACAACGCGTTGTGTTTCCATGCCGCGCCCAAAGTGATAGCCACGGCAGCAGAATCACAACGCGGTTGTGTTTAAAAAATGCTGCAGTTTTTCTTTCCATGTTTCTCAGGCTCCTCCGAGCCGGAGGAGCCTGAGAAACTTGGAAAGAAAAACCGCAGCGTTTTCAAACACAATAACGTTGTATTTATGTTTGCGGTAGCTTAAAAAGCTACCACAAACATAAATACAACGTTCTTAAAGCTGCAGTTTTATTTCTAAGTTTTCTGGGCTCCTCCAGCCTGGAAAACTTAGAAAATAAAACGCAGCTAGTGTTTATTTTTATTTTAAAAAATAGCACTTACCGAGATGCAGCTGCAGCTTTTCTGCCTGTAGTCTCCGGTCTCCGTCCTGAGCGTCCTCTGAGTCCCGGCACCAATGAAGGAAAAGCCACCCAGTGGTAGCTTTTGTTTACTACAGCTGGCTGGCTTTTCCTTCATTAGTGCCGCAAAAGACAAAGCAAGCACAGCGGCGGGCATCCATTTCACAAAATGGATGCCCCCATGTGCTTCCCTTTGAGCTTCATTTTCTCAAAATTCTACATAGGGACTTATAAAAAAAATCGATTGCCCCTTTTTTTTTTTAATTGCCCATCTTTTTTGCAATACAAATTTTTGGCCGAACCATTCCTTTAATAACCGGCTCAAAGTTTCAGTCTCTAAAGGGCGAAATGCTGTAGGACGAATGCCTCCTCACGAGCTAAAACTGAAAGGGGCTGTAATTATTCTACTGCACAATCTTATGCCATCACGGGGACCTTGCAATGGAACAAGGTTGACAATTATGCATCTACAAAGACACATCATAGAGGCCTGTGTAAATGAGGGATTGCATTTAGATACTGTTCTTATACTGTGCATACCTCTCATTCCATCTGATACAATTATGCCTTTCAAATTCATAAGAAGACAGTTTCCTATATGTTTAGCCTTTTCATTGACCATTAGTAATAATAAGACCTAGGCCCCCTTCCATGAAGCGATCAGTGGTAATTCTGAAATGTCATAAGGGGGACAGAGGTGGCCCTATGAATTACCAACCGATATTGACCTTTAAGATATGCTAGAATGGCTTATCTTATGCCGGGAACAGCTAGTCAAATGAAAGTGTCTTCTGGAGTTTGTCAGTTTTCCCCATGCCTACACGAGACAATCACATACAGCAGGATCAATATCAGGCACCAGTGAGGGAACACTGGAAAACAAGTTGATGCCAAGTGAACAAAGATCGTCACTCCACCAGACCGCTAATCCAGACCAATTCAGAAAGGACCAGTAGCCCGGATAGTGCCACCCTTCTTGCAGGGTGCAGAGACCAAAGCACAGCCACAGTTAATCACAACCTCAATCCTCTGGGAGCTAATCACTACGCATCACCCTCTGCCTGGAGTGCTGAATCAGGCTGTTCACCCTGAGCCAGTGCGCCAAGCCCAGGACCACTCCAGGATTGTCAATACGGTCACAAGAGGGGCCAGTGCCTTGCTGCCTAGCACGGATGTGCATGGGACTTGGCTTGTTACTCACAGTGGTCTGGTACATGCTGCAGCAAAATGATGATCGGTCCCCCCACCCCCACTTTCTCATGTCAGTCGTGCCGCCTCCAGTGCTGTCAGAGCCTCCACACAGTACACCGGAGCATAGTACATCAATATGCGCTCCTGGCCCTCAGAGGCCCAGTCCACTCAGCCCGCCCTCCTCTCCACTGACACCAGGATGCGGTCCCCTCTCAGGAAGATGGATGCAATCACAAGTCTCACCAGTCATGTTGTCGCGGCTGTGCACCGAACACCTGCCCCTAGACAGGCACCTCGACTCGGCACACACAGCTCGCAGTCCAGCACCACATCTCCCTGTAGCACGCTGGGATATTATTATTATGGTATTTATTGGGCAGGATCTTATCAGGTCTCCTCTGTCACAAGGTCCAACAGTGTCCCCAGACTGTGCCCTGGCACTGCCAGCACTTGATTCACTTCTTGGGACCCGGGTCTCCTCTGGTCTGCTATCTACAGAATTAATGTGGGCTGAACAACGGAGCTCCCAGAGAGTTTGCCAAACTGGTAGGGCTCTCTAGTGCCACCTGCCTGTGCAGAACTCTTGACCATTCTTTAAATATCCATACCTTGACCACCTGAAATCTCACCATCATTTTATGGTAAAATAACATCTCTTCATTTACTGTTAGTGCTGTCTTATCTGTGACAGTGTAAACAGTGATTGTGAAGGGTCATCTCGATTTCTCTCCTCAAGATCAACTCAATAACTGTATGTACATCGCAATGCATGTAATCAGGACATGGAAGGCATCTGCTTCTTCTTGATTCTTTGCACTTAAACAGCTTTCTTAGTTTAATAGTAGAGCTGATTACATCACAAAAGTATTTTTTGGTAAGGCGTGCCAACCTATGTATTCATCATAACTAAGGATTTGTCAAATGTTCTTTCTGCCAGTTCTTTGCACTACCTATTTAGAATAAGCAGTGACTTTCCAGTTCCCATGTCGTGCGAATGCCACATGGTGCCTCCCAGGATCCCCGTTTGGTGCCCAAAAGTCGCGGAATGCCCACAATGCCAGTCACAGATCCATCTTGTTCCAGATTATGGGTTAATGAATTGCCCCGGGATACCGCCCAACGCTATTTCTGTTACTGCAACTCGGTCTGCCGCAATTTGTGCCAGATTCCGAGATGCGGTGGGGAGGTAAATCCCCATTCCACTGGGTCCATTCGACCCAATGGGAGATTCTTGGTGCTATTAGCGCTGAAATGGGTCAAAAAAGGGAAATTTTTACCTCCAGCAAAAAGCTGAAGGTAAAACTCCCACTTTCTGGCAAACTTGAGATTGGGCGGAGCGGTAAATGTGGCAGTAATAGCGTTACTGCCGCATTTTACTGCTCCGCCCAACTCATGATGAGGCCCTTCGTCTGATCCGCAGCAAAGGTCCATCATACGTTCAACCTACAGACATGTGGGGGAACTCTAAAAATGCCTAAAAGTATTTTTAATGTTACTAATAACTACTCTAACATGTATGTAATGCACTTGCCAGTTAACAGAGCATATCAACAGCACAGGCAGTCATCCCTACTAAGCAAACCTCCAAGGGAGATTCCAAAATGGCCACCAGCCTTTATATGACTTTAGGCTGGCCCTTTGATGCATCACATGACCCCGGAGCAGAAGGCCCAATCAAGGAACAGATCAGCCCCGCAGCCAAAGTGCAATCAATGTGCTCAAACCACCTGTAAGAGGAAGGGATGGACTGGACTTTAAAAGTCCCCCAGCCCAAAGCGTAAGAGTAATTTGTGGGAAACCGCCCATCACACTTCTACTACTGCTGGTTTACCACAAATACCATATTCTGAACTAATAGCCGCCCAACCTTCACTGTGTTTATTTTAAGTAGCTCTCTTGGGCTACCATATTTATCAAGAAAGCAAAGAGTGTAAACAAAATCGCCAATGGAAATTAATGTTTTACACAATAAATTATGAACAAATCAATGGAGGCAGGGAAAATAAGAATTAAATATATTTTGACTGGAGACAAAATGATTACACACAAGCAGTTGCAATCCAAATTGGACTTTTGTTTAAGTAGATATAAATGCTTACATATAATCCACGTTGCACAGGCAATACATATAACACTTGAAGTGGAGGAATCTTCTAACATGCCCAACCCTTTGTACAGTGGAGGGACATCTGTGCTACAATATTTTCAACCTTAACATTTTGCGTCAACGATTTGTCCATGTTTCTGTAACCTCCAAACTCTCTAAGACTGGTGTTGGGTAGAGAAGGCCAGATGGTCTTCTGGAGATATCAGTGAGATTGTGACCCAGAGTCTTGTTCCTTGAACTCTGAAGGAACGGCTGCCGTTTCTTTTGTAATTTGTCTAGGAAAGCAGATTTGATTTGAGTTGGGTAGACTGCTGTGGGTTTAGAAGAGCCTGGTAACATATTAGTTGTTGAGATACTTCGTTTTTTATAGGCTATCAATTGGTATGAGTTGGAGAGTTTCAAATGTTACTTGGATTATTGCAGAAGCAGTTGGGCGGACGTCTTGGTGGAGGTGATTTGGTCTTAAAGATTTCTTTCCCGGCGCCAGTCTGGTTGCAGTCTTCTGAAGAGTTTGGACATGGGAGCTTTGGTGACTGGGCAGATTTAGGGAGCGCACTCGGACACCTACGCCAATTGAGAGTTTAGGGTGGATCTGACAAAATTTCATATTTCTTCTCTAAGGGTTGGGGCATTGGGTGAAAGGGATCAGGTGTATGTGAAGACAAAGAAACGACACAGGTAACTATGCTCCTGTGTTTGGAGTGTCGACTGTATGACCCGAGTTGCGTGGGACCCCTTCCACACATGCCGCTAGGGATCTATGATAAGAGCTGGAGTGGGAGTCTACTGAGCATTGCTGTTGTTGGGGCAAAATAAAACGTATTCCAGAATTAGCAATGCAGTCTTTGCCTATCATACTCCGTTTACCTGCTTCCGACAGTACTGTTGAAAAATGTAACGATGCTGTATGACTATTATTAATAGTGAATTTGAGGATAAACCACTAAGGAGTCTGTTATTTTGTACATGTTCCCAGGACAAACGTGGATTGTCTGTGCTGGGTAGTGCTCTGCCCAAAATGAGTTTGATTTTGCACTTACTTTTCTTATGTTCATGCATTTTGCTTTCTCTCTCTGGTCCCCTGTTCCCGCTGCATTACAGACATCATTAGTGGCCTTACTGAGAAAGGTTCCCTCTGCAGCATACATGCACACGAGGCCTAAGTCCCCAAAGGACTGCCAAGAATGAAGGTTCATTAGATTACCTGGGAGTGGGATGGTAGATAAGCGAGTAAGGGAAGCATTTGCCAATGAGCCTTTTGTCCCAATACACAGAGGTAGAACTGGACGAGTGTGCCCTATACGCATGAGGTTCGGCTCTTCCCTTCCTCTTGGTGAATCGCAATCAAGGCTCTTATTGGCTCACAGGGGAAGTTAAGCTGAGCTGCGTAGAGGATTCTAGATGGGAATATGTCCTTGAAATCTCATTCCAGACTTGCCACCTTCCCACTGTCAGACCCCTCTTCCCCCGAGAAAGCTGTAGGGAAGGCCCTTCTCTCAAGCTGGCTTTATCGTTACCAGTGACTATTCTCCAAGCTCTTACTATGGCTTAGCTAGAAGATCCCTTCCCTTTGAATATGTTGCCATTGCATTTTTGTCACTCTACTGAACTACCTTACGAGACACTTCTAGTCGTTTCTCCATACTTCGTCTCAGAATATTGGAGTTTAAACCCTCTTATGCATACCACAGGAGGGAGGGAGGAAGAGGGAACCGAAAAGCACCATTAGGTCATGCACAGGGCTCTGAGCGCTTCTGCCAGCTTTTAGTCTGCTTTCGGTTATTGTAAGTATAATGTTCCATAACATAGTAAGTGATAACATCTTGCTGAGATTCTAGCTTTGACAAACAAATAAAAGGTATCACAAATAAACCTGGCAATGATGTGCACCTTACTAGAACTTCTACAGAGTTCCTTTTTATTTAATGTTTGTATATTTGGATGTGTACTATGTTACATGCTGTCATAAGGCAGCTCACATCACTGGGGGTGATGGGATACCAAGAGGAAGGACGCAGACTGCCAGCAATAGTCTTATGTAGAATTAGGCTTTGGATAAAGATTTTCAGGCATAGGGAGTACTTTTGAGAATTTTGCCAATTCCTTAAGTCAAAGATCCCATAGAGCCAACATACTAAATAGACGATGTTGGACTAGTTTTATGTATCTAGCTGATTAGGAACGTTAATGAGATGATAAATATCAAGAATCAAGAGGCTTTCGTCAACAAATGCTGTGCGGAAGAGTACTCTCTTCTTTCAGAATATAAGAAATTTCTTATTCTGCCCCAGGTGTGTTAGGAGGATGCTCCAGGTGGTGGAGTCCTGAACATCTAGTATTCCAGGTGTCTAAAGTGTTGGTATAATTTTAAGAACCTGAACCGGAAGTCAAGTGTTCAGCATGTAGGGATTTTCCCTCTGCAATAATGTATTAAATGAATGTATTTATTTTACTGGGGGCCTATGCAAGGCCATTAGTGCTGGCATGGTATGGTTGCTAAGATACAGGCTAAAGATGAGGCAGGTAGTATGGTTTTGGGTTCTTTGTAATTAGGATATTGTTTTTCAGAAAACTAGTGTAATTTTCCATGGGCACTGAAGGTTGGGGAGGATTTCTTTTAGGCAAAGGTGGAAGAAGCTGTTCTTGGTTACCGTAGTCGTATGAGCTGTATGGGTAATGGAGTTGGGCCCAGAGCAGTGGGCCAATCGAAGGGAGAAGACGGGCATGAAAGGCTCAAATGTTGGATCTTGGTGTTCTGATTATTTAAGCATAGCCCTATAGTATGAATCCAATGTTTAACATCGGTTAGGCAGTTGGTTGTTTCTTTACGTTCCCGTGATTTTGTCCAGTTTCAGATGCATGCGCAAATGTAGCGATTTAAACATGAAATAGAATTGGGAGGGGACGCTGTTGCGCAACAAAATGGCCGCTTGAGTGAGGAGCTCTTCTCCGGCAGAAATCCTGTTCGATTTATATCCTGCTTCTAGAATTCACCGAGCTTCGTAAACTACCCACGCTGGTCCCCAAGAATATCCTGAACTCGCAGGCGAAATCCCGATTGAAATCGGACATCCTAAGCGTGGGAACCCTGGTGGACACTGAGGCCGTGGGCCCGAGCCGCTCCACAAGAATCTACGAGGGAGCCGCTGCTTCCTCTCACGCCGGGCCTCACAGTGGGCAGAGCGAAGCTGGCGGACTGTGGCCACGGAACGTTGCGGCACACATTCATGGGACATCCTGTGCCCTGTCCTGCATCAAGCGCCCTGCTACATTCTCCCAGTTGATCAATGTGCCGCAACGAAAATCCTTCCTCAAATCCCCCGCTCTTGTGGCCCTGAGGCTGCGGCGTACCTGTCGGCGTCTGGGTCGGAGGCGGCGACCCGCTGCGCGGAGCGGGGGGAGACCAGCACCGGCGCGTGGACCCGGGGTGGCCGGGGGCGCGCCGCCTCCGTCTCTCTCTCCATCGTGCCTGAGGCTGGCGCGATCATCCGTGCGGCTGGATGCAGTGTACAAGCCGGGCTTCTACAGCAACCCGAGGCATACCCCTGGTGACGGCCCGGCAGCCTGGATCGGACGTCCCCGATCCCACTCCTTGGTGGCAGAGAGAGAGGTACAGAGGTGAGGACAAGCACTACGTTTGGCCGCGGGGTGGATCACGGGGGCCCACACAGAGGTCTTGGCGCTTTCCCATAACATGCCACACTTGGATTCAGCGTGGGGTGCTGAGGGGGCTCCACCGCTCCCCTCCTCGACACCAGTTGTGTACAGGGCCGGTGGAGGAGCGCCCCTGGCCATATCGTGGGCCACTGCAAGACCCCAGCGACCATCCCCCCCGACCATGTATCCTCAGCCATCTCCTGGGATCCGGAGCCCCAGACTCCGGTACGACTTCCACCTAGTCAACAGTAAATTGCCCTATAGCATTCGGCACAGGAAACACGCTCCTATTCAGGAAAAACGCATAGCTGTAACCCATATAAACGTGGGAGGACACAATACATTCAGTGCAGGACTATCTGGTCCAAACCAGGTGTCTCGAGGTACAGATCCTGACTGGCACGGCTGGCGTCCGCCGGGTCGTCCTGTGCTTCCCTCCAACCGGCTCGGAGCCTGCCATCATCCAACCATACCTGAAAATCCATGTATATCAACTCTGAAGGACATTGGTCCGTATAGGCCACAGAACACGCTGTTCTGGCACAATCGACGTCGCAGGCACTCCTCGACCCTTGCGGGCCTCACAACCCTCCCGTGCCACCCTTCACCACAACTTATTACACAACCTTTTCATGCCACCTGGCTCAGGCGACTCTTTCACCTTCACAATGCCTGGAAAAAACGTGGGCAAAAGCAGGGAGACAGGACCCATGGACTCCTTTACGAGCTCACAATCGCCTCCTTAAAGTCCAGATGCACAACTCCCGGCCTCATCCTTGACTACGGAAGACACGAAATTTGACCAACTACTGACTACAGTTCAAAATGGGTTCCTGGCTATCAATGTCGAGCTTGACGACATTGTCTCTACGATAGGCTCTCTCAAAACTCGTTTAGATAAGGAAAGTGCCAAAATTACAGAGACTGAAAGTAGAATTGGCGCCAATGAGGACTCTACTCGGCAAAACACCCAGGACATATCACTCCTCAGAGGGGAAATGAATAAACTCCGTGACAAGTGCGACGATTTGGAATCTCGGTCTAGACGGAACAACATCCGTATAGTTGGCCTATCGGAGACCTTCTGTAAAGGACCAATGGAGTCCCGAATTGAGGACCTTTTGAAATCCCTCCTTGGGGAGGAAGCACTCTCACCTCAGTTCCTTGTTGAGCGGGTACATCGCTCCCTCGCTCCTCCGCCCAGGCCAGGGGCTCCTCCCTGCACGGTAATAGCCAAACTGCTGAATTACAGAGATAGGGACACCGTCCTTAAGCTGGCAAGAGAGAAAGGACCCCTGAGGGTCGGAAATGACAACATCCATATATATCCGGACTTCTCCGCGGGTGTCCAAACTCAAAGATGATCCTACGAAACAATCAAGCGCCAGCTGCGATTGAGACAGGTCCCCTACGCCCTTCTCTTTCTGGCGGAGCTTTGTATACAGCATGGTGGAAGAGCACACTTCTTCAAATCTCCCGCAACGGCTTTGGCCTATATGGAAGCCTCGATACCCCTTCCGCCCGGAAGACGGGAGCTCGACCGGAATGATCTGCAGCAACCTGTATAGCCTGTCTCACAATTCCTTGGGCCCAGCCGCAGTCATGGTTGGCCTCTCTTGGCCATTGAAAATGCTGGAAGCAGGGTGAAGCAGGGAAACACCTCTGCCCCCCATCCTTGAATACTGCCGGATGAGATGCGCTCAAACGCGAAGCGGAGTTGCTGCACTCGTCCCCTTCCTTGGGAACATCCACAAGTTAGTTAAAAGTGTTTTTCATCAAGTTGGGCACGATGCTGTGGGAGGGGGTGGGTACGGGCAACGGGGGACTGTTCTACTGTTCGAGAACAATGTTAATGCCTCAAAGCCCCTGTTGGGCACCAGGCGCGATGTTCAGTTGGCTTAGTAACCGATAAAATTGCACTCACTGCACCACTCGCTGTGAAAACCCACCCTCCCAAGCTTTATCATGACGCACGGAAATGGCGCAGACAACTAGTACACCCAAGGGGTTAACACTAAAATTGCTCACCTGGAACATCCGTGTGTTAAACAATAGGGCGAAAGCCAGAAAAGTAGGGGCATACATCAACGGGCATCACCCACACATCGCTATGCTCCAAGAGACTCATGCATTAGAATCCGCCAACAAGAGTATCCTGTGGCAATTGGGAAACAATAGGCATTATACGGAATATTCCTCCCAAAACAGAGGTGTCTTCACGTTAATACACCCCTCACTGGGGTTCTCCACCGAGAAAAGCAAAATTGACCCACTGGGCGGATATGTTGTGATCTGGGGCACCATGGCAGGCAGAAAACTTATATTGATAAATACATATGATCCAAACCTAGACAATCCAGAGTTTTACACACATCTCCTGGCAGAGAAAGGCCTGACCACAGATGCCTGGGTATTGTGAGGGAGGGGACCTCAACACTATCCTCGATACCACACTGGACAGGTCCTCAAGTAAACCTAGAACCCTCACTAAAGCGGCCAACATTATACGCCAAGCCAAGGGGGAACTAACCCTGTCCGATGCATGGAGAGGGACCCATCCTACAGATAGAAAATACACATCCTATTCTTCAGTTCACGACTCTGAATCCAGAATAGATTACTGGCTCATCTCGTCCCCTCTCATCAACTTTATCGAATGCTGCGACATCCTCCCGTGCACACTCTCGGACCATTCCCCGGTCTCACTCGACATACGGTTCCCTTACATCAATCGCTCTGCACAGCGATGGAAGATGCCCCCAACATATTGAAGGACCCAAATGTAGTAGAAACTCTCCACACTGAGATGGAAGAATTCTTCCTACTGAACAAAGGTTTGGTGGGCAGCTGGGCATCCACATGGGAAACATTTAAGGTATGGGACGGGGCAATTTGATGTCCAAGACGACTGGCCTTCTCAGAACCGTCGGAACCGATTTGGGCAATACAGAATCAATCCTGCAAACACAGTTGAATCTGCCTATAGCACGACCCATAACAAACACACTTTGGCTGACATTAGCCTACATCTCCAAACCTTTAATGAACTGGCAGCCAAAGAACAACAATACATGGGCATTCCGGCCAGGGCACCCAGATACGGGGAGGGCAATAGAGCAGGCCATCATCTGGCCCATATACTTTGTAACGATCATAACCACACTCCTATTACAAGCATTCTAACAGATGAGGGAATAGCTGTTCACGGGGAGGATGAGATAAATTCTGAGTTCACAGAATTTTACACTAACCTCTATGCCAATCATGATAGCTGCACATGAGACGATATAAAGACATACCTGAGTAAGATTGCCCTCCCTAGGCTAACACTAGAAGACAACTGGTCCCTTGAACAACCCATGACGAGCAAGGAAATTGCTGAGGCAATTCAATCATTGGCAGCAGGTAAAACTCCAGGGCCGGACGGCCTGAACGCTGACCTGTACAAGACATATTCCCCGATACTCGCCCCAATATTGACTCTCATGTGGGAAGAGGCTATGAACGCTGGTTCACTCCCAGAGTCAATGTCAGATGCAGTCATTACGGTGCTATTGAAACCCAGGCGCCCACCCTGTGAACGCTCCTCCTATCGTCCCTTGTCCCTGATCAATACAGATGCCAAAATGTATGCAAAGGTACTGGCCACTAGACTGCTCCCTAAAATGACCACTTTCCCGACCATACATCCCGACCAATGCGGATTTATCCCAACGAGACGAGATCCACGGCCCTGAACCTGCGCAGACTATTCAGCATCCTAGCACAGACTATTCAGCATCCTAGCGCAGATCAAGCCAGAGGCACGAGCAGCAGCCATATCATTAGACGCCGAAAAAGCGTTTGATTCGGTTTCATGGCTATATATGTTCGAGGTCCTTCACAAATTCGCATTCGGCCCCTATTTGATAGGCTGTGTCAAACTTCTCTATTCCTCTCCCAAGGCCAGAGTCCTAACCAATTGTACCCTATTGAGTCAATTTACTCTATACAGAGGAACCAGGCAGGGATGCCCCTTCTCCCCCATCCTTTTCGCTCTTACAATTGAACCAGTGGCAGCTGCAGTTAGGGCTGAACAAGACCTGAGGGTTATAAAGATGGCTGGCGTATACCAAGTCATCTTATTATATGCAGACGACGCACTGCTATATGTCCGGGAACCAGAAAAGAACCTATCCCCCATTCTGGCGGTAATCGCTGAATTTACCACACATTCTGGCTACAAGATCAATACTGCTAAATCCGAGATCTTTCCGTTGACACGAGCTACTACTTGCCCCACAAACACTCATGGCCTGTCATGGGCTCCCGACTACATCCGATACCTGGGAATCCTGGTCTCTCGCGACAAGAATTCCCTCTATATAGACAACTATGAATCCACTCTACAAACCATACACTCTAAGCTTCAAATTTGGTCCAAACTCCCTATATCCCTTGCTGGCTGAATAGCAGTACTCAGTACTCCCTAAACTCCTATATATCTTCTGCAATGTACCTATATGGCCGGGCAAACCCTTTTTTGACAATCTCCGATCCATGGCCACCACCTTTGTGTGGAACGGAGGTGCAAACAGAATGAAATGGGACAAGTTGGTCGAACCCTACGAAATGGGAGGTTTTGCTGCCCCTGATTTTGAACTATACTATTATGTGGCACAGGCACACTACGCGAAGTTCTGGCAGGACCCCTTGGACAGAACACCACATATACCCATCGAGCGACATTCGGTCCGCCCAACCGATTTGCGATCCATCTTATTCGCAAAATCACATAAAGACGATTGTAAGTTTGACCCAGCCTCCTGCACAGTTGCGGCATGGGCCGCAATTAGCAAACGTCTCCACATAGACACCCCATATGACTCCCAGGCCCCTCTGTGGAACTTCCCAGGCATCATGCCGACATACGACATGGCCATCCAGAAAAACTGGCTCCCCGAGTACGATCTCACAATGAAAACCATGTTCCCAAACGGTAAATCTGTAACCCCTGAAGACTTTGCAGACTCAGTTGGAAGAAACCAACTGGTCACCCTACAATTCCACCGTATGAAAGCAGCGTTCAAAGAATGCTGGCCAACATTCCCAGATGAACCCCCCGAACATGAAGTCTACCAGTCATTGTACTCTCATGCGGGCACTGGGGTATCCAAATTATACGATATAGTTCAGGCTCACACGAGGTCAATGAACACCGTCAAGACCTCGTGGGAGAAGGACATGGGCCTCACAATCGAGACAGGGAAATGGTCCAGATACTGTCTCCTATCTAAGAAGATTTCACTGAACGCAGGCCTAAGACTAATACAATTCAAGATCCTGAATAAACTACACTTTACCACTGCAAAAATGGCAAAATTCTACAATGCTATATCCGACAGCTTCCCGAAATGCCATGCCCCAGGTGTGGACTTGTTTCATATGTATTGGGCTAGCCCTCTGATAGCCGGTTTCTGGCGCACAGTGGCTAATATCCTGGAGGAAATAACACAAATTCCTGCACACCTCAACCCTCCTAAATATCTGTTTGGCGACATCAGAAAGGTTCTGGAAAAAACGAGGAGACTGTTTAACGTCGCCTGCGCAGTAGCAAAGAAATGCATCCTTCAGAAATGGAAGAGCAGTCAGGCTCCTACAGCAGAACAGTTCCTTGCAACGTTGACTTATGTAAATGAATGTGAAGAACATTATGTGGGTATGCTGCCTGCTCCATGCAAACCAATAGACATTTGGGCCCTGTTCAGGGCATACTTAGACGATACCTCAACAGACATTGAAAACTCTGATAGCGAAAGTACGGATGATACACCATGCCAAACTGTAAGCTAAATGTAATTTCACACTGTATGTTTCTGCGAAGATACGCAGCTGATGCAAAAGTCTGTAATGGGATCGGGTTATCAATTTGTAACATAATTTCGTGCTATGTAGATGAGAATTACGGCGAGTGCACTGTGACATGCAAACCAAAATAAAGTTCTTAAAAAAAAAACGTGAAATAGAATTGGTGAGCGGGAAAGATCCCTTGAAGGCTCACCAAGCACTGTTGGTCGGTCAGGATAGTGTAGATTCCGATTGAACATGATAGATGGAGTGCCGTAAACAGGTTATATGTACGATTTGAAGGGTGCTCTTCCAATTCCCAAAACAATCAAGCAGCACATCATGATCCACAGTCTCAAATTCTGCTGAGAGGCAAATTAGTATAAGTGCCCCTGCCTCACATGGGTTGTCCATTGAGAGAAGTTGTTCCCTAATACTCAGTAGGGTTGTTTCTATGATACAATGTAGTCTGAAAGTTACTCAGCAGGTCATTTGATTCCACGTGACAGGGTAGCTGTGGCTACTGTTGCCATCAGTTTAGCGAGTCTTAGCTATCTGTAAGGTAGGATGCAAGGATGCTTTCCCTAGTTTTAAGTGTTTATTATTTTGGGACAACTCCTATAGAAAGGGAGACATTGATGACTTTTGTGATTGTGAGGTGGGCAGAGGACAGGAAGGACAAAGTTAATGATCTTCATATTACACCCCTCAAAAATATCCTAGCCTCCACCTGTGCAGGTAGTGTCGCACTCACAATCCTCAACCACTCACTTACATCAGGATCTTTCCCGAAAGCCCTAAAAACCTCCTACGTCAAAACCCATCCTCAGAAAACGGACACTCGACCCACTTCTCCCCAGAACTACCGCCCTATCTCCAACACACGGTTCATCACCAAACGTATGGACCGCGCGGCATACACACAGCTTGGCCACTTTGCTGAAGCCAACTACGTGCTAGACCCTACACAATCAGGCTTCAGGTCACTCAGGGGAACAGAATCTTCCCTAGTCTCCATTTGGGACGACATAAAAAGAACAGCCAATGCAGAAGGCTGTGCAGTATTCATCCTGCTGGATCTCTCTGCAGCCTTCAACACCATTGATTACTCTATTCTACTAGACAGGCTAAAAACACTAGGAATCAAAAACACAACCATCTCATGGATCTCCTCCTTTATCTCAAATCGATTACAAATCCAGCACCTCTACCAGTATTCTTCCACATCGTGACCAGTAAGGAAAGGTGTCCCACAAGGACCTATCTCCCCTAATTTTCAACTTCTACCTAAAACTCCTGCCCGCAATCGTCCGTTCATACAATACAATCTTACCTGCTAGAACTACACAGATGACACACAGATCATCCTCAAAATCCCAAAATCTCAAGGCTCTGGCAGTCCGGACATGTCGTCCTGCCTCTCTGATATTGACCACTGGATGACGACTAACCACCTCATCCTCAACCCGTGGAAAACTGAAATCCTAGTCCTTGGGAAATCTGCCCTCCTCCCCCAACCGATTCCGTGGCCTCAAGCCCTAGGACAAGCACCGGCAATCTCCAACGTGGTAAAAAACTTGGGATGCACAATGGACTAAGACCTATCCCTCACCCAACACAACACTACCTTATCTAAAACCTGCTTCTTCCATCTACGGATTCTCTGATGTATCTTCCCATACCTGACCTATCCCCACCGCTTCTCTGCCATCAACCCGATCATCCTTTCCGCCTAGATTATGCAAACAGCCTCTACCTAGGCACTCCGACATTGCAACTAAGGAAACTCCATAGAATCCAAAATGCGTCAGCACGCCTGCTCATTAACCTATTCGGCAGAGACCATTAGCCGCATACTAAAAGTCCTCCACTGGCTCCCAATTGGTCGACGCACTACCTTTAAAGCCATGTGCATCACCCACCAAGTCCTCCACAACACCTGGACCAGATTTCCTTTGAGAAAAAATGGTGCCCTACCCGCCCTAAAAGAATCTCAGATCTCACACAGCATTTCGCCTAGTGGTCCCAACTCACAACTCTTCAAGGCTGGGCAGATCCTCCTCCGTCTAAGCGCCAGTCGTCTGAAACTCTCTACCCCTACACATTCGCAACACTGAAAACCATATGAAATTCAGAAAGGCCCTACAATCCTGGCTCTTCCCATAATAGCCCCCTGAATCCCTCCTACAATCCTGGCTCTTCCCATAATAGCCCCCTGAATCCCTCCTCCCCTCGAAACCACACCTCCGAACCAAGTTTGGGCCAGCCAACCAGGACAGCACACCCTTACACCAATTACACCACATGGCCGGCAGCATTCGCAGCGGCTCACCTGGCATACTGTCCCCCATACACAATAACATCAAATATCTAACAAATACACCAGGGACGCCAGCAGCCCTCGCTGTGACACAACGCAATAAACTCAAGCACCTCCGCCCATACCCTCACACCTGAGAGACGTTCACCGAGCGAGCGCCAATCATCTGGAACTCCATAACCCTACACATTTGCAACACTGAAAACCATCTCGAATTCAGAAAGGCCCTAAAAACCCTGGCTTTTCCCAATATCCCCCTGAACCCTTGTTCCTCGAAACTACACTGCCGTACCCAACATCCCATTACTCCAATTACAACACAGTGGCCGGCAGCTTTCGCAGCGGCTCACCTGACAAACTTTCACCCCATCCACAACAACATTCCTACCTGACAAATAGACCAGTGAAGCCAGTAGCCTACCGAAAATAAACAAACTTACGCCCACCGCCCCCCCAGACCCACGCACTAGAGAGACCACCAGTAATGAGACAAATAGACCAGGTTAGCAAGCAGCCCTCGCTGAGGCACACCGCAACAAACTCACCCACACTCACCGCCTGCTCAGACCCTCACACTAGAGATACCATGAACAATGAGACCATGCCATCCACGCTGGACAAAGATCACTCCAGTTGAACATCTCCGAAGACTACGGTACGTATAAGCTTGAAGAATACGGTACATATACCTTACACCACATCTTTGGACACAGGCACGGCCCACCATCTATGCATCATAGAATGTAGCTATGGCTATGCTTTCTAGTCTAGCAGCATATATAGTCGTCTACACTGAAACACCTGACGTACCTCCAACACCTCTGGCACTAGCATACAGCGACTACCAACTAAAGAAAATTTGGTATAGCTGGCCACACATCGACTCTCCCAACAATAGCACTCTATCGCAAACAATCAACAGTGCCCACCCACATGCCTGGCCTCCTTTGGGTAGCTTAGCCAAGCCTAGCCAGCCACCCAAGTCCTAGACCGTCGAAAAATGTACATGCATCTCCCAATCTAAACTTTTTAGAATTTTCCAGCACATTCACAACGGTCACCGAGGGCGTTCCAACCACAAAGCGCATTGGGGCCATACAAATGGGGAAAGAGCACTATATAATGAACCAAATACAATACAATACAATACAATATATCGGTTGGAAACAATTTTAATTTTAAAGTGGCTGCAATTGTTTGGAGGTCAGCTTTGTCACTGTGCAAGTACACCCTGAGATACTGGACAAGATCATGATCGTAATGCTTCCCCGCTAGAAGAAAATCGTATTGATGAGCAAAGATATCAGGCTGTCACAGATATCGGTAGCAGAGGGGAGCTGCCCATTCTTTATACATAAATGCCATTTGGTGTAATTCTGGGCATCAATGAGGCAAATCTTGGCACGAGGGCAAGCAGCTTTATAACCATGCTGGTGGTTGTGACATGCAGTGGGATCAGCCACAGGTTGTGTTGGGATTCTGTGTTTTTTAAGTGTACAGCCTTTACCTTCGAGTTGAGGGAGGTCATCTGTGGATGAGTAGTTTGTCTAGTGGCTGCATTTCGATGTCCAGGTCTTTAATGGGGCCCGCTTAGCGATGGCATTTGTGGCTTCTTTCTACGAGTGCCTGGTGTGCTCCCAAGGTTAGGACTCTCAATATGAATAAGTGTTTGGGTGTAGGCTCCTACTATGGCGATTGGGGCTGAGAGCAGAGCATATCCCTTATGAGGAGGCCGATGAGCGGCTGATCCCACCAGTACACACGTTGAGTTATATGGACGTCAGTTCTGAGAGAGGAAATGCCCCCCAAAGTGACTTGGTGTTTCCATATGTTGGTTTTATGTACAGTTCTGGTACTACTTGATTATTTCCTTAAAAATGGTATTTACAAATTGGTTAGCTTGAAAGTAAGGATAATGTAAACAGCGTTCTATATCTCCATTGCTCTCCTTTGTCTTAGACAAGACAAAGCTCAAACGCTTGATACTATTTCAGAACCTTATTTTTGCACTTGTCACATAATATTAAATTTAAAGAAAAGTTGATATGTTAGTGTGCTGCTTATTATTGGCTAATAACGTTCATGAAATTATAATGAGGTGACATAATCCCAAGCACACGAAATATACCAGCACAGAGTCGGACTGGCACACGAAATAGCCCGGACACCCAAAGAAAAGTGGCCCATGCCTCGCCTGAAAAAAAGTGTCCCTCAAGCCATCATCCGTGAATTCCGTCAATTCACAACTTTACAGAAAATTGTACTTATGGAGGGTTCATGTGTCTGTTGCATGTTATGTTTTGTGTAAACGCTTGAGAAAGTGATAACATTTCTTTTGTTCTTTTCTAAAAAAAAAAACCATCATCATCACATAGCTAAATAATTATTTTGCAGAACTAGACTCAAGGCACGTCTACTCGTTGCCACCAGTAGGGAAAATAGAGTTGCATTTAATAAGCAGTACAGCCAAATGATGACACCGGAAAGTACCTTGCCAGTTGTATTTATACTCAAATGTTACATTACAACACAACTTATAAAATATCATAACTTTGCATACAGTTCTGTGACAGGGTCCACAGCTCCGAGGCACACGAGTGGCATGAACCAACCACCCCCACTGCGGTTTTGGGACCTGCTACAAGTCAATGTTTATACAGGGCCATGCAACCCCAGAAGGGAAGGAGGGTTAGGGTCACAATGGTTGGATCATTGCGCCTTCAAACACTTGTGTATAGGCACGTTATAAATGCCATATCATATCATATCGTAGGAAGGGGGGAAGCAGGGAAACCGGAATTAGGTTTAGGGAGAGGTTATGGATAGGTTCGGGATGTTAGTGTAAGGTTTTGACCACTGCACACGCTTCCAGACAGCTGTTACACTCATAGAAACACATGTCCCTGCTTCTGACTCTACACCCATATACATTATCACTATAGCAGTATACAAAGGCACTGCAACCTAATACACACACATGAGGTAGTACAGCACTTAGCTTAGGTTAGTTGTCACCAAGAGTGTCCCTTGTTATTTCCTGCAATTTCGTTGTGCCAGGATGTACCCTGTAATTTTTGTGCCCCTTTCTTTGTGTTTTATCACAGGTTATATTTATAAAGATGTTATGTGCTTGTCAAACTGCTGAATGACAAATAAATGCTTCTGTTGTGCTGACAGCAGTTATCAGGAAATTAAACTGGGTTCATGGGTGACAACATTGATTTTCAACACAGGGGCAGAAATACCCCCACCTCTGCCCTGAATCTAAGAAAGCGACCAGCCCAACCCATGCCCTGGCCAAACACATTTTATAGCACCAGTGTTTGATAAGGAATTGCACAAAGTCATACGATTAGCAACCAGTTTTTAATGCATAACATCTCAGCAACAATCTCTTAACCTGCTGAGCTATCCCATTAGCCTGCTACTGTAGAACGTGCCTATGGATCCCTTAATGTACTCAAAATCACTGCATTACCAACAGTATTTTGGGTGCACCACTGCCTCAGAAGTGATTTAAAGTGGAATTGATGTACAGTGTGGAGTTTGGAAAGAAGGAGGATGAAAGAAGTTTCCCCATTTTAAAAACTATTGTTTTGAGCACCTCGGCCCCCTCCTCCAAACACCACCCCCACCATGGCCCTTGTGCGATCCCCCATTACATTTTTTCATTTTCCACCAGTGAGTACCAGGCCAAAGGCACTTACAATGTGGGCCACATTTTTGGCCAGTATGGGCCAGTAACAGTTTAATGAGTTATTTCACCATACGGCTAGTGGTTTTGACCATTGTTGCTGAATCAATAATCCTTACATTGCACAATTTACATTACGTTTTATCAAAAATCCCCCCTTGGTACTATTCAAACTGTCAGTCACAAAAGGAATGAATTACTATTTGCAACTGGGCCACTTTTTCGTTGGTGCCCGAGATAATTGTATGACCAGCCCAGTCCGACCCTCCCCCTGTCCCTGTAGTCATCTGTTGTCGACAATCTATCCTGAATCACCCACCCAGGCTCAGGCCCACACTTACTTGCCGGTGACACAGGGTCAAACAATGTCGACTCGAGTCGACATGTCGACGAGGAGAGTGCGTGCCAGTCAGCCCAGGCCTGGCCCAGTGGTGGTGGACTCGGGCCCCCGGCCTGGGTATCAGTGTGCGTGTGGGCCAGTAGTGTGGTGAACCACTGGCTCAAGAGTCCTGCCACGGCACTGTCGGCACAGTCTACAGGTAGGCAGCCGCCGGTGCCAGGCACCGTCCTGACCCCAATGCCAAGGCATTGAAGGCAAGCAAGCCAAAGTAAATCAAGTGGTGGTGCCGGTGGCGACTCGAGTCAACGGCTCCTCTCCTCCGGCTCCGACTATAGCTGCTGCCTGCTGCTGACACTGAGTGGCCTCCTGAGAGCGAACTAGTGAGAACACTGCTGTTGCCTCCCAAATTAAAAAGCCGGCCAGGCCCAGCCAATCGCCCACCCCACCCCCACTGACTCGAGAGACGTTGTGACCTCTGTCTCTTCAGTCTCCTGCTCCAGGCCGCAGAGTCCTCCCATGTACAGCTCAATTGGAAGTTACTGCCTCATATGTTTGGTACAAGTTCACAATGGCATATGCCTGGGCTAGGCGCTAACATCTCTTGGGTCTGCACTCTGCGGCTCCTCAAATGGTTTTGACTACGAATCCCATGATCCCTCACCATTGATTAAAATGCCTAGGAATGACGGGAGATGTAGTTCTAAACCTCTGTAAAGGCTGCAGACTCCTCGCATAGGAGTTCCCAGGTCATGTCAGAGGGCATGATCCTTTCTCTCACTACAAAGACCCCAAAAAACGACATGTCCTTGAATGATCTGACTCCTTCAGTATGTATGATCCCACATAAACACATGTCACATGATGCCCTATATTTATCCTGGTGTGAAGCAACGATTGAACTCTGTCACCGAATGCAACTGAGCCTTGTAACAAGACTGCATGCCATAGCAGGCCCTCTACCTTACTTGTACTCTCATTCTGTTCATAGTGGCCTCGAGAGAATCCATGAAAAACATGCATGTACCTACTAAAATCCTTCTGTTCTGCCAATTCCTTTCCGTGCGGCATCAGATGATCCTGCACTGCTGCAGAAACACCCCATCCCATAGTTGATTAGCATTCCAACACTTGCAGAAAGAGCTGATTCCAGATGAATGTTGCATTTTTTCTGTTGACTTAAAATAGCAGGCTCAATCCGTTAGAATCAATGGGGCAGTGGCATCCTCCCCTGACAATTTAATTTGCTCCCCTGAAGTCTTGTTAAAAATAAGCACTGGTAAAGCCAACTGTTTTGAGCATTTGCCAGGAACTGCTATTGACTGCCCAAGTACTCGCACCATTTTGCAACTGCTACCATCAATGGCCAGTTAATACATGACAACAGTGCCAGGAAAATGTCTTTATCATGCCTACACAAAAGCCCAAACTGTTAGCATTGCTAAGGCTTGTTTATTATATTTAGGGTCATGTAACAAAACAACTATGATCTGTCCCATTGGTTGGTGATTGTTTCCAGCCAGCGGTAAATTCCCATCTGGAGTGGCTGGTCAGAAAGAAATCCCAGTCTGCCTGAGTGGGCGGCCTGGCTGGCTATTTCCTCAAACCAGTTCAGCACACTGCGTGATGCAATATCTCTGCCTTTTGGAGTGAAAGGAGGCCACTGTCATCACCCCACGCATCACATGTGTTGGCCGACGATCATGTTATGTTAATGGATATTTATACTACGCAGATCTGAAAGTTAAGAGGGTAGGATCGGTTAGTAGGGTGTAGAGGGATAAAGGTGGGAACGAGATTTGTGATGTTCTGTTGGCAGCTTCATTTCGGTTAGCACCGTTTACTGAGCATGGGTGCAGTTTCCGGATCTGTGGGCTCCCATGTGCTGTTGTGAGAGACTATGTGTGGTTTGTTTTGTTGTTGCAGTGTAGTGACGGGTTTGCGGTGCAGGACAGAGTGGTTGTGTTTGTTTTAGGGTTTGAGCGGCGTGTGGCGAGAGTTGAGGTTTTAGCACATGGGTTAGTGGGTTATCTCGTTCTATCGGGCATCTGTGTTCGGTGTCTTTGGCCTTGCTGTCTGCTGGAACATTCCTCTTTGGTTCATTCACCTGGTTCTGCGCGAGCCGGTGGCCTATTTCTGAGGCTGTCTTGTTATCCATGGGCGGGACAGGAGGTGAGGTTGTAAGAGGGCTCTGCCTACCATCGTCTCCCTGAGCTCCTAGGGTGTGGTCCCCTCCCTATGAATTCTAAGCGCTCCATGTCCTGTCGGGTGTTGGTGTTTAATGCTCCTTCATCTCTAGCAACGGTCCCTGTCCCTTGGGCTTTGCCTGGCGTAGGGGTTTTGCCTGGGAGCGGGAGGTCGTGTTTAAACAAAAAAGAATGTTATTACCCTTTTTTCCGTTGATTCCTTCTGGTTCTGTGCTGAAGAGCCAGGTTTGAGTAGTTTCCTGAATTTTAGGTGGTGCTTTGTATTTCATATGGCTTTCGGGAGGGTGTTCCAAGTTTTTGCTGCCAGGTGAGAGAAGGAGGATTCCCCTAGCTTTTTCCTTGTGTGAGGTTTTGGTTCTAGGCGGAGGTTGTTGCTTGATCTGCGTTTCTTGTCGGTTGGTGAATCATTATTTTCTTTTGTAGGAATTCTACGTTATGCACATTGTTTTGAACGTGATTCATTGCTTGATTGGAAGCCAGTGTAGCATTTTTAGCGCTGGGGTGATGTGGTCTCTTCATGATAGTTTGAGGAGTAGTCTGGCCGCTGCATTTTAGATACATTGCAGATTCTTCAGTAGGTGTTACAGCATTCCGAGGTAGAGGCTGTTGGCATAGACAATTCTTGACATTATGAGGGTGATGATTGTCAGTGTCTTATAGGTGAAGGACAGGAATGGTAGGATTTTATTTTTACTTGGTGTATGAGGAAAAAATCATTTCTTGAGTATTGCATTTACTTATGGTTCTACTGTTAGCACATTGTGCATTAGGATTCCAAGGTTTTTCACTCTTTTTGATGTTCTAGGTGCTGCTTCTAGTTCTATGGACCATGGATTATAATTGTTATTTTCCAGGTTTTTGGATATAATCATGATTTCTGTCTTGCCTGGGTATTTGGGTTCACCCAGTCATAGAATTCTCCTAGCGTTGCGTTCTCTTCTTGTGTATCTTCAATTTTATAGATGATTTGTGTGTTGTCTGCATAGTTGTAGCCCGTAAGGTTGTGTTTTTTGATAATCTTGATTGGCGGAGCCAGGTAGATGTGGAAGAACAGTGGGGATAGGGATGAGCCTTGTGGTACTCCACAGTAGGCGTCCCGTGGAGCGGATTTGAAGGGTCTTATCCAGACAGTTTCTGTTCTATTTGCTAGGAATTATTTTATCCAGAGTAGGGCTAAATCTGTTATTCCTTTTTCTTCTATTCTCTTGATGAGGATGCCATGGCTGACTGCGTCGAACGCTGCAGAGAGGTTGAGTAGTATTAGGGCAGATTTGGCGTCAGAGTCTGCGTTTGTCTTTAGGTCATTCCAAATAGATAGGAGTGCCGTTTCTGTTCCTCTCGCGGCTCATTCATATAATATGGGCCTTTTTTTCTTGTATTTCTTTCCAATGTTTTGCACAGCACCAGTATTACAGCTTCGGCCACTTTCAGAGTGCTCTGAGACCCTGGGAATGGCAAGAGACTGTCAGTTGGGGGTGCTGGGACAACAAATGTTGGGTGCAATTAATGGGAATTCAGCCCCCGGATTTTTGAGAAATATTTTTGCCAATGAAAGCGAGTACTTTTTATACACAAGTATTAGTAATAGTTTTACTTAAAATAACACTGCCTTTGCCTTAAGAGATTAACAGCGCCCGCCAAAAACAAAAGCACAAGGCTCCTCTGTGGTTTGCACCCATATAGTTTGAGGCACATGTATTGCCTTAGACTACATCAGTGTGTGTTCACCTCAAGCACGCAGTACTACAGGGGGCAGAGATAATCATTTAGTTGTGGGCAGGTGTGTTGCTAGGTCTGAAAAAGATCTGGGGCTACGTTAATGTTGGGACTGTTGCGACTCGGGGGTAGCTAGCCTTTTGGTTGAAGCGCCTGAGCTTCTATCCAAGGCTACAACCAAAAGACCCAGCGCTACCTCTTCTTAAGAAACCATCTGCCGACCCTTCCTGCCTGGCTAACTATCGTCCAATCTCCATCACTCCTTTATTGGGCAAACCCCTGGAAAAACTGTTCATCTCCCAGCTTAATCTTCACTCTGAATCTGTTGGCTGTCTCCATGACCATCTGTCTGGCTTCAGAGCTACCAGAAGCACGGAAACTGCTCTCCTGAACATCCGTGAAGACCTGCTCTCTAACCTCGATTCCAACACCGCCTGTGTCCTCATCTTACTCGATCTCTCTTCTGCCTTTGACATGGTCAACAATGCCATCCTGCTCAACCGTATCTGTGATAACCTTTGTATCGCTGATCAGGCCCTGGCTTGGCTGACCTCCTTCCTCTCCGATCGACCCTCCCAGGTCCAACTTGGGTCCTTCCTCTCCTCTATCTCTTTCTCTGCCTGTGGTGTTCCCCAGGGGTCTAACCTCTCTCCCTGGCTGTTCAACAAATACCTGGCACTTCTTGCCCACCGCATAGCGACTCTCTCCCCCAACTTTCAGTGCTATGCGGCTGACACTCAGCTCATTTTCAAGCTCCCTTCAGCCACCTCTTCTCCTTCTCTCATCTCTGACTGTCCGCCATCCAGGAGTGGTGTGCCGCCAATGATCTCTGTCTTAATGCCAGTAAGTGTCACGGCTCGCTCCCTTCGCTCCCGTTCCCGCCACTTGGGGGCATGTTTTGGGGTTTATTCCCTACTGGACATTTCCTCCGAACCTTATGCTACAATGTCCTGATGAATTGGGAGCGCTAAAACCTTATTTCCCAAATTACTTCCCTTCCGGATCCATTCCAGGTTTTTGGCAGCCAGCATGCTACTTTAATCAAATGACTATGCTTCCCAGAATGCCTGGCTCACTGCTTCACCTCCTCCCTTGCAGGACAAGGCTGGGTGGAGGATAGGCAACACCTGTGGCTGCAGGTGCAGCAGGCGGCACGCCTGAGGGGTGTGCTCATTAAGCAGCTTTAAAAGCCTCAGTTTGCTTCAGTCCAGCGCTGGTCATTGTTGCTGTGTTCCTGTTGTGACTGGTCCCTTGTTCCTTGTTCCTAGCTTTTGTGCCTAGTACCTAGTTCCTGTTCCTTGTTCCTAGCTTTTGTGCCTAGTGCCCAGTTCCTGTTTCTTGTTCCTCTGCCCTGGATTTCGGATTCTTGTGCTTAATTGATTTCTGCTCACTGGATTTCCCTTTCTGTCTTCCTCTGTCTGCAGGCAGCCTGTCTCTGTGCTTTACCCTTTGATGCTGCCCAATTCGCCTGTGTTTTCTGTTTCTTTGTTACTGTCCTTTGTTACTGAAAAACCTGATGCTTTAGTCTTTCCCTTTATAGATTTAGCTTCCTGCCTCAAGGTTTCCTTTTGTGATATCATTTTCCCTGCCCCTGATCCTTACTTTCTATTGGGATCCATTCCATGTTTTCCATCTCACTTCTGCATTCATTTCCCATGGATTATTAGGTGTGGGTGTTATTGTAACTAGTCCCAGTGTAAATGCCCTTTTGTTTCCTCACTATTTTATATCACTATTTCTACTCGCCCCTTGACTAGGGTCTTATGTATTTAGTTTCCTCCACCCATTGCTGTTATAGCCTTCAGGTTTCCTGTTTGATCAACTGGGTTCGTGAGTTTACTGACATTCAAGTGGTCTTTCCGGTCCTCGTGAGTACAGTTTCTAAGTTCCTTATTCTGTATCATCCAGAGTGTCCGCTCACAGATCCTGTCCTTGCTTGCCCTCTACGTGGGTTTAGCGCTGTCAGTATCTGTAATAGCATAGTGGGTAAGGAGTTTGCCGACTTTCCTTTCAGTCATAAGGAGGTTCTAAGTGCTTACCCCACATTCCTTTTCATATATAGGTATTATTGTTTCTCCTGGGTTTTAGTATACACAAGTCTTGGGTTTTGTATGCACATATTTAGATTCAAAGTTGTACACTGAGATTCCGTACACATTGCCTTCTTCCTTTCTTAACAGTAAGACCGAAATGCTCCTCATCGGCACACCTGCTCCCTCCTTTCCTGTCACTCTCTGGCCAGCCTCTCTTGGCCCTCTTCCTGCTCCCACCTGTGAGGCTAAAAACCTTGGTGTCCTCTTTGACTCCACACTTTCCTTCTCTCCTCACATCTCCGGCATCTCTAAGAAGTCACACTACCAGCTGCACCTCCTCAGAGGTATTCTTCCTTTCCTCTCCTTCCCCAGACGCTCACTGTCTCCAGAGCTCTGGTTCTCTCTAGGCTGGACTACTGCAACAGCCTATTTCTAAATCAGCCTGCCTCTTTTCTCCACCCCGTGCAACTCATCCAAAACAGGACTGCAAAAGTGTCCTTGCCCTCAAGCCCAGGGATCGTATCTCTCCAGGGCTGAAATCTCTGCATTGGCTCCCAGTGGCGATGAGGATTAAGTTCAAAACCCTCTGCATTGTCCACAAGGCCTTCTGGGGCCTGGGACCTCAATACCTTCAACTCTCTCTTCCTAAATATCTTCCTTCCCGAGCTCTTCGCTCATCCGCCTCCAATTCCCTCAGGATTAGTCGCTTCTCCAAACAGTGAGTTGGTCTTCTGTTGGGGCCTCCCTCTGGAATAGCCTCCCTGCCTCTTTGAAACTTGAGCAGAACCATCTCCGGTTCTGTTAGCACCTCAAGACCTTCCTCTTTGCTTCTGCTTTCTCTCCCCCTCTCCGCTACTGATCTCCTGGCTGAATCTTAAACTGCACCGGTTACCTGGCCACCCTCTGATCTCGGGCCCAGGTCCCTTTTTAGACAGAATCCTATGCAGTGCTCTTAGCTACCACTGCACAGAGTTAAGACTACAAGTGGTAATACAAGTTCACCTTTGGTACAAGCCTGTACTACACAGAAAGAGTGGTAGCAGTGATTGAGCAGCCAGACCTATCTCAAGAACAAATGAGCAGTAGTAGAGATTACACAAAGGACTACAATTACTGTGACTCAAGCAAACACTGACTCAAGGTTTCTGGTTAAAAAATATAAGTACATTTATTTTTAAACCATCTGTTCACAAAACACTTCACTTCTAGTAAAATAAAAAACACACTTCAAATACACTACACACAACCAATTTCCCTTGGGCAGAACAATTCAAGGTAAGTACCTTAGGATTTGACAGACCGGTGTTATGAAACAAAAGACGTAACCGGCAATAAATATGCAATCACTTTTTGACAGTAATGACAGTTTGGTCTTACTAAAGATACGCGTACCCGCGGGAAGAAATGTAACTGTAGTCAAACACACTTAGCACATGAATTAACACGAGAGTTGGGGATAAAAATCATAGGCAATACTTTTGTCAAGGCAGAGAGAATCAGAGGGCACCTTCTAACATGAAGATAAAAGTCAATAGGCCTGCGCTAGTGTCAAGTGGAACAGGGTTCCTGTTGCCGAGGATCACACAGTTAGAACAGTTCACGATTCAAGATTGCCAGGAGTACTTGGATATTGTCAGAAGAGGAGGAAAAGTTAGAAGAGGGAAGGAAGAAAAGGACAAGCCTTTGGTGAGGAAGAAGGGTTCACCCCAATTCCTCCAAGTCAGACACAGTACCTTATTCATTGCAAAACGCTAGTGCCACGGCAGTTGGTCCTGGTAGTTTCCTGCAGACTCATGGTTCCTGAAGCTTCAGTCGTGGAAACAAGGAGGAGGACGTCTGGAGTGATCTGCACTACCCAGGGACGAGGCCAGCAGCAGCGACGGTGAATAAAAGGTGCGCTCCTTTAAAACAGGAGAGGCTCTTCAGATGGCTATCCGGACCACTACAGCAGTGTGTAGTGATTTCGACCACGAAGAGGATCCCCTGGCTGAGGAAGGTGAGCTGGTTGACCCCACTAGGCTCAAGGGAAGAAGACTCCGGACTGGATCTTTTCTGGTCGTTGAAGGGTAGATAGCTCAGGACTGCAGCAGGGCTTCACCGGGACTCGGGGGTGCAGCAGTCGTCGTCTTCTTTGCTTCTCTTTGGTTCCTTAAAGTTCCAGTGGCGACTCTGACTTCCAGCCCAAGAGTCCTGCCTTACATGCAAAAATCCCCCATTCACACAGCCTGGCTGACAATCACTCAGCAGGGGGGTTGTCTGGCCCGGACAACCACCTCGGCCAATCATCACAAAGTGCGACTTGGGTCTCCAAGGACACCCTGTGCAGGGGGTGACTACACCCCTCCCTCACATTCTGACCACCTAGACACCCTTACTACACCCCTCATTCACATTCAGCCCACCTAGATAAGCCCGCCAAAAGACGGTGAACAAAGAAGGCAAACCTGCCGCGCAAAGTAAAACACAAGAAGGACTTTAAAAAAAGAAATGGCGACTATACCCGACCGGAGCCGAAATAAAAAGTATTTGGGCAAGCGGGTTTAAGTTCGAGGCTACCACAATAGCCTGGAACAGTACCACGTTTATATAGTATAATCGCGGTAGAAAAGTTAGGGTAGATACCACTGCCACCGGCCAAGTCTAAATGTTAAAAGAGCAAAACAAAACTCAGAGAGGCACAGACAAAAAGGGGTAGGAATTAACCCTTTCCAATACTCCAAGTAAGATGTGGTCTACTGGGTCTGTAGTTTTAAAGTGACTATATAAAGTTAATGGCAACTTTACATGTTTCTGGGGGACAGTAGTCCGCCCCAGAAAAATGGAGTCAGTGGGAAGTCTAAAAGACAACCCTGTGTCACTGCACTGAAGGTGCTGTGTAACACACACAAAAAGTGGGGCTCGTGGAGTGGTGTGCTCCAGAGCCCAAGATCACACAAACAGTAGAAATACACATGGCAAAACACATGTAAGAGTGGGAAAAAGGCTCACACTCTTACCTGGTGGAAAAAAATAAACCCCAGAAATCCAGCAAAGCTGCTGAGGGACTCACTAGGTGAGAGAAATTAGTCATAAATGAGAATTCTCACTAACATCCCTCCCCGCCAGTTGCACACCTGCACTGCCCCCTGGCAACCCTGCACTCGGGGACTGTTTCTGTATTCCTACAGCCCCTACTAGCACTTAACATGTGATGTCGCACTTACCTTTACACTTTCCACCTGCTGACGGCACTTTTTATTTATTGTCTTTATTTATTTTACTGTCATCCTATGTACTGCACTGTCCCCTACCCCCCTGCACTTTCCCACTTCCCCCTCCCATGCACTTGCGCGATCTGAATCACACCTGGTCTAGTAGGATCGCTGTCTGTCTTCCCTGTTTCCCCTCCCTTGCCTCGTCGCGCCTTGAAACACTTGTGTATAGGCGCGTTATAAATGCCATATCATATCATATAGCCCCCTTATCCCCCCTAGCAACGCCTCTGGTTACGGGGATAATTGGGTACTGTGTTAAAAGTGGGAGGATTGGTTTTGTGTGCAGGCAGGTGACTGTAGATTATCCAGCTTAATGGGGTGGGCATGAGTGTTTTTCGGCGACGAAGGGCCTCCAACCGTGAATTCGCGCCCCGTCAGAGAAAAAGTGCAGACGTACAGGAGGATGAAGTGGTTTGCAAGACCACACAATTTGAGGTAATTTGGAAGCCGGTACCGGAACGCGGCTCGTCAGGTGAGGTGGGTTGCAATTTCATCGCTAGGCCGCACATATACATACATATATGGGAGACCTATATTCTAGATGACCTACGATGGTGGATAAAGCCTTCCTCCATGTGTCAGGTAAAAAAGGCAATTGCACGATTGTTTTGGAGCAAGTAAACTTCAGTCGCTTCTTGTAAGGCTCGTGACACTTCCCCTTTAAGCGTGGTGTTCGAGCAGTGGTTTTATTTTTTCAAATGAAAGAAAATAAATGTCCTTTTTCCTGTAGATAAATGTTTTGGCCTTGGCAACCCATTTAGTATCCATTAGGCCCTGAAGCCTCTTACTGTGCTGTTTTAATAGCTTGGTCTCGCGCTGCAGTTAAAAGAATTTCCAAGAGGCGGATTGGGTTATAGGCCAGCCTGATGAAAACCGTGGAATCCTTGACAGAGGGTGGTGTCAGCTTCACTTCTGTCATGGGCCCTTTTAGGCGGGCTGTCATTGTTTCTCTTTTTTTTGTCCATTTGTGTGACATTCAGAATAGCCGTCTTGCCAAAGACCTCTCCACTCGGCCAATAGGAAGACCCAGCTAGGGAACGGACACATGTCACTTATTCCAGATAACGGTGGCCCTTTCGATGTGACTTACTTTTTTGCTGTTCAATTAAGTACATCCTTTTCATTCTAGCCACCTGTACAGATTGCAGGTTGTTGGTTTCAGGAGTACCACTAAAATAAATTGAGATCCTTGATTTTATTTTATGGTTTAAAGCGTTGCCCTAGCTCAAGAGCAGTAGAGTGCTTTACAGGGTATCGGTAGCCAGCGTTTGGGCTAGCGTCTTCTAATAGCAGTGTAGTACTGTAAGTTGCTGTCATTGTGTCAGTCAGTCTGTGCACCCATCCCAATTAGACCTTGGTCAGGTGTTGTTGAAAAAAACATCTTTACTCCAAAATCATGTAAAACAATAAAACAGAGCAATTTTTCACAGGTAATAATTTTCAATGTAATGAGCAATAAGGCCTAATAATGAACTGACCAAGATCTAGGAGGATTCATTTCAGGTAGGCATCCACTAGCAATGCTGATTCACTGCATTGCTAGAGAGAGAAACACTCAAATGCAAGAGGAAAGTAAGCACAACCACCCAGAGTCCCTCGGTCCTTACCTCTGGAGCACCTTGAACTCTCTCCTCTAAAGGCTGCACTCGGCCTGATCTCCCATGAGAGGGCCGAAAACCAGCATTTTCAAGCATGCCTATGACACTCGTTCAGCTGAAGAGGGAACTTCAGCAGTTCTTTCGTGAAGTGACCAGGCACCAGTGATGCCTCACAGATCATCATGTCTGTCGAGTCCTGTGCTGCGGATCATGAGGCCTCATAGCTCATCATACGGTCCACGTCTGCCGAGTCCTGTGCCGCGGATCATGATGCCTAACAGCTCATCATATGGTCCAGGTCTGCCGAGTCCTGTGGCGCGGATCATGATGCCTCACAGATAGATCATCATACGGTCCACGTCTGCCGAATCCTGTGCCGTGGATCATGATGCCTCACAGAGCATCATACGGTCCACGTCTGCCGAGTCCTGTGCTGCGGATCATGATGCCTCTCAGCTCATCATACAGTCCATGTCTGCCAAGTCCTGTGCTGCGGATCATGATGCCTCCGAGATCATCATACAGTCTCCACGTCTGCCTAGTCCTGTGCTGCGGATCATGATGCCTCCAAGATCATCATACAGTCCACGTCTGCTGAGTCCTTTGCTATAGATCATGGTGCCTCACAGATAATCATAAGAACCACATCTGCTGAGTCCCGTGCTGCGGATCATCCTTTTCACATCCCAGTTACCACCGGCTTCAGAATCAGGATCATCTTTGTGCTCCTGCAACCGAAGTGCTGTGAGTTTGCAGTATGGTGATATCTTTGTTTGCTTTGCTCTGTTGAATACATAGTCCTAAAGCGCTTCTTAAGGTCCTTCCACATGATTTGAGACACAGCAGAATCGCCACTTCTGGAAATGGCCTTAGGTAAATAGAGCGAGCATCGCCACACTACTGGGGCTCCCGGCCCTAGAGCCCTGAAGGAGCACACAACTCTAAAAGCCCTGATCTACAGGGAGGATAGCTGGGGGCCCTTGAGGAAACTTTCAAAGAAGGGCATGCTACACTTAGTCATTTCTGAGTGCAGTGCCATGTACCTGCTCAGCTCAGTTCCCTTAAGCAACCACGAATTTGATTAATAAGCCAGTAGCAATTGCAAACCAAATGACCAGGCCAGTTGCAGCCAAAAATTACATTGACAAACATGTAGGGCCAAAAATGAGCTGGATAGTGCGGGATCAACCACAGATTACACAGCTGTTTGGTTGTAGAGATGCGTCTGCTATGCCACCTAAGTTATATCTAGCTCTAAGTAGTATTGCCTTTCTGGCAGTTCTGAGAGCAGCTCACCAGGGCTCAGGTTTACAACCTAGGTTTTAAAATATAATATTGAATAAAGGGTCTCCTTTGTAGGTGAGTTGTATTCAATGGCTAGTATTATTTACACATGTGTTCCCATTCATGGGACGAGAAATCTCTTTTTGCGTGATTAAGAGATTATGGTGTGCTAGTAAATCAGGGACTTAACAGTTGTTACAATTCAGTTTAATGTGGCACAAGTTAGGTTAACAGCCCCATAGCTACCACAAATTAAATTATCGGCCTTTCGCAGCTACAGTTAACTGGTCGTTAGTGACCAACAATCTATTTAACAAGCTGGTAGTGAACACCAATAAAGGGAAAGTCTGGTGTCAACCCAAAAATTAAACAATTGCCTTCTTGTAGTCCAGACTGATAGTTATCTTGATGTAGTGATTCAGCTGAGACTATAGCAGACAGTAGCAGGTGAGGCAGGAACCATCTTGTGAGGGGGGTAAAGAAGGCAGAAGACCACAACCAAGGTCAATTGTCAAATGGAGGGGAACTTTATCCAACTTCCCATCGCCTGGTCGCCCAATGGGCATGGCTTTCTGGAGGTGAAAATCACTTCATCAACTATGATGTGATTTTAGGAAAATTGCTGCATACCCTGAGCCTCATACTTTCAATAAGTTATTTTAGTGCTGTAAATGGAAAATAAACGACTCTGGCAACCCCAAACCCCCTGAGGTTGGGGATTGGCTGGAGTCATGGCAGGCAAATACGTCTAACATAACACCCTTTTATAGAGATGGCACTACAAGTACACAAAATACATAATCAACCAATGTGAAAAAATAGAAATCGTTATAGAAACATGCAGAAAAACATAATAGAACTGCATTGTTTATCCCATATTGAAGGAAAGTGGAAGCCTTCAGTTACCAGCAGTATTGAAAGCCTAAAAAAATGGCCTCCCGGATTTGACAGACTATGAAGACTGAAAAAGCACAGTGAAAGAAAATGCATGATACTATCACGTGCTTGTAGTTATTGTTTCATAAGGCATGCGCCTTTATGCACTCATCCAATTTCCAATCATGCACCATCCACACTTCTTAAGGGATGTGCCAAAGACCATAGCCACATCTCATTATCCATTGGTTGCTGTGACTGCATCCACCAAACATTAATCACTTACACTCTTCTGTAACCAAGAGAATGGCTACATGAAATTGGCTAGACCCAGTTACCATATCCAACCACATACTTTGAAGGCCACCTGGGCCTTCTGATCAGGCCAATTCCCTGTCATGAGTTTGAGGTCGATAGAATGAGTTGGGTAATCATGCCACCCGTTACCAAAGCGTAAAAAAGGGAACTTAGTAGGTAGGAACTCTGGAGATTTTCCAGTAGGCCCCTGCTCCCTGCGCCTCTTTTTGTGTGGTAACCTATTTTATTTCCAAATGTTCCAATGGGAAAAGGGTTAGGCTGGCTGAACATATGTAATATGGGGCCACGTTGAAAGCCACCTCTGGGGATAGTCTCATTAATAGTTCATATATTTATTCACGTGCTATGTAGTGCACACGCGTAGTGTTCCTGAACTCCAAACATATACAACAGTAATTGCGCCACGATGGACGTTTTCCTTAGCATCACCTTCCAGCCCCTTTATTCTGAGGCAACCCCCCTCCTCGCTATTCGGCTGCAGGGGGGTGGCTATGCAAGCGAAGTATCTTTCTTCTGTCTCTGTAACTCCCTTTTAAGCTGCGGCAAAAAAAATCCAATTGCCTGACAAACAGCTGGAACGTGTTACCTTTATAGGATTCTGACACACTCCACAAGAGACACTTCTAAGTTCATGCACTCTGCACTCTCTTTGGTGTGGCCGGGAATATTGCTCAGTTCAAATGTCTGGCCTCTTAAAATAGCCGGCAGTGTGGTGGGAATTTAGATTTTGTGTAAAATAAGCAAAATATCCAGACTGCGGACATTTTAAAATGCACAGCAACTAATGGGAGCAACTTGCAAGTCTGCAGTTTCTGGGGCTGGGAAACGGCGGAGGTGTTGTGTTGGCATGAGGTGGCAGTCAGGACACCACAGCTGCTACCACCATCAGTCGAAGTTAAACAACTCAGCTCTGCAAAGAGGACACGAGATGCCAGTGTTGCAATGTGCGGTGACACACAGGTGCCTGACAGTAGTACTTACTAAATATAGAAACCCATTTAGGTTCAGGAGGACACGCTTCCATGTGGTCTCTGGGGGACTGGAGCAAAGCCACACAGATTTCACGTGTAGGCGACCTCATTGGCTCGGCTGTCCTGACATATGTGTAAGTCTGCCCGGCTTTTGGCCTCTCTCCTGATATCTCTCAAGGGCAGGGTGCCCTGAAGTGTCATCCCTGCTCGAAATGGAAAACATTTACCCTGGGAATCCACCTCATTTTGTGGAGCATGGCCTGAGATATGAAGACAGTACGGGTGGAGTCATGGTAGGCAAGCAATGAGCTTATAGAAAGTGTATAACGCTGGGCTAAGAAATATCCAGTTTTATAGTGATGATTTGAAAAGTGAACACACCACTTAATAAACCAACCTGGCCATATTTAAATCATTAGCATAACATGTTGAGCGAAAAGAGTATGATGCCAATTTTATTTCCCTTAACCTGTATGTAAGGCTTCAAGAACCAGCATACAAGTAGCACGAGTCCCAAAAAGTCTCCCCTGCGATTTACAGATGTACTTTCAAGGAAACAAAGTGAAAGTAAATGCAGGAAAGACTGGTAGAACGGCCCCCTTCTTCAGAAGATTTGGAATGCCGTAAAACAATGACTGGGACTCGTCCTCAGTGATGACGATTGTGCTTTCTCTGAAAACGAGCACAAATGGAATATCTGAGAGGTCTTGTGCATATCCCATGCAAACGTATAGTGAATAGTGCTGAATAATGCGTATTCAGTACGCACTAGTTAGAAAGAGAAATTGACCCATATAGCTGAAAGACCCTGAATCATTCACTAAGTAAGATATCGGCTTGAGTGGATACACAAATTAAAAAGTAAATGGAAGTATGTTTCATTGATGCTTCAAACTTTTTTCCACTGGATCTGAGGGAGTGACATCCTTAAGTGCAACAACAGTGCAGCGAAACAAATTAGGTAGCATGGACTCAACATTCAAGCTAGTTGGCCATTATCTTCAAAACCCTGAGGCAGATAGAGGTGATTGGGGAATCTTGGCACCATTGCTCTGACAAGTTCTTCCCTCCCTTGTTAGAACGCCTTTTTCTCTATGCCATCAGAGGTACACCCACTACCACTGGAGCCCCAAGCTCTCTGATCTTTAGTCTGTCTGAGGTGAAAGGCTGATCTGGATCTCCAGTACCCAAGTTTATGCATGCAAATGAAAGGATCTCTCCATGGCCATCTCCTGAGATATAGTTACTTCCATAGGACCTCATCTCTTCATCACATTCTTCTACCATCTCACTCATCCTCCTGCGTTTAAGTTGGGGCTCAGAGCCAGCTTTCCTAGCTTCGAGAGCCACAACAATTCTTTCAATCATTTGTTGTCGCAGTACTACAGAAGGTGGGTGATGGGAGTTGATGGAGCAGGCTTGCAGGGGAAGAATTATAGTCAGACTTTTTGCCACATTTGTTTCTTTTATGTTTGCGCTTTCTTAGCCTCTCATCAGGAGGAGCGATGCATAGGGTCTAGAACAGTCTGCTCTGTTTATCAAAAGTGAGCACGGTATATTCTCGGGTTTCTCAGCATATCAGAGCTAACATTATTTCAAGAACTGTTTAAATCTCCTGTGCACCTTGCGTCAGGTTTATGTTTCCCACAAAGCAATATAGGACGAGGCACAACCCGAAAGTAAGCAGTACATTGGATCTGCTCGTTCATGGCTCTGCTAAATGCTGGTCACCACTCACTTAATCAGCTGAAGTGCTCAGTCTGGAATCTCCCACTCTGCCTGACATCTGACTCTTCACGCTTGGTGCGCATGTGAAAAAGGGTGTATGCTACGCAGTCTGGCTGTGAGGAATTCGACCGGCCGCATGGTATGTGTATGCCCGCCTGAGCTTTTTTTAAATTTTAAATGAAATTGAATGATGGTAGAACAACCTCTGGAAAATGTGTGGGGCTAATTCAGACAGGCTCATATGGGGCCTGGCTGCAGAAGCTAACAAAGGAGACAGGAAACCCCAACACCCTTTCATATTTACTGTGTCAACCTGATACCAGCTCCTGTCTCAATATCTATTGACAGTGAAATGTCATGTCTGGGACTGTGTGTATAAACTAGTCATCCCAGCAGGGTAAACCCATTCAGAAGGTACCAGTGTGTGGTTTGACGGAGCCAGAAAGTCTGGTCTTGCCGCAGATCAAGGGAGACCTGGAGCTTTAATCAGGAACCAATGAGAGCACCATTAACCAGAGAGACCCTTTGATCCACAACAAACAGAAAGATGGGTGGGACTTAGTATTACATGTTTTCACCCCTTTACCTTTTCTGTTGCAACGCACTCTGGTTATGACCTACAAACATACAGGAGATTGTTGGTGGGGGCCAGGATTGGTTCATTAGCCTAGCCTACACCAATCACTGTGGCCCATTTGGCTTTAAAAGAGGGTGGAGCGCTCTTTTGACAGATCATCTGAAGACTTTGCAAGGAGTAGCCAGAACAACTCACCATTGGACCTTGGCTGAAGGTACAGTCGGTCTTACAACTTCTGCCAGTGAAGGAAGGCCAGGACCACCGAGAGGGAAACAAGATTCCTTCTCTAAACATCTCCCAGGGAATAGAGGGAAATACCAAATCCAGAGGACCCTTCAGCAGCTCCAGAACCAGTACCCAGCCAGCACACATCATGTCCTGCTAGGCTCCCTAGCAAGCTTGCTAGGTAAGAAGTGCCAGAGAGTCTCTGAACCAAACCATGGACAAGGCAGCTTCCTGCAACACACTCCCCAGCTTTGGGCTGTCTGCCTTAATGGACGGCACAAGCCCAATGAAGAAGCTAGGAGGAGTGCATCTACCGACATCCACTTTAAAGGACATTTTTAGAGCCAGTGAAACCCTTCAAGTTGCCACCGACTGCACAGCTGACTGTTGCGCCGCAGTCACTAAAGCCATCTGAGACTCCTCAGCCAGTACTTCAGATCTGCCAACCAGACTGACCCTGAGCCGCTGTGTAGGCCTGTCCACTGCCGTCCGTCCAGCTTTGCTCGCCGTACTGCCTGCCACCTGATACTCGCAGCTGTTCACTGTCTTGAACCGACTTGACCCTGTCGAGCACCAAGAACACCTACAAGCACAAGCTACAGTGTGGTTCTGTCCCCCTGGTCCTTCTCTGAAGGCCCCTAGAGACATTTTAAGACCCATTGCTCCCTTTGTGCAGAAACCATGGATCGTTGAAATGTTGCAATTATTTACTCTACCGACTAGACTACCCTCCTGTCAGTATCCAGAGTGCATCCCTTTCCCTTCTTTGAGTTGGTTGTGATAATAATAATAAAGTAGATATTTGTATACAACCTTGGCTGTACAGTCCCTTTTATCATTGGGTAATAATTGTACTTTCGCTGTGTTGCAACTAACAACGATCCGCAACCTTTCGGAGATGAGCTTGCCGTTCCATCCACATTACCAAAATTGGACAAGGAGGTTTATAATTAGTTTTTTTTCTCTAATCTATTCGGATCCCTTCTGGTGTACTAGAGGTGTGGGGCTGATTGATGGTTTAGAAACTGATATTCATCCCTGGACCACTGGAGCCCCAGAGGTTGATTCGTCACACTGCCTCAGCAGCCTTCCCTACCACGAATGGGTAGAAGAGGCCATGTAAGTGGGAGATGAGGCATCCTTAACATATGCAATCTGTTGTGAGACAAGGGGGTTAATGAGAGAGAGAGTAAGCTTGGGCTAGTAGTTTTGTAATGTAGCCAAAGGAAACTGCATGCCAGCATGTGTCTGTCTCAGGGCTGGTGCCCCTTACACTGTATGTATGGGACTATGACGAGCAAGAAAGACGATGACATAATGCATACCATTTTTCTATAACGTCAGTTGTTAGTTTTACCTTCGGTGAGACTGACCAACTCGATAATGCTGATTTACCAGCCATTTTAGAGCCCTGCAGAATCTAAAGTAGTCCCCATTTTAGAGTCCCATTGGACTCCATTGGAGAGATGTCGTATTACTGCATGTGTAATAGCACATTTGGTAATGCATTTGTGTGGAAGTTCCTCTACATATAAGCAGGCGGGTATAGTGGATGCAGGCTTTTCGATACCTATAATACTGTTGCCACACTACTCATAATGTGGCCATAGAAATCATCTCTTTTTGGCAGTACTCCTAAAACTCTCCTCGTACACTGACTGTGCTTGCAAATATCACCTCTGTTCGCAATGCTGCTATGACTGCCCTTTAACTGCACCGTGCCCGTTGCCACGCGCCAGAACTGATCCACCCCTTTATACAGCACAAGTGCAAGCACACATATACCCACCATACACCTAGAATCTCAGAGTGGCACACACACACATATTCCAAATCCACATGCAACCACACTGCAGCAATGCCTCCATCTGTACACTGCATACCACACACATTCAAACCTTCCTAGACCTTTTAGCGATGCTAATAGTTTTTTTTAAGGTAATCTTAATTTCTCCATGTCTGGTGGGAGAAGCTCATCCACCCTGGTTATTTTCTTTGCGTTAGGATGTTATGCTATTTCATTTATTATTCAAAACTGCTTCTTATTACTGAGCGTTGCTGTCTCGAACCAGGTTTTCAAAATACTTTATTTCCACTAGGAATCCCAGGTGGACTGTGCCGTCCACTGGGAGGCCCCACGCGCAGTGGTTGCGCCCACCAGACACTAGTGACAACCCATGTCCTAAAAGAGGGGGGGCAATGAAAGTGCAGGTAGGAGGGGGCTTATGAAAAGTCATCCATGGCAATGGGTAGGCAGTATGGGAGCGTGGTCAAATACCAAATAATGGGGCAGCAGGGGTAGATACCCTCTTTGTTCCTACAGCAGCAGGGCATGTTTGACCCGGTATCAGGTAATATTATCCCCATATACATGTTCGCCGTAAATAAATCGCCGGGAAAAGGTTGTGGCGATATTATATGGGTGACCATATATATGGGGACAGGGGCAAAAAAATGTTCCATGCAATAATGTCGCCACAAAAAACAGCAATTTGTCGGCGATATTTTTGCATAACGAGATTTTTGAGGCAGCATTATTACTTGGAACCATTTGACCCACCCTCCCACACCAGAAATGAAATATGTGATGTGTTCACTTGTTAGAACTGATATAATATTATTTCGTCCTCATTGTATATGTTGGCCTATGCCCAGTCGCTTTGCGAGGAAATTCGTATTACAAGGTCGTGACCTTAAAGGGATGGTTTAGTAAACATTTTTATTTAAAAAATAGATAGGCAACATAAAAAAAATACTAGCATTCTCTGTTTTAAAACTTCCTATGTAAAATTTTGAGCTATTCAAGCTCAAAATTCGCAAAAGCAAGCACATGGGCGCATCCATTTTGTGAAATGGAGGCCCTCCTCTGCTGGCTTTTGCTTTTGCGGCACTAATGAAGGAAATGCCAGCCAGCTGTAGTAAACAAAGGCTACCGCTGGGTGGCTTTCCCTTCATTAGTGCTGTAGGAGGAGGACGGAGACCGGAGACCAGAGCAGGAAAGCTGCAGCTGAATCTCCGTAAGTGCTATTTATTTTTTTTAAAAAAATAAGCACTAGCTCCGTTTTTTTTTCTACGTTTTCTGGGCTGGAGGAGCCCGGAAAACTTAGAAATAAAACCGCAGCTTTAAAAACGTATTTATGTTTGCGGTCGCTTTTGAAGCGACCGAAAACATAAATACACCGTATTCTGTTGGAAAACGCTGCGATTTTTCTTTCCAAGTTTCTCAGGCTCCTCCGGCTCGGAGGAGCCTGAGAAACTTGGAAAGAAAAACCGCAGCGTTTTCCAACACAACCGCGTGTGTTTCTGCCTGCTGTGGCTATCACTTTGGGTCTCCGGTGCTCCCAGGGGAGCACCGGAGACCCAAAGTGAAAGCCACAGCAGGCAGAAACACACGTGGTTATGTTTACATGCCGCGTAGTGTTTCTACCTGCAGCTGATTTCCCATTTGGGTCTCTCGGACTCCCCGAGAGACCCAAATGGGAAATGCTAAATGCTGCGTTGTCTGCCTAAATCTGCTTTCCCATTTGGGGCCAAATGGGAAAGCAGATTCAGGCAGAAACAACGCGGTTGTTTTCCGCAATGCCACGTTGTTTCTGCCTGAATCTGCTTTCCCATTTGGAGCTCTCGGGCTCCACGGAAGCCCGAGAACCCCAAATGGGAAAGCAGATTCAGGCAGAAACAACGCCGTTGTGTTGGAAAACGCTGCAGTTTTTTTTCCCGAATTTCTCAGGCTCCTCCGAGCCGGAGGAGCCTGAGAAACTTGGAAAGAAAAAACGCAGCGTTTTCCAACACAATAACGTTGTATTTATATTTGCGGTCGCTTCAAAAGCGACCGCAAACATAAATACGTTTTTAAAGCTGCAGTTTTATTTCTAAGTTTTCCAGGCTCCTCCAGCCCGGAAAACTTAGAAAAAAAAACGCAGCTAGTGCTTATTTTAAAAAAAAAATAAATAGCACTTACCGAGATTCAGCTGCAGCTTTCCTGCTCTGGTCTCCGGTCCCCGTCCTCCACCTACAGCACTAATGAAGAGAAAGCCACCCAGCGGTAGCCTTTGTTTACTACAGCTGGCTGGCTTTTCCTTCATTAGTGCCGCAAAAGCAAAAGCCAGCACAGGAGGGCCTCCATTTCACAAAATGGATGCACCCATGTGCTTGCTTTTGTGAATTTTGAGCTTGAATAGCTCAAAATTTTACATAGGAAGTTTTAAAACGGAGAATGCTAGTATTTTTTTTATGTTGCCTATCTATTTTTTAAATAACAATTTTTACTAGACCATCCCTTTAAGTGAATCAAGCCTCCATTTTAGGTTAGAGCCGCCATTTTAGTTTATTGTACAAAGTCACTGTGTGGCCTAAAATGGCTGTCTTGTGTTCTCTGGTTCTTGCTTTAACCTCTTCAACCTCTGGAGGAGAGTTAATGTCCAACCTGCCTTCAGGCTACATGTTAGGGTCATGTAGACTTTGTCCTTTGTTGACCTCGGGATCAGGGGATTACTTGAATTGGCGATGTTAACCTACAAGTATACAAGAACAATAACGCAATCTAAACACGACATGCAAAACATTTGTTTGGTCTGTATTAAAGCAGTGTGTAAAGAGTGTAAAGTTAAACTTGGAGAATAATAGTGTTTGTTAGTAAATGTATTAAAAAGTAAACCGCATGCATGAGATATGTAAATTAGGAACGAACCTGGCATGACCCTAACCCAGTACATGATTAACTTGTAAGAGGCTGGACATCGTTATAACGAAACTGTATAAATACGCTGATGTCCAGCTAGCAAATCCTGTTCACTGCTCACATTGAACCCTGCTGGTGGTCTCTGTGATGTACTGACGGCCAAATAGCTATTTGTGTACTTTGTTTGTAGACTGTACAGAATTGCAATAAAGATTCTGAGAATCTTTACAAGCCCGTGTCGGTGTATTTCTCTTTGCATGGTGTAAAAGTCTTAATATTGTATTTTCTGATTCCACAGATGGCGCCCGAATAGGGACCCTCAAGATCGACTTCGTCTCGTTGAAGGTTGGCTCGGCTATCGGACTGGGATCAGATGGTGCCAACAGAAATGGCCCCTCTGGACGAGAAGTGAATTCCTCGACAGTACTGTACGATCCAATCCCTGAATGGTGAGCTGTAGCCCGAGACGACATCTTGACGAGGGTCCATATATCGAGGTGGGTAAATTTGCCGAAATCACCAGACACGTGGGTCCTTAGCATTGTCCTTAGTAACCCGATCGGGCCTCCCAGTCCTTTCATCAGGTGAATCGTGACCCGATTCTTAATTTAACCCTGACAAATTTGAATTTGGTGCATTGTACTCGCGAGCACAATTATTTGACCAGGTAACACCAGAACTTTGATATGCCTGGGAAATTGTCTGCCTGCTTTAGGGCATTATTCCGCAGCGACAGACAATCTTTGGAAGATAGCCATCCCGCACCACAGGAGGGGTCGCCGGCATGTACTATGTACTGTAAGAAAGGCTTTGGTAGTATAGCATTTAATGACATTTGGCACAGACAGACCAGACATAATTCTAATCTTCAGTGGCCAACCAATGGTAGCTTTGAAATCCCTCGTATAGAATATCTAGAGTCTGTTTTAGTAAAGAAAAAGGCTAGACCTGCAGCATTTGACACATTGCATAGTTGGAAAACAGAAGCTTTGCAGCAACGAAAGAGTAGAGAGAAACATGCGTAGACATATGACAAGTGTCGAAAAGGCACGGTTATATGATCAAAATAAACAATTGGAGTCAGTTAGGAACACGGACAGGGTGTTTCAATTAGGCATTCAGAAAATGTACCCTTCAAAACATTTTCATACGTCAGATGAATTGATTAATAAACTCTTGCATGAACGAAGGCCCGGTGCCTCTGCGCCACCTCCGTACGTCCCTCCTCCTGGCGCTTTGCCCCTTCCCATTGTTATTCCTCCTCCTATAGTTCCTCCGGTCCTCCCTGTTGTTCTTCCAGCCGTCGCTCCTTTGCCTGCCCCCTTGCCTCCACCTGTTGATATTCAGAATGTGCCTACTCTTCCTCTTCCAAGTGATTCTGCATCGCTTGTAGTAGACCAGGGAGCGGGATCAAGGGTTGTGACTCGTAATACTGTGTCCCCAGAAAAAAATAATTAATTGATCGCTTGGGCTAAACATTGTATGGAGAAGGGTGAACAAGCTGATGTTTTTTCCACACTCGAAAATGTAAAAGGTATTCCTGAGAAAAATGGGATTCATTTGAGTATAATGTGGAATAGATTAAACGATATAGATTTCCCCCAAGGGTTACGGGATTTGAACGCCTTAGCGTTGTCCAGAGATACTGCGGAGAAGGTATATGAGCATGTTGAGAGGATTTTTGTGTATAGGAAGGAGTTGGAAGAGTTACAGAATGAGGAAGCAGAAGGTGATAGTTTAGGTATTATGTTCTTACAGAAACGGTTTCCTCCTCGCCGTGAATTAAAAGGTGAGGAAGAACGAATTTGTACAAAAGATGCGATGAGATGGATTTCAGATATGTCGATAACTCCAGATGAAGTATATGACACATATAGTCAGTATACGTTAGAAATGCAAAAGAAAGTGATACAGGTTATGGTAGAATACCTGCAGAATGAGTGTGTAAAAAGAAAGATTGGTTGTCCTGCAGAATTGTTGAGTGTTTATAAGAGAGCCTTTTCGATTGATACTTCTTCGACTGCCTTAGCGCTTGATTTGGCTCTGTTGCTTAGTAAGCGTTCGGAGCTGCCTACTTCTCAGTTGCCTATGAGAGAGGTCCCTCCGACATTTGTCCCGAAAGTTGAGATTGCGGCCGATGCTGCACGAGGAATACTCGCGGTGGACATCCCTGCATATTACGTATCGCAGTTTGTTCACGTCCCGTTTTCAAGACAGGAAGTGAACACCATAAAGCAATCTATTCCTGATGTAAGAAAGAATCCGACCGGGTTCTATAAAGAAATAGAGTCGGTCTTACAGTCATCGGTATTCACCTTAAGTGATATTGATTTATTATTTCCCGTACTCCTGCCAGTTGATTTGTGGAAACAGATTAGGACTGTAGATGATGTACTTGGGTTAGGAGATACATGGGATAACATGGTTAGGCTAGATAGAGAAAGACCAGCTGGCGAGCGACCGCCTCAAGTGATATTAACTTTGCCTGATAGGATTATTGTAAAATTGAAAACTATAGTTCCAGAAAAAAGAATCATTTGGGACAAGCTTACGGCCTGTGTCCAAGGAAAGTCTGAGGGTGCTGCCGATTTCTTCAATCGGTTTGAACAGGTATTTTCAGATTTCAGTGGGCAAGACTTAAGCACAGAGTCAGGGAAAAGGCTGGTTGTCGACAAATTTGTACGTGGATTGCTGCCTGACATCCAGTTACAGATTATGTCTTCCGAAAGCGCTTGGCAGGCGAAGTCTCAATCAGAAGTACTGCACATGGCTCAGTACTATGAAAATCGTGTGAATAATGAAAAGGAAAAACTTGAGAAAAAAAAGGGTGACCTGAAAACAAAAGTCCTATTACAACAGATTGTTAGAAACCCTAGAGGGGGTAATCAATTTAGAGGTCAGTACATTCCACAGGGAAGTACGCCCCTGGCTCCGGTAACCATTAACCAGTGTGCCTATTGTCGACAGGAAGGCCACTGGCGCGCACAATGTCCGACCTTGCAGCAAAGGTAATTTGGGAACATGGGTAGACGATCCAGAGGTCGCCAAGGTGCATGGGGCCCTGGCAGAGGTCAATTTACACCAGAATCACAGCAACCTCCTTCACAGGATAAGCAAGTTTCGAATGTGGATAATAGAAACATTTTTTATCACCCTTCTGCCACGTACCTCTCTGAAGAGCTTCCTTTTGACAATATTTTGTTTTGCTAGTATTGCCCAAAGCAGGATTTGGAACCGACGCCTATTCCCGTTCATCATAAAGGCCCCTACGTTGAGATGATGGTGGGAAATAGGAAGCATCTATTTTTAGTAGATACGGGAGCACAGAAATGTTCCATTGACCATTCACGGGTTCCAAATATTCCCCTGTCTGGGCAGTCCAACGTTTCCGTAGGGTTTTCAGGCACACCTGTAGTTTGTCCAGTCTCTTTGCCGGTACCGATAACACTGGGTCCCTTCATGGAGCAGTGTCAATTTCTACACAAACTATAGGGAGAACTTGCTGGGGTTAAATTTGTTGAAGGAATTGCATGCAGTAATACATTGTTCTCCGGACGGAGTTCGGTTAACAATTTCACCTCAGAAATCACTCGCCTCTCAGTTTTTGACTCAACCTTTAACACCAGAATTCAGTAATGTTCCGGAATGCTTATGGGCAATTGATGATAATGATGTGGGCATTCTTCAAATTGAACCTGTTAGAATTATTCTGAAACATGGAGTTAAATTGCCTCGCATCCCACAATATAAGATCTCAGTTGAAGGCGAACAGGCTTTGAAATGTATAGTCTCTGATTTTGTACATTGTGGAGTAATTGAGGAAATTACGGATTGTTTGTGTAACAGCCCGATTTTGCCAGTATACAAGAAAGGTGATAATGCGATTCCCTTTCGGTTTATAATTGATTTATGTGCTATTAACAACATTGTGGCTCCTCAATTTCCTATTGTACCTGATGTTACAATGATACTAACCATGATTCCGGCTTCTGCCACTCACTTTAGCGTTGTTGACCTCAAAAACACGTTTTTCAGTATTTCCATACACAAGGATAGTAGGTATTTGTTCGCGTTTACCCTAGGTGGATGCTCGTTCACATTCACTCGTGCACCACAAGGGTACACTGAGAGTCCAAGTATTTATAATAGGGTATTAAAAGAGCAGCTCGATACTCTCAAGTTGCCTACTACTTGCAAGTTACTACAGTATGTAGATGATCTCCTCTTGGCTGCCGATTCTGAGAGTGCCTGTAAAGAAGGCACTGTGTTGTTGCTTTGTCATCTAGCGAAACATGGCCACAAAGCTTCACTCAAAAAATTCCAATATTGTTGTCAAGAGGTCACCTACTTAGGCTATCTCCTGTCAAAGGAGGGAAGACGGTTGACACCTGAACGAATAAAGGCTATTTCTGGCATGTCTGTCCCAAATACGCAGAAGGAAGTTAGAGCCCTGATAGGTATGGCTTCTTACTATAGATTATGGATCCCTAACTTTTCCTAAATGATTAAACCAATGCTGGCTTTGACAAAGAAGGGCATTTCTTTGCCATTGCCTTGGACTTTGGAACACCAGACAGCATTTGACTTGCTCAAATCCGCGCTGTGTTCAGCGCCGGTTTTAGGAACTCCGAATTATGAAAAGGCCTTTGTGTTGTATGTGCATGAACGTGATGGATGTGCTTTGGCTGTGTTAACGCAGGAACATGGAGGGAAGAATAGGCCCTGCGGCTATTTCTCATCCGCCCTTGATCCTGTTGCATGCGCTTTGCCGAGATGTTTGAGAGCTGTTGCTGCTGCTGCTGCGTCTGTAAAACAGAGTGAGGGAACGGTCCTGGGTCATGCGTTAACCCTAATGGTACCTCACTCTGTAGATATTTTATTGAATAGAACTCAAACGCAACACCTCACTTCCGCACGATTGACAAGATACGAACTGATCGTGTTTGCTCCCCACATTCAAATTCAGAGGTATTGTGTATTAAATCCGGCTGAACTTTTACCTGTCCCGCAAGATACTGTTGATGGTGACGAAACGTCACACAATTGCCTTTATGCGACAGAACAAGAGACTAAAGGTAGAATCGATCTGAAAGACACACCTTTGAATAGCCCACAAGGAGAGCTATTTTGTGATGCTCTTGTTTTAAACTTCCAAATGGTACATCCACGGCTGCTTATGCCGTTACTACTTTAAGCACGATTGTGGAAACCAAAAGAATTATGCATAATTCCGCGCAGGCCGCCGAAATTATAGTGTTAACTCGAGCTTGTGAACTTTCTGAAGGGCTTACAGTAAATATATATACTGATAGTCAGTATGTTTTTGGGGTGGTTCACAACTTCGGTAGACTTTGGAAAGAACAAGGTTTCTTGACCTCACATGGCACGAAAATTCAGCATGGCACTTTAATAGTGCGATTACTTTCAGCACTTGCACTCCCTGTTCAGTTAGCTATCATAATATGTGCAGCACATCAAAAAGTTACAGATGATATAGGAAAAGGGAATGCTTTCGCTGATCAGATAGCTAAGCAAACTGCCACTGATTTTAGTTCAGAAATGTATGCTGTAAGAGAAACTGTAAATATTTGCACTTTCTGTGAAAGTATTGATTCTGTAAAAGACATTGAAGCAGATGCTACTATAGAGGAAACTAAGAGATGGGTCGAGGGTGCAGGAAGGTCGGATGATGATGGGTGTTGGGTGGACAATGTTGAAGGAAAATGGTTACTCCCTGACGCCTACATTACAATGATGGTTATTATGGCTCATGGTCGGACACATGTCTGGGCGCATAAATTGACTAAAATGCTACACAGTGTATGGGCCAATGATAAGATATTCAAAACTGCAGAGCGCTTTGTCCAAGGGTGCATGGTCTGCTTGCAGCATAATGTAGGTAAAGGTACCTCGACTCCTAGAGGAAGTTTCGCTCCACCTTCTGTTCCGTTTGAGGTTATTCACTTTGATTTTATTGAAATGGAACATTGCAATAATCTTAAATATGTGTTGGTTGTCATTTGTGCTTTTAGTAAGTGGGTTGAGGCCTTCCCTGTTAGAGATGCAACGGCCATAACCACTGCAAAAACTCTGTTGAAAGAGTTTTTTCCTAGGTTCGGGCTGCCGAGAGTCATCTGGTCGGATAATGGGCCACACTTTATCGCTGCTGTAATCCTACAAATATGCAAAGGATTACAGATTGATAAATGGTTCCATTCGGCCAGACATGCCCAAAGTGCCGGATTAGTGCAAAGGCATAACGGCATTATAGAGAGCAAGCTCGCTAAGACGTGTGCTGGCACCAAGTTAAAATGGCCGGACGCCTTACCGATCGTGTTGCTGTCGATGAGAACAGACCTCTGTACGTAGGCGAACCTGTCTATTTTGTTTGCGGTAATATGGCATTTCCATGGTTGCCCAGGGATTGGCAAGGAACCTGCTATTTAGGGATTCTATTACCTGGGGTATTTATTGCCAGTACTGCAGAAATTTCAAAGACTCGTCCACGACGAGGTGTGAAATAGGATACTCCAGCGCAAACACTAGGGGACATCATGAAATCCTCTGTGCCATTTTTTGGGCAAATTACGAATTCAGAAGATATCAGGGGACTAGGGAGAGTATTGGAGAGAACCATCAACCGGACCTCTGACATACTCTACAATATGACGTTAGAACAGAAAGCAATAAGATTAGTGGCTCTTCAGAACCGGATGGCATTAGATGTCATTCTGGCTGAGCGTGGAGGAGTATGTAAATTAGTGGGGTCCGCTTGTTGCGTTTACGTACCAGACTCCTCTCCAACGATCTTTAGGGCTATCCAAAATCTACATGTTCTTAGTTCAGAAGTGCATGTTCCTGAGGGAAACTGGGAACTTAGTGCATGGTTTTGGGACCTCCTACAGTTGTGGGGATGGAAGTTGTTTTCGGCCCTGCAGATTATCTTGGGAGGTTTTATGTTCCTTTGTTGTTGTATACAGGGTCTCCCTGGTATATGTTCAGTTTTAGGGGGGTGTTGCGCGCAAGCAACAAGTGTATTAGGGCATAAAATATACGCCCCAGATAAGGTTTCCAAGGAGTATGTGTTGAAAGAAACTCTAGTGTCTGATCTAACGGCAATAGGTATGTCTGACAATGATTCGGGGTGTATAGACGTTGAAATGTGGATTTAATCGCAAAATGATTGAAGGTAGTTTAGCGCTTAGCATAGGCCAATAGGAGGGTTTGTTAGAAATGATGTAATATTGTTTCGTCCTCATTGTATATGTTGGCCTATGCCCAGTCGCTTTGCGAGGAAATTCGTATTACAAGGTCGTGACCTTAAGTGAATCAAGCCTCCATTTTAGGCTAGAGCCGCCATTTTAGTTTATTGTACAAAGTCACCCTGTGGCCTAAAATGGCCGTCTTGTGTTCTCTTGTTCTTGCTTTAACCTCTTCAACCTCTGGAGGAGAGTTAATGCCCAACCTGCCTTCAGGCTACATGTTAGGGTCATGTAGACCTTGTCCTTTGTTGACCTCAGGATCAGGGGATTACTTGAATTGGCGATGTTAACCTACAAGTATACAAGAACAATAACGCTATCTAAACACGACATGCAAAACATTTGTTTGGTATGTATTAAAAAAATGTGTAAAGAGTGTAAAGTTAAACTTAGAAAATAATAGTGTTTGTTAGTAAATGTATTAAAAAGTAAACCACATGCACGAGATATGTAAATTAGGAATGAACCTGGCGTGACCCTAGCCCAGTACATGATTAATTTGTAAGAGGCTGGACATCGTTATAACGAAACTGTATAAATACGCTGATGTCCAGCTAGCATATCCTGTTCACTGCTCACATTGAACCCTGCTGGTGGTCTCTGTGATGTACTGACGGCCAAATAGCTATTTGTGTACTTTGTAGACTGTACAGAATTGCAATAAAGATTCTGGGAATCTTTACAAGCCCGTGTCGGTGTAATTCTCTTTGCATGGTGTAAAAGCCTTAATATTGTATTTTCTGATTCCACACACTGTCATTAAACTATGTTGCTGTGTTAAAAAGAAGGTTCTTCGTGTTGAAGAGGGCCCACAGCAGTGTTACCCGTGATGTCTAAGGAGTATGCATTGTCAGAAAGGGTCGAAAAGTCATGTGGTCGTATTTATGCACTTGAAGCCCCGAGGGACCCTTGGCAGACAGAGTTAAAGAGGGACAGAGAAGGAGGAGTAGAAATGGGAAACACTTGCCAATGCAATCAAAATTCAATGAACGCGTGGGTTCTGTTGAAGGGAAGTGGGGGAGAAGTGTGCCGTTGCCCCACAACAAAGGGGTACATTTCTGTTGCAAGAAATGCAAAGGGGGAAATTGCAGTTGCAAGAAAAGCAAAGGGGGAAATTGTTGTTGCAAAGAAACCAAAGGGGGAAATTGCTGTTGCAAGAAAAGCAAAGGGAAAAATTGCTGTTGCAAGAAAAGCAAAGAGGTAAAATGCTGCTGCAAGAAAAGCAAAGGGGGCAAGAAAAGCAAAAGGGAAATTGCTGTTGCAAGAAAAGCAAAGTGGGAAATAGCTGTTGCAAGAAAAGAAAAGTGGGAAATTGCCGTTGCAAGAAAAGCAAAAAGGAAATTGCAGTTGCAAGAAAAATAATAGGAAAAAGCTTGGTGTTGCAAATAAATTGTAGGGGAAACATCTTCCAATGGCAAGAAAATGAGAGGGGGGAAAACTTGGCTTTGTGGGGAAATTGAAGCTGAAAGCTTGCTGTTGCAAGAAGAGCAAAGCTGAATGATTAAGAAATTGCGAAGCGTGGAGGGAATTGTGGTTCTATTTGTGGAGCATGGCTTGACGCTAGCTTAGCGTAGCTCCCGCGGCAGATCCCCTCTAAGTTATCTCTAGTCACTAAAGCAGCCGCAGCACTCATGATTGGATATCAGTTCTTGTGTGGGTTTGTGGGTTGGGCTGGGCTGAGAAGGGACTGTAATGGGGGCAGCATGGCCAGAGGTCGGGTTGGCCAAGTGTTGGCTGTCGCTGCTAAGTCGCGGTTACAAGTACTAGAATGCAATGAGAAACCCAGGGCTGAATTACACCTGACAGGGGACAACCCGGGAAACAGATGACCAAGGCACTATAGTAATAAATACTTGCACATGTTTGGTCTTCAAAGACGTCTGGCCGGTATCCTATCTGTGACAGAGGAGGTAACATATGAAAAGTGTACCAGGGTGCAATGTCCACTGTGTATCCATCCACCCAAGGCCTCCTCGCAATCTGGAGCTTTCTTCAAGCCCTCTCACAGCAGCTGTGAAAAACTATAAATTGTGGATTCCGAAAAGCTGACTGTCTCTAGTGCAGCACATGAGCTACTGCAGGAAACTGGCGCGGAGTGCTGTGAAGGGTAAAGGCAGGCGTGATTAATCACCCTGACGTTCCCCTATTTGGAAAGGCTGCGCTCCCCCACTCTCTCTTGATGTCATCCTGGAATATTGGATTTCCTTAAATTGTAGTAAACTGGCTTCCATCTGTGACAGCTTCTTAAATCCCAGAGATTATCGTATTTTGTCTGCATTTTCAGAAGAATTTTTGTGCACTATTTTATTGATTGATAAATCTGTTACTGATTTTTCTTTTTTTATCCTGCACGGTTCCCAGACCCCGTTTGCTCCCAGCAGTCTTATTTCCTGGATGAAATTGACTCCACTGGAGTTTTTTTTTAGAACGCTCTTTTTTAATAACTCGTTTTTCACATTATTTCAAAGATTAGGTTTTTGTGTTTAAAGGTAATTTGTGATGCAATGGTTTAGCCAGCCTTCATTTTTGGTGGTAGCTCAGAGAGCAACTCATATGGGGGGCGGGAAGCGGGGGGAGAGGGGGCTCAGAGTGGTCACCCAATGCCACTGACATCAGTTTGGACATTTTGATAAGTTCTCACAGTTTTTCCCCACATTCGCATGTGCCACCATACATGCCACCAACACATTTATATTATCAGGTTCAAACGTGCGTGCCCATGGCCATATGTCAAGGAAACCTTTATGGTCTGAGGTGCCGCCTCAGAGGACCATGCCTGGTAGCATAAAAGCATCATATAACCATGCATGTTTTCACATGACCATACACCGCCATCATATGCCAGCAGAGCTCTACAAACCCAGGGCCAGCCCCGCATTCATGGACACTGCATTATACACCATTGACCATTTCATATGCCCAGGTTCTGTGTCTTGTGTATGCATCACAAGCACAGGGACAGCCGCCTATGTTAATGTGCAGACGTATATGCCAAAAATAGCCTCATATGCCCCTTTTTAGCGCCACATGCCCATGGCATGCAGGCATGCACAGATTTATGTTCCATTTTCTGCATTGCCCCAGACAATTTCCATGGCAGATTCCACGATGCCATGCTAGGCACTGCACATGCAGCAGCTGGGCAGGGTTCCTCCCCTTTCAGTGAACTGGTACAGCATAGGCAGCAGAAGTACACGCTGTGCTCACGCTCACTGAATCGGTGCAAGAAAGGCAGCACCAGTGCAAACTTTCCTTCACTGACGGCATAGGACCCAGCAGTGTAAGCTTCCCCTGTACAAGAGGTCAGGCACACACAGCCGGCATGCCAGCTCCCCTTCAGCAAAACTGGTACATCGGAGGTGCAGCAGTGCACACTTCACTCCCAGGCACTGACCAAGTACAGCAAATGCAGCATTGAAAGGGGGTTCCTCACCCAGAGAACAGGTCCATCCCACACAGCAGCAGTGCAAGCTTCATTCCCATAGCACAGGCACATCACAGGCAGTAGCAGGGCAAGCTTCCTCCCACATTATATCTTTGCATCTACACCTCTCCTCACACATGGCCAGCACAGGCAGCACCAGTTCAAAAGACTCTCCCACAGAACAGGTACACATCACAGGCAGCAGCAGGGCTAGCTGCAGTGCAGGCAACAGTAGAGGAGGATTCCTTCTCTCCAGACAGGTGCAGTTCAGGTAGTAGCAGCACAATCATTCTTGACTCCACCAGTGCAGCACAGGTATCAGCACTGTGCATACTGGGTTTGACAATCTCCAGTTGGTCCACAAACCCTCAGCTTGGGCACAAGATCTGAAGATATTGGTGTGCTTTTTGTTGCACGCTACTTCAACTCCAGAATACACATCACAACAGCTCTCACATTCACACACCCCATTCCAACACATGGGACACCTTTCACCCCATCAACACTGACACCCTCACCACCAAAATAAAACCTACACACTTCCTGGATGATGAATGCCTACCTCAAGCTGCATCAAATTGCATCACCACCGTTGCTCCCCACTGGCTCAACATCATCAACTCCTGCCTCTCACATGGTGCTAGCCCCACTGCACTCAAATCTGGACAAACGTCACCCCTCCTAAAAAAACATCCCTCCGCCCCTCACTCCCTGAAAACTACTGCCCCATTACTATCCTATTATTCCTCACCAGAATCATGCAACCCTTTGCCACTCCCCAACTGCAAAAACACATCACCACAAACAACTTACTCTGCCCCTTCCAATCTGACTTTCGACCTGGATACAGCACTGAGACTACTACTCTTCACATCTTCAATGACTTCCACAGCATCACAGACAAAGTACACACAGCACTACTTGTACTCCTGTACTTACTGTAACCAAAACACACGCTCTATAGCTACACCTCCTACAGAAATTCCAACATATCTTTCCTCCTGATGACCTCTGCACTGCAGTCCAAGCACTGGTTCTCTCTCAGCTGGACTATAGAAATGCTCTCCTCACTGGACTCCCCAACAGCACCCTGGCCCCCTGCAATGCAGCAGCCAGCCTCATCCTCCACCTATCCAAACATTCACACACCACCCCCGCTCTTGCTTAGCTCCACTGGCTCCGATATCCCTGAGAATTGCCTTCAAAGAACTCTGTGTTGTATTCAAAGCCATCCACCTCAAAACACCATCTTACCTTTTATTATTATTATTATTTATTAATATTATGGTATTTATTGTGGGCGGACCCAGAAGCAACAGAGCGCTTTACGAAGGTAAACAACAATACAGATATACAATTGAGTGTCTTACAGAGGTATACAACAGTACATATGCAGACTGGAGCATTTTTCAGAGGTAACAACAGAACAAATATACAGAAGGGGGTAGGATACAGAGGGGCACAGAGGAGGGGTACAGCTGTACAGGGTGACGGGGAGGAGACAGCGTGTCAAGTGGCGCAGCGGCTACGTGATGGCCTTGGTGCTGAGGAGGAGAGACTCCTTGAAGAGTTCAGTCTTGAGTTCTTTTTCTGAACACTGAACATGACAAACTCAAACGCAACACCCCACAAACACCAGACAAGCCAGCCCAACACCTTCTATACATTCCACTCTGCAAACTCACATGCACACAAAAACAAACATTTAACTACAGGGCTCTCCGGCCATGGAACACCCTACCTCTTCACATGCGCACTGCACCCTCCATCACCACTTTCAGAAGGAGTCTCAAAACATGCCTGTTTCCCAACAGTAGCCCTGCCCTCCTCCACTGCTATCACTTGTTGATTCTAATCTTCTGATCCTTTCCTGAAAACATTTTGCAACTTCCTTTTCAACTCCCACCTTTTCAAACTTTGAACCATCTAAGGTGCTCCAAGACTCTCTGGGTAGGGTCAGCGCTAAACAAGAATTTAAATAAAATAAAATAATACATACATATGTGTATCTGGCCTTTAGGGATGAATTCACTGAGTTGGCACAGGCAGGTCAGGCACTGAAAACAATAGACACAACCTAATTGTAAGCATATTTGGCTGTATTTCGTTTTACAAAACATACATTCTTTCATTTTCAGAAAGTAGGCAAAATAAATTGTGGTTTGATGAATCAAAGTAAAGCTGTAAAATGAAAAGATTTTGTATTATAATTTCAATTCATCACCTGTCAATCACCCATTAAACCGCGGAATAATAACTTTTTAAAGCCCTTAAAAACTAGAAATGCATACAAACCACTGCCCACTTTTTTCAGCTAACATCACTTCTTCCGTGATCTTTTTTTCTTACAAAATATGCACAAAGAGAGCCCCCAAGTCATGTTTTAATGTGTTCTTAAGGACTATCTTTTTATCGCATGCAATTTCCTGGAATTGGACAGCAATTGGAGGTTTCTTCACATTATCAATGCAGGTCTACAGTTGCATGAATGTGTTATGGACTGACCGAATATTTGATACCTTACAGAGGACAACTTGTGATCTCGGTCAACTGTCCTAAAGGTTGTACTACTTTATAAAAAACGCACACTCATGTGCATGCACACCCGCATCCACATATCATTTATTGCCTTTTCAGCTTTGAAAAGTTTACAAAAGAGTGTTACTTTGGTGCAGGCACTGAGTGATAAACCAATAAAGGGTTTTGAAATGCATCTGTCTGCCCTTCTTAATAACACAATGGGCCTCATTACAAGTTTGGTGGTAGCCTTGCCGGTGAAACAGGCAGGCTGCTGCAAAACGTGCGATATTTTCCGGCACCCGCGAATGGGCAATTACCGGGTCATTGCGGCCCCGCCGGACCCGGTAAGTGCCCATGCGCGGGTGCCGGAAAAAAATGCTCCCCATTCCCATTTGAGCCACATAGGGCTCAATGGGAATGGGGAGGTCAGATGCACCGGCACTATTCAGAATGGTGCCAGTGTATCCGACATGCTCAGCTCGCGGGTGCCGGTACACCCGCCAGGCCAGTCCTGGCAGGCGGGATGGCACCCGCGAGCAGAACTCGTAGTTTGCCAGTCCGGTAACAACGGTACCGGCAAGCTTACCAGTACCGTTGTTACCGGACCGGCAAACTTATGAGGCCCCATGCTTTTCATTTCACTGTTCGTATATTGTTGACTACAGCACCCCTTATTACGAAGCTTTCACAGATTGACTGCTTTAAACTGAATCCAAATTATTAAAAATTCCACATGACCTGCAGGGCAAAGTTACATAGTTTAAAAACATGAACTTAGAGAAATGCACTTGCCCCGCGGTGATGGGTGACACAATATTTACCGGTGATTTCTGTAAAATAGTATATGTCACCATAAGCACACTTCATACTGGCCAAAAAGCCAGCTATGCACAGTGAAACCTTTTCTGACATTTACTGAAAAGTTTGCTTGGAGTAAATGTCAAATACAAGTTTCAAATATCCCCATACTCAACAGCAAGGTTGAGTACCATGCAAATGGTACTCATCCCTCATAAAATCTCCTCACCAATGCAAGTGGGTCAGTACATTTTGCTAGCCCCGTCTAGTATTACTGTATGGTTATGGAAGTATTGATTCATTGTAAAAAATAAAAAAAAACGTAGATTTTCCTTCAGCAAACCAAAAGACAAATTAAGAACTGTTATTGTCACAGCTTATCTCTGGATGTGTTATTGCTATTTATATGATGCTGTGTCCTTCAAGCGAAGGACACGACAATATGTTCTGTCACAAGGACTCATATAGCTCATAATTGCCATTCGAATGAGCTTTTGGTACTTTTGACAAAATAGGTGTGGCTTCAGTATAGCAGCACGGAATTCAGTAGATAGTAGTGTATATACATGGTTGTAACAGTGCTAGAGTGCACTGTCTCCTATGATGAAGGATATCGGGAAGTCATGTGTGATGTTATGCAATGTCCCTAAAAACTGTGACACTATGTCTAATGCACACACATCCAGCAGAGGTGAACGGTTGTTGAAGTGAGACAGCTCATGCAAGCAACCATGATCTTGAATGCTTTAAATGGTGCTGGATTGTACAGCGCGACCTATGGTAATGTTGTGCATCCTTACCTCCTCTTTCCCTCTTCCCTCTCTCCTACATTCTTTCTCCTGTTCCCTCCTACCTTGTTTCAACTTTTGCCACTTGAAGCAACCTAAAAGCAGCAAAAGTGCTATTACCCAGCTACCATGACATTCAGATTGGACAAGGAGATAGGTATACATTTTGCATGAGTCCCTGCTGGGGTGCAACTCTTTGAGAGAAGTGCTTTGGTGTGGGGCATCTTCACTACCATTGATTTAATACAAATCATCTTCTGTGACACCAGAGACAGAGTGTCTGATCATTCTTTGACAATGAAACGATGTATAATATTTATATATATATATATATATATATATATATATATATATATATATATATATATATATATATATATATATATATATATATATATATATATATATATATATATATATAGATAGATATATATATGGAGCGGCCTACTTAAAGAAGGAGGGGTCTGCGATTAGCAGGGGTGAGGAGATGGGTCTCCTTCCAGCCACGCTCAGGCGATCCTTGACTCAACACTAACATCTTACTCTCAGGCTTGTGACCTAACCAACATTCATGTTCCTCTACACTAACATCCCTCAGAGGCCCATCATTACTAGCACTCATCTTCTGCCTCATACTTTGTTACCCTTGAAGTATAGCAAGCATCCACTCACACATTCATATCACACAACAACCACGCGCCAAAGGCCTTCCCATTCTTTATACTCCTGCGGGCAGGGATGATACCTCTGCGCACACACTATCCCGCATGAAACAATTCGACCAACACACAGCGCAACACGTTGACATTTAACCACACCAGAACACAGCTTTCGGATCTGACTCGCACCACTATTTTAGCAACCACAGCTATGCTGTCCTCATGATCCCCACTAAGCAGCCTGAACCTTCTCTTAAAGGACACAAAGCACCAAGATGCCTCTTAGATGGAACTAATCTTGATATATAAAAACAAGTATATGCAACTGGTTGTGAGCATGTGTGGTGGCCGTTTTATATCCTGTTACTGGTTGTGTGGTTACCGCTCTTCCTGCTAAGAAGAATTTTATGATTGTTGTTTTGAGCCTCCATCTTTTCACGTTCGCCCATGCCTGGCTTTTAGGGTGTGTCGGGAGGGAGTCAAGACTGCTGGCTGCCACCACTTCTTCTGTGGTGCATGGCTCCAGGGTGGTGTGGGGAGGTTCTCCTGGTCAATCCCCTTGCACCTGGATCAGGAGGCTTGTCACAATGGAGACAAAAGAACATCTGGCCCTTTACAATGTAGACAAACAGAGTGTGTTGCTGATATCTATACCACGGTTTCTGTAAGCCAAGCCCTGTGGAGTGCACACATTCTGTATCTCAGCCTAATTTAGTGTGAGTTTCCCCAAGCAGCAGAGTTCTGAAATAAACTCAAGAGAGAATCACCACTCACCAAAAGAACTGCCTCAAAACTTAATCTTAGACGTCCAAGAGCAGCGCAGACAGTTGCTGCTCCTGCGCATACGTGGCAGTGACACAAAAAAACGAAATGTCTGACTGGCATTTTAAAGTTGTGACGCGGTAGACATTAATGGCACCTGTGTTACAACACATATTCAAAAAGGGCCAATCATGAAGTAGTGAATCAAATCAAACACACCTGCAGGTCCATGTAGAGATCGCTGACTATGGGCAACACAGAGGGGCGTATATAAGGAGACTACAGCAGTGTGGCAGGTTGGAGAAGAAGAGGATGCAAGTTTGGTGCAGGTTGGATGAGCAGAGGAGATAGGGAGAGTAAAAGAGGCTGCTAATTGAAAGAGCATAAAAGGTGAAAAAAAGATTAATATCTGAAAAGGAGGGGGTGCAAAAAGGAGCAGCAGATTAGGTGCTGAAAGGAGAAGCGGAAGAGGTGGAGAAGAAAATCAGATCGCAGGAGGATGACCTGAAAGTAAAAGCAGAGGAGCGGAAGGTGGGAACAAGATAAAAGGGGGAGGTGGTGAACGAAGGATCTGAGAAGCCGGAGGAAGGTGGAGGCTATGGGATCCGAGTAGCAGGAAAGGGGCAGAGATTGAGAGATGAAACACACACCCTTTGCTATACCGGTGAGTGAGATTGGTGGGAGGGAGTACCCGCACATCATGGATCTGTGTGGGGAGTCAGTGAAGGGCCAGAACTCCGATAAGAAAATTGTGAGAGGCTTCCTAAGTGCAAGCTCATGCTGGGGTGATGAGAAGGATAAAGAGGGGGGAATGAGCTGTTAGTGTAGGTTCCAGACAGAGAATAGAGTGCAGCGGACAGAGAGGCAGCCTTTAATTCCTCCAAGCCTGCTTCCCTTCAACCGTGGTGGTCCAAGACATGTCAGTCACTCCAAAATATCACCCTATCCTGGTACCCATCACAGAGGGGGGGGGGGGCAACAAGACTGCCAAGATCCAGTGGCACTGAACTACTATAAAATACTGACCTCTGTGATAAAAGACAATTTAGAAGAACTCATCGGGCTGCCGGGGAGAGACTTGGGAACTTTTGGTTGCCAATTTAAAAGACATTTTAAGTGTTTGTATCCCAAAGACCTTCTTTTGATATCATTGAATCTCCTTTAGGAGAAGGTTGGGGCAAGATGCTTGCTAACGATCGGTTGTTTTGGCGCGCCTTGAAGAATTGTCTGCCTTATGAACCCGATGTTTGAAGGAGGAACAATATGTGTCTGGGTAGAAGGGTTGCACCTCAAGGAAAGAGGGAGGTTCAAATCCACATTGTGTGTTTTATTGCCCCCCCACCTTTCCAGTGCGCCTCTTGTGAAAATCTAATAATAAATCAGTCTTATAAAAACAAGATTGCTGTGAGCTAAAGTTCAAGATAGTATCACTAGATAATGGGGGACATCCCCCTAGTTAGAGTTGTGCAAGGGAATGGAGCTTTGAATTCAACGCCTTTTCGGTGTCTTACTGGTGGTCTGAGTAAGGATTTTAGGAAGTCGACTCTGATCCAAAAAACACATCCAAGCATGACATCTTACCCCTGTAATCACACATCTTGATTGATATTTGTGTCGGTTTGGCACTCATTTTAAGATAAAATATTACAAAACTACAGAGATCATTAGGGATGAAATCATGGATTTAATTAAGAATTTGAGACCATAAACCATTTAATAGGGTAAGGAGTATCATTTGATATAGCAAAGAATAGGATAAAATATTGTTTTGCCCTGAATGCCGCAACACTCTTTGTACATCTCCTATTCCCTAAAGCTTGGCTTTTAGGGGCAGAGCCTAATGCTGCCTACATTTTCACTCGGGATTAGCCCTGCCTTTTTACCCTCCAGGATTTGCAATACGAGTGGGAGGAGTGATGTTGTATAGGTCATTGCTATGTGAAGAAAAAGCATAGCACTGCTTTCACCAAGGTTGAATGGATTGTTACCGACATACCACCTTCATCCTGACTGCCCGCCACTGGCCTTAACAGCGGCTAATAGATACATTGTTGATCCTGTTTATAAATGCCCCCGTCCCCTGTGTTCACCAGAAAACAGGCAGTGGAGGGTGAAGTGATTTCTTCGGGAGCACACTTGTTGGTCAAATGGAAGATCTTGAACTTGAATAGAGGTATCTTGATCCCATACTCAGTGACCTAGCCACATCTCCTACCCACTGGCACTGCTCCACAAAGTTCTCTTTTGGGGAGTGTGATTTCTGGGCAGTCTCGCGGACTGGTTGACTGTTTCACACCCTAATTCCACCAGTGGTTTAGCGTGGTAAAAGCATGACAGATTAATACATTCTATCTGAGACGGACTCTCTACATGCGGATAGGATGCGATTTATGATCACAGCACCTCTTATGAGCTCATCACTGGCAGGAAGGAATTTTATTCAGCAAAGACGTAGAATGGTGCCTTTTCCTAATGTGGCAAGGGGAATTCCAGACTGTAGCTTCTGCCAAATCTGCTAGTCTTGTCCTGTTGACCCCAAAACCCTTGACCGGAGATGATAGATCGAAATATATCAATGCCTATAGCTATATATACTGCCTATTGTGGATGAGAACGAACAAAAACAAGCATTGGTAATGCCAACTGTTTCGCGTATGCGTGGCAATGGCATTTTCCAGGCTCAGGCTCTGTCGTAGCAGTATTAACTGGGCATCGATGGTAGAAGCTGTAAAATGGTGCATGTACCTGGGGTTATAATAGCAGGGACTGGCAAATGTGTAATACATATACACAAGCCAAAACTGTTGCCTTTGCCAATGCTTGTGTTTAACAGGACTTCAGTGAAGGTAACTCTTAGAGCTTACAAATAGAGTGGCTGAAGGTTAAGACATTTTTTTTACACCAGTAGTACATTTACAGCTCCAATTAAGTCAATAACTCTCAGAAGACTTAAAAAAACAGTAGCAGGCAATTTGACCACACAGTTTACTGTAAGGCTTGTTAAAGTTAGCTTAAAGAGATCCCAGGAACATGTGTTTTGGGTGAAGAGGGGCAGGAAGTAGGTGGGAATAGCCATATGGATTAGCATGGCAATGGTCAGTCAATGGGTGGGTAAATAACTAAACTACACCTACATGTTTTGTATCCCTCATGCCGTGTCTTCCTAGCTGGACTCTAATGCATTTGTTTTGGCTTATAGGTTGTGCATTTGCGCCGCCTACTAGCTAAACCTAAAAAAAGAAGGTAGATACTGGTGGAGCGCCTAGGGGACAAGTGTGAAAGGGTTAAGATTAGATTTGCAGTAGATGTGGAAAGGAACTGTGGGAAGATACTAAGGAAGCAATGCAGTTATTTATAGTAGCACTCGCAATTTTGAAGGTGGGTGGGCCATATAGCGGGAGCATCTTTAGACCTGTAAATGTTTGACGATAGTAAGCACATCTAATCTCAATATTCCACTTTTTATACACTGCTTTATACTGATAGGTCTGTAAGTGCTCTATATTTTTACAGCTAAAGAAACTGATTTACGAGGAGTTAAAGGGATTTTTCTAGTATTGCACTGGTTGTTCAAGTTGGAGATTAGAAATCGGGTGTCTTGGGTTCCCAGTCCGAAATGTAGTCACTTGGCCCAACAGCTCCCCTCTGCCCCTCCTACACCTCCTCTCACAATGCTGCTGAATTATCCTGTGTTCCGTATCGGTGGGAGTTTTCCAATTTGGGCGTCACCATTGTAAACATTTCAAGATTTAGTGTATTCCTCAGTTAGCGTTCTGATTAGAGGTTTTCCAGCACCCAATCAGGTGGCGTGATTCCCATAAAGACTGTCTAAATTAGAAGCCCTAGAATGTGAACTAATTTTAACTGGTTCACGGATGAAGTGCCATCTAGTTTTAAATACTTGTTACATATGTCCATTCGTTCACTAGTCCAATTGAAAGACATTTGATTGGTACTTTGGGTATTTCAGCATCGTACCAGAGAACAGCTGCAATTGGTCAGCTGATGGCACATTGGCAGTCTATGGAAGTCTTCAACTAGCATGCTATTCTCCTTGTACACCAATAGATGGGCTACAATGGAAATATACACAGGAATCATGGCAGTCCAATACATAGGATTATTGTATTCGTTTTAAATTGATATGATCTGGTCGGACATGGGTCATGCGTACATAGACAGTTCTTTAACATTGCTTGTTGCCTTCTTAACTGGGGTTTTCCACAGCTTGAGTGACAGTGTCAGCTGATGGTCTATTTCGAGACGGATACTCAGTGGGAATGAAGGTGAGGAGATTGGCGCCTTTGTCGATATCTAGGCCAAGGCCCTGTGAACTGTGCCCTGAGATACCCTGCTCTTGTTATCTAGGAGATGTCTTTGCTTTCCTGTCTCTCTGCAGTTGGAATGTGTGTTTGTGTCACTTTCTGAGTGTGGCTTGTTGTGGGGGGGGGGCTGCGGGGGATTGGAGGGCATGCCACTGTCTGTCTAGAGTGACATGCTCAAGGTTTTTTCTTATTCAGTCATTTGAGTCTGGGTGCATTGAGTTTGTAATTTCATCTGTTTCTAGATTTGTAGGACAGGCACCGATTAAAGAGATTTTTAGTCCACGGATATAATAGAAAGTATTACAACGTATACACCTTGTCACAGAGGACTCCTGCCCGAGGGGCAGACGGAGCAAGTGTCCATTCTCGTTTAAAATAAACACTCCATGTTTTGATTGCTTTTCACCATGGTAAGGAATGCGGCTTGCACTCGACTATCTTAATCCCGTGCCATTATTGGGAAAACAGCTCAAGTGTGTAATTATTGTATTATGGTTCACCCCGAAATAATAAAGCATATACAATTAGCATGCCTAATGACGATGTGTAATGTATTTCATGTAATAATGAAAAACCTGGTTGCTGTACAGCAATAAAAAGACAGAGAATAGTGATAAAAAATCATGTTCAAAATGTGACATTGTTTTGCCACAATCCGTGTCAACCGAAGGGACATCGCACAACCCTTGAACCCACAGTGACCTCCCAGGGAGCAGCTTCACATGACTCTTGACACCGGTTGACAAGACATAACATTTTGTGTACACATGAAAAAATGTTTTAGCGAAAACTTACATCTGCAGCATGTTGAGAAAGCATTACTGTTAACAGGCTCTGAGCTATTAAATCTTGCAAAAAGCATAATGCATATTTACTCGGTCCATCAGTGGGCAGAGTTACTAAATAAAGCAGGTTCCATGTTTTTCAAGCAATGACAGCGGTGCAGAGATGGCTACCCTTAGCATGCATATCTGCTATGTTGGGGATATTGTTTATTTTTGCTGGATCTTGTTTTTAGGACCAGGTATCAAACCTGTGATCCTGTGCATTGTCTTGTTGCCCCTGAGCTATCCTCCCGGCCCAAAGGATCCTGTTTAAAATCATAACCCTACAAAAATCTCCTGCCAGTAGGATGGCCCTTGGAAACGCCTCATTTATCCATTTTTTTATTTTGAAAAAAGTCTGTTGTTTAATGCACAAAAAGGCACTTGGTTTGGGCAGAGCCTTCCCCAACCGAGCAACAGCCATCTGGAACAAACTGCCGAAGTTCCTTAGGTTAGAGACCAATTTTTTGGTCTTTCGTAAAAAACTCAAAACTGTTAGCCCCAGCTGGACCTCTCTGAATCAGCTAAGAAATAATTTTCCGTGTTGTCCTGTCCACTGTCTCCACGTACCTATTTCGTCCGTCCTTGTCTCAATGTTAGCGCCCCGATGCCCAAGGGCGGTTCGGCGCTATACAAATAAATAAATAAATAATCCAATAAAGTAGCTTATTTTAGCCGCCATCTCGAGAGTGGGGAGTTGTTCCAAATCTAAACAATATGCTATTGTATTGATGAGCAACACATGACTTGCAAACTTAAGAAAATGTATTTTAATATTTTAATATACTACAAGCAGCCATTTATTATATAGTGTATCTATAAGTCCTAAACCCGTTGGCTTACTATAGCCGAGAAAAGAAAGAAAAACTGCTAGTGGTGAAGAAGTTGCTTACAACTCCCAAGTTCCCTAATAGTCCTTCATTCAGCCCTGGCTCATGGTATCCAGAAACACTTTTCATGGCAGGACTTGATGTTTACGTTTTCATTGTAAGTAACGGCCTACAAGTCCCAGCATGCAAACCCCTGGACTAGAAAACAGGGATTGGATAAAGACAGTCTGGCGACACCTGGCCACTTGGCAGGGCAGATCTAGTGGCCGAAGTCCCCTAACCTCACAATTAGGAAATGAAGGTGATTATCTCCACGGCCTCATATAAGGATTGTAATGTCCTTCTCTTAATCACCTGTAATTAGAACATCAAAAAAGGGAGGTTTACAAGGTATTTGTGGATCTGGGATTTTCTCCATTATGCCTTTCGTGAGCGTTTTTCCATGCGCTGCTGCAAATGGGAAGAAAGGTTATCGAAGAAAATGGTACAAATGGAAATCGAGTTAGAGCGAGCACTCACCTGTAATCTGGAGCCATGTTACATTTGCCAAAGGGACTAGCTGGCATAGAGAACGGGTGTGATGGGTTAAGCCAGGCTTCGAGTAAGGTGGGAGACGTGCTGGGTGTCAGAGAGAGAAAATGGAGCAGACCTGTTTATCTTGGCGATCTTCTTGTGCCTTATGTAGTTGTCACTGCTGTTGATCTATTTATTGATCACACACCAAACTGCTTGTCCAAAAGTCATATCTAAGACATATCTTCCTTCTCCCATTCTGTTCTTCTTTATTTAAACATTCCTAACCTTTTCCCTTCTTTCTCTTCCCCTTATTTTCATTCTTTCTACAATTATTTCTCAGCTTTCCTTTCTCTCGCCCTCTTCTTTCTTTGACTATTTTCTTTCTTTTCCTCTAATTTTAAGTCCTTCTGCCTGTATTCCTTTGTCATTTTTTCTCCAGCCGCTTCCTTTTTGATATGTTATCATTCTTTTTAACTCCCTCCTCTCTGCCTGTCTTCTGATTTTCTTACAGCATTTACAGGGTTCTATGTGATTTCCCTGCATGCCGCATTCACCTAAGCCAGATTCACTGGTCCCGGTTTGGCGCTGCAGGGAAATCGCATCCCGTTGCCATGGCTCTGCCCGCAGTGCTCCCAATGATGGGGACATCCCCTGCAACCCTTATTTACTCACCTGCCCACCTCCCTCCACGGTCTGTTGCTTGTTCGGGGCGGGAGATCCTGCCACGTTCCTAAATCCAAATACATTTATACACTCGTGCATGCACCCCCCCCCCCCACACACTCACACACATACATGCGTACATACATACATACCTATCTACATGCATTGCGCCCTCCCCAATTCTCCTCCTTATCACTCTGCCACAGTGCTTCCTACTCCTTCGCGCTTCCTACTCCTTCGCGCATGCGCTGCACATGAGACGTTCCCCGACAGGCTAAGTGAAAGCGGCCTGTCCACGACATTTTTTTTTCGAACAGATGGAGCAGTTCCCATTTACAGACACTGACGTTGATTAACTGTACACACTGATATGTGACTATAGGATTGCTCGTGGGTCACTGGGGACTTTGGTAAATTAAAAAACTTTCTTCACTATAATGTAGTAACTTGATGATATGAATGGTGGATTTATTTCTTATTGGTGTACAGGTATTTCTTTCGGATTCTGTTGTCCAAGCGGATTTTGTAACCCCCATCATTAGGTTCAAGTCCTTCTGTTTGTGAAGGTATGGCCTGCCATTTTGGCCTATGCCTTTAGACAGCGAGATGCCGTGTGAGTGTTTTTTGCCCCAAAGCATTGTGAGAAGTTGCACTGTCAATTGCGGGAGAGAGCATTTCAAAGCACAGATCACTGAGAGGTTACACTTACAGGAAATCCGAGTTTTCCTTGGCAGCGGGGACGCCAGTGGAAAGAGACTACATAATGACAACTTGGTTTATATATCCCCGTAGTCGTGTGTTTTCTTTTTTAGTGTTTGTCTAGTGGTCTTTTTTAATTGATATTTTTGGTAAGTGATGTAAGCAACTTGTTGATGCCTTCTCTGATCCTGTCCTGGCCCACAGGCTGTGGTTCTCCTCCACTGAAATGTTGCTCATCTGGATTCCTCTTAGCCTCTTGTGTGACCCCATTGCTCATAGCCCCACCAGACTTTGATCATTCTCTGCCCGTTGAGAGTCTAATCTTTGGCACCCTTTCCCATCTCATTTTCCTAGAACCAAACATCCTTACACTGCTAGCATCCTTACTCTGCTAGTCTCGGGAGGATAGCTTGAGGGGCAACGTGCTCGCCTTGGAAGCAAGACGACACGGAGCAACACAGGTTCGATCCCTGGGTCCGCACTTAGAAACCTCTGGGTATTAAGCGCGTTATAAATAACCAATCATATCATATCATATATGCTATTGGCTGCTGTGCATCTTGTCATAGCAGGTTCCTCCTCGGTCTTGTCACAAGCCACAAAAAGCAATCCAACAAGGACGAGCACTCTACATATTACATTTAAAGTGTCTGGCTGGATGGTGTGATGAATCAAAGGTGATTGACCCAGGAAATCTGACCTGGAACTCCTCTCGGGTGGCCAGGGAAAGGCAGTAACTTTGTTTCTGATCCTGACCATTAGGGCAGTGTTAGCAGGGAGGATCGCATGGAGGGGAAACAGGTCCAGTGGAATGGGAGACCCCTGTAATTTTCCCCAAGACCCAAATCTCCTAATAGCTTATTGTAAAATAGAAGCTATTAAGAATATTGACTTTTGTGTTAGGGACGTCTAGTCCAGAATTCTCACAGTACTGGGACGAAGAAGAGGGCCTCATAGGCACAAGGTTTCAGAGCGCAGCCCATTAAAGTTGATGACCCACACCTGAGGGTGGCTGAGAAGCATAAAAGGCCCTCTCAAGTGCAGGCCAAGAGACTAAGCTGGAAGAAGGCGAGGAAGCCGAAGCAGCAGAAGAGCAGTATTAGTAGTAGCGTGTGGAGGAGTTTTGAATTCTCCACAAAGCAGCAGAGGAAGAAATCTTGGAAGAGCCAGGAAGCTGGCACCAGAGTGGCGAGAGAAGTTAAAACCGGTCCTGAGAGGGTCGTATGGGCTCGAGATTTCAGCTGCAGAGGTCACGCAGTGGAAAGTGCACCTGTTTGTGACTTTCCCCACTGTGAAGTGCTCAGCCGTAGCAGGTGAGCATCGGATCGCCGGATGAGCCTCGAGGTCTCTGAAACAAGGGAAGCTGTGCAGGAGAAGTTGCCAGGCCACGTAGGAGAACTGGACCAGACGAGCTGGAAGCAGCGAGAGACATGGACGTGCACACCAAAGCCGGTGAGGTCACTGTTATATTGTGACCCAGAGTGCTCGGTGACTGCCCGTTGCCTGAATCCAGACTCCCTTTTGAATACTGAACAGATGTAAAAACAAATTAATGATTGTGACACATACCAAGCTGATGTAAACCAAAGCCGTTGGCATAAAGAGACTCTAAGGCTACCACCAGAAGGAGGTGATTGGTCTATAGTGGGTAACAATAACAGCCAACCACACAAAGGGGCAATATTTCACGAAAAGGGGACCAAAGCCACTTTTGTCTAAGCCAAAAGGGACACACACTAAGGCAATTGATAAACAACCAGGGTTGCCTAAGCCAAAAGAAGATAAGTTAACATTACAGAGTGTATGAAGAATTTTGCCCAGGTGTAGATAATGTCTTAAACCCACATTGCCAAAGCAGTGCAATGAAGAGAAAGAGTTATTATCAGTAGTTGATTAACAAAGGTGGAATAAGATTGGCAGGAAGGCTGCCCTTCTGATGAAAGAGGTTCAGGAGGAAGGAAGCATTACCTGTCTTGCATTTAGCAAACATATAGGTGTAGTAAATAGCACCAGTGTGATTCTTGTGTCCCCTGAAGAAATTCGGCTACATAATTGAGTGAAGCAGAAGCTATAGTTAAAATCTTTCAAGTTGGCCTTATGACAGAAATACTTAGAGGTAGTAGTGTGGCCTGGCAGGGGTGTATAGCAGGTCATAGGACTATGTACTAATTGGTTCTGTTCGGGCAGGAGAGTATACCCGAGCAGGGAACTGCAGTAGTTTGTCTTGGCTGGTAGGAGATTATACCAGGTCAAGAGCTTTTTGTCAAATTAATCATTACAATTTTAACAACTGGCAGGTTACCCCAAGGTCTCACCGTTACCTCTCTTCCTGTCCTGTGACTGACACCTTCCAGCAGGGGAAGACTCTCCTTGTTCCAAGCGGGGAGATGAAAGCGAAAGCCTCCCAAGTACCTCTTCCCCCTCCCAGATAAACCAGTTAGGAGAAGAAGTCCCAGGGAAACCCTCTGGGGAAGAAAACCCTGTACCGAAGGTTGCAGGAAAGATGTCTTCAATTGCAGGCGGAGATTCAGGTGAAGTCCGGAGGACGTTCGTCTTGAAAGAGAAAGAGACTGGTAAGTATCAACAGGTAAGTGGAAATATGGAAATGTAAGATGTTTAGGAATGTTGATTACCCTTAAACAGGAACGATGTGTGGGAAAAGGTGCCAGTTAGAAACTTCCGAAAACTTCTACGATAGTAGAAAAGGTTTGGATTAGAACTAGTAAGATAACTAGATTGAATAGGGGAAAGCCACGGGGAATCTTTACCTGAGAGGCATGAAGGGAATGAAGGGCGGAGCTAGGAGTTGTTTTGATAGTGCGGGCGGTCGCAATACCGGTGTGCCATAAGCCTGTAACTATGCGAAGGAAGATGGAATAGTGAGTTGGAAAAGGTAGAGAAACGGGAATTCAATATGCCGGAGAATCCCGAATGAAGCTTACCGTGCTCCGGAACGAGACCGGTGGGCAAACTTGGGAGAGAAAGGGATGGAGTCCGTGGAATCGGGAGACAGAGAGGCTGTGAGAAATGCACTGAACAGAGACAGAGCAAGAAAGTTTAGAAGGCTGAAAAGTTAGTGTTTAGCAAGCCGTATCAGGATACCTAGATGCAAACTTACGTAGCGTTGTTGAAGCAGAGTAGCAACGCATTCGTGTGCTGGTCACAGGAACAGATATACCTACACTCGGGTAGGGAGACAGCACTTCCTGGATACCGAGTCGTGCAGAGGCTAGACCCGCATCTCTAGTTGCGGCGGCCATCTTGCTAGTAAAAACGGCTGACACCCGCCGTCCTAAGGTCCATCGATGCCACAAGGACCACCGCCTTCGAAGGGGCGTGACACTTTTGTAACCACTGGTTCTGTTCTGGCAGCAGTACACCGTAGCGGTGTTGTTGCAGTAGTAGTAAACCTGTCATGAGAGTAAACCAGGTGGAAACTCATGAAGTACTGTGGTGGGGTAAAGCTTATGACAAAGTAATTGGAAATCACTGAAGTGTTTTGGTGAAGTAGTACTGAAGCTAAGGTGGTGCCAAAATATTCGGACAGTAATTTGTTTTGTAGTTAATGAAGTTCTGAAATATTCTGTGTTGATGACAAGAAACTATTTCAATATCTTTGTTGAAGTATGCATTTTTGATGACAAGACGCTGTCTCAAGACCTTGGCTACAAGTGGAAAGAGGAAAGCTGTGTTAACAAATGTGAATTACCTTTGGAATCTAACTTTGTGTTGTTAAGTTGGATTAGAAAGAGAACTGAAGTGGACCGTTTCATTATAATACAGGATTTCCTTATCCTTTGTGAACAGTGTAAGGTAGGCCTGGTATCAAAAGGTAGGCACATACACAAGCAAGCACGTTTGTAAAACCTTTATTAATTTGAAAGGGGATTGACGACTTCCTAACTGGCCCTATTTCTAAATGGGAGTAGTCTCAACCATTAAACTAAGTCAGAAGGTAGTCAAATGTCTGTCAGTCATAATAATAAAGATGTCTGTGCCAAACCTATGCTTGCCCTCTCTTACTTCTAGAACAATAATGTGTGCAGAATTGGATCAAAATAAAATAGTGAGTAAAAAAAATACCATGAGAGCACTGGAGCTGTCCCACAGCTCCCTTCCCCAAACTCGACTTACTTGGGCTTCCACAAAGTTCTTTGGGTTCAAAATAGTTCACACAAAATACCTTCATGTTTCTAAGGGCTTTCTTACTCCACAGACATGGAAGCCCTTCTCATCACCTTCTCTCAGGAATTTCACAGTTCACAATACTTTGCTTTCACAAGACTCTCCTGCTCTGATTTCATCAGGGGTTATCTTTCCCTATAATTCCAACAACTTGACAGTTAAATGGATTCGAATGGATTGAGTCTTCCCATGTATTCCTCATCTATGATATCTCCTATATCGAGCTTCAGATGCTTCTGAAAAAGGTTTCGGCAGAGGGCGCTGTGCATCGCGGTCAACTCGATCTCCCCTGAGGGCCACCGTCTCAAGAATGATGTCATCGAAGGTATATATGGAATGTGCAGCGCCTGTTGGCTTCAGTTCAGTTTTTCTGTTATGTTATTTGGCATTTATATAGCGCTCTATATATCATTGGTATGACCTCAAAGTTACCTTGTAAGTTGAATGCCCCCAGGGACCGTAGTCTAGGTCAGTTGAGAGAGTAGGGTGCTGTAGGGTGCTTGGGTGCACCAGTTATATGTGCAGCTGATGTAATTGCCTGATGGTAGCTGCATCCCAGGATTAGGTGTGGTGGTATTGATGTTGGTTGAATGTGTGCAGTCTTGTGGGTGGACATCAAGACTGAGTTCTGGCTGCCTTAGGCCTGTAGGACGCTTATGTGTGCAGCTGGGCTGGTTTTTGTCATGGGATATAGCTGCATTTTATTAGAGTGATGAGGTGTTCATGGGGTGATGTTCATATGTGAGCAGCTAGGCCGAATTGATTGAGGGTTGTAGCTGCACTCTAATTGTGTGATGGTGTAGAGTGGAGAGTAAGCATAGTGATACAGGGTGAGAGTGTTTGCGTGGAGTTATGATCTAAGGAGAAAGAAATTCTGCATTTCAGGCATGCGGTTGCTTAATAGTGAATTAATAAGCCTATTCAGTGATGACAATGTTCGGATCTCATTGGGCATCAGTCATCGGGTAGCTGGGGTTCAATCGCTTCAGAAGGTCGTGGTTGGTATTACAGAAAGAAACACGTTTTTAGAGCTTTGCGGAACGTCATATAGTCTTGGGTGTGTCGAATATTAGGGGGAAGCGAGTTCCACAGAGTTGGGGAGAAGGTGGATCCTCCGATCCGGACAGAGTTAGAGGTTGGAGTCACTAGAAGGAGGGCACTGCTTGATCTTAGGTTGCGGGATGGGAGGTATTGTTTTATCTTTTCTTGTAGGTATATTGGGCCGGTCTTGGGCACTGCTCGGTGAGTGATGCATAGGGTCTTGAAGGTGGCCCTTCGTCCGACTGGGAGCCAGTGGAGGGTTCGGAGAGCTGGTGAGATGTGGTCTCTTTGCCCCACGGTAAGGAGCAATTTTGCAGCAGCGTTTTGGGCTCTTTGAAGTTTGTTGAGTTGGTATGCCGGGGCTCCTAGGTTTAGGGAGTTGGCATAGTCCAGTCTCGATATCACAATAGTCATAACTGCGGCAAGTCTGTTGGGGTAGGAGAGGTAGGGAAAAATGCGTCTGAGAAGTTTGAGGTTGTAGTGACAGCATTTTGACACATTGTTGATCTGACAGGAGAGGGTCAGGCCTGAGTCCATAGAGCAGCCTAGGTTTTTCACTGTATCGGAGGGGGGAGGTGGACGGAGGGATGGTGGCCATGAGAGCTGACGTGGATCGAAGGGCAGTATTGCTGCACAGCATGATTTCAGTTTTAGCAGGGTTCAGACGGAGGTGGTTTGCCATCCATCGATCAATATCGCAGAGACATGCTTCAAGGTCGGAAAGGGGGTTGGTACCTGACTTGGGAATTCTTAGGTTGATTTGGGTATCGTCAGCGTAGTTGTAACAGGAGATGTTGTGCATGCGGATGGTTCCTGGTAGAGTGGTCATATAGAGGTTGAACAGGAGAGCAGACATGCATGCGCCTTGGGGTACTCCAGTGTTCACTCAGCGAGTAGTTGAGACATAAGGGGAGAGGAGTGTTATTTGTTTCCTGTTGCTGAGGAAGGAAGCAATCCATTTGAGAACAGTGCCACGGATTCCTAGGGAGTGAAGGTGGTCAAGGAGGATTGAGTGGTTAATTGTGTCAAAGGCTGCAGAGAGATCGAGGAGAATCAATGCTGCGCAGCCTTTCATGTCTGCAGCGACCTTGAAATCATCCCAGATCCATATCAGAGTGGTTTCGGTCCCATGTGGCAGTCTGAAGGCTGATTGTGCAGGGTCGAGGAGACAGTTGGATTCCACAAAGGAGTTGAGATGGAAATATGCAGTCCAGTCAATGAGTTTCACCAGAAATCTGGTGCTGGAGATTGGTCTGTAATTCTTGGGGTCAAGCGCGGCAAACAATGCCTTTTTTAGAAGTGGCTGACATGCGCTATTTTGAAGGCATCAGGGAAGATGCCAGAGATGAGGGATTCATTTAGAATGGCTCTTGCTTGTTCTGAGTAAGCTATCGCCTTGTGAACTACAGCGCGCTTCATATTACTTCGTAATGTCGTCTTCGACAACCCCAAAGACTGGGTTTAAGAAATGCCAAGACTGAGGCGCTAAAATGTCACTGACAGACCCACATCGGGTATGTTTGTTGTGCCACGGTGTGGCGCACAAGAACTCGACCTGTCAGTCGTGTTAATCGATGACAGGAAAAGCTCTGAAGGAGCGTAAATGGAAATGGTAGGAGGTAGACACCGCAAAAAATCCCTTTCGACTACCGTGCCGAAAAAACATTCCTCCGACGAGGCAAGAGAAGACACTCCTCGACGAAAGAAAACTGAAAGGTCTAGGTCACGGAGCGGCTCTCACCACTCCTCGTCGACGAGAACAACAAAGAAAAGGCATCATAAATTGCCTACTTCGTCTTCCTCATCGGACTCATCTCCAGAAAGGAGTATATATTGCCCTACTAAGGCCTCGACTCCGGCTGAATGGGAATCATTCAGGCAGGAAATTATAAAATCTTTTGAGAAACAAGCTCCCTCTAAGCAAGTAGTCCATGCTCCTACTGCACCTTCTGATGCCGCCAAGGAAACTAGAGCCAAATTTTGTGAGCCCTCGAGCCCAGGACGGAGGCCAGATTTTCATCGAGAGCCATCAAGATCTCGAGTGAATTAAAAATCATTGAAGACTACCGAGTCATCGAAGTCTGTCATGGACAAAATCCACTGAAAAGTCAACGTCGAAACCATTGACGCCGTCGGCGCACAAGGCACCGATTTCTTCGACGCCAAAACCAAGCTTGACGTCAACTCCATCAGCATCTGGCTCAAAACCATGGAAGCCATCGACGCCTCCACTGGACATTCCAAAATCCTTTTTTAAAATCTCACGTCGATTTATGAAGACTATGAAACTTCAGACGACAATAATACTCCTTTTGGGTTACAATATGGCACACCTAATGTTGCTGATAGATTGATATCGGAGGAGTCTAGAATGCAGGACCTGTGTGATAATTTACAATCCGCCAGTGTAGTGGGCACCTCTCTAGAAATGGAATTTGGCAAGCCAGACCCGGCAGATCACCCAGATGCCTCTTACAGGCAATTAAGGACCAAGGTCATTTGTTATCTGGGCTGGAACAGGCCTGCTCTCCCATTCGAACAGGAGGGCCTCATAGATATCCTGGACGAAGGTCCTCAAAGAGATCCAATCCTACCATTTCATGTTGCTCTACAAAAGAAGAGTACGTCAAACTGGGAAGCATCAGAATCAAGTCTGGCAGTCAATAAAAGTTTGACTAAAAATATACTCTTGGTTGGTGAGGAGATACTGGCATTGGACGGGGATAGCCCCGCAATGCCGATGGCTCCAGCCTCTGTGCAATCTAGTCTTCTGGATGCTGGCCATACAGCATTTCCCTTCCAGTATCTGTGGAGCATCAATTCCTGCAGCTTTGTATTGCAAGTGCAGGAATTGTTTCGAACCTGCATAGTGCTCTTTTCTCTAGTCCCTGGATTCCTCGGGTACACTGCTTCTTTACCCTCCTTTTGCATGTTGTCTGTGCCTTCTTGTATCTTCCTGGCTTCCCCTCTCGCTGAGCCTTCTGCACACTAGCTCGCTGAGGTCACACTTCCTTCCCGTTTTGCGACCAGATGCTCCATAGCATAACACATATGTTTTCTGCATGTGACTAACCAGTGTCATTGTGACAAAATCCTACAGATTAGTGCCTCTATTTCTACCATTTAATAACTGCACCACTGGCCTCCACAGGATTGGAAGCCCAATGCTATATATCCTTCAGAACCTACCCGGAAGCCGCTTCATCGTCACTCACAAAACTTAAGGCTCTGACTCGTCCTTCTCCCCCAAAATGAAAAACATGACATCACTGCACCTCTAGCCCTTAGTTCAGTGGCACCTGACAATCACCTGCTTGAAGCTCCCATCAGGATGCCTCTGATCAATTCTAACCTCTGCATCATTGCGACCTTAGTGGGGGAGAAACGGACTTATTAATGCACTGATTGGATGTAGTCAATGTATAGAGCTCCAATTACCAGGCACATCATACAGAATTGCGCTCTATTGTGGAGGTTTTGTATTCAAGCTTACTGTTGCAGTATAGAAACTGGCCAATTTAACTTTACCCGTCACTGAACAGTCATCGTATGGCCTGAACTTGGAATCACTAAGTGACTCAGTCTTCCTTAGAACTGGTGAGCGACAGCATTGAGTCTCAGAAATGAGTGGAGTTGGGGACCCACTGAACTGGACCAGGTGCTACTGATTTCCATGTGAAGATTGCAAGATGTGGTGCTTGGTACCTCCACTCCGCAGAGTGCCGCCATTATAAACCACTTAGCATGGGCGTAATTTTAGGGGGGGACAGGGGTGTTTGTCCCCCCCAACTTTCATGGCTCACCATTTTGCCCCCATTCATTTGGCTTGGGCACTTTTTGTACAGATGTCATGTCCCACCCCCCAACATTTTCAGTAAAGTGACTCCATTGCCACTTAGAAGCCAAGGTGTGCACAATGTGGTGCACTGGCTTACAAGAATGACACTCTTGGTGCCAATGGGTGGAGCCAATCCAGGCCCTGAGATTCTACCATGTCCGCTCGTGTTGTCTCCATTTTCACATGGGCAGGTTGGTTGTTTCACCCAGAAGCTTCCGCTCCTTCGCTGGGCTTCACCCCCTTAGATGGCATTTTTGGATGCAAGCTGTGCCCGCGTTGCTCTGCTGCCTGATTGAGACACGAGCGCGCTTTGCTGCCATGGTAAATAGATTAGTCTTAGCAACTGCAAAACATTGTTCCGAGAGGAAACGTGATGGGATGCGAAAATGAGCCTCAGACAGACACAACCACCGAAAGCCGCAGCACCGGGAAAGCTACGCAAGGATTTCAGGACACAACCAACATCCCCGGCCCACAGAACGGGCTGCTGTGCCAGGCAGAGAGACACAATGCGAATCATTGCCACATGCTGGCCGCCATGGAGCCGCGCGCGTCTCCTGCTCGCATGTGGCATCCATTCACGTCTACAATCCTGGCATGCTACTGAATTGTGTTGGTCTGCAAAAGCGTTTTGATGTTCATCTTTTAACATAAATCTTTTGAGTTATGCCTTATTATCACAGGGCCCGGACTTGCCGCATTCGCCATCAAGTAACGTGGGGTTTTAAATTGGTACCGCGGCAGAGCGCAAGCTGCTGCTGTTCTTTGCTTCACATGCGAAGTGTTCGCAGTGCGTTTTCTAAGCGGCCCTGATGATGGAAACGCTGATGATGGAAACGTGCTAAGAGCCGGGCATTACTGCCAATAATGAGAAACAACTTGACATGCAGTGTAAACCACAACAAGAGTTATTCATTATGTAGCTGTTAATTACTTAACACTGCCGTCAGAGAGTGAAGGAACACTGGCGGAGCAGAGGCTGACGCTTAACTAGCCGAGTGTTAGGACAAGTGTCGCAATGTCACTGTAGGTGCAGTGTTTTATGCCATCGAATGCGGTCTTTGATACTACATACGGGCATTTAGTCGAGGTGGGCCAGAATAAAAGGCTCTCATCTGTGGTAATATGCGAAAGAAAAACACTTAACATTGACGAACGAGGGAGTGTTTGTGTGCGTCAGACAACTGTTGAGTAATCAGTCTCTCGGTGGGAGCCCCTCTGTGTAACTTGTGGGTACACACACTCGTCTCATCGTCAGCCCCTTTTCGCCCCCACTCATTTTTAATCGGTTTTTAAAAACGTTCCCATGTAAACACAGGCATATTCACACAGTGAAGGCAAAACCTAGCATTTCTATTCACGTCTTTTCGATATCTATTCTTAAACAGGTCCAGTGACTTACATATTTTTTCCAAATAAGGCCTTTTTGAGAAATGATACTAGTTTGTAGCGAGAGAGAGGCTTTGGTTTCACAATTTGGCGATCTGTCTTGGTGCTCCCCTTTTGTGACGTAAATACATTGTTTTTAAGGGGCTGTATAACCCATGGCCTGCTTCACCTGGGAAGGGGCAAACCTAGTATCACTGAGCGAGGCACGGATGACGTGTGTGCTGGGGACTCTCCCTGCCCACTTGGCGCTAGCCTGAAAGGAATGAAGGGCACGTGCTGTCCGAACATGACAACTGTGTTGAAGCCTCTGCCAGTAGCTCATGGCAAAAGTACATTTAATCATCTTCATACCACAGCGTTCATAGTGTATGTGAATGTCAGTCATGTGTTTCACTGAGCATGTCAACAGGTGCTAGGCTTTCCTTTAAGTAGCACTGCACCACAGTCTTGACATGGCCTTCCCACCGAGCTGATGCCATATGTAGCTGGTGCCGCTCTGCCTGGACACGGGTCCGTCTTGTTTGCTTCTGCATCACCAAAAGCACAGAACATGTCAAAAATTCTAATAGAGAACTGCACCTGCAAGAAACCACTTTGAGGAGTCTCCCGTTGCTGTCCTAAAAACACCCTAGGGTGTTAAAAAAAGTAGTTCCCATTGGCTCATCTCTGCGATATTTTTGTTTTAATCTTGACTGCAAAAGACGTGGCCACAGTTCATGTAAGGCTGACCCCAGAATCCACCTTAAAAAGAACATAAAAGAATGGCCTACATCGACTCATGCTTATTAAAGAATCCTTGCTGACAAAATGGCCACATCCCGGTCATAGGAGAAAGAACAGAGAAGCAGCCCAGGAACTGTGCCATCAAAACACTTTCCAGGAACCAAGAATTGACCATTTCCGAAGCTCGAGGAAGTAGAACGAGGCCTGCTCGAAGAAGGCCTCCTCCAGCAGATGGCCCCAGCCAAGAAGCAGAACAAAGCACGCAATCAAGTGCCACATTGGTTAGAACAATCCTGAGTACAAGTCTTTTAGACCCAAGTCCCAGGGTTTATAGTGGTATCTATGAAGCAGGAGTCTTCACATTGTCCGCACTCACAAACCTTTTATTTCACGTTGAAATTTTAACAGCAGCCCTCCATCTTCTCCTACACTCTCTCTCTCGCCTTTCAAATCCCTACATTCCACACTCTCAACCACCTCAGGCGCTAAAGTTGGAATCCTTCCTTACACTCCACATTCTTTCTATGACTGCAATATTTGTTTCTATTTGAATATTGTTTACCTTCAGATTATGGTCTCGCTTGAGCTTGGTCATGTTCATATGTAACACAAGCCCACAGGGGAAAGGGCGCGAGAGTTGCAGTGAGAGTTGCCAAAGGAGCCCAGGAAGCCTTGTGGGCAGTCTGTGGGATGATGCATCCCCTCCACTACATCTATCCTGGCCTCATACCGCAGGGTGAAGACCTCAGGGGAAAGGGCGCGAGAGTTGCAGTGAGAGTTGCCAAAGGAGCCCAGGAAGCCTTGTGGGCAGTCTGTGGGATGACGCATCCCCTCCACTACATCTATCCTGGCCTCATACCGCAGGGTGAAGACCTCAGGGGAAAGGGCGCGAGAGTTGCAGTGAGAGTTGCCAAAGGAGCCCAGGAAGCCTTGTGGGCAGTCTGTGGGATGACGCATCCCCTCCACTACATCTATCCTGGCCTCATACCGCAGGGTGAAGACCTCAGGGGAAAGGGCGCGAGAGTTGCAGTGAGAGTTGCCAAAGGAGCCCAGGAAGCATTGTGGGCAGTCTGTGGGATGACGCATCCCCTCCACTACATCTATCCTGGCCTCATACCGCAGGGTGAAGACCTCAGGGGAAAGGGCGTGAGAGTTGCAGTGAGAGTTGCCAAAGGAGCCCAGGAAGCCTTGTGGGCAGTCTGTGGGATGACACATCCACTCCACTACATCTATCCTGGCCTCATACCGCAGGGTGAAGACCTCAGGGGAAAGGGAGCGAGAGTTGCAGTGAGAGTTGCCAAAGGAGCCCAGGAAGCCTTGTGGGCAGTCTGTGGGATGACGCATCCCCTCCACTACATCTATCCTGGCCTCATACCGCAGGGTGAAGACCTCAGGGGAAAGGGCGCGAGAGTTGCAGTGAGAGTTGCCAAAGGAGCCCAGGAAGCCTTGTGGGCAGTCTGTGGGATGACGCATCCCCTCCACTACATCTATCCTGGCCTCATACCGCAGGGTGAAGACCTCAGGGGAAAGAGCGCGAGAGTTGCAGTGAGAGTTGCCAAAGGAGCCCAGGAAGCCTTGTGGGCAGTCTGTGGGATGACGCATCCCCTCCACTACACATATACTGGCCTCATACCGCAGGGTGAAGACCTCAGGGGAAAGGGCGCAAGAGTTGCAGTGAGAGTTGTCAAAGGAGCCCAGGAAGCCTTGTGGGCAGTCTGTGGGATGACGTATCCCCTCCACTACATCTATCCTGGCCTCATACCGCAGGGTGAAGACCTCAGGGGAAAGGGCGCGAGAGTTGCAGTGAGAGTTGCCAAAGGAGCCCAGGAAGCCTTGTGGGCAGTCTGTGGGATGACGCATCCCCTCCACCACATCTATCCTGGCCTCATACCGCAGGGTGAAGACCTCAGGGGAAAGGGTGCGAGAGTTGCAGTGAGAGTTGCCAAAGGAGCCCAGGAAGCCTTGTGGGCAGTCTGTGGGATGACGCATCCCCTCCACTACATCTATCCTGGCCTCATACCGCAGGCTGAAGACCTCAGGGGAAAGGGCACGAGAGTTGCAGTGAGAGTTGCCAAAGGAGCCCAGGAAGCCTTGTGGGCAGTCTGTGGGATGACGCATCCCCTCCACTACATCTATCCTGGCCTCATACCGCAGGGTGAAGACCTCAGGGGAAAGGGCGCGAGAGTTGCAGTGAGAGTTGCCAAAGGAGCCCAGGAAGCCTTGTGGGCAGTCTGTGGGATGACGCATCCCCTCCACTACATCTATCCTGGCCTCATACCGCAGGGTGAAGACCTCAGGGGAAAGTGCGCAGCAGTTGATGCCTGCAGGCAGTTAGCATCCCACACCCTTTGCCTGAGCCTGTCAACGGTTAGACAAACTATTAAGGGCCCTTCACTGATCTATTTGACAACAGGTGAGGAGGTATTTGGGGCCATTGTGTGGAGGTCTACATAAAGCACAGTATGGGCTAGAGGAAAGCCGAGGACAGGGTTCATCCGGGTCGTAGCCAAAGCAAGATCTTCAGAATGTTCAAACCAATCAAAGAGGTAAACTCTCTGACAATGGAGATTAAGTACTTACTGATCGATTTTGATGGTTTGAGTGGGGATCATAGGGCGGGGGGGGCGAATTAGGTGACTAACAACCCTATAACACACAATGGGTAATAATAAGCGGTGCTCAGATGCCTGAGGGTTCGTAGCGCTATATAAATGCAAATATATTATTATTATTATAACGGCTTAGACTACTGCCTCAAATAGTGCCATTAGCTCAAGTGCTGTCGACTTCATCTCTGCCCACGATTTGGATTCAACAGAAACTAAAGTTAAAGAAGGCCGACCCACCCATGTCACCAAAGAAGATCCCTTAGATCCCCTTGAGATTGCTCATCTCCCGGGGCAAGTGGCAGGGAGGAATTTTGGTTTGCCAGTCAACCCAGCGGTGTCCAGTGGTGAAAACATTATCGAAACATACCCTATGTCAGCCAAACCGGCCAGAGATAGCCTTCTTCCGTGAATGGGGGGGCTGAGCTCTAATTCCCTGGCTTATCTAAGTCACCTGGTGGTGATAGTGTAGAACTAACTCCACCCAGTGCCTCTATATTACTCTGCTGCCTCTGCCTCCTCTATTTTCCCTTGCCTCTCCAACTGTTTGATCTCCTCCCTTATTTCAGCCCTCAAAGCCACCACACCACTCATGCCTTCACCCTCACTGGCACAGCATCACTCCTCAGACTAATATAATGCACAAACCCCTTAAGACAACATGTGCCTTCCTTGAATACACCAGGATACCAGTTCTAATATCCTGTGATTCCCCTTCCCCAGTAGGTACGCACTCCACAGTAAAAACTTGTTCCAGATGCTCAGGATCCAATGTTATCCCCAGGTCAGCCTGTGCATCCCATGACAACAATTTCAACCCTCTTTTAGTGACCTGACCACATCCTTTCGCCTTCCTGCTCTTGAATGCCAACGTCACCTCAAATCCCCCCTAAATCTCTATAGGAGTCTCTCCATATACATGCACAGCCACATAAGACTCCTGCAGTCCACAGCAGTTTAACAGTTTGAGCGCATAGTCTGCCCCACTGTCAATTAGCATATTGATTCCAACACCATTGACATTGATCACAGAGTGTGGCTTGACGCCTCTCGTTTGGCCATCAACAGTATTGACCATGTACACCTCCTCCTCTTCGTCTCTCTGACACATTTTCCCAATTCCCTTGGTTTTAGCATCTGTGCTAGGGGGTGAGCTTGTAGCAGGCAGATTCAAGGTTTGCCCCTTAGAGCCGGCGTCAACACTTGTTTTTTTTCTATATAGGGCATTGTTGCGCCGATTATAATTATTTGCCCTTGTTCTTAGCTTTCCTGGCAGGGTTTTGTTATACATGCCCAGAGCTCCATAGGGCTTATTAAGCGAGTTACGCTATGCCTGCTAATATATGTTCCGCACTAGCTAAATCAAGCACTGACAGTAACGGGAGAGGGTACAAAAAAATGCTCACAGTGCCTCAGAAGTGAAATGGCAATCTACTATGATTAACCGCACAGACATGCAGACCTAATTTTGCAGTAGTCTGCGGCTATACACAAGTCATTCATTTGTGAAGCCACAGCGCTTGTTGCTTAACGTCTTTTTGGCTACTACAGCTCCCGATCACAGTCCTCACTTTCTGATGCACAATGCAACTGACTATCGTAGTCTGCACTTCACACCAGCAATTATGTGTTCGGTCTCCTCCTCCAGGGTCCGTGATTTTGGCTCCTCTGCGCCATGTAACACCAGTAACACTTGCACTACGCTCCTCCATGATCTGAGTGTCCATCAGTATAAATACTGCCTCCTCCACAGTAACAGAAGATAGACTGCCTCTCCTTTGCACTTTGTTGCCATCTGTTTCACCGGGAACACTCACACCACACTCTGCATTCTTATTAATGGCACCAGTCCACATTGGAAATTATAGGAAAATAAGTATTCCAGTCCACTTTTAATTCCGCATTTCTGAGGGGATAGCTGCCTCATAACTGACACTTGACATAGAAGCACGGAGGAGGATCCTAGTGGGTGTGTGTAAGTGAAAAAGAAAGCTTTCAGAGACGCTGTCCAATACAACAATGCTGAGCCAAATGATGCTGTCTGAGTGGCATTTGCTGGGTATTTGAACTCAAAGACATAGGAAGGGAGGGGAATTTTGGAAAAGCATAAAAGGAAGACAGCATGTTCGACAGGAGAAAGGGAGATTGGGACTCCACCTGGAAGTAGCTGATGGGAAATCTTCTTAAGAAGTCCGTTTCCACATGGAACTGAATTTAGTGTTTTTTTGTAAGACGGTACCAGATTACCTGAGATGGATTTTGGGAGTAGGTGGGCAGACTGCAATGAAGAGCCTGTTTGACTGTGTCTCTTTGAAAAGTAACCCAGAAATGAGTACACTAATTCCAGAGCATTTAGATGTCCCAAGAATTCATTTTAATGTCAGATAGAAATTAAGAGTATTTGGGGGGAACCCTTTTTTTATAAACAAAATCACTAAAGAGGAGACTGGGCTTGTAATTGAAACTTTGTGGCAGTATATTTAAAATGGATTTCCCTAAAATCTATAATTGCACAGGGCATGTTTTGTTCCTGACCATAACAAAATATTTTTTCACTGGGTTTTCATAGGAGCAAATTATATCTAGGTTTGTAAGGGTGGTGTACATTGTACCTCGCCAATATGCAGCGATTGATAAATATCTTGACCTGTGAAACCCATAGTTTATATTTTTTTTAATCCTGAATAATGTTTTCTACCAATTAAAGTGCAATAGGTTAGGAGGTTGGTTTCTCTGCTTCAGTTCCAAGAAACTGTAAGATAATTAAAATAATCAACATCATTTTTCTAACTAACTTTGTGCATACATAGGATTCTATCTTAAGTAGACTCATAATTCCAATTATTAGTAAACATTGGGCGGGAGCCTTAGCAACATAGTATATGAGCAGTGTTGAGCATCATTTCTTCAAACCAACATTCAATGTCTGAGAGATTGTAGACAGTCTTTCAAAAATTAACCACCTGTTCAGTGTGTGTGTGTATCATTCAATACAATTTCTTTAATATTTCATCTTATGGTTACAATTTATTATTAACAAGAGACATTCTGTGAGAAAATTACCCTTGTTTTTTTAGTGGGCGTATATAGTTGTTTGACTCTGTAAACACAAAGATGATCAAACACAGACACCTGCTGCTATATACATAACTTAAGCTGAAATATACATTTAGCGTAAAACCAAATTTAAGAAAGCAACGGTGAAAGCACCTAACATGTGCATCCACATTGTGCAAAAATGCAAAATTTTCCAGAAGCTATAGGGCCGCTTAAAGTGCAAAAAATGCATTGTGCAAATTCCAAAAAGGATGTTTACAAAATAATATGCAAAATCTGAAATGCGAATGAATCCGAAATCCATCGATCACTTTCAGGAATATAATTCCTTAATGGAGAACATCTTCCTACTTCTCCTATGTATGACTTTTTAGTAGGTCTGTTTTACAGAACCTGAACCCTCATATCGGAGAAAATCCAGGGACCTGTTCACAGTCAAAATTCAGGGGCTTGTTTAATTCCAATGAAACTTTTTTTTTTTCAGTTTCATTTAATTGTTATGATCTGATGTTTGATTGATGCTTCAATACAGGAAGGTATTTTTTGTGCTCCAAAATAAAAGCTTCTACAAGGTAGCAACTTCCATATATTTCAAAAGGAAAACCTCAGCCATTCTTTTTAAAAACCTGCCCGCGGGATTGTTGTAAAAACAGTTTGTTCAGATCACCACATACTTGAGACACATCTTGTCATTTTTAATGAAGATTATTTAACAACTACTGTGTGAGATATCAGGAACTTATATCTTTCTCATGTCACAGATGGCCCAAGAAACATTCCAAGTCTCAGAGATGGTTCAATGATTTTTATTGATGCCTTTGTGGGCCCTAGCACCCTCCCTCTCTCTCATATCTAAAATCAAACCTCCACCCCAACCCATGTGTCCCTGACCCCAAGTTTAGTAGATATAGAAGATTGACCCTTACGCTCTAAAAACTGTCTTGTACTAGCAGTGAGGACATAAAGGCAGAACTGCCCTTTCTAACTAAGTCCAGTGGTTAGTGTCCTACCTCAACACAATTGCTACACAAACGCACACACTCAAACTGCAGTACCACTTTAAATCACTAGCCAATACCTCACGTTCTCCACAAAACGCCCCCACACTCTGCCATTTCTTCCTCCCTCCTGCTGGCCTTCAACCTCCACCGACCTCACCCAAATAATCCACACTTCCTATTCCTTGCTTAAATCCCTCCTTCCCTATTGGGATTGGTCCCCTTTCCCTGGCAATCGGGCCCTTTGTTCCCCTGGGGGCAATGATGTTTCCTGTGAGTTCAGAAATAGCGGGCAAAGCCTTGCCCACTTTCGTCGCGTTACTGGCCTTGTCACACTTAAAAGACTCTGTGGATAGCTGGTACAATTTGATAATCATGCAACAGAATTATTTTCTCCATATTATTATTATACAGTTTCTTCTGGGTTCTGTGTTATTTAAAATGGAGAATTAATTATTTTGTTTTGAGAAGTCAGAGATACTAGATGAGACAATAGCAGGAACGTTGCATTTTCCTTTATGTAGATAAGCAGCCTGTATCGTATTTCCTGATTTATTACTTTAGCTAAAACAGAATATTCATAGTTTAAAAAAAGCGGTTTCCTGTCCCAGATTGTGAAGAAGTATTGCCGTCAGGGGAGGGCATTTGATCAGCGATATTTCTCATTTAAACACGTGTACTAAACATAGTGCATATATAGATGCATAAAGAAGGCTTGGTTGTTTTGCCTTGCACTTGTAATGACACTTTAAAAAATGTTTTGTCACTGAAGAAATTGATTTAAAAAGTGTTGATCCAAAAGAAAACAACAAAGTATACACATAAATATATATGTACTGTGAAGGCATCAGGAAGTAGACAGGCAACTGAGGAACGTTGGTGCAGCAAACCTTTATTAAAATCACAGTGAGGTTGCAATAAGGCCTAACTTGCCCTATGCTAAGGTGGGATTTCCCTAACTAACTGAAACTAATGATAGTCTGTGTCAAGAAATCCAAAGTAAATGTCTGTCTGTGCCCAAAACCTATAGTTGCCCTCACATCTATTTGTTCAAAGTGTGTAGGGATGTCAACATCAAATGAAAAGTTTTCAAACAAAGGTTCAGCGCTTCCTCCAGCTCTTGTTCGGAAAAGGGGTTCTCCCTTCCCAAGGATTCCAAACAGTTCACTTTCAATCAAAAGGGGTTATCTTCCCCAAGCTTTCAAGTCTCTCACTGTATTCACAACACCACAATTCCTCAGGATTCTTCCAAGCTTCCAGGCTTTCAGGCTTCTGTGCCTTTTATCAGTATCACAAAGTTCAACTCTTTCAGTTCACAATGTTCAAGCTTTTCTTGACAGTCAACCATAAACGTATTGATAAACTTCTTTTAGTTGAGTGTATTCGGTCTAGGTGCAGTTGTCGGACCGCACAGTCCACCAATTACAGGTCATGCAACCGACACACATAATTGGCTTCTCTTACACAGTTACACTGCCACTCCTTCAGCTCAACAGTGGTATTGGACTTATATTCTTTCAGTCCTTTTCAATACTTGTTTGGCACCATTTGCGTGCTGGGTAATAAAACCATCTCATAGCTTTGCCACAGTTTCAACTTTCACCTTTTACAGTTCCTCTTTTCTTTGTGGCTCTTGTCAATGTTTGTATTCTCTCAGATTCCACTATTCGCAGTTCCTTATATTCTTTACCAATGCTTGCTTTCTTTAGTTTACATGATTCACAGTTCCTTTGTATCAGGGAATGCTTTTCTCTGCTTTCCATTCAAGTGGCATTCAATCATGGTTACTTTCCTTTGGTTCGGTATTCAAAACTTCAGATCATTTATATTAAAAACAACATAACCGCAAATTCCCAGTTCACTCTCCTGCTTGCATTTGCACCCGATTCACAGTCTTTTCATTCACTTTAAAGTTTACTGCTTTTCTGGCCCTTCTGCTGCTTTTCCAATTTCAGTACAGTTTGGTATTCACAAACCACTCCATTCATTAATTTCAACCTTCCTGTCATCGTAGTGATCACTCATCTTTACTTTACATTTGGACCAGCAATCCCATTGCCTCTGCTGCCCTTTGCTCACTCGGGAACGCTGCAACCTACATTCAAAATGCAGCTCACACCACAGCGCCCCAGAGTAATTCAGACTGACTTGACTTACCAGGTGCGCTGTCTGTGTGCTCCCCTCCGCTTCGGTTGGCTCTTCATGGCTAACGCTACTGTTCCAGGGTCTCTGACACCTCGGCTTACCGGATTCTCTTGACTACAGGAGGTCGGCAGCCCAACTCTGTCGCAAGAGACCTTTCGAAAACTCCCACCACATTCTGCTTTCGCTGCAACGACTCTGCAGCCCCTCGATGCTTTGGACATGCATCTCCCTGCCTTCACCTCAGGCTTCTCTGTCTGCAAGCGTTTCCCAGGCTATCTCATTAGCCCCACCCATTTGGCTTCAGGTGCAGGCCATTCATTTTAATTGCACAACAGTCCTGGTACTTGGCATCCCTCTTCCTTGTCCCAGTACCAGCGTGGTGTTTGTTTATGTCTGAGTTAATACAGAATTGTTGCATGTTTCTATGTGGTTTCTTCCTCGTCTCAGTACCATAATGGTATGTATTGGGAGATGGTTTTCTAACAAAATTGGGAAGGTATTGGTAAGATCCCATAAAAGCCTCGGGGCATTTGATTCCTTATGAAACGGGAAATCAGGGACACCATGTCTCACGCAAGGGTGCCTCAATCCCACTCCCCAAGTCTCCTCCTCCCAGGTAATCCTCCTTTGCATATCCACCCGAGGGTCAGGATCCGAAAGCGACAGCCTTTCCCTGGCCACCTGAGGGGAGGATATTTTGGGGAAAGAAGTGAGGATGCGCTCAGATTTCTCACATTACATACATATTATATACCCCTGGGATTGTTGTCTGTCTCTGATTGGTTTACTCATTCATTCATGGTCACACAAGTGGCAGGGCTGAGGTTGGGTCTTGGAGCAATGATGGGCCTCAAACCTGGATAGGCCTCGGGCAAGAATGAGCTTTTGGATGGGGATAGGCCATGGAGCAAGGATGAGCCTTGAGTGTGGATGGGCCTCCGAGATTTAAAATGAAGATCAAAACAATGTCTGCCATAATGTAGGAAAGCACTACACTTATTAACTTACTCAATGCATTGTAGTGCTGATATCTCGTGCTTAGAAAAGCATGTCTCAAGCAGGCAATAGATTGTTATCTTGTTTAATAATTAAAGGAGTTTAAAAAATGAAATATTGACGGCAAAGTCTCAGTCTGTAGAGAGGGCTCTGTGGTTTTGCATACAACCCTGAGTCATCTTCTGCATGCTCACTAGGACTTCCTTTGTCGTCCATAGAATCGACACGGATTGTATCTCGACTGCAGTGTCCATAATTCATTTTCTCTCCCTCTCACCCCATCTCTTCTCTCATTCCCCTCTGTGCCGCTGCTGCCCCCTCCATAAAGAAATGCGCCCTACCTGTTTTTCAAGGGCTGGGGTTGTCTTGAAAAGTGCTGATTGTAAATCGCCCTTCTCGGCAGGTGGGGGAGGGAGTGGGGGGGGGGCTGCCTTTAGAATCCAGCTTTGCTTTCGTATTTGGAGAGAACATGGTGCCTTATTCAGTCTTATGGGTGTCTGATCGAGTAAATGCACCCAACCCTTCATTTTTCCTTCTGTTTCTTGACAGATTATAGCCACGTTTTTTGTAACAATTCCAAAAGGGCTGAAGAAACCTCTGGGATAATGTTGCGCAGATTGGTTTAGAGGCGCCATATGTGTAGGCCGGCAGAAATCGACCTCGGAGATGGAATTCTCCTGCAACCTTGATAGAGTTCCCACTGCCAGTATGCATATTTAAAAAATAACAAATCGCTGCACGAGATGAAAGTGCATGAGCACGGAAAATGCACAGCTGCAGATATTTCCAGATGTGCACCCTTTAGTTCTGACAAATCATATGATTAAATCTGCAGGTTTGCCTGGTGTGTAGAGCCTTGCAGTCTCCCCGCGCTGCATTATATTTAGCCATTTCATTATTATAGGTAAATACTGCCTCTACTTAGCAACACAACAGCTGGTCTTGTGTGAGAAGGCAATCCAGAGATTAACTTGCCAAATGTATTACCAGTTCATTTCACTAGGCTGGGAAGAACCTAAGGGTATTTCAAAAGAGCTGTGACCTTGATCAGCCAAACGCAAATGCCCTCGTTTGTAAATGTAAACTGCCAGGGAAACTCTGCCATGGTCTACTGCAACCAAAGGCCTGCATGTTGAACAACCCCTCGGCCTCATTACTAAGCATCATTTTCAACAGTAGCTGCAGTCCAATCTTCCGAAATCTTTATTAAATGGTATGGTTTACAATTCTGCGTAATGAAGTTAGGGGATTTCATTGATAGCCTAATAGCCTCAACATCTATACCTTGTCACCGGACGTCGAGCAGCAGACGTCGAGCAGCAGACGTTCCAGTGGCCTGTGTGTGGTGAGTCCTTCGGTTCGAACCGAGCACCGCCGTCCCGCCCGCCCCTCGCAGACGCAATCATTGAATGTGGTATTCAGTTGAGACATGCATTATTCGTGCCGCGTCTTGTCTCGAGTCCAGATGAGGCCTGTCTTTGACGAGCAGTCCTCCTCTCTCGGTCCATTAGTTGGGCGAGAGCGAGAGATAAATGGAGTTTAGATTATCTACCGGGATCAATAATTGAGGGACGGGAGGGGCGGCGACCACGGCTCAAGGGAGTCCCAGTCAGCAAACATCCAGTGATAAAGAAAACACTGGCCTATCTGACACGTCATCGGCTCGTGGTGTTTGCGTACACCCAAAGTGCTTGTCGCTACAAGGAGAGGCGTGCAGCCTGCGCCCAGGACCTGCCGCGCGGCCTCCTAAGAGATGCTTTTAGTCAAAGCTTTGTTTGAGATACCTCCAGTCAAGTACAGCAGAGGCCGCTTTTTCAAGGAATGCGCCCTAAAAGATGTGGGCACTTGAGCAAACACTTTCCGAGGCCCATGTCAATTTACTGCACACGCGGCGGCCTGTTTTGCTTAAATTGATAATTGTGAATGAAGGCATGTCGATGAAATCACCAGCTAATTCTGTGAAGGGCAATCTCACAATGGCCAGGACACTTAGAGTGTTGCTTTTATACATCGCGGAGAGGCTCCAGTGCACCGCCGCACTTCCTGTGATATCGCCCAGGGGCATCTCTCGGGTGAACCCTTGGCAGGGGCTTTTTTCAGCACAATGTTGACTACATTTATAGCAATTGGTAACTGTGTCAAGATGGGATTGATCAAACCTTGAAATGAGTATTTCAGAAATCAAAGTAAATTAAAAAGATCTCAAAGTAAGAATGATGCAGTGGACTTTTGTGTCATTGCCATTTTGAAGGTGTGGCCAAAAACTATATTTATGAGGCACACAGATTGCCCGAACTTGCAGGTTTTTCAGGATCAGGCGGTGGGAAATGGCAGACGGAAGTAGCTCGTAAAAGCTTTGTTTTCTGTTTATGTGATTTGTCTTCAGTAAAGACAAGCGTCAAATAGTCTTTTCACTGGACAGTTTGCCGTCTAAACACTTGATTTCTCCTGGTCGTTCTCCCACCAGTTTTGCAGATGCAATGGACGGGTGTTGCTGTAGATGTGGCTTTCCAGGAATTTGCAGTGTAACTGCCACCCATGTCAATGCTGCCTTATGTTGCAAAATGTCCTGATTATACTCCTCACTTACAGCATGAAGACCGATGTAAACCTCCCTAGTATAAAGGGAAAGCATCGCTTTTCAAGGAGCTCTTGTGCCTCTAAGTCCAGCTAGACTTGGGTTCTGGCTCCTCTCAGATGTCAAAGCCCACTTATCAACAGTTCATGGCTGCACTTTCTTGCCTCCTGGGCGCCCATCCTCTCCGTAAATGGGGGTAGATTTCCTACGTGTAGGGCCATCCTGGATATGCCTGGCAGGGCTCTAGCTGGCAACCTAGAATTACTGTGTTGCATATGTGACGAAAGGACTACTGCTCTGCAAGAGCACAGAGATGAGTAGTGGTTTCTAAACTCCTACTCTGGCCTCCAGTCATACGAATCCAGCAGACCATCCAATCATAAACATGAAACTGGCACAGCTCCATACATGTACCTCCTTCCTCTCTGGGAGTTACCAGCAAAATATCCAAGCAACAAAAGTACTGTGATACCAACATAAGGGAAATGTGCCATCGAGATTCAATAAAAATGGGGCACTCTGGGTCATCTGAAGACAGTGGTAAACAGGCACTAGTCTCTGCAGCAATGTTCAAGTTCAAAGCATATGTCTTTAAAAGGTAAAGAGTGGGTCTGAAATGCCTCTTGAGTCCTTAAAACCAGGCCAGCAGGACAGAACCACTACAATTACTTTGATCTCCTTCAGTGTTTCTACATCATTGATCCGGGCTTCTTAGTGCTTTCCAGTGGGTGGAAACAGTGGTGAATCAGGTGCTCCGAAATTGACCGGATCAGTGTCAACATGGTAGAGTTGGTTTGATGCAGTCTAGTAATGCAGTTTGGTCCTGTGGCGGGGGATCGCCTCAAATCAGCTGAACAACAGGCAGATGGTGGTTGAGTTGCCGCCTCAAAATGGCCTATTCAATTCAACCTGGCTCAGGTGATGCAAATTGAACATTTTAAGCCTTTTGTAAGGATGCATTCCGGGCTGCTGTGACAAGTATCTTTTCCTGGTAATAGAGTCCCCTAGGTGCTTTGTATTCAGAATGTGGAGAGGAAGCACACGAAGTGAGAGTGGTCTAAGAGATGAAGTGAGAGTGGTCTAAGAGATGAAGTGAGAGTGGTCTAAGAGATTCCAAGATGACTTGATCCTACTCCAGGCTGTAATGCTTCTCCTGAGCTACTATACCTCCCCTCTCTCTTCCTTACCACAAAGACACTCCAGTAATTACCACCCTGGTGTGGTCTCTTCATTGTCCTGGCATGAATTTCCTTTTAAGCACTAGTTCCCAGCTAACCACCTTGGGATACATCCTGTCCTCTTTGGAAGCCGACAAGCCTTCCCTGAGAAAACAAATTGGAGCTTCTTGGGCTGAATACAAATGGTTTGTTTTGGGTTAAGTCAGCCCAAGACAATGTTAGAAAAACTCTGACAATTTAATGAGTTGCTAGAAACCAGCTTGACTATAATATGACTTCAAAAGGTTTTGGCTCGTATAATTGTACATTCCCATACACCACAATAGCAAATAAGGTATGTTGTATAGTTATTAATCTGCCACTAGGCATCCGGGCTACATAATTATGTATATTATTTGGATCATTGTTGCCTAGGGTTAAGGGAAACCCCTGTGTGTTGGAACTTTGGGTTTCAGCAGGCTGTTGCAGGAATGCACATGTTACTCTGTAGCTGCCATTTTGCCAATCCACATGTGTGACGAATCAACTTCCGGGGCACCAGTGGTACAGGGATGATTATCGGTTTCTAAACCATCAATCAGCCACCCACCTCTAGTACACCAGAAGGGATCTGAATAGATTGGAAACACAAGTCAATTATAAACCTCCTTGTCCAATTTTGGTAACATGGACGGAACGGCAGGCTTATCTCTGCAAGGTTGTGGATCATTGGTTAGTTGCAACACAGCGAAAATACAATTATTACCCAATGATAAAAGGGACTGTCCAGTCAAGGTTGCGTACAAATATCTACTTTATTATTATCACAACAGACAGTTCTAGCACACTACAAAATACAACCCACCCTGTAAAGGAATACAGAAGACAGACCATTTCAAGAAGGAAAGGGGGTGCACTCTGGATACTCTCAGGAGGGTAGTTGCTAAGTAATTAATTAATCACAATGTTCAAGGATACTTGGTCTCTTCGGAAGAAAGGACCCATGGGACAGAACCACAATGTACCTTGTGCTTGTAGAAATTGGTTGTGCTCGACAGGGTCGAGTAAGTTTCAGGTCACTTAGCAGTTTCCGGGACAGTTCAAGATAGGAAACAGCAGCAGGTATTGGGCAGCAGACAGTTCAGGGGTGAGGCGGAATGGATGGCTGCAGGCTGGCCTACAGGGCAGCTTGGGGTCAGCAATTGCTATCTCATTGCTGGTCGGCGGGTCTGAAGCACTGGCCAAGGCATCTCAGATGGCGTGAGTGGCTGTGGTATGACAACAGTCTGCGATGCAGCCGGTTGCAGCTTGAGGGGCTTGACTTGCTCGAAAATGTCCTTAAATCGGACGGTGGTTGATGCTTGTCGGTGCACTCCTCCTAGCATCTTTGCCAGACTCGTGTCATCCTTAAAATGGATGGCCCAAAGCTGAGGAGAGTGTTGCAGGCAACAGCCTTGTCCTTCTTGCGCTTCAGAGACTCTCTGGCACTTCCCACCTAGGAAGCTTTCTTGCAAAGCCTAGCAGGGCACGCTGTGTGCTGGCTGGCTAAAGGTTCTGGAGCTACCAGAGGGTCCTCTGGATTCAGTATCTCCCTCTGTTCCCTGGGAGATGTTTAGGGGAGGGCTTTTGCTTCCCTCCTGGTATTCCTGGCCTTCCTTCACTGGCCGAAGCTGTATGGCAGACTGTTTCTTCAGCCAGGGTCCAAATTAGTTGTTCTTGTTACTCCTTGCAAAGTCTTCAGATGATCTGCCCAAAATAGGAGCTCAACCCTCTTTTAGAGGCGAATGGGCCCCAGTGTCACGCCTGCGCCACGGGCGCATCCATTTACGCTCAATATGGACTATTTGTTTATCATTTATTTACAACAGACTCTTGGATCCATCTATATTTACTTTAGGAACTTTATTTCCCATTTGCGAGACTTTGGTGCTTTATTATTTTTTCCAACAAACTACGTATACCACAATGCACCTGGCTACAAGCATCGATTCCTGGCTGTTCCTATTGGTTATCAAAGGAACTACACCCCCAGATGCCCTAGGGACTTGCCCTGCTTCCACCAGCCCAGGAACAGAAAGGGAGGTGGCCGATTGCCTGCAGGTGTGCTTAGCCAGGTGCAACCAATTAGCCTGCCTCTGTGCTGGGCTAGGCAGTATAAAGGCTGCTGCCTGCAGTGGCTCAGCCTCTTGCATCTGAGAGTCCTTCCTCCACCTTTCGCGTTTTTCTACGGATCTTTGTATGCTGTTTACCATCTCTCCTGCTTGGATCCTGCCTTGCAGCTTGCTACACCCTGCTGCCTACAGCCCTAGCCTTCTGGGCTCCCTACCTCAGTCCAGCTCCTCTGGGCTTCCTGCCTTGCAGCCTGTTACACTTCGCTGCCTCCTGCCATTGCCTTCCAGGCTCCCTGCCTCACAGCCCTGCTCCTTTGGGCTCTCCACATTGCAGCTGATCACGCTCTGCTACCTTCCAGCTTCTGCCCTTGCCCTGCCGGGCTCTCCACATTGCAGCCGATCACGCTCTGCTGCCTTCCAGCCTCCGCCCTTGCCCTGCGGGCTCTCTACATTTCAGCTGATCACGCTCTGCTGCTTTCCAGCCTTCAGCCCTTGTCCTCTGGGCTCCCTGCTCTGCAGCCTGCCTCACTCCGGCTGCCTTCAGCCTTTGTCCTTTGGGCTCCCTGCTCTGCAGTCTACCTCACTCCGGTTGCCTACGGCCCTTGTCCTCTGGCCTTCCGACTTTGCAGCTTATCACGCTCCGCTGCCTACTACCTATCTTTTTCCGCTGGGTTCTCGGCCTAGCAGCCCGCTACAGTCCTCTGCTACCTTCTACGGTCAGCGGCCCTGCCCCTCAGGGCCCACTCCTTGCCGCCCGGCCCTTCTGGGTTCCTTACCGTGCAGCCTGCTTTACTCTGCTGCCCTAAGCCCTTTTCATCTGGGCTCTCTAACTTACAGCCCTGCTCCTGTGGGCTTGCTCATTGCTTTCCTGCTCCTCTGAGCTCTCAACCTTGTTCCTTACTGTCCTCTGCTATCCTATCCTGTTACACGACTTTCCCTTCATTTCCTTCTGCTAGTTTGCTATCACCTCCTTTCCTGGATTTGTCTGTAGTATCTTCTCTTGTACTGTTTGTAGACCCTTTTGTACAGAGCTTGTCTGTTGGTTCCCATCAGTCAACCTCTGCCCCTTCCCTTGTTTCGTTTCTACATTACAGACACCCATAGCTGCTGTTCCAAGCCATGAGCAAACAGCGTGGGCCTCTGTTATAGCAAACTGTGTAGAAGGCTAGAGTATTTCCTAAGGTTCGTGGAATACTCTTTTCCTAGATCTGCATACACCCCAAGAGGGAATTCATTCTGTAACTTTTTCCCTTGCTACTCTGGCCTACTCTTTGTTCTCTTTCCTCTCTGCTGTGTGTGTACTTATCTGTCCACTTTATTTTGGCACAACCACCCAAACCCTTTCTGGGTGTCTTGTGCTACTCTTAATAGAGTGCCATCCCTGACACCCAGTGATTGGTGTAGACTGAGCCTACCTTAACAAACCAATCCTGCATCCCCACCAACAATCTTCTGTTAGGCGTGAGGTCATAACCAGAGTGTTTTTCAACAGGAAAGATAAAGGGGTGAAAACATGTACTACTAAGTCCCACACATCTTCCTGTCTGTTGTGGATCAAAGGGTCTCTCTGTTAATGGAGCTCTCTGTGGGTCCTGATTAAAGCGTCAGGTCTCCCTTGAAGTTGTGGCAGGAACAGACCTTTTGTCTCCATCAAATCACATACTCCTACCCTCTGAATGGGGGTTTCCTGCTGTAAACACATGTACCAGACATGACACTTCACTGCCCTTGATACTGAGGGATGGGAGCTGACTTCAGGTTGACACAGATGCATATGAAAAAGGTGTTGGGGTTTCCTGCCCTTCGTTAGCTCTGCGAACAGGCCTCTTGCAGGCCTGCATCAATTAACTCACATCAGTATGCATTGCCACCAACAGGACTGGCAATGGGCATGGCAGATCCATGGAGCCTTTGATAGTTAATTAGGCTGGCCAGGGCCGTAGGAAGATTTTGTCCTGCTCCTCTTGAGATTCCTTCCTGTACTCCTGGCTGTCACATTCCAACTTAAATGCGACAGGAGGGTGGCGCCTGTAGGCTGTGTTACCCAGAATACACAGATCTATGTGTTTGTTATGCGGCGAGCATAGGAAAATGTTTCCGGATTAGCCCCAAACATTTTCTGAGGTTGATTTCCCATCATTCAATTTCTTTAAAAAATATCAAAAAAGCCCAGGCGAGTGCACACCCACCGTGCGGATGATCGAATTCCTCACAACATGACAGCTGCTGGATGTGTCAGTAAATAGGCCCAGCAGTGTTCCATGTTTGCACTATACCTTTTCTCATCGAGCAATGATAAAGTGGGGTCTGATTAGAAGATCTCCCTTTCTGAGATAGAATTACCAGCATCATTTTGTACTAAAATCAAAAAAGCACAGGCTAGTACATCCTCAGAGATGGCATTCTGTGGCAGTAGAACTAACCTTTCTGATCAACAGTCTATTTATTTGCTGGTGTTTGAGTCTTGACACCCAAGACTCCAACCAATAGAACCTACTAGCAGGATGCACAAGCCCCTTCAATCTGCAATGGCAAATGGTTTGCTTGGAAGCTTGTGGGATGTTTTAACCCACGCATCCAAGCCCTACAACAGTACTGTGCATTGCTGGCAGCAGAAACATCAGAATGGCCACTGGAAAGCATGCTGATCGCTCAAAACCATCCAAAAATGCGCAGTGAAAACCGGAAAAATAGGCTCCCATCCACTTTTGCCTATCTTAGTGAGCACAGATCATCACTGGCCAAAACCAGCATTGAGCTATCCCCCAAGTAGCCTGAAACCACTTGGAAATAGCAATGCTGATCGCCAAAAGCAACACAGAGCTGGTTGGGAATCCATTTTCTGGATTGTACAAAATTGCTACAATCATGGCTCACAAAACCACCAAAACGATCCAACCTTCTTGTTGGGTGTTCCACATTATTCTACTGCAAGAATCCACATCAACACAATGTCAGCAAGAATCATATGCTATCAAGCTAAATTCCCTTTTAAAAGATAGACAGCTGTCAAAAATGGGTGCAATACCGGTACTCACCACTACCAGAAGCTGGCATTTTAAAACAATTCTTTGAAAAACGGAACAACTGAACCCAAACTATGCCAAAGAAATACTGGCTATCAGAAGCCTAAGGGGTAGAGACAATGTAAAACTATATTCTGAAGTTCTGGGGGGGCGGACTAGACTGAGATGTGAATTCAATTGCAAGCAAATATATGTTTTATAAAATTGCAATTTACAAAGTTTATCAAGCTGACAGAAATGTCAAACTTGGAGATTCTTAAAATGACAAATTCACTCACAGTTCAAGACTAAGCTGGACGCTGTGTGATGTTCTGAGACCAAACCCTGTAATTATTAATATTGTAGCTGCAGTGTTTATGCTAGAAACATAAAAACTTACAGTAATATGCTCAGAGAGGGTGTGTATGTCTGTGTAAAATTTGGTGCAGAACCAATTTTGCAAAACCCACCAAAAACGAAAATAAGTTGTCATTTCTGAACCCAAGCACGTAGGAACATGATACTTGAACAGAGACATGCCTTGATAATCTGTGAGGTGTATATGTATTCTCAACAACTTGTGTATCTGGGAAATAGGTTTTTGGGAAAAATGTATTTTCTAAGTAAAACCAAAGGGGAGTTTCTTCACTAGATTGTAAAACACAGCATCACTCTGACTCATTCTGACACGCTAATCCTTCCTCCAGTCAGGTCGCAGGAAATCCTCTAACCTATCAAATCCTTAGGGGGGTGGGCATGTAGAATCAGCCTTCCCACCCACTTTGAAAACACATAAAAAGAGAATGCTCAGGGCAGGGGAGGACACACTCACTTTTCCACTTCAACTGATTCCTGCGAAGCACTCTGCCGGACCAGATCCAGATAATATCCAGACAGAGAGTCCAGATAGATCCAGAGACCAGACTCTAGAACCAAGCTCCAGAATCCAGAACTTTGAATCAAAGGCCTAATTCACAAGCTGAATCCTTCTCAGCAGGCCTCAGAACTTTAGCAACCTGATTCTCACATTCAACAGCCGGGCTGAGCTTTTCTATTCTAGCCAAGAACCCTGTGATAGGACCGAGGTCCAGACCCAGAAAGCAGCGCTGTATCCACAACCCGTCAGATCCCGACCAGAGGCCGTGCTGTGAGCAGAACCAGTGCCTGCGACCGTCCGGTGGCAAGTGAAGTCCAAACCTTCACAAAAACGTCTGTATCTTTTGAACCGCATGTCCTAAAAGCGAAATTTAACTGTCATTGTAAAGCTAAGATCCTCAGCTTTCCAATTCCTTATAGTTTTTCAGTAATTGTGATTTACGCACGAGGAAAAAGTGCTGCGAATTGCAATTTAGCTCAATTTCATTTTCTGTCAAAATAGCTCCTCCTTGTTCTCAATTGCTGAATTTCGTTTTCAACCTGGTAATCACTCATGAATCATTGCTAGTGTTGACCTGAACCAATCCGAAGTAACTATCACTTATTCTGAATATCCCTTAGTGAATTGAAATCATTTTAGCATATTTTTCCATCCATTGCAATCACATTCCAAAGCGTTTTGACCTATGATTTAAAATCATTCCCGTGTCTCTCTAAGCTTGCTGGGGGGATCTGGAATTGAACTGCATTCTTGATTGTATTCTTGAAACCTGTGTACCCTCCTTCCCATCTCTTCATACTGCATAGTGGGGGGGAGTGAGGAGTCACAGGGGAAAAAGTGATTATATTATCTTCTGATTGAATTCATATCAAGTTATTTCTGTGCTGCATTCTTTCCAATCTTGCATTTCCTTGAACCATAGAAGTATTCTCTGCTACCTTATTCTTCCTCTTCTGACTCCTTTCAGATTAAAGAGATTTTGCTATTGTAATATTACCCATTGTTGATCCCTGTTATATTCATAAGTGTGCTATCAAAAAAATATTTTATCCATAAATGTGTGATATATATTGTTTAATATTTCAAATAAACCTTTTAATTTGCAAAACAAAACTACTACTTGGCTCAGTGAGGTCAGGGAGATCCATAGAGAGGGGCGTTATATAAGGGTTCATCATCCAGATTGAAGAACTTTGACATCAAAATGTATAAATAAGGACTTCCATTGGGCATCCCAGACTAGGCATTGACTTAGTAGGAGTGCTGCATTGAAGTCACTTACAAGCTGCAGTAAGGCTACATGTAGACGCCTCAAATAAAACACCAAAATACATTTACAAAGCCGGGTATATTTTGGGGCGTTGCTCGAATTCCGTCCATTAGATAGATGCATCTTTTTGCAAGAAAACTAGTCATAAACACGTGTCCAGGTTAATTGCTTTGCCCCCTAGAAGTTAAGAAATGTGTTTCCAGTGCTATGAAAGTGCAGTCTGACACTTAACCACCTGCAATTGGACGCATGGGAGGGAGATTGTGTCTGTGATGTAGGATGTGTTTGCTATGCTGCACATTGCAGTGGTTGTGATCTCCTTCTTTTCTGTGCATTGCTTGTCATTGGGTCTGATTGGGCTTGCTGCCGCTCCAGCGACTCTGCTCTCCAGGCAAGGCAGTCCATTGGAAGCTCCATTTTTGGGGCACAGTCACTTTAAAGGACCATTGCCTCTAGATTGTGACGTTATTCAAAGCTTCTGCCTAAAGTCATTGAAGTCAGAGCTGGGCGCTCATCTCTGGGCATTGCAGGCTGTCGGCTTCAGATTCTACATTGATTGCATGGGACCTTCACCGCCTAGGTTTGCATCGCATAATAGGGAGCGCTAATATTCAAATGCACATTACATGTGATTTCTTCACCAATTGTTAGCCGCCAATCTGAAGGATGTTCGACAAGAATATAACATTATTTTTTAGCTAATGTTATTTACACAGTGCTAAAAGCAATTAACGTTTCATTTGAAAAAAATCCTCAAAACACTGCTGAGGTTGGAATGTAATCTTGGTCTAAAACGAGGGTCACGTGTCTTTCCTGAGAAGTTCTACGGTGTGGTGTTTTCTGTGTCCTAAACATCCATTGCTCCCTGTGTGAGACTGAAGTGGTCTTCCTTCACGGCCTTTCATCTCACTTGTCAGGCTTTGATAGATGATATGATGTTGTCACGATGACCCCAGCTTTCATATGTTGGAGCTCGAAGTAGGACACGATTTAATAATTTCCCTTCTGGTGCCATCATACCCTTTTATGATGCAGAGATGACCACGCGTGAACAGAAAGGAATTGTCAAGGTCTGTATCGCAAATAGAATAACTTCTTTTTGTTTAATTCTTTTGCCCACTATGGCGTCACAGTTCTGTTTTATGAATCAGGTGTACTACTAACCTTATGAAGCCTGGAGCGATGAAAGGTAATGACGGCCCCGCCCATAGCCTTCAGCTCACAGATTTTGGCCTAAGATGGCACTTTAGCGCCCCGTATAAGCCGAAACAAATGCATTGGAGTACCTCTGGGAAAAGTTGGCATATGAGGAGGGCAGGTGTGCAACCAGAATAACATTGTAGGGGGGGGTGGGAGAGCTAACCCTTCAAATGTTGGGAGAGATGCTAACTTCAAGGACTCTGGGGGAGCCGTGAACTTACCTGTAAGGGGCATATCACTTTATTACACATTCTAATGAGACTATTGTTATGTACCTTCAATGTTGCAAGCAGTTAACTCTCTACTTCAGGTCTGAAACTACACACTTTGGATCTGCTGTGAGAATGAGCTGCCTTCTGTCCCCCAACCATTCCAATCGATCACCTGACATGCAAATACTAATACCCCATCACGATTCAAATGCCTACAAATGTATGCCTAGGAATACAGGTGTTAACAATGAAACGCTTTACATTTGTAATTGCTGGACCTTTCCTAACTGTGCAGCTTCTTGCACTGTTTATTGTCCGTGTCCTGTTCTGTCCTGCCACGGCTCTGTAGGTCTGCCTGATCAAGCCAACCAAACCCAACATTTTGGAGGAGGGGGGCTAACGCCCAGTCTGCCCAATGGTTGTTGCACCACCGGAGAAGGGACACAATTCTTGTAGGTGGAGTTGGGCTATTTCCCCCCCGTTGACTGCCTATGGCCATTCCCAGCCCACTTCATGCCCCTCTCCGCCCAAAACACACCCTCCTGGTATCTCTGGCTGGCTTGGTCAAGCCTTAAAATCCAACTTTGCATTCCAAAGTGCCTGCCAGGGTTTATTTGTTTGTTTGTTTTATTTATTTGTATAGCGCTCCAAACCCAGAGGTAGAAGGGCGCTTAAAGAAGACAGTTACATAGTGAGATATATACAATTTCAAAATACAGCAATTTACAAAGTTTGCAATTTACAGAGTTTACAAACATAGTCCAGAGGGAGGTGTACACACATATCTAGGGAGGTATGTGTCACTCTTTGTTCAGGAGCCAGCCGATAACCTGTTTCCTGAAGATCTGGAAGGACTCAATAGTTTTAATGTTGAGTGGTAAAATGTTCCAAAGTTGGGAGGAAGGTACTCTGAAACTGTCACCTCCAGCTCTTTTTATGGAGAATCTAGGCAGTGTCAAGCATAAGGTGTTGGAGGATCTGGGGGTTCTGGTGGCGGGTATCAGGGTGAATTTATTGGTGAGGTATGCTGGGGCTAGGTGGTTTAATGCCTTGCATGTGGGGCAGATGGTTTTCAGATCAATTTTTTGTCGTATTGAGAGCCATTTGCATGATTTCCTAACAGTGGATATGTGCTCTCGCCTGGGGATGTTAAGTGCAGCTCGTAGTGCGTTGTTTTGAAGTACCTGTAATTTGTTGATCATAGATTGGTTAGCACCTAGGTACAGGCTATTGCAATAGTCCAATTTGGACTGTATGAGGGCTCTAGCAAGAGTGAGGCAGTTATTGGATGATGGGATGGGTCTACTGGCCCTAATTAGTTTGCCTGTGTAGGTGGAGGCTGAGGTGATCATGTTGTTTGTTTGGTGAGGTTAGAGTTGGCATCAAGGTAAAAACCTAGAGTTTTCACGCTTTTGCCGATGGGGGTGGTGTGAGGATTTTGTGATCGACCAGGTCGAAGGCCGCTGAAAGGTCTAAGAGGAGTAGGATAGCGGCATTACCTTTGTCTTTGATTTCATCAATTTGACTTTTGAGGTCAACTAGGGCAGTTTCTGTTCCATGTTGAGGTCTGAAGCCAGATTGGAATCCAACCAATTGCTAGGAATACGTCAAATATTCCTGAATTTGGAGGTAGGCGACTCTGTCCAGGATTTTTAATAGGAATGGGACTGTTGTGATGGGTCTGTAATTGGTGGGTATGGCTGGGTCAAGTGATTGTTTTTTTAAAAGTGGAAGAACCCATGAATGTTTAAGGTTGCTGGGGACTGAGTTATTGATGAATGATAGGTTAATAAGTTTAGTGATGAAGGGGGATAGATCTCTAGCTGCGTCTTTTATGATCTGGGCAGGACAGCTGTCCCCTTTGCAGTTCGACGGTTTTAAGGAGGTGATGATTTTTTTAACTTCTATCATAGTTACTTTCTTGAACATGAAGACCGATTTGGTATTGATGGGTGTTGGTGAGCTAGGGTTGGTAGACTTGTTGTTGGAGAGTTGTTGCCGTTTGTCTTTCAAGCAAGTGTCTATAGGTGGGTTGGGATTTTCTAGTTCTTTTAGGATTTTAAATAATTCTTTGGTGCAGGACCCTGCCTGGTCAATCCTAACGTTGAATGCATCTTTTTTGGTGCGAAATATCTCACTTTTATATAAAGTAGATATATTCGTAAGATTTGATTTGTTTTCTGCAGAGGGGTTGGTTTTCCATAAAAGTTGTGCTTTAGCTTTCTTTTTTCTGAGTAGCTTGAGTTCGGGGGTGTACCACGAGTTCAGATGTGCTCTTGGTCTATCTTTGCGCAGTTTCAGAGGGGCAATGGAATCCATCGCATTTGCCATGGAGTCGTTGAAGGTGTCAATCATTAGGTTTAGATCAGCGTTGGCTGGAAGTGCATTGAGGGTTGATAGGACCAAGGGTAGTAGGGCCTCGGCAGTTATGTTGCGCTTGTTTCTGGTTGGACAGGCTGGTGCCATGGGGCACCTTTTAGGTGCTACATGATTAATGTTAACTTCAAGAGGGATGAGGTAGTGATCCGTCCATGCAAGAGGTTGGGGATCCTTACAGATTGTGTTGCAATTGTAAGTCGCTACCCAGTCGATAATTCTACCTTTGTGGTGGGTGGGGAGGGCATTAAGTTGTGCAAAGCCATGTTCTGTTAGGGCATTGGCTAGGGATGCAGCAGGGGCATCATTGGAATCATGGTAGCCAAGGTTAAATTCTCCAAGGATGATGATTTGTGCTGATGGCTTGGAGCTTTCAGCAATGAGAGAGGTGATGTCTTCTTCAAAGACCCCAGGGGGATGTGGGGGTCTATATACGAGGTGAAAGGTGATTGTGCTTGTGGGGGAAGTTTGCAACTTGACTGTGAGTAGCTCACAGGATTTGAGTGACACTGAGGAGACTGATCTAAAATCTAAGGAACATTTGGAGATGATTGCTACGCCTCCTCCCCTGGCGTTCGGTCTATCAACTCTGAAGATAGAGTATTTGTCAGGGATGGCTAGCGATAAGTAAGGCCTGGACGCTTCATGAAGCCAGGTTTCAGTTAAGGTTAGGAAGTCAAGATCGTTAGTTAGAATAATGTCAGCAATTTCTGTGGGGTGGGCAGCAATGGATCTGACATTGAGTAAGGCTCCTTTTAGTGGGAGTGGTTTGGGCTTATTAGGTGGCATGTGCTTCTTGTTGGTTTTGGTGTTTGATTTGGTAGTGGGCCTGCTAGTTGTAATCGTGAGTCTGGTGCCTAGTCTGTTGTTACGGGCTGTGAGGTTAGGCGTGATAGTGGGGGTAGGTCCTGGAGGCTTGGCTGGGGCAGAGGGCTTGGTGTTAGGTTTGGTGAGGTTAGAGTTAGTATTGGGTGAGGCGCTGTCTAGAACACTGGGTCTAGGGTAGCTAAGGGTATTGTCAGCATTGATTGGGAGGTCGGTGTTTATGGGGGGGGTAGAAGGTGAGTGGTAGGTGGGTGGGAAGGGGGGCAGGGATGGTAGGAAGGGCGTGGGGCAGGGGATGGTTTAGTGTCTTGGACATCCAAGTTTGGCGAGGCCGTCCTTGAATGCTATATAGTTGTTACCGCTGCAAGGTTCTTTGAAAGCAGTCTTCTGAGAGGTATTGGTATATCTGGTGCTGTAAAAGTGCTAGTTCTGCCTTCAGCTACTTGACTTATTAGCAGTATGCGTGTCCCTCACTAAAGTCCTGTTAAAAAACAAACATTGGCAAAGCCAACAGATCCAGCTTGTGTATAGATATTAGATAGGCATTTTCCAGGCACTGCTTTCATATGCCCACGTACGTGCACCATTTTTCAAGCTATCATTAATGGCCAGTTAGTACCATTTGCCATGACGCCTGGCAAATACCTTTCCCATGTCTACACAAAAGCCAAAACTGTGGCCATTGCACATGCCTGCTTTTCTGTGGTAGATGCACCAGCTCACTGAGACTGGCGGATTGGCTCCTGTAGCTGCAAATGGGCTAGTGGGTCAGTCAATAGAGCTACCCGAAGCTTACTGGGCGAATCCCTCTTCTCAGAGCCATTACTATACTTTGAAAGTGGTATTTGCCAAACATTTAAGTAATCTAGCGACTGGAGGAACTCGTGTGGCAGCTGATTTCGGTGTGAATGCTGCTTTAAAACCAAATCCTCTTAGAGGTTTTTTTGCTGCTGCAATGATGGAAAACTTTGATGGGGCAGGCCACGTTCCTTTGAGTGTGGTTCTTTCTCCATTCCTCAACGGAACGTAACTTAACAGCTTTCATTTTTTTCCATGACATTTTAATGCTTTTCTTCTGGAGCTTCCAGTGGAGTTGCAACATTTAGTTGTCATGCAAAGCGCCCCCCCAGGAACAGTAAACTCCCGCCCCCAAATACCACAAAGTAAGAGAAAGCAACCACGAAGGGCCACGGGCGTCACAGGCCCAACCGTTGAACTCCTTGGCCTTTCACAGCTTTGAAATGTCGTTATGCCGAAACCTTGCTGAATGTCTCCTCGGGTTAATAAATGGCAGAGGGTTATACGTGTTCATTCTGTATTCTCCACCAATTGGGCACCCTAGCTTTTAACTCCAGGTCTCTGTGCACGCGCGGAGTGTGCGTGGGTAGTAGGTGGGGTATGGCTTTAATTATTGGGAAAGCCGAAAGGAGTGAACGTTCTAAAGCATGTGTGAGCTAATGAACGCTGTCTGCCTCGCTTTACGACTGCCATAAGTCAAGTGCTTGATGAAAGTTGATGCTTCGCATTCGAGAATCGCTGTCGACTGGCGAGGAGCGCGGGTACTTCCATTTTAAAGCTGTATTAAAAAATCGGAACGTGAAAACTTAACGGTTACCTGGCATTCCCCCAAGGAGTATTTCAAACAACACCAAGTGGCGCCTGTTTTCCATCAGTTGCGTTATTGAACAGATTTATAAAAATGAAAGATTCTAATAACAAGAAACAATTCACCTCCTTTATTACTCGCTGTTGCTTAGGACGGTGGCCTTTTTTCCCCCCTCCGCTATCGCTTTCCTGCACCGACTTAAGCCACTGCATAGTGATCGTTTATGTACCCAGCAAATACCATTGGTGTAGGTACTTTGCAGAGTCTATTTCAATAGATGTATATAACTGTGTGTGTGTGTACGTACTATATATAAATATATTTTACACGAAGGAAATAAGGGCTCAGCACCGGAAGTGCATTGAAGTGTGCTGTGGCTGTTTGGCTGGGACCTCTCGTGGCTTTACCTGTGGAACTGTGTTGGAGTATTTCCTTTTGGAAGTGTGCCGTCGTGCAGAGGAAGCACAGCTGGAGTCGAAGCACGCCGCGACTTTTGGGTTGTGTGAACGAGGACTCTAAACCTGACCCCCTGTTACGTGTGCAGTTTCATCTTGCCCCGCCCCCTGGTCAATCCTACTGGCCAACACTCTCCATAAGAAATCCAGGCACACGCACCGGAAGTGCATGGAAGTGTGCTGTGGCTGTTTGGCTGGGACCTCTCGTGGGTTTACCTGTGGAACTGTGTTGGAGTATTTTGTTTCGGAAGTGTGCCATTGCGGAGAGGAAGCACGGCTGGAGCATGGGTTGTGTGAACGAGGACTCTAAAGTAATTATCTTAAACACGACTGAACTCTTTGTGTAGTGCTCTTCGAGTAATGTAAGGGACTATGCTAAATTACTGCTTCTCTTTTCTCTGTAGCCTGGCCCCCTGTTAGGTGTGCAGTTTCATCTTGCCCTGCCCTTCGGTCAATCCTACTGGCTGACACACTCCATAAGAAATCCAGGCATGTGCACCGGAAGTGTATGGAAGTGTGCTTTGGCTGTTTGGCTGCTTCGGGGCAGGGAGCAGTTAACGTCTTTTTGACACCACGATTCAAAACCTCTATTGCTGTGTTTAAATTGTAGGTAGAGTGTGAATTTGGCTGGCCTCTCATATTAAAGTACTTCCGGATAACGAACTACATTTTTGACTGACTAAAGTGGTTCTTTATTTATAAAACCAGGAGGGGTGGATCTTTTTGGGGTATGAGGAGAAATAAAATTCCATCGCTTAGGATGGAGCCAGGGGCCGATTTCTTTGCTGGGGTTAGTACGCGGTGGGCAAGCCTTGCGCTGGCTGCAGCGCTCCCCTTCCCCTTCCTCTACCGGGTGCGGAGGAGGAGTTTCTGCAGTGTGCCCAGGATTGTTCAGCAGTACTAAAAAGGAGCGAAGAGACTGGTGATTCTTCGTAATCATTATTCATGGATGATCTGTCAACAGGTAATGCAAACATCAACCCCAACTGCCCTTTGCCATCATATGATTTTCATCTTTCAGGTGACTATAGCAAAGGGGAATCCTTTATCAATACCCCATGATTTTTCTTCCTGAAAATTTTATTCCTGACCCAACTTTAGGGGTTTGTGGTGAAGAAATGGCGGAGAGAGGTGAGGGGGTGAGCTTTCAATGATGCTCAGCATTTTTAACAGACTAATTCTTGCGGAATTGCGTAAACAAACTGAAGTCCTAACAAAAATAGCTGAGGGCTCCGGTTTGTTACCTTCTAGACTGGTTAACGCACTAATGTCCGCAACTCACTGGGGTAATTTGGGGGAACAGTCGTGCAAAGTGGACAAGTGGGAGATGAGTGGGATTCGAAAAGATGTATGGGTAACCTCGGTACCAAGGGAGGTCATTACAATTCCCGATCTAACAATTGAAAATGTCTCTCTGGAGGATCAAACAAATGATATAATTGTCCTGCCAGAAAGTTTGGATGGTACGGAAGTGGGCATAGTGATACCCTAGATACCTGAACAAAAACCAAAAATAAATCTGCCGAAAAACAAGTAAAAAATGTGATGCACTAATGTCCACAACTAACTGGGGTAATTTGGGGGAACAGTCGTGCAAAGTGGACAAGTGGGAGATGAGTGGGATTGTAAAAGATGAATGGGTAACCTCGGTACCAAGGGAGGTCATTACAATTTCAGATCTAACAATTGAAAATGTCTCTCTGGAGGATCAAACGAATGATGTAATTGTCCTGCCAGAAAGTTTGGATGGTACGGAAGGGGGCATAGTGATACCCGAGATACCTGAACAGATGATGAAAACCAAAAATAAATATGCTGAAAATCAAGTACAAAATTTGATGAAACAAAAGAAAAAATTGGAGATCAATAAAAAATCATCCAGAACTTTCTTAAGGGACTATGGGTTTAAACATACGATTGAAGAGGAAAAGAAGGATGCGATGGCATCAACTGTACCACCCGTACCACCCACTGGTCCCTCTAAATGCGCCCCTGCTGCCAGTTCAGAGTGGAAGGGGTCGCAGCCAAATTTATACTCCATTGACCAAGTTACCCAGAGTGAATACTTGGATGGTGAGGATCAGCTGTCTGATATAATGGAAAAAAAAAGAGAGACCCGGTCAGCATTGTTAATCAATTAAGGTCTTTGGAAAACCAGTTGAATTATATTTTTGAGATTTTTCAAAACCCAGTGATTGAATAAAGGAGGGAGTCTCAGACAGATGTGATGAGTGGTAAAGGGAGTATGGAAAAGACTGGATCTCGAATGATCGAAGAAGGTGAAGCCACAAGAACTTTTGCTTCAAAGATCAATTCTTAGCCAGCCACTTCCAGCTCCGGAGGGCAGACCTCAACAGTCAACAAAGGTTTAGGTCAGAAGGATTGTGTCAAACTAAATACCAATCCTTTTACGAATAACACTCTAGTCATTGACCCGAAACCCAATCAGCATATGAAAGGGAAAAAAACAACTATGAACATTGACAAGAATGTGTCAGCTAACAAAATGCTTGTAGAAAGCAGGATAAGTGAAAAAGTTTTGATGCTTGCTGTTCAGAAGGCTCTAGCGTTAAGTCAAGGCATAAAAGAGCCCGCTGTGACCATTATTAATGAACCAATTGTAATGAAGGAGCACTATTTAATTGGTGAGACCACTGGAGTCCAAGTAAATTCCAACAAAACTGAGCCACTTGTCTATCCTTATGAGGGTGGGACAGAGACAGAGGAAACCTGGTTGGAATACTCTGCAAATAATTTGAGAAATCTGGTTTATCCTGAATTACCCGGTCTCGTACTATGTTTAATGAGGGTGGGCAGCCATTGAATAGCCCATACGTTCTCTCGCTATTTGCATCTATACCTGAATTAAGTCTTATTGATTCTGCAGATTTATTGCTGGTGGATTTTATCAATAAGTTTAGATACGACTTTGTAAGATTGGTCATACCGTCACCTGTAATGTTATCACTATTAATGAAAGAAACTGAAACTTTACAATGCAGAGGTTTTGATTTGTTTCCATTCACATCTTTGAATACTTCTGTTGGTACACAGAGACCTGGGCCCAAGAAAGGGAATGGAGTGTCCTATGAGGCAAAAGCTGGGTCCGATTATTCCATGCGGGAATTTAACTCGATAGTCAGGATTGGAGGTGGCTGGCCCTTTCCCTGAGAGAATCGATTAATGTATTGAAACAGTTGGGGAAACCCCTCTAGCATGCAGGTTGAACTGCTGGCTAGTCAGCTGGAACTCATGGGGGTGTTATCATTTATTGAACAGTGTTAGACAGACAGACAAGCTAACTATGTTCGACTTTGTTTTACTACAGGAAACATGGGCCCGCGCAAAGTTGAGCTGGGATGGTTTTGTAGTGGAGGAAATCTGTGCAACGGCTGGTGTTAAGGGCCGACCAAAAGGTGGGCTGATACTGTCTTATAAGGAATCTATGTACATCAAAAAAACTGGGGGCTGGTGCAATCGCAATCCTTTCTGGTTGTCACTTTTAAGGTTGGGGTGATGGTGGTGGATACACGCTTCTCATTGCTAATATATATTGGAATCCGCTCGAGTTTACAGCTGCACAGCTGGAGTCTGAGCTGAGTATTCCAGGGGAAAAGATTGACCTGTGTCTATATAACAACGTAGGAGGTCAAATCATAGCCGGTGACCTGAATGCCGATTGTTTGGTCGACAGGGTAGTCGGGGATGTCCTATACTCAAACAGTAGTGCTTATGCTTCAAGGGGTGGGAACTCAAAAGTAAGCGGTATGCTCTGGTTACATCTTGGGGACCTACGGGGCTTGGAACTGGTTATAATGACCACTATACTTGAAATGCAAGAGGTCTTTCATCAATAATTGATTACATTTTTCTCTCTGCCGAACTGAATAATACTATTTCAAACAGGTAAAAGCAGTACAGGTTAGCGATCACTGTATGCTATCCATCGAAATTGTGTGCAAGACGCACCAACAAAGATATAGGTATTATAAAGATGGTATTGTGATTAGCCCCAGAGGTAATTGAATCAAATGTTTTTTCCAAATCCCAGAGATTCACTTCTACGATGATAAAGGAATATGATGGGTTTCCCTTGTGTCAACGTATTAAAAGGTATTCAGTAAAGAATTTTATATCTTATATTGGTAAAAACATAAATGCCTTGCAGAGGCCACGGGAAGCTAGGAGTAGCCCCATGAAAACTAACAGACACTGTACTGATAATGAGGTCCACGAATGCAAAACCGTAATGCAGAAAGAATTACGTAGACTCCGTAGATTGGGAAAGTTTGATGTAGAGACCTCGAAAGGGATGAAAAAAATTAAACAGCACTACACAAATTGGCTGCTCAATCATCGAAGTAGGAAAGCGCAATCAGATGGGGAACTGATGCTGAACACTAATTCGGCAAACCTTTGGAAACTTATTAACAGTACTGAATGCTCTCAGAAATCTTTGGCTCTGAATCCTATTTCAGAGGAGGTTTGGGTGGGTCACTTATTGAGTATTTACAAAGAAGGGGCATGGTCGTACACACCATCCTCGGATCCAAACTCACCATGGTCCATTAATAACTTGGTGGAAATAGTGAGAGGCTTCATTAAAAAAATCAAAAACTCAGGGGCTCCAGGTCCCAACAAGCTTTCTAATAAAATGTTGAAACTCTATCCATTGAACTGGGCTAGAATTGTATCTATCTAATTCAATGATGTGTTGCTAACTAAGAATATTCCTCATTCATGGAGGGTTTCCATTGTATTACTGATTTTAAAAAAAAGGCTCCCGCATGTGTCCAACACGGTATAGGCCGATAGCTATCGCCGATCCTGAATCTGAAATATTTGCATCAATGGTTCTGGCTGACATACAAGAGTGGATCTTGAACAACCATATCCTTGATGTCAAACAAATTGGCTTTAAGAAAAATTGTGGAACAGATTGTAGGGGTTTTATACTACGCTATCTACAAAGCCAAATGACGTGAAAGTGTGCAAGGTCAACATTTATTGCTCCAATGGTCTTTTCATGGTAGACAGACCCATTTAATGGAAAAAGATGAGTGCATTGGGTATGCCGACACATCTCCTGGACGTTGTTATTAATTGATACACAGATACAAAGCTTACAGTACGTTTAAACTCGGAGGGGTTGTTATCATCGGAGATACCTATTCTTAACGGTTTACGCCAAGCGCTAACTATCTTGAATCTGTATGTAAGTAGTGCAGAAATGGCTCTGACTAACAAAGGTCTGGCATCGCCCAAATTGTGCAATGTCCGCGTTTCTTGGCTCGAATATGCGGATGATTTCCAGTTATTGGATAATACAAAGGTGGGTTTACAGCGTCTTATCAAAGAATTTGAAAAATGTATCTCACAGTTACAATTAAAAATCAATCCAACAAAGACGATCATCCGTATGGGTAAACCCTGTAAGGGTGAAAATGCCTTTACGTCGTACTGCGAGGGTAAACGCATCAAATTCCAACCTGTGTTCAAATATCTTGGCTACTGATTTACTGGTTCTGGTTCTCACTCCTTAATTAAAACTTAGTTGAATGCCAAAATTGAGGTAGCTTTGAGACAAATGTGTCTTATTGAAAAGGAATTTGGCAAGTTCACAATGAAACCTCTGAAGGAATTTTATACTACGGAAGTATTGCCTAGGCTTTTATATGGTTTGGAATTTTTCGCCTCAGATTTTATGGATTATCTAAAGGTGCTGGAATGTAGACTATGGAGGGGTATTTTGTTCTTTCTAACTAAATGTATACCTATTGAAGTAATTAGATACAAATTTGGTATACAATCTATGAATTCACTTGTGATTGGGAAAATACTCCTATTATGGAGAAAAAGTACTTTGTCTAGGGAAGATCTATATGTATCTGCTGGAAATGCATCACCCTGTATGTTCATGAATGAATTGCACACAGAGGGTGAAAACTTGCTTGGGCACTTGCGCAAAGCACGCTGCACTTTGATCAATAAACCAAATAAGATCAAACAAATCATTAGGGGAAATGACTGGCTAGAGACTTTAAACTTATTGTCCAATTCGAAGCTGTATAATCAGACATATTGTCTGTGGAAATTCTTTCCTGTAATGGAAGGCTATTTGTGGAAATATCCTTCTATGTTGACTCAGAATGAATTTATGCTTTGTAAAATGAACGTGATGTGGACTAATTAAATTAGGCATATAAAAAAGCAAACGGAGGATGGTTGAAAATGGAGTCGATTTTGTAAAAAAGAGGGTGTGGAGGAAACACTCCAACATATTTTGCTCATCTGCCCCGCGCTTATGGGACAATGAATAGCATATTTTGCTCAATTTGTGAACTCGACTGCTTCTGTGAACAGAGAATGGCTCTGTCATAGAATGATGCATGAAAATTCAGCAATTCTGACCATACGTGTAAGCTTTCCTGAAAATCATCTGCGATCTTTGTTAATGTGTTGGTCGGTGATTAAGGATTCATTGTGATATTTTAAGTGTATACTTATATCTTAGATTTTTAATGTATCGTGATCTTTTGCACATGAATGAAATGGTTATTTATGTGATATCTGTATATCTTAACGTGAAATTTTAGCAGTAACTTTTTTTTAAAGTGAAATATTTTGCTTCTTTTGGATTGTAAAGGTTTATTACAAACCAGCACAATTAAATAAATAAATAAGGGCTCGGCAGTATGTAGTGGAAACCCTTCTCACGGCCTGACGAGTAAATGCATTAGGGAATGGCTTCATGGTGGGAAAAGTCCAAGGCCCTCTAGTCCTGCGTGTGCGAGAATCGGTAAATAATAAAAGTTGGCCTCCACACTGCAGAGCCCTTTCCGTCCATCGCTCGTGCTCTGTATTCCGAGTCTTGGCGGGGAGGGCTGTGGTGGGGCTGATGGTCAGTGGGAATTGACACCCTCATTTTCTTATGGGAATGTACCAAAGAGTCCCAGCTGTGGTAATCATAGCATTTGTTTGTTTGCGCATGTGCCTGGTTGAAAATTCCCGAAGTGTCTAGAAATGGGCGAGCAGTACATTGACGTACATAGTTTTAAGTACAGCTCCTTCAATTTTTCTTCACATTTTTTCAATCTGTGCAAAGAGGAAGAGAGGGCTATGCGCAGGTGTCGCAGGCTGACACCTGCCACTTTCAAAGAAAACTCACCTGCATCAACTATCCCTACATTTCCAAGGCACACATGTCGGGGTTGCTCCCAAAAGCCATTGCTGGCATGCCATTGGATCTGTCAGCGTCCCTAACCTAGTACAATCATCATACTTTGGTTACTGTGGATGGGCTTGACACTTACATTGGCCTTTTCCTTCAGCCACTGCTTGCAGCAAATTCCATTTGACTAAATCTGTAAATTTCACATAGCCCTTACATATGTTTCAGTTGAACTTCAACCACTAATGGTGGGGGGCCTTTATCAGACTAAAGGCTCCTCATTGTTCTGCTATTGAGATATGCGGACAGATGAGACAGTGTTTTGCTTTGCATCGTCCTAAAATTTGGCACATTCTCCTACTAAGCGTCTGAATTGTGCTCACTTTGGTTTTCTTCGAATGGGTCCTGAAAACATTCCTGCTTGCCTTGGTCTCTTTTGCGCACCACTTTGTTCAGGGTTTTTCTCTGCGGCTTTGCTGCCCTTGCACTCCTTCGCGTTGGCAGTGCAGTGTGTTATAAATGGATCTATCAAATTGTTTACAGTCGTTTTGTGCCTCACATGAGCAGAATTTCGATTGTGTTTATGTGTCGAACATCTCAAGCAGAACTACTTTCCTCTGAATGACCGTGGGTGGCACTGGAGCAGATGGTAACATAACCCAAGTTGTGGGAGAGAAGGTGGGACAGGAGGGGTAGACTGACAGTCATTTGAACAAAGAACATTGTGGGATCCACCTCCACCCTTAGGAGAAGGGAGGGGCCTCACATTCACAGAGGAACATAGATCAGTGTCCATTGTAGTCCTCAATATAATGCCGGGTGGAGAGAGCCAAGGGCTTCAGTGAGCAGAGGAGGTGGAGAATGTGGCCTTTTGAGTGGCTTGAGGGATTTTTTGAAGGTATCCAGGGTGGACTTAAATTATAAGCTTCAAGGAGGCAGAATTCTCAGACTCTCCAAGGGGAAGATGGGGGCGGGCGGGGCTAAGGGATTGTGAAGAGTCGGATATGTGTGGGGGCCCCAGGGGGTGTAGCAAACAAGGTACTCCATCTTGAACCCCCAGAGAAGCATTGCCCCGGCTATACTAGGAACTCAAGTTTATTGTGCTCCAGAATGTCAAACACTGCAGGCTGACTGATGTGAAACAGGAGAACAGATTTCATCCAAGCCCCCTCGCCTACTTGCTGGTTATTTAGGAACTGAAAAAATATGTGGATTTAATATCACGGTGGCGGCTTCAGCCAATGCACAATTCCAAAAGTTACGCGTTTGGGGAATACATATGCTGGCGCATTGCTATTTTCAGCTATCCTGTCCAATATTCAAGCTTGTGTTTCCATTTACTGTGTATGTTACCACTTTAAAAGCCTATCAGATGAAGATAAATTAGAAACATATAATTAGGAAATAGAAGAACAACAAATAAAGAGCTCATGGTTGAAAAATGTTGGCAGCGAATCACAAACGTATCGGAGTGTGCTCGATTTTTTTTTTTTTATAAACGGAGCAACAAATTTAAACCAAGACATAGTTAAACAAATTGTATTCCTTACCTTAAAATCGTGAACACTGCCAGGGGGAAATCTGGACTTCGTATCAGGTCCTGGAAGGAATCGTTCTATTAGATTATGATTAAAGATTTCTTTGTCAGGCTGGATAAAGCTTTTTAGTTCGTTTTATCACATGGAATGGCTGTGGAGTCACTGGGTTCCAATTATCTGCTATTTTAAACTGCTATATCACACCCACTTAACTTCTTGCTTCAGTCTACCACTGAAAAAAGGTTGTCTTTGCTTTATTTAAAATTATATTGATAGAACTCTACCTCAACTTAAAGGCAATTGAGTTATTTTACAATTCAGGATCATGCAGCGTAACTCGTTATTGCACAATCGAACTATGCGTTTAACACTATCACATTCAGGACACAAGGGCTAAATGTCGTCAATGAGAGAAGATGGTCGATTTAACAGGCACCCTTCATTTGCAAATTTAGATCATAGGTTGCCAATATGCTATTAACATTTGGGAACTTTTCATTTCGTTAGTTAAGTTCAAACGGTATTAGCCTACTTGTTGAAAAAAACATTTGACCTTTTACTTTTGACCACATTTTTTTGATCGTTTTCTTGGTCCAAATTAGCTCAAATTTAATTAAATGTATATTTGAGGTGGGGTAAGGGAACAGAGGGGTTGCGGGGGCTCTCCCCCCGCATTTCCGACCAATAAACGACCCTAAATAATTTAGGAAAATGTGAAAAGGTCAAATATTTTCGACCAAGTAGGCCTAAACCGTTCAAACACAGTTGTTGGTCATACACAAATCTCCAGTGACCCCAAAGTTTTCCATCAGCATAAAGGCTGCTTGTAGCCCGTTGAGCTAACTTATTACTAATTGGCTTGTGGCTGATCAAGGCATTTCCGAAGAACTATCTGGACAAAATGTAGTCCCTCCTCTGCCGGCAGAGTTTTACTAATACAACTGCCGACACCCACACGGTCACCGCTTCTGAAGATAAGTCAATTGACAAGCGTCTTATCGGGTGGCATGCTTTCCATTTATCTCGCACGCGACTAAAAATGGCATAACATGACATATAAACACAAGAATACGCCATTAAAGATTTAAAGATATGTCATGGAAGTAAACTTGTGTAGATGTTCATCTTAACTCCTTATGTTCTGTTCATGATGAACAAACAACACTTCACTTTATCAGTTTGACATATTCTCCTCCTACGATCCTTTGGCCTTTCTTGAGCAAAACCCATCACTTTTCCCCATGCTTTCCTTCTCATCGCCACCATGGCCTGAAGCCTATATGTACATGTGTGTCTCTGACATTTTGCACTTATCTCCACCTACAGACCAAAAAGAACCCTGAGATCTAGCAATGGTGTGTGTCTTGAACACAAACATTATTTGAAAATGAAATACGGTGAATCAGCCTTTTAAATATCTCAACTAAACTCTTGAGCACCCTGCCCAAGGAAGCATGCACAATAGAGGAATGCCTCTCTTTAGGAAAGCACTAAATACATGGCTCTTTGATTTGCCATCCTAAACGCCAAACCATGGTCCATGGTCTGAGAGAAGTGCGTAGCTTTAATGCTAAGAGATACTCCACAATGTACCGCCTCCCTCTCGGGATTCCTGGGTCAGGTGATCCAAGTGGACTAACCTACCAGTGAAAGAGATACCTAACATCATCCGCCACCGCACAGTGGATTTCAGGTTAAACAATAAGCAACCACCCAACTATGATTTGTCCCTATACCCTGGCACCAGCATCAACCCCTTTTTCCAAACTAATTGTACTAAAACTATCCATACACAGCACACACCGACCAAACACTTCACCCGCACACGGAAACCACAACACCCACAGTAACACCAAACAGCAAAACTCTACACCTCATCCAGTACCTAACACAATCCCAACAAGGTCAATCCACCCCTTTGCCCTTGAGGCCCTGTGCTGTCCTCAAACACAAGTTGTCAGAGCTCAGTAAAGTAATGTAGGCTGCGCTGGGGATTGTGGCATTTAAACACTCTCTTGGTTATTTACATACCGATAATACTTTGCATGAAAAAGTATGGGCCTCCTTAAAAGTCCTGCGGTATCCCGCCAGTAAATCCGGCAGGAACCACCGGACGATAATGCTGTTACTGGCGCCTGATTTTACAGGTGCCAGTAAGGGGATATAAATCCCCATTCAATGGAGTCCGGTAGGACTCCATGAGGGGGATTGCCGGCACCAATAATACCAGCTGTTTTTTGCCAGTGGGGGGCCAGAGTTACCTCCAACTCTTGGCTGGAGGTAAATCAGGCCACCCCACCGGCAAACTTGTAGTTTGGCAGTGTGTGAAAAGTGGCAGTACTGCCACTTTTTTCTCACACCGCCAACCTTGTAATGAGGCCCTATATGTTATGTTATGAATATTTGAACCGTCCACTGCTTCCATTTCCATGGTTTCCTCCAGGCTCTCTGGCAGACCTGGAAGAGAGTGGATGGGTTTGGGTAGTTGGGAGGAGAGGGAAAGACAGGATTGTAGCGTTTTTGTGCTAAGTTTGCAGATCGGAAGTACACTGAGCTCTGCATGCTTGTAAGCTTTCTAGGTGTGAAGTTTAGGAGGTAGCAAAGGCTTTGTGTTCTGAGGGGCGTCCTTGTGCCTGTACCGTGGGAATATGTAATGACAGTATCATTTGTATAATCCTGCATGTTCTTCATGCAACATAGCTACATAAATGCAGAAGCTTTTTCATTAGCTAATGTCATTCTTTAGTACAATACTTTTATTGTTATGTCTTACCTTTGATTACATTATATTTAAAAGCAAAGCCATTCAAAATACCCCTGGTTTAATGAAGAATGTTACATTATAATAATTTTTCCAATACACCCTTTCCCAGCACACTACTATCATTAAGCAAACTGCCCAGCCTTCAGGAAGCCATCACCTGCAAGAAAAGTTCACTGATTCTTAGCCCGACACTTCATCAATTGACCATGCTCCTTTCCTTGCTGGCACTCACATGGTGGTCGTCTTGATTCAGGCACAGTTCTCACAACATGGGAAGATTGCTGTACACATGCTAAACCTCTTGGTTATGGTTCATATATATATATATATGCATCCTCAATAGCTGTTAAAGATGCATCAGGTCTTTTAGAAGTGGGACCATCTGACCTGAAGCCTCACCATCTTGGATTGCCTTCCCTTTCCCTCCTTGATCGATCTCTGTCCTTCGACTAAATGAAAACATGGACCAAAGAGCTTCCTGATAGGTTCCTATTTCACAAAAGGAGAAGACTCCAGCTCTTTGTTCAAATGTGCAAAGCCCTATTCTTTAGCAAAAGAAACATGAGGTTTTGCTATAAATCGGTGTAATTGGGTGTTTTTGAGCATAATATATATACAATTGTTTGGTCAGCCGACTCGTGTTTCGTGCATAATGCATTTTTTCAAGGCTCTTCAGATAAATGATAAATCATAATAACCTGCAAAGGTTAATCCTTTGTTGGGTGCTGCCACAAAACCAAGTAGGATCAACACAAGGCCGAGGCACCAATGTATATTTAAACAGGGTTGTATTTTGAATATTATCAGGGATGTGGCAAAATATGTAAATGCAACACAAAACGTCAATAACAGCATCACTTCTCGGATTGAACAGTTTCAGTCTTTTGCTTGCAAATCCCAATCCAGGGCTCCTCCCAAGTTAAATGTTCAGTTTACAGTCACTCGCGGTCTCGTGTTTTGAGTGTGTGTGTGCATCTTGCTTGTCTCTTTGCCGGATGGTCTCTGGTTCTCCTTTTCTTATTCTAGTCTCCCAGAAAACCTGTTGGCTCCTGAGTCTCGCTGTCCATTTGCCCCTAAAAGCTAGACCTGCAGGACAGAGTATTCTGGAGCAGAATAGGGCTTGGCAAAGTGCCAGAGTGACCACCAGGAGGCTAGCTACCCGGGTTGGGTTATCTGCTCAACCGCTGTTACCCTGCCACCTCCCTTTCTTAGGGGCCTGGCTTTCTCCTGCCTGGGGCTGTCCCACTTGCCCTCCGTATTGGGTTGCAACAGTTTCAGTTCAAGGGAACCTCTCCTGGACTCATAAACTCTTAATTGCTATCTTATTAAGCTCATGCCTTTTCTCTTCCCAGGTTCACCCTTGTTTGTCTGGTACCAATCATACCGACTGCAAATCCACACTGCTCCGTCTCATCTCCTTCTTAGATCTCTTTTCCTCTTCTGTACGTTTCTCCCCTCCTTCTTCTGAATATCTCCTACAACCTTCACTCCTTGCCTCTCTCCAAACTCCCCCTTTATCTCTCTTCCGCCCTCCTCTTTTTTTCTTAATCTAGCTTCCTCTCTGGTGTCCCCTCCACTCTCCTCTTTAACTGTCTCTGCAATCTCCACCTCAGTGGTCTGCTCCTTCAACCTCCTTTCCAATACCTCTTCACGCTCCCCTCTCTAGTCTTCCCTTCCTCCTCCCTCTCGCAACACCCTCTGTGGTGTCTATTACACTCTCCTCTTTATCTGTATCTCTTCAACATGCACCTCACTGGTCTGCTCCTCCAAACTCTTTTTTAGTGCCTCATCACACACCCTCTCCCGTTTTCCCTTCCTCCTTCTTCACACTCTTTTCATCAGCCCCCTTTATTTCAAGCCACCTCCTGTACTCATTCACCAATTCTTCATGCCCGCGCCAAGCTCACAGAATGGCCTTTTCTTTTATTTGATCCTGGCTACACACCCAGAGCTGTCTTTTGTGGGAGTGATTGCTGCAGTGGGGATTAATGTGGGGCATGCAGATTGGAGTGTCAGGCATGCAGGACCTGCCTCACGTGTTTGTAATCTCCAAATGCAGTGCTGTGTGGCAGCACAGACTTAGACTTCTTTAGGATTGTCAACAATTTTGGATCTCTTATGCACATTAAGTCTGCCGCTGAGAGGACTACCTACGTTCACGTCTCCACTAACTGGCCAGTTGAGCTGGCCCTTCTTGACTCCATTGGCAAATCACTGTGAGGGTTATCCACTTAAGCAATTCTTTCTGAAAGTATTGCATAATATCAACGGCGAAACAGGGGAGCCATAACTCACAAGTCCACCAAGGGACCAGCTTCTTCTCAACATATGTAGACTTGTCAAAGGGGCACAGGAACTGTAACAGGCATGACAGACCTATTCATTTGTCCTGGGGCAAGACAGTGTAGTCCTAGAGGCTGCTGTGTACCTTCTCCTAGCCTATCATCACACCGCGATTGGCAGCACCTCTACACTTGATCCCCCCCCCTGCCCCCCATTCGTTGTCCCCAGGCCTCAGGGAAGGGGCATAGTTACAGTGGTCATGAATTGTTGTTTCAAATTTGAGAACCTGTTATGCTAACTGGGGTGAACTATTTTGTGTTGATGAGTGCCCGGCAGTAAAATACTGAACAGTTAATTCATGAATACCACGTGGCTTTTGGATATTAGAAAAGGGTGGGGTGTGAACCCGTGTCACAGTGGCGCTAGGTTGGTTATGAAATGTCTCTTGGTAATCTTATCTACTATGTATACGTAGATTGGTAGAGGCTTCTTTTGTTTTATAGCATGATTATTTTATTGGTATGGTTCAGACCTATATTAGTACAGGTCAGCCAACACGTGTTTTGACCCAACAGGGGTCTTCTTCAAGGCATGTGGTAATTGTGAGAGAATGTGACCTGAGTTGATATCGAGCTATTGGATAGGGCGTCTGTTAATATGAGATCCCTCCTTGCAGATCAGCTCCGCCGAGACTGTAACAGCAGCCTTGGATAAGTCAAGACCCAATGCTGAGATCCAACAAGAACATGCCAATCCCAAGAGGGCTCGACCAGGTTTAACAACCCCACTTTCCTACAACCTATATCTTGCCTTGATAAATACCCCTCGAGGTTGAAACATGTGTCGGCTGACCACCACAAGACTATTTGTCTACACTCTTTTCCTTTGCAGCTGGGGAGCAGGTGCAAGTGTATTTAGGCCACCTGGCTTAAGCCCCACCCACCTGGTCCCTTCCTGGTTGCCGCTCTTTTTCACCACTTAGCAAGCCCCACCCACCTGGTGCCTTCCTGCTTGCCGCTCTTTTCCCTACTTAAGGAGCCCTCCAGCCTCTTCCTTTGCCGCTGGGGAGCAGGTGAAGTGGATCTAGGTCACCTGACCTAAGCACCACCCACCTTCTTGCCTTCATACGTCAATCACCTTCTTAGCCCTGCCTCTTCCTTCCTGCTCTTAACTCTTAGTATCTCGCCCGTGCGTCCGAAGTGAAGGGCAGACAAAAGGGCGATTCCTGTTTGGACCTGTTCGGACCAGGAGGACCCAGGGCCCAACCCCTTGCTCAGACAGCAGGTAAGCATTCACCAACATATGTTTACACCCTCTGTCCCCACAGGCCATCCCCACCCCTTCTGGTCCCCCTGTGATGTTCCCTTGTGCCCCCCCTTCTCGCACACAGGTGTTGCCTGTTTTGCTTGATTTTTCTACCCTGCTTCCCCCCCCCCCCTGTAGCCTACTTCTGCAGGATACATTCTGGTTTCACCATGACCGTCTTGTGGCCAATGCTGGATTTGACGTTTATGGACTTCGTTGATTCACGGTGCGTCACCCTTTCTCAACTCTCATACTGGACTTCCTTTGCAACTTGTGTTCATGGTGGCCCTGAATGCTGTTCCCATCTTCATCTTGTGTCCTGGCTTGCAACATTATGTGTTACTACTGACTTCTGTAATTGTATTCACTCTCCCCTCTTGCTTCTCCACTCTTTTTGACTGCTTACTCTCTTTTCTCTCCTCCTTTCCCTTCTCCCATCTCCTCCCCTCTACCCCTTACTTTCTTCTATGCACTTACTCTATCAGAATTGTCCCTGGACCTAGTATGATAGCAACCTTGTCTGTTTCCTCCCCCCTCATCTTACTGTTCCCCCCCCCCACACCTCCAGCACTATCTGAAATGTTGTCAGGTTTAGTACGATAGTCGCTTGATTTGTTCCTCCCCTCCCCTTCTGCACCCCTCTCCCTCACCTTTTGTTTTTCTCCGGCTCTACCAGAAATGTCGTCAGGCCTAGTACGGTACTCGCTTGTCTGTTTCCATTTCCTTCCCACTCTCCCCCTCCCTTCTTTATCTATATCTTAGCTCTTGCACTATCTGAAATGTCGTCACTCTGAGTACGATAGTTAATTTCACATCCTTACTTCATGGCCTGTAAGAATGTCATTGTAATTTCCCTTTTTCCCCACCCTTGCCTTGAAGCGCTTTGAAACACATTGTGTATAGGCGCTGTATAAATAAACTATCATATCATACAATATCGCTGCAATAAAAACTTCACTGTAAAACAACGCATTTAGCGTGGGAATCAATTTATACATAGGATTCTCAAATCTAGAAGCTGCAAGGTAAGCAGGACTGTCTCACTATACCTTTCTAGGGGTGTGGGTTCACCTCTACCATCCTGTGACCTTGCACAGAAAAATCAGGACTATAAAACTAATAAATAGAGCTCAGAACAGGAGCGTTCAAATCTAGAGCCTGACTTCTCTCGATCCTATCATAATGGACATGGACAATCCAATCTAGGATTCATAAAAGTGCGCAAACCTACCCACCACCATGGGCACAGCCTTGATGTTCTTTTCTCATGAATCCCTGAGCTCTCGATTAACATTGAGCAACCTATTCCAGGGTTTGATGACAATATAATTAATAAAACCATAAAAGATTAACAGAGTTCCAGCTCAAAAATCGCCTCTTTCACAGGGCCCTGCCATCAGGAAAGAAAATCGGTGAAAGTTCCACCCTGATGTCTTCATGAAAGGACTCATGACCGTCGAAGCTTCCCAACCTGAAACCCCATCCGCCATCTTTGCTTACATGGAAATAATAATCACCATTGCTGTTGACAAGCTGTCTCTTACTAGAACTCTCAAACGTATTTCGAGCGGCGTTAACAAAATATCTGTTTTTTAGTTGACATAAGGCTTTCAAAATGCCAGGGTCACTCTCTGGAATGTTGGTAGTCCCATGAACATATCCCGCTAACCTTATTTTTTAAATAATCCACCAACATGACTTCCAGGGTGCTTGCAGTAAAACAAAGAAACATCATCACCAGTCCCACACTAGGGAAGTTGTCAATTACACCAAAGAACTCATCTGCATCTAAAGTTAACTGTCATGCCCAAGAAACCTTCTTCACCCACTTTCCCTTGCTACAACCTCTGTGGAGATGTGATGGCCTGCCTTAAAAACAAGATGACTCGGGGGCTGGTACCAGGCTCCCTACCCCCTACCCCCACCCATTGATAATGATTTTATTTCAGGACCTCCCCACGCATCATCATTGCACAACGTCCCCGCTCTTGCAGCAAAGAGGTGTGTTCTTCTAAAACATCTTCCCCTCTAACCAATATATGCAATGGAAAGGTCATCATCTCGTCAGGGGATTATGGCTGCCACTGCACGGAAGGAGGCCCCCGGCACCCTCCAAAGCTATGCCTCATTGCGCCTTGCCTGGGGGGAGGGGGTTCTGTATGAAGTTATGCTATTCAAGGCTGCATTTGAAAACAGGCTTCTTTGGTGCTTTAAGGATTGGCAAGCTGGTTGGATCATCCACCACTGATCAGGATGGGGGGGTCTCGTGCACAGATGTGTTGGTCTGTGACGGTGTGATGGTCCAGTTTTGGGTCAGGCAGTCGAAGACAGATCAATAAGGAAAAAGGGCAAGGGAATCATTACATATATGCCACGATACACGTATTTGCCCTGTTTGGGCTGTAGCAGATCTCTTGGAGGTGAGGGGTTAGGATGCTGGACCTTTGTTTTTACACCAGTACGGCTCCAGCATATCTTGTTTTCAATTTAAGAGGGTTTTTAAAAGGTTGTGGCAGTAGCAGACTGGAAGGCTTGGGCTGTGCAGCCCACTCATTTAGGCTGCGGGCTGCTATCATAACCGCAGGCTTGGGGCTGGATAAGAAGTTGATAATGAAAATGTTTTGTACAAAATCAAATGCATTTAAGGGTTACATTCGCCTGTGCCTATCGTATTAAGGGGTACAGGGCTGGACAGATGAGCAATGCTATGGAGAGTCATCAGTAGGGGGATGTTTCAGGGGTTTTGTTTGATTCAATCCATCATCATCGTGTATCTCACGATGTCTTTCCATGTCACCTTAGAGGATACTGCTAATGAGAGGGGTATGGCTCATTGGATACTCATGTATCAGGGGGATGGGAGCAAATGGTGCGATCCTGACTGGGTCTCCTGAAGTGTCTGGGGTCTCTGTGTTTTTCATCGGTGTAGAGGGTCTGCGGTTGCAACAAGTGCATGAGATAGTATCAAAAGAGAGAACAAGGCGGTGGCTGCCGGACCTGGGCTTGGTGATATTGTACATTGGGGGTAACAACCAGTTTCCTTTGGGGGGGGGGAGAGCTGAAGGAGAGGTTGGTGTCTTCCTTCTCGTGGATATGCAGGGCCTGTCTACGGGAATCGTTGCTTGGTCACAGATCATTGCACGATCTATGTCGGGACCAGGAGTGGCGGCTCGCCCCTTGAACATTTCTGCAAGGAAAGCGGCCAATGGGCTGTTCCGGTTGGCATCCTGCCACGGATGATTCAGGATTGTGGCCCATGGCTTGCTGAGGAGAATCTTGTATTTGCATCTGTACGGGGTGCCCTTGCCTGATAAAAGAACTGAACTTTTGTGGCCGTACTTCTTGAAATTCATATTCTGTATGGGATGGGGGGAGTGCCCCGGACCAGTAGGTCCTCGTTCCTGAGGGCAGGTGGTGGACGTCCAAGAGGACAGTGATTCGCACCTTCAGGGGACCCTTGTGCCGAGGATCATCCGGTGCTGTAGGTTGGCTGCCTCTCACTGGGGATTTCAGGTGCCGTACGGGTTGGAGGGGGGGTGGGATCAGGAGGCAAGTGGGTATAGGTACTGGGTATGGGGACTCCTGGTACCGCCCCCAAAAGAACATGGTGGGGAGGCCGGAGCAGCACCTTCCTGCTATGCACCGCCCATGGGGCTGAATGGACCACCTGTCTGTGAAGGAAAATTCATGCAATGTTGATATGTTGATATGTCGATATGTTTCATGTTATCATTCTGCTGTTTTTTGATCGCATTTGTGGTGAATAAATGTGGCCATATTTTTCCCAAGTAGATCTCGGTGTTTCTTCTGCCATTGCGCACTGCCCCCTGCTCAGCCTATTGAATATGTGCCCTTCCTTTGAGAGGTGTGTACGCAGCACGTCAGCTGTTTCAAGTAAAATATTGCAATCGATCTCCACAAACAGCATCACATATACGATCCGACCTAAAAAAAAAGTCAATGCAGTGAGTAGCAAAACCAACGAGTGTCAGAGTAGCTTGCATCGCAACCAGAGAAAAGGAACATCTTTCTAATGAGATTGCATCTTCAGTTTAAAGCTGTGCAGTGCGCGTGACAGTAAATGGCCACTAAGACGTTTATTCAATTAACAGTTTAAACTAGTATTATATTTTGTCACTTATGCATTTATTAGCTGTAAGCATTGAGCCCCCTTTAAAACTCCTAAGGGCAAAGGGCTAGTATGCTCGTCCTTTTTGCATAGGACTGCATAGTAGCTCAGCGCTTAAGGAGTGATGTGGCAGTGGCAGTCTTAATAGGGAGAAAGGAGTGCTGACAGGAACGGTCAAGCGGGTACAGCTTTTAGACAGGAATGATGTGAAATTTGTATGAAGGTAATACCAAGAAAATGTAAGGTGCTCTTTATCCCGCTCACATTTCTATTTCTATGCAGAAGCTGCATTGGCGGGTAATATGTGGCATGTGTTGTTTCGGTCCGTTTTATAACCTGTTCTATCTGTGATTTTTGTGGGGTTGACCCACCAATTCACATTGACTTCTTGTGAAGTGGTTATTATAAGTATGGCCAAATATTTTAGTATAATCATTGGGCAAACCTCAAACTGTGCCATTTAATGTTTATTGAAACATATTCAACATTGTACCATAAATAATGACCATGCATATTCCCATGCCAAAGGAAAGGTGACAGGGCCATTCAACCTCAAATGAACTCGATCGGAATCTCGAAATCTCCGCTGGTTCAGTTCTATAGATAAGAAACTGTTAGACAATTTTATCAAAATCAAATTAAAACTGAAAGAATACATATCCAAAATCAGCCATAATGAATACAAAATCAGGCTCAAAATACAATGCATAGTGCATATGTTGTTATAAATCATAGATCTCGCTTCACTGATTACATTAATGAGAAAGATATCATCTTTTGCGGCTTATGGTAGATGTTGGGGTTATCGTGATCGTTCACAAAAGTTATTAGCGGGCTCCAGTCAGTTAAAAATTGCATCAACCCCCCCACCCGCAATGCCCCATCTGTTTTAGACATAGTGGCCAGATACCACCCCCAGGCCCACCACTCCTTCATGTCAGGTGCTACCAGGGATTTCCAGTGCTTTGCAATTACTAGAGGTGCCTCAACCAGAAATTGAGTGCTCAATCTAGAGCTTCTGGCATTCAGCTTGTAATTGCTCTGAGAATCTTCACTCCCCAAGAGCAAAACGAAGGGGTCAATTTCCACCTCCAACCCGCATATAGCCCTGACCTGGGCAACCACTTCCTGCCAGAATACCTGGATTTGAGGACAACCCCACCACCTGTGGAAATAGGAGTCTGGGGATGCACCAAACCTCCAACACTCGGTGGAGAGTGCAGATTCATCTTGTTCAACCGTTCTGGGGTAAGGTACCATTGGCACAGCAGTTAAAAGCTGTTTTCCTGTGCTGCACGGCCTGGTATGTCCTGTTTGTCCTTGTCACAATATTATACCAGGTCATGTCATCAATGGGTCTACCTATATCTTCTTCCCATCTAGCCATATACCCGCGTGGGGGTTTAAACCTGTTCGCATTCAGTACATTATAAAGAGACATCAGTCTGGCTGCCGGGGAATCCCCTATCAATAAATCCGCAAAGTGAGTTGTTTCCCGCCTTGAGGCACGCAATGTCGTAGCTGCAAATACCCAAATCTATCTATGTCTTCCAACATGCATGCTGTTTGCATTGCTCAAATGTGGGAGGATGGCTGTCTCTAAACATCTGGCCCAGCCTTTACAACCCTCCCTCCTTCCAACGGGCAAACCGCCCTGTGTCCATCTCCGGAAGAAACTCAGTGTTATCCCAGATATCTGTCATAGATGAGGGCAAGGTGGTTGTAGAGTATCTTCCTGCTGCTTTATCCCAGTACTCCATTGTAGCCCTTGATGTCAGAAGTCCCTGCTCGCCCCATTTCTATGTCCCCAGGGAATGCCAACACCATCGATGCAATGGGGTCCCCAAGGTGTCTTGCTCAATAGCTACCCAGCATTTGGGATTTTGAGCAGTTGTCTGGCTTTCCAGTCTGGCTTTCTAGAATGGGTGCCAATTGGCCTCCATACAGGTAGCTCTCAATATCTGGCACTGCTAATCCCCCGTACATTTAGCTGCCATTAGTTTGTGCCTAGCTACTCTCGGAGACCTTCTGGACCAGATATATCAAAACACATGTGACTGCAAATCCTTCAGCACTGCCCTTCGGAATCCAGATTGGTAAGGCCTGGAATATATAGAGCAGGCATGGTAACAGGGCCATCTTGACCGGTGTTCTCCCAAGCCAAGACATTTCTGAATCCCCTCACCGTGCCAGGTCTTGTATGACCCTAGCAAAGAGCGGCAAGATGTTTGCTGTGCATAGATCAGTGTAATTTATTTCAGGGACTGCGAGGCCCACGAGAAAGAAAAGAACATCTTTAAGGGCCTCACTACCTCAGGTGTTTCCGATATATTAAGTATTACAGATTTTGGAAATTAATCTTAAAGCCTAAGACCTTATGAAATCTTTCCATCAGCGAGACGATATGGGGCAATGTGGCTCTGGAACCCTGCACATAAAAAAGGAGGTTGTCTGACCTTTAACACCAATTTGTGTTGATAACCCGCTATATCAAGTCCTCAGATATTCTCAGATGAGTGTACCAGACAGGCCAGAGGCTCTAAAGACCGAGCAAACAAAAGTGTGGACAGCGAGCACCCTTGTTGAGTTCTCCTATGCAGACCCACTGGGTCCGAGAGGACCCCATTCACCTTAATCTGTGTAGATGGAAGCACAAAGTTGGGGATTACCAATTTGAGAAACCTTGGGCCGAAAACCAAACTCCTCCAATACCTTGGACAAATATGTCCAGTCAATGCAATCAAACGCTTTCTCAACGTTGATCGAAAGCAGAGCCATTGCCCGCTTATGTTTCCGTGCCCAGGCCGAAAATGTCTATCGTGCGTCGTATATTATCGAACACCTGGTGTCCCGGAACAAACACTGTCTGATCTCCTGTTACCAGTTCAGGCAATATTGTAGCTAATCGTGTGACTAAGATTTTCAAATCTAATCGGGAGTCATAGTTAAGAACCGCAATTGGACAGAAAGAGGAACATAAGGTGGGGTCTTTATCAGGTTTAGTGATTAACGTGTGTGTGAATTCCCCCATTGTTGGCGTGATAGACCCTGTTTTGGCAAAATAATTGAACGGTTTGCCTATTCGAGGGGAGAGTTGCCCGGAATTTGTTTTATAAAAAAGGGCTGTGAACCCATCCGGACCTGCAGCTTTGTTACCCGGGAGAGAGCGAATAGCTTGAGCGCCAACCTCTGCTTTTATGGGCTTGTCTTATAGTCTGCCGATATACATGGAAGCTGGGCCTCCAGATGAATGCTTCTTGCTGCAGGCATTAAGGGAGTCCGCCGCGAACAATTCCGAATACTGTTGTAACAATACTCTTATTTTCTTGTATTCAGCATCATATAGTACACCCTTTTCATCTCTCAGACCCCCAATTGTGGTCTGTTCTTCCGGTTCTGGAGTTTGTAGGCTAAAATTCGAGACTCCTTGTTAGATGTACTATAATAAAAGTGTTTCGTCTAAGCAGCTTGTGGGAAAAATCATCGCCCCATAACGCCTTTAACTCTGCCCTAGCTACCTGGAGCTGCATACAAGTCTTTCTGGCACCATCCCTCTTATATTGGACTTCCAACTCGCAAACTCTTTCCTCGGCTCGAACTTGTTGGGCTGAAAGAATCATCTTCCGTGCTGAGGCTATGCTAATTAACTTCCCCCTCAGCGTGGGTTTAAGAGCCTCCCATGCCCCTGATAGCGAGACCGTCCCAGTGAGACTTTCTTGAAAATACTGGGTGATCCAGTCCGAAATGGTAGTACATATGACCAGATGAGCCAGTAACAAATCGTTCAGTTTCCGTCCTGTAGACTTCTTCCCCCTAGATCATACCATCTAGTTGTAGGGTGATGGGAGAGTGGTCTGAGACCAGTGCTATCTCTAAGGTGGTTGAAGTGATCCCTGCAAGTAAGGGCTGAGATACCAGAAAAATGTTGATCCTGGAGTAGGTGAACATATGAAAAATGCAAGTAATCACGATGGTGGGGGTGGAGATGCCTTCATACGTCAATCAAATGCATGTCAGCTATTGCCTGTTTAAGGGAGATCATTTTGAGGCTTCAGTTGGAGCTCCAGGACCAGACCTATCCCTTCCTCCATCTAACAATACATTCAAATCCCCACCTACCACTATTTCTCCCAGTTGGAGCTGCGCTATGTGAGGGAATAGTTGGGCAAAGAACAAATCTGGCTGCTTATTAGGCCCATACACAGACACCACAGAGACATCTTTTCCCGCTTTGCGTAGATTCAACCCAATATATCTACCCTGGAAATCTTTCACAACCTTCCTGTGTTCAAAGTGTAGGGATCTGGCAATCGAAATTGCAACCTCCAAGTTTTTCAAAGGACTGGAGGCAAAGTATTGATGAGGGAACCAGCAAGACTGCATCCACGACAAGTCCCGCTGCAAGAGATGGGTCTCCTGGAGCAGGGCAATGTCAGCCCTAAGGTCCACCAGCTTTGAAAGCATGTTCTTCCATTTTCTCAGAGAGTTCAGCCCCTGAAAATGTACACATCGGCCATTGTGTTACTTCCGCCAAATTGCAAACACTCCATCAAATTTCAACCACCCTGCAGAACCTGCATTCCCAACCCGCACAATACACACTAATTCTGGGTACTGAGAATTAAAATTAGAACTGTAACAACCCTGTGTGGGGTAAACATCAGGCCCAATCGGCTGAAAGAGGGCACATACTCCTAATTCGCCTAGGATTGCATACAATTTCAAAACCTTATGGCATAAAGCAGCCTCAACAACTGTAGCTGACACTCATTGCAACTTCAGAATGTCGAGCAACTCCAATGTGTTAGGTAACCCCATGAAATCCAATTCAGTTCCCCATGAAGACCTCTCAGTCGGAAGCCTCTGTGTCTTTCTTTCTTTCGTTCTTTCTTTCTTTCGTTCTTTCGTTCTTTCGTTCTTTCGTTCTTTCGTTCTTTCGTTCTTTCTTTCGTTCTTGCATTTGGATGTACGCCCAAACCCTTGGGTATCACGGCGTAGTTACATATATCTTCGTTAGCAAATCCGGGTTACATACATCTTAGATTACAGCAGAATACATGTCTTAGTTATCAAGTCCGGGTTACATACATTTTAGGTTGCAGTAGTATAACAGGCAAATATAATTATAGTCTATCATATGATATAGCAATGATCTAGTGTCGCTTGGGATTTACCATCTAGGGGTAAAGAGTGTTTGAAAGAGTATTAGTACTTGTTGAACAACCAGGTTTTGAGTTGTTTTTTCTAACTGCGATAGCGAGGTTTTGTTGGATAGATGGGGCGGGAAAGAGTTCCAGAGACAGGGGGCTGCAATGGTGAAGCTAGCATTACCTGCTCTAGTGGTGGTGAAGCGGGGAATGTGCAGTTGGATGTTTGCATTGGATCTGAGAAATCTAAGTGTGGCTTTGCGTGCAATGCAATTATTGAGGTAGGTAGGGGCAGTGTCAGATAGGCATTTGTGCATGATGGTTAGTGTTTTATGGAGGATTCTGGACTGTACTGGGAGCCAGTGTGCCTCTCTTCTGGGTTGCGAAATGTGTTCTTTTCTCTTAATGCCCAGGTCTCCTCTGAGGGCTTTGTTTTGTAGGAGTTGATGTTTAGTTAGGTTTTTTTCGGATGTACCTAACATTAGGATGTTACAATAGTCTATTTTTGTAAAGATGAGGGCTCTAGTAAGTGCCAAGCAGTTGTCAGATGATGGGAAAGGCCTGCTAAGTGTGATGAGTTTGGCGGTGTAGGCTGTTGAGGAAGCGAGGGCGCTAATGTGATTGTTCATGGTGAGATTTGAATCAAGTTACACTCCCAGTGTTTTGACTTTACGGGATATGTTAATGGGTGTGCCATCATTCATTATGGTGGTGTAGTCTTGGTGGCGTTTGCTGAGCCAACTATGAGAATCTCAGTTTTGTCCCCATTAAGACAGAGACTGTTATAGGCCATCCAGTTTTGGATGTGCGAGTAGATTGTGTTAATGGTGGCTGTGTCTTGGTCCAAGTTACCTGTGATGGGAATGAGGATCTGTGTGTCGTCAGCAAGGTTTGTGTAGATTACTCCCATGGCATCTAGTGCTGCGAAGAGTAACTTAGTGTAGGCATTGTAGAGGGTGGGGAGAAGCAGGATCCTTGTGGTACAGGGATGGGAACTGCTGCAACTTCCCCAATAGAAACTCTTGAGGTGCGGTCAGAGAGGAACGATTTTATCCAAGTGGTGGCCTTATGTGAGAAGTGGAAGTTAGCGGATAGGGTTTGGAAAAGTTTAGCATGGTCGACCAGGTCAAAAGCCGCTGACAGGTCTAGTAATAATAGGATACACAGTTTGCCGGAATCCCTGATGGTATCCATCTGGTTTTTGAGGTCTAGTAGGGCAGTCTCTGTACTATGGTTGGGTCGGAGACCTGATTGTCTTTCCCCTAGTAGTTGATTCTGTTCAAGCTGGTGTTGTACTTGTGAATAGGCTATTTTGTCGTTGATTTTTAGGAGGAATGGTACTGTTGTTATTGGCCTGTAGTTGGTAAGGACTGTAGGTTATAGCGAAGGTTTTTTTAGTAATCGTGTGACCCAGGCTGCCTTAATGGAGGCTGGTATTTCACTGGAAATTAAGGATTCATTCACGAAATTGGTGATGGTGGGAGGTAGTATGGTGGCGCAGTCTTTGACTACTTTAGCTGGGATGCTGTTGCCTTTGCAGTTTGAGGGCTTGAGGGACACTATTGTTTTGAGGACTTGTTCAGTGATGACTTGTGTAAAGTGGAATTCCGCTACGTCAGGGCAGGTGTTGATAGGCAAAGGGTGGGGGGGGGTGTGGTGGTAAGATCTAGTAGGTTTTTTTGTGAGGCTATTTTGTTTTGGAGTGTGGTCACTTTGAAGGATAGGGCATCCTGAATGGTGGTGCACCAGGCTTTGCTCGGAACTATGGGGTTAGTGGGGAGAATAGGTGCTTCTAGTTCTCTTATGATAGTAAATAATTCTTTGGTGTTGGAGGCTGTGGCTGCTGTGCGGTCGTTGAGTGATTCAGCTTTGTGGGGGAGTACACTAAGTTTGTAGGCCTTGGCTAGTTTTTGTAGTTTGGTTTGTAGGTCAGGTGAGTTATTTTTTCTAGTTAGATGTTCTGATGCTCTTTTTTCTCTTCTGAGTTCTATGAGTTCATTATTAAACCAGGGGGCGCTGCGTTTAGCTTTGGGCACTTTGCCTTTGAGCGGTGCTACTTCATCAACCACAGATTTTAGGCATTGGTGGTACTGCTTAGCAATACTTTCTGGGCTGGTGTTGGTCTGAGGTTTGGCATTGAGTAGATTGTTGAGTACTGGGTTTAAATGTTCTGGTGTGAGCTTATGCATATTTCTGACCTGTATGGGTGTTAGTTTATCTATCTAAGGCCTTCTTCGCTCATGCCTTCTACTCTTTCTGGAACGCGCTTGAGACCATGAGGCAGTTGATGTCTATGGGGATGTCTCTTCCAGTAAGTGTATATCCGCCTCAGGAATCTTCAAGGTTTCCACAGTCTCTTGGAGAGATGTGAATTGATGTTGGACCCCGTCTATTTGAACCAAGATCTGGAATGGGTATCCCCACCTATAGCAGATCCCTTTTTCCGATAGCCAGTTGGTCAGTGGCCGCATCAGCCTCCGTCTTTGAATCGTTCTCTGGGAAAGGTCTTGAAACAATGGGAGAGAAGATGCCCTAAATTCCAGGCTCCTTAGCTCCTTGGACTTTTAGATAATAAGGTCTTTGCCCTTAAAGAAGTGGGCTCTTACCAAGACATCTGGAAGGAGCTTCTGTCTCATTTGAAAGTTGGAAAATACCCTCCACATCCGTGTCTCCCAGTATTCCCTGGAACAGTTCCTGATATATTCTTCCAGGTCCTGGTCTTTAATCTCCCTTGGAATCCCCCTGATCTGGGCATTGTTTCTGCGGGATCGGTTTTCAGCGTCGTCCTGCTTCTCTTCTGCAGTGTGCATATAAGCATCGAGTGCTGCCACCCTCTTTTCTAACTGATCATGGGAGTTTGCATGGTCACAAAAGGCAGATTTTAGTTCTCCAAGCCTGGATTCATCATTCATTCTCTTGCACATTGTGGGACAGTTCCTGAAAGAAGCTTTTTAATTCCTGTTGTCTCCATTTCCTTCTGAATAGATTGGAATAAGCATAGAATGTCTCCATTTTTGGCTGGTTGCGCATCCTCCTCTGCTGCAGGGGCTGGATCAGAGACCTGTCTTGCTTGTTGAAGCATCTCCTTGATGGGAGTCATTGATTTCTCGTTAGCCTTTCCAGACTTCATCCTGCGCATAGGTGGGTCTACTCAGTGTGCAGCACTGAAGGGCACTCCAGTCCAGTAAATCTTTAAAAGGCGTACTCTCCGAATACCCCCTGGCCTTCCCTGGGCTCCACAAAAGAACAGCTCACTTCAGTGCCTGTTAGACTCACACACTCCACTAACAGAACCTCCACATTGGACACTGCACCTTCTAAGACCCAAAGCCGGGCTCAGGGCTGCAGCTCAGCAGGTCGGGGGTGGTCAGTCGTATTGTAAGATGCCTCTGCATGGGTAGATAAATGTCCAAACAGGGACCGACCCACCAACTCAGGATCAACTACCAGACAACAATACTGATAGTAATGAGCAACAATTATGTACAGATTGCGCTTATTCCTCCATCTGCAGCTCGACGGTCTATGCTAGGACAGTCTCTGCTGGATTGTAACAGGCTCAAATATGTCGCACCATGTGCGCTTCTTCCACACTCTGTGTCAAGGGTGCCCCAAACCACTTCAGGCAAAATTCCACTTCAGTGCTCTCATTCCTGCTGGCAGGGTTAGCGGGTCTGCCAGGATAAAACTCTCCCAGGTCCCAGGACAGTCCCGCTCCAACGGGGCCACAACTTCCAGCACTCGCCGTGCCTCAGTGCGAGGTAAAAATATAATGCACATAGGGGCCTGCCACTTACTGTGGGAGCAGGAGATGTCACCACTGCTTCTTGATGCCTTGCTGCACAGAGCCGAAAATGTGCTCCAGCTGCCTCCATTCTTTTTTCACACAGCGTGGAGCCCACCATTCACCAATGCGGGCTCCCGCGGTCATCAGGGTCTGCTTCACGGGCACCAAACAGTCTTCGCTCCAATAGAACACTCCACAGACGGAGCAGTAGCTGCTTGGTCCCTCTGCAGGCAGGCTGCTCCGCACAGCTCAGACACTCCGCCGTCTCCCGAGAGCATCCACCACTGCTGGCAAGCAGCTCTCCCTCCAGCTATCTCACGGGCAGTGGCCCACACCGCTGAGCCATTGTCACCTGCTCCGACTACCACTGCCAGTGCTGTCCAGCCTCAGACACCCTAGCGGACGCAGAGTGACCAAAAGCTATTGGCTGCGCCACCGCCGACAGCCGCCCTATTGGCATGTTGCAGCGGGTCAGGCCCTGGAGTCCCGTCTGCTCGAAGTACGAAGCAATGCTAAATGTCCCAGCATAGGAGGTGCAAGATTCAGGTAGCCCCCACGTTTGGGACCCTCTCCTCAGTTGTTCAGCCTCCGCTCATGATGTTCCAAATGCCTTTTTATCGCTGATCGGGGCTGTGGAGCTACTGGGGTTACACCGCCATTAGCTTCCAGTTAGGCTACGCCCCCCCATCCTCATATCTTTTGCAGTGTTATTCAGTGTTTTTCCTTTATAGGTTTCCCATCCCTCAGTAACTAGTAGAAGGAAGGGCACCATAATCCTTAGACCTGATATCTTTGCATCCTTTCTCTTGGCAGCATTATTAATTAGCACCCTGGGAGGGGGAGCTACCCAATCAGGAAGCTGGGCACACTGGCTTTATTCACTGGTATAAGCCTGCCTTCCGTGCAGCCTGAATGCCGCTCAGCCAGAGTCCCCTGTGCCCTCTCTCTCTCTGACACCCCTTAGCATCTGCAAAGATCACAAGCAGGTGCTCAGGTATTCGAATTAAAAAGAAAATAATTGTACACAGTGGTTACTGAACCCACACTATATTTCTAAAGTCCTTTTTCCTTGTCGATGATGTCATGGTCATCAACAAGGGAAACAGACGTTAGAAATATTGCACAGCGTCAGGCAGCACTGTGTAAGATTTCTTTTTTTTCTTCATTCATATGTGCGTGTGAGTTACACAGGTGCTGATGGTGATGTGACCCTCAGCGGCGGGTCGACCACGCCAGTAAGAGCACTGTCGCCCACATTAACGGACTTTCACAATTACCCTAGGGCTGCTCCATGGTAGGCTTCCTATCCCTCTGTAACTAGTAGAAGGCAGGGCACGATAATTCAGCATTTTCAACAGGTCACCTCTTTGCTTCAGCAATGGATAGAAGGTTTCAGGATGCTGTCTTTTCTTTAGAAGTGTAATGTTTCAACAGATTGTACCATTTTGTTGGCCAACACACAATACATTTTATTTGTTCATTCTGTATCACTGGAAAGGAATAATTTCATAAACTGTAACTCTTAGTGACTAAGACATTTGCATGAGGATATTTCTGCCAGTTTTCATGTCTAACTGGTGCAGGCTTGACGGTTTGTGGCCCTGCGTTATCCCTGTTAGGTTCATAGAAGCTTATTTTTTCGCAGGGAAAGTAAACGTGCCAACCTTCTTAACTAGTCATCTCTTATGTCGGGATGGATATTTTCTGACCAGTGGCTCTTTTTGCCTGTTATTTTTTTTACCATGATTCAGACTTCCAATCTGAGCTAATCCAGAATTCCGATTTTAATGTTGGGAATACCGGTTACTAGCTCCTGTTACTTTTTGGTGTGTTGTGGTGCCAAATGCACCATAACCGCTCTCCTCTTCTAAGACAGAAGTGATTGGCAGAATAGTCTTTAGCGTACAATGAAGTGATTGACTTTGTGTGATTTAGGCTCTGATTGCTCGCACTGTAACCATGGTTGTAGAGGCGTTGCTAGGGGGGGTGTAGGGGGCTATAGCCCCGGGTCTTTTAGTAGTAGCCCCGGATAGAATCTCAGGGTCTACAACCAAAAAGCTAGCTAGCCCCGAGTCCCGACAATCCCGACATTAGTGTAGCCCTGGATCTTTTCTAGACATAGCAACACCCCTGCATGGTTGAAAAGGTTTTTACTGACATTGTAGCTTAAAAATAAAATGCAACTGCATGCCCACTGAGAAGGCATCCTCCTATTCACTAGCACACTGGATTCCCCAAGAGGGTTTTGGAGCTAAAGCGTTCCTTGAAGTGATAATGGCGGCAATGGCGTGCCATTCTGGATGCAGCATCCTGCCATCCCCGGTTGATAGAATTCCCGGGAAACAACTTAACAAGGTCTGATGGGCTTTACGGGCCGGTACGGCCTGCTTTGGCCACCATTGTCGCCATTAACACTGCAGCAAACTCCCCAGGCTGCTAAGAACCTTTTAACCAAAACAAACAGCTTTGCCACAGAGCATGAGATATTTCTTGTATCAAAAATGACTGACGATGCCTCATGCAGTAAGCAAATGGATGATGGGGCACTACCCAAAACTCAACCCAGACAACCACGAAACAATGATCGTTTCACCCCACACCAAACCTGAAACAGCTCTACCATGGCCTTTGGAAGCAGTTAACCACCACAAACCATCCTAAATGATTACGAACCCGAACTCCAAGTTAGTGCAGTACACAAAAAGTGCACAGATTATCTCGGCTCCACCCAGCAGAATGCGCCCTACCTCTCTTTTGCGCGCATATGGCCCTATCCTCAAAACGTTTTCTGGCACAAGTGAGAAGATGCCCTAGTGCATCTCCCCGCTTGTGCCAAAAAAAAGGAGCAGCACAGCTCACAATGGGCATCTGAAGGAGTGCATCTTAGATGCATCTTAGATGCACTCATTCAGATGCCCTTTAACCGGTGTCCAGTCAAATGGTTGACAGACAAATGGTCGACACAATTTGGTCGACAGGTCAAATGGTTGAATTTTCTATTTATATATATATATTTTTTAGGTTTTCGTTTAGGGAAAAAAGGGGTTTTTAGCAAAAAAAGGGGGTTGGAGAGGACCCCCCAAAAACAAAGAAATTTAAAAAAACAAACAAAAAATTCGACCATTTGACCTGTCGACCTTTTGGTGTCGACTATTTGTCCTGTCGACCATTTATTTTCGACCAAATGACCTAGAACCCCTTTAACCCCCCCCCCACATGTGCCCATATAAGGGGGAATTGGGGAATTTCAGGGCATTCAAAGGCACATCCCAAATTCACAACCAGGATGTGCTTTTCAATGCCCTGAAAATGAGTCCGCGGCCCTACACCTTTTGGAACCGGTGCAGGAGAGACATAAATCATTACAGGGTTATTTCTAATCCTGTCATTATATTTGGGGAAGTGTGAAAGCAGGGATGGAAATGCTTTTTTTTTCTTCCGCCATTTACATAGACGGGGCCTTTACTGGCCTGTCTCTGTGAAATCGCTCCCAGAGACCACGTGGTTGCTGCGAGCCTGTCATGCATTAGTGTCAGGGGCATGCTCGCGACACCAATATTTGCAATCTTCCAACCTCTCGTGAAACGCTCAGGTCATCTTTGAGAACAAGGTGACCTGAGCATTTCAGCAATGAGCGCAAATGAAAGGAGCGTATTCTCTGCGCTGCTTTCATTTGCGCTCATTTTTGTTTGAGAGTCTGCCCCAGGCTGTCATATCCGCTCTGTTCGACGAATTATTCTCTACGTCTCCTTCACAAAGAGAGTGCTGGCCATCATCTTCCTGATTCTTCTTAGAATCGAGTAGGCAAACAGCATGTATCTTGATATGCCCGACTACCCCACAAATAAATGTCAACAGATTCAAAATACAGCAGCTAAGCTACTATTCACACTCAAAAGTAGGGAACACAACACCGGTTTTCAGAGCACTCCATTGGTTACCAATCAAAAACAGTATCCACTTCAAGGCTCTCTCGGTAACACCCATAAGCCCCTTGAAGGTCAAGCAGTAGCATTTCTTCGAAACAAATCTCTCTCTACCAAGCAACCAGAAACCTAAGATTGAGAAAAATGTGCTATTGGAGACAGGACGATTCTGCAGAGAAAGAGACGGAGAATCTGCTTTTTTCATTATGGTGTCCAAACACTAGAATGGCCTGCAGAAGGAAATCTTCTCCCTACAGGACCAGCTGAAATTCAGGAGAATAAAAAAAAACAATGGGCCTCATTATGTGTCCGGCGGTAAAACCGCCTGGTTACCGCCGGACTCGTATTACCATTCCGCCTCCATGACTCCCGGAATTACCAGGGCATTACAGCCCCGGTGTCCCGGGAGTCACGGAGGCGGAATGGTGTTAATCCCCATTCCCATTGAGTCCCATAGGACTCAGTGGGAATGAGGAAGTGGAAACACCGGCACCATCTCGTGATGGTGCTGGTGTTTCCACATCCGCCTGCAGGCGGGAGGTGTTCGCCTGCCGGGTCAGACCTGGCGGGAAGATCACCTCCCGCCTGCAGGACTCAGGATCGGGCGGTCCGGAATTAACAGTGGCGGCGGGTTTACCGCCACTGTTAATTCCGGACCGCCCGACCCGTAATGAGGCCCAATGTGTTATAGACAGAAAGTTCAACCTACACCCATCTAGCCCTGGGAACAGCACCTTTCAATCGATCGACTTTCCCATGCCGAAACAAGGAAGAAACATGCTGCTCCCGACTCCCTCCTAGAAGACAACACATGGCATTCAGACAAAAATAACACTATAGGACAACACATCAAGACAACATTGTCATTGTCAAAATGCTGAGAGAACACCTTCCTTGTCTGCCGGAATATCTAAACCACAACCAAGGACATCTTCATGCATCAGTCACAAAGCAAAAGCTCTCACACCACAACGCAACTGACATCAAGACCAATGATTTCAAAGCACTACGGAAACCCTCAAGGACACCCCCTACAATTTTGACTAATGCTCCCTTTTATCCACCTTACTCATCACACACGAACCCAAGATAGCCACTCACAAACAGCTTTTAAAAAAGACCCTCTCTGCAGAATTCGAACTACACAAAATGTACACCTCTAACTCGATGCACCCCTGACCAAAGCATGCTCGCACTACAAGCACAAATCCACCTTTTTGAACATAAAGACATCAATACATCCTACACCTCACTTACATGCACACATATCTTAGGGTACTTCGGATCTGCAACCTCAACAAATAACACTACAATGTTGCCATCCCCTCCTATCCTAACTAACCAAAACCACTTGCTATCTTTCATAGCTGCTACAGCACTTAGAGAAATGGGCAGACGGGTGCGTGATCCCACCCAATTGTCTCTCAGGTCTCTCTGTTTCAAGTTCAGGTCACAGCCTGCTGGTTAATTTCAAACAATGTCCACATGGTTCCTTGTTTTCTAGAAAGGGGTATTCCTGACCACCTCACCAGTGTTCTGCTCAATTAAAAAACTTAGTCTTAAATTGCAGTACTTTTATTTGTAGCTCAATCAATTTTGTGGTACAACAGGTTTTGGCTCCCTTGTTAACTGTACTTCTGCGTCCATCGGCTCTCTTCCAGCAGTTTCTCTGCTGGGCAACGTTGCTCCTGGATGGCGGTGTGCCATTTCGGCGGCGGTTCGGTCTCCTGCTCAAGGGCTCCTAGATTCCTCAAGCTCTCCGACCCGCCTTGGATCAGCAGCATTTTGCGGGCTCTGGAATTCCTCCGCCCACCACGTAGTCAACATGGACCTGCCTACAGAATCGTGCCGCTCGGCACTACATCATAGACGTCCACTGTGCACAGGCTCTCTCAGGCTGGTACTTCCCTCCCTCCCTTCCTTCCTTTCCTCCCTCCTTCCCTCCTCTCTCTCCTTTTACTTTCCGGTCTGAAGTGAGAGAGGAAAGCCCATTTCTTCCACATTTCTGGAATCGAGGCCGACAGAGTGGGGTCAGCAAACAAGCCATTCCCATCTAAAGACCCACCCCTGTACATTATTATGGTGGTCAGCCTCAGTAACCCAGAACCAATTGGGACTTTTGTTTTAAGGGAGATGCTACAAACTCCTCACCTGGGGATTCCTTGCCCCCTAAAGGGGCGGTTGTGCCCCCAGTGAGAGCCTGCTTGCCCTAGGAAATGTATTACGCAGTGGGCTCCCCTCACTCACTCCAATGCGGGTGGCTCCCCTTTGGGGGGAAAAGGGACATATTCCCTGGATTCAGCACAGTGCTCACACTCTCCCAGGTACTAATGGAAAATGTCACAAAAAAGGCTTTGCGAGTAGTGAAAGGGGAGGTGACGGTCAACCTCACACACCTTTGCATGGCCCGCAAGACCCATCCCTTGCTGGGATTCCACCAGTTCATACTTCTGGCCTCTTATGCTGCTATAGGAAACCACCTGCAAGGCTTTCACAAAGATACTGAGCACATATGGCAGAGATATGGTCTGGTTGCTCGTCTGTTGATGGTGGAACAAGAAGAACAGCTAACTCCACGTTCCATGTTTGACCAAATTGTGTGACACTGGGCAAACGTTTTTATCTTTCTGTGCTTTCCTTAACCCTATGTACAAAATTGGGAAAGCTTAATAATAGGCATACGCTAGCATTAAACACTTCAGTGGGTCTTCATAATATTGCAATTTGCATTGATCAGAGACCCATGTTTTCTGCCAGTGGTTTCCTCTCCAGTACGCTGTTTTCTATTACTTGGCGCCATTAAGCAGCATGTCTTTCAGGGTTCACCATACAAAACATTCCCTCATGTCCTAAAAATGTAGAACATGTAAGTAGCTGGCGAGTCCAAAAGTCTTCATCATCCTGAAACGTTATATTGTGCGATTGTGATCTCTCGTGGGATTACGTTTCATAGGATTGCAAGAGCCACCTTGGGGCCAAGGCAACACGCCTGCCTTTGGAGAGAACCAATGGACTTTGGCTATCATGCCACTGTTATTGACATAGAAGTAGAGTAAATGCATGCAAAGTACCTCTGCTTTTCTCATGAACGTATTTTTTTTACAGTGCTTAGTAGAGGACTAATCCGGCATGAGGCGCTTTATAAAAACATGCTCTTTGCCCTACAAGTTCGACTCTACCAAAACACCATCACAGTTCGTAGAAAAACCCACCATATCCACAGGCCAGTGGATCCCAACGAGCCGAACATCTTCAGAGTGGAAATCATGTAGTGCAAAAGAGAAAATAATATTATTAACTTATTTCTTATATAGCGCTACACACCAATAGGTCTCAGAGCACTGAAATAAGAGAAGACGTTATTATCCCACTGAGTGGTAATCAATTTATCGACCTTGGAAGGATGAAAGTCTGAGATAACCCTGCCGGGTTTCGAACCTGCCATAGCACGCTATGCACAGATATCAGTGGTCCGCGCTTAGCTGACCAGAAAAGTTGTGGTGAATAGCCTTTGTCGGGCACACAGCACAAGGAACTTGAAAAATCTCTCTGTGTCCTCAGTGTAAGACTAGCTATTTCACTCCCCCAAATCTCAAAAGAGCAGAGGACATGCCTAAGCCGGACTCATGTCAGACCACCCTTCAGCTCACCTAGTCAATGATCGCTAACCCTTTCCATCTCGGAGCAGGACATTTCAGTGCCGCCATTTCAGCGCAAGCCTATTTGGCACAGACTTTTCGCTGCAGAAGCTGGATTGGCGCAACCTGTTTGGCACGTCCGCTTCGGCGCCCTTTCAATTAATCTTTTCAATTAACAGTGTATACATTGTAATTTTTGTTAAAAAAATTATAAACATACAATTAGGGCCATCGCGAACCATGGCCTGAAGGGCTTCGTGACTGAACAGTTACCTACAAGGCCATACATATATTATCTGCACCAGTTACTTATATTATGCGTTATGACCATAACTTATTCTTAATGAGCTACGTTAATATAAGTTATGACCATAACTTATTCTTAATGAGCTACGTTGATATAAGTAACTGGCGCATTTGAAAAGATCTCGATAGTCTGGTGGTTAGCTCTCAGGTCTCGCAACCCTGCAGGCCAGGGCTCGAGACAGCATCAATTCTTTCTTTTTTTTATTTTATTATACAAATTGTACTGCCGCGCCAAAACATCCCCACGCCGGACTGGTGGAGACTAACGGGCCTCGCCAAACCGGCCCGTGACGAACTGGCCGTGCCAAAATGGGGTGCACTGTTCCATCTCCCCTTGCCCTTCCCCCACCTCACTGCTTGACCTTTCGCCTGCAAATGTCCCAAAATAGGTGCCACCACATGGACAGCGTTTAATTGTTTGATAACATTTGTGTGGGTAAATCGGCCCCCGTGGTAGGGCTGTACGAGGGTTGGGCGTGTGCATCTGTCGGGAAGCTCCACCATCCAACTCTTCCATTGAAGCCTCTTGTTGGTGCCACAGGTCTCTGTAAAGAGTTCTGATATTTTAGGAAACACAAGGCCATCTAACCAGTATTCAGTGTGGCATCTGTGTGGCAGGTAAACGGAGTTCACTAGGGGGGGGGAGGTCTTGCCTCTTCCCAAGGATGACCATCTGCAGCCAGTATTTTCAATTTCACTCTCGCCACAAAGAGCCCTCATTATGCCAAACCCCTCTGGGATCGCGGACCGGCTGTTGTTGTCACTGCTCACAATCCCGTGCAAGGTAGCCCTGATGGCCGTGCAGCTAAGCTAAGGATCTCATTGTTTACCTAAATTACAATTTCATCGCCTGGTCAAAAAGAGACAGTGGGCCGGATTCCCATCGCTTTTTTCAATGGGATTGCGCCCTCCTTGGGCCCAGTGCATTGTTCTCTCTCTGTTGTAATATCGGGGTTGCAGTAACAGGTAAGACTTCCCACACGTGCTCCTCGGGCGCTTCCAGCATTGTTGCATTTAAAGGGGTGCAGCAACATCCGTTTATGGGCACACTTTAGCACTGTTCAGAATTTGCCATTGATAACTAAAACCTTTTTCCTTTATCGGTTATATTTTCACTTACTAAAAAAGATCTCGAAATTTGCGCGAAGACCGATAAAAAAGAAACTAAAGCAAAAAAAGCAATCATTAAAATACAGGTGCACCAAAAATAGTTAATGCAAAATAAACAGCACCGAAGGAAATGTATAAAATGAGGGCTTTCTTCTGATTGTCGATTTTAGCCCCCCACATATTGTGTGGCCGTCGGAGCACTAAGTGCCTCTGCGAATAGAGGCAGAGAGATGCAAGGGGGCATAGGGTACTCTGACCATTTGAACTTGAGACCCCCCCAGAGAGTCTTTTATTCAAATTAAACAGCAACATATTGGATATATGACACCCTCTACATCAAACTCTATCACATTAGGGGAACCTTAGAACTCCGGCCTGCGTTCTGACTGGGTACATTACAATCCAGCTGGGACCAGGCGAAGGAATAATTACATCTATTTATTTATTCTGCGCTCGGAATGTTGACACTAGTTTTTCATACTGTCTCTGTCACTGAGAGTCATAATTAAATAACATGTCAGATGTATCGATCACGTGTTCAGAGATTGGTCTGATAGATCCGCGCAGCGTTTTGTCATTCTGACAGTCTCTCAGGCCGGGCAAAGAAATGTTAGCCGAGGAGACTGTGCGGCGTTGGAGATCTTGTTTTGTTCCTGTAGACCGCAAATTTCTGATGCCTTGTCATTTTGACATCACGTCGAGCCATTTCATCATTTAATTTCAGCACAATAAGGCATCTCTTTTCAGACCTAAATTCTATTTGGGGCCTAAAATTACATCACAGGGTAGCCGGGCCTCAGACTGCCTTGATTACCTGCTTAGCTGCCTTCCAAGTGGTTTCTGATTTCGGGAACTGAATGCAAGCCTTGGTTCTTGACACCAAATCCTTTTGCAGGGCACATCAAGGACAGAGGTAAAATACTATCACCATCTTTCTTGGGGAGAGGGGGTTTTGGTGTCTCCCCATTGTAGCAGAAAGTATTGTAGGATTTTGCTTGAGCCACTCCCATTGGGACATTTTGGCAGATTGATGATGCCAATTTTTCTCAGTTTATAATCTAAACATTACTGATTGGGAAAATTAGGAACTGGACCTTATAGGCTTCATTGTATCAGCCAATGGAGCCTGAAATGGAGTAGACGTATATTGCTATGTTAATAGAGTACGTGGCTAGTCGGCCATGTTTATGTAGTGCATGTTGTCATGTATGCAGAGTTTCAAAGTACTCTGAATGTGCAGGGTTAGTTGCAAGGATGGGGAAATAGAGAAGGTCAAGTGGGTGACACGAGACTAGACCATCTGATTGAAGGCCCACAAATTGCCCACCTAGCCACACACCCCCAAATGCTAATGCTGCACAGTCTAATAACATGATCTAGAAGATATTTAAACTCGAATGCACTTAACTTCAAATATTAAAACAAGTAATACAATTTGCATCTGAGTCAAAATGTATCCCGTGCAAAGTACCAATATTTTCTTTCCGAGATAGATGTTGGTTTTGCTATTGGTGGCTTAACTCATGGTACATTACAGCTTCTAATGATCCTGGTACATGCCACTTTACAACCATGGGCACCCAGCCTATTATATATGGCCTATAGAGTCACGTTGAGGACAATCATTTTTCGGTAGACATCATTGCAACCCAAATAAAGTTAGTCATAGTTATTGCTATTGTGACAAATTACACTGACGGCAGATATCATTCACATATAAATAATTTAATTAAAAACACCCACTGCTGCCCTTTAGAGGACATTTGTATTATTATTTAATGATGACTTGTTGCTAGTTGTTCTTGCCTGTAGATGTTTTTAATTAACTGTGAAAATGAGTGCTATTCATGTACCTCAAATCATTTAATTCAGACTATATGTGGTTATAAATCTTTAGTCATGGCTTTGGTGCCTCAGAGTATCTTTACCCTGTAATAGACATAACCAGTATTATTTATGATAATTGGTGCCATCCCAAGGACATTCAAGTTCTAATTTATGACAACCTGTGCCATCCCAGTGGTATTTAAGTCAACGCTAGTGGTTTTTGCTGCACAACTATCAAGGTTGGAGAATATTTATGGCCATTGGTGCCATTAAAGCACATTCCACTCTGTTAACATTGATATCAGTGTCTCACCGAAGACATATGGACCATTGCCCATGGTGACGGGACCTCCTTGGCACATTCCAACAACCAATTGGCAGTAGTAGCCCACTGTCATTCACATCCTAATTCATGGCCTATGGTGTCTCTGGGTGCTTTTAGACTGTGGTTAACAATCATTGGTGGCATCTCAAGGACATTCAAATACTAATTCCGGGCCACACATTTTTTCTCTAATTAACTTGGTTGTTCTTGTGTACAGTCACTAGTACCATCTCAATGACATACATATCCTTATTTGTGGCCACAGGTGCCATCCCAATTGAATTCAAGTTATTTGTAGTGACCATCTCTTCCTCTCCAGCCCACTCAAATGATCATTGTTGATGGTAATTAATGAAATTCAGCCACGTATACATTGAGAGAAATGACACCCCAGTGTGATGAGCATCATTGTTCTTGCCCGCTAATGCCTCCTTGGCACATCTCTATGATGTCAGAGTTTGTGCTCAGTGGCGGGCATAGCATGGGTTAAGTTAATCATCCTGAGCAAAGAAAGGGGCGTTAACAAGGCTTTACGGAAATTGACCCCTTGCTAGTGGCCATCCCTGGATGGTACTCTATCAGCACATACTGAACATCTGCCATTAAAAAGGGAAAAAAAACCTTTAGGTTCATGCGAACATGAAAAGCAGAAGAAAGGCACACGCCATTTAGATTTGGATGGCAGAGCACTACGCCCATCTAAACCCCACTAAGACAGAAGTCCTTTTGTGCAGTAGCACTTTTTTGGGCATATCTATAGACAGAATGGGTTTACCATAATAAGCAGTCTTGGGCCCAAATGACGAGACAGACTCAAAGAATATGACAAAATACTACTTTATTATCAGCTCAATAAAGTAGGGCAATCTGGCGAACAACGGTTTGTAGTCCACACACTCACAATGAAGATTGGTTACACAAAGGCTTTATACCTCAAAGTGCGGCAGTTATGATGTCATCCTACATGGCACATAATAAATCCTATTAGATTTAGGAATTGGTTAGGGGAACACATCTACTTATAGAGTCTATAAGACTTAGTTATTTTATTGGCTTCTCCTCTCTTGTAGGCAAGCCTTTAAACATCCTTCTAACTATGTATAATAAATATTATAACAATATAACATTAGCAGATTGGCTCATGCAACATTATATGCCCATCGATGCATAGACCCTCATGATAGGTTGGCATCCTCTTGGACAGTCGGCTCACTGGCACCACGTAAGCAAAATGAAACTCAGGTGCAGAGAACAATGTCAGACTACTACCCTTTTGCTCAATTAGTCCACCATTTCTCATCAGCCAAGCTTTCAGCCACGGCCTCTTCTTTGTAGTTGTACTTGTGGGCTGTTCTCTTCTCTGGGACTTTTAAGGGAGTGTAGGCACACCACTATCTTCGACAGGAGCTTAATGAATAGCCCTTGTTTTCAGGTTCTGAATCACATGTGAGAGACCACGATTTTGTCAATTTCGACCATTTATGTAGTGCTATTTAATTCAATTAAGCTTGGTGTCATTACTCCTCTTGGCCTTTGGAGACCTGGTTTATCTACTTCTCTTGGGCTTTTCTGCATCTTTTATTGTCAATACTTGGCACTTGCAAATGTTCACACCTTTACGTAATGTAAGAGAAATATGTCCTGTGTACGTTGCTTATCCTCATCACCTCCCCTTGTACCTTCCGTAGCTTTTCGCTGTGGCATCTTTGATCTCTGGCCAGCAGCTATTCTTTGTTCATGCATGAATTTGTATTTCCAACCTCTGTCTGCGCTGGCCGCTTTCCTTTGAGCTCTTCGCTTACTATCATTGAGCACCCGCGTCCATCTTTTCAGCATGGCCACTTCACCTGTGTTTGTTTTCTACCGCAGCAATCTTCTATATGGCTCATCTACCTTGCGTTTCTGCGTATATACTTTCTCTTCGCCTCTTCTCACATTTCTCTGGTGCACATGATTTCTTCGTATTAGATTACATGTTTCTCTTTATTACTTCAGTTACATCTTTAGTCTTACTTATTCTTATATTGTTTTAGTGCATCAGTGTATCTACTCCTTATGACATCACTTTGCACCTGTCAGATCTTCTTTATAACTCCTTAATATTCAGTGGTGCCTGCAAGTCTCCTGCTACTACCTCAGTACAAGGATACATTCAATATGATTGTCTGAGTGCATAACGTCTCTCATACACTCAATGCAGTATTGGGATGATACCTGGTGTCATGCACATTGTCTTCCTGTTATTCATCCAGTATGACAGAGGTAAGGGGCGGAGCCTGTCAATGACATACAAATCTGCTCCTCTACATTCCCCCTCTGGTCGAGTCCTTGACCACCACCTCTTCCTCAATTCTCTTAATTCTTCTTTCACAGAATTATTTCATTGGAATACATATCTTAGTCACCCCCTCAGGTCATCTGCATTATTTATATGTTCATCCATGCTCCACGTCATATGGCAGCATTCTTCAGTTAATTGACAGAACTCCCAATGCCCTACATAGTTCTTATGATCCTTAGGGTACCAGAACTTTGTTCCTGGGAGTGCTAGGGAACTTTCTTTCAGGTGCTCACAGGTAGTGTTTTCGGTCTGTGTGTCGCAGCATTTACATCGATCATCATCTTCATTCCAATTGCTTTCTTTGCTGTCTTCTTGCATTGTCCAATGAATATTCGTATAAATCAGAATGTCAGCAATACTAACAGTAGTATTGATTCAAGTAGTTTGAAGGCATTTGCCACCCAAGTTGGAACCCATGAAAACAGGGATAAAAACCAATCTTCATCCTCGGTCTCGTCTACTTCATCCACCATTTTGGTATGCAGTGTTAACAGCATAGTTATGGCTTCGGCCAGGGTTCCATTTTCTCCATCATAGGCAGGTGTGGATGTACAGCAAGAAGGCCCGATCTTAGCACACACGCTTCCTTCCATTGCTGTTATTAAGTCCAGGACATACCTTTTCTGAAGGGTCATGAGCATGTTTGCCCTCGATCGCGTAAAATCCTTTTATTGACGTGTTGGTCGTTTGTAGCAGCCCCCACCTAATGATCTGTAACCACTTGGGGTTTACTGCAGTCTGAATTCCTGGCATGAATATCACTGCTGTTCTGCTGAACAATGTATGTTGATGTGAAATGTCATAATAGGCATCTATTGATTTTGCTGAGAAATATTTCTCCCTCTTTCATCGTGTGAGACTAAGTGGTTTCTTCTTCCTTAAATGTGCATCCATTTTTGGGAAACTGTCAATATGGAGCTCACTTTGGGGAATCACCAATGCAGAAACATGTATAATACCCAAAGAACACGTTCCTCCCCAATTTTTAGGCAGCTGCATATAAGCCTTGGATCCACAGGCCAAATAGCGATCCATTTGCATGGCCGTTCCTCCATTCATTCCTGGTACTTGGAGTGTCTACTTGCATCGTTTATGTTCTCCAACTAGAACCAGGCCTTGGTTCCTGAAGCACTTTGTCACATTCTTTATTGATATTATGGACACCAGTCCTGCTTCATTTTCAACCCATGGTAGCAACTTGGAATACTTGTTTCATGACTTTAGGCATCCTACATTTACAATTTGCACTATGTCTACTGGTTCTTTGATCAATAAATGTGCACTGCATGCTAACATTCCTTATTCCCATTCTGTACTGGTGGCAACTTGTCCATATACCAATAGCTGAGGTCTCTCCCAGCATCATGGCAATCCTGGTGTTTCCTGTATATCTGCATATCCCAACCGCTTCAGTTTGGTAACCATTATTTGTTCCCAGTCATGGATGAATAAATAAGCTTTCTGCTCAACCAAGTTATGTCTTTTTACATCCTCTGTGTTTGTACATAAGCATCTTCATATGGAAATGATTTCTTTGATTGCCATTGTAGGGCCGCCCATCTTCCTTCGAATTGTCCTCTTGTTGCGCATGCTGCTAGAGGGCTGAGGCACTTCGCATCTTGTGCAGATATTTCTCTTGCAATTAATGTTCTGGCTGCGTTCATGACATAAGGAAGGAGAGAGCATACGTAGCAGCTTTATCTGACGTTCTCTTCCCCACCTCTCTCATGTGTTAATACCATATGTTTATTTTTTTAAATGGGCTGAATTGTCAAGATATGAATTTATACCTTCATTGTCTTCCCCAACAACACTTTTAGATCAAGCTATTTGTTCCCAAATATCAGAAAGAATATCACTTGTGTCTTTGTCAGGGATAGAAAGAGATGTCTCTTCCTCCGGTATTTCACTTGAATTATAAAACAATATCTCCAAAAATATAAAGAGCATAAGAAAATACAAAGAACAAAGGCAAAATGAAGTTGTAGTAAGTATTGCCATAGTATTCAAATGCCACATGATCTCTTTTGAAGTAGCTGGTCTTCTTGTTAGTGTGTGTTTTATACAATGGAAAATTCAAATTATTTGATTTACTGTATTCACCTTTAGTTATTTTCCAATTTGTACTTTTTATAACAGACACTGGATTATTATAGCAATTACAACTCTGTGAATAATAGGACAGTTTTTAGTATTTCCCAAAAACACCTCATCTACACGTCATCACATTAGAGCTGGATAGGTTTGTAATATGTAAAAAAAAACATGCAAAAATTCATGCAACGTATCAGACAACATAGAATGTGTAATGCAATTTACGTGTCATGTTTTTCAATGTTCAATCTACTTTTAGTTTAACTGAGAAAATTCTGGAACAGCTGCAAGTCCATTCATTCCCTATAAGACTTTGGAAATCCATTTTGTTCCAGCAATTTTTTTAATCCATTGAATCTTCATCCTTGGCCATTGTAGCTGATCTGGTCTGTATGCGCAGAACTTCTTCTCTTGCTTCACTGTCACCGGCTGTCAGAGGGGTCTGGTCTCTACCAGGGTGCGTGCATGGACCTGCTTCGATACATCTGGAAAAGTGACTTACTACTACTACCAGCATGTACCTATATCTGCTGCATACTTGTAGCATATCCACAAAATCTATATGTAGATGCTGAATCGGACCATTGGGTCTAGGGATTGGTACTTTCCCTGTTCGCAGGGTGTGCCCTGCTGTACATTTCTGGCACACAATGTAATTTGCAGTAAACTGTGCCACATGTTCTAATAAACATGGTGTGAACCAGTCTTCTGTGATTGTTGCAGCAAGACTCTCTCTGATGGTGTGTGCAGGGTTGTGAAGCTGCTCCAGTGCCACCTTCAATAATGCTAGAGGCATAACTGGCTTTCCAGTGCTATCCTGAGTCCATAAAGCCTCAGTGGGGGATCAAGAACACTGCCCTTTTTCATACGTCCTGCTCTTACTGTGGGGGCTCAACCTTGCAGCTCAATTAACTGTACAATGTATAACATATTAAATCCTTCCTGAAGCAGCATGCATCGCTCTGATCCTTGCTTAACATCTTTTAATTCGAAATCAGAAATATTTGGAAAGTTTGCTGCTCTTTTTGCCTCTACGTCTGCAGCTTTGTTTCTGCAAGAAATTAGGTCTGGCCCTTTAGTATGAGTGGTGCACTTCACCACAGCAATAGCCAATGGGAACTTTAGTACTTTAATAAGCCTGCCCAATAGAGATGCATGTTGCACTAGAGTGCCGTCTGTATGGAGGAAAACCCTCCTTTTCAAACGTTACAACCCTACGTGTGCGATTGTCGTCGCGTACGCAGAGTCAGAGTACACCGTCACTTCCTCATCTTCAAATCCCTGAAACACTGCGTAAGCATCACTAATTCTGCAGCTTGCGCTGAACAATGTGAAGACAATCTCGCTCTTGTCACTACTTCAAATTCACCATTCTTTTTTAATTTTGCCTCTGCCGTCCCAGTATGCCTTTAAACAGTTATTTGGTACATTTTTGAAGAACCATCAATAAAGAGAACTCCCCCCGGATCCTCCTCCTGAGAGCATTTTCTCTAACATGGGGAATATCATCATAAAATTCAGTGTACGCTGTACAGTCGTGTACATGGTCATCCTTTCCTACTGGTTCTGCTATGAATGTCGCTGGATTCACTATTCTACATCTAACAATTTTGACTGCTGGATTTGAAATAATCACTTTGTATCCAGCTGCTCTCTGTGTAGTCAGTGTACTTTTGGGTTTCTCCAAAATGGCGAATACGGAGTACTCGACAAATAATGTTATAGAGCATCCTTTGTAATACTGGTAGTTTTTTCAATTGTGAAAAACAGCAGCAGCTAAAGCTTTTTCGCAAGGATAATGTCATTTCACTACTGGGTCTAGAATTGCACTATAATAGGCTAGTGGTTTGTGTCCATGTCCTGATGTCTTCTGTGTAAGTACTGCTGTCATCACTTAGCCATTTGAATGTGAAAATAAGTAAAACTCTTCACTATAGTCTGGTATTCCTAACACTGGTGCTGTGCAAATTGCCCTTTTTAATTCTTTAAATCCTAAGTAATACTCTTCACTATAGTCTGGTATTCTTAACACTGGTGCTGTGCAAATTGCCCTTTTTAATTCTTTAAATCCTTCCGTCATGTCGTCTTCCCATACTATTTTACATTTGCCTATCTGTGCTTCCATGAGTCCTTTTAAGAGTGGTCGAATATATGTACTGAAGTCAATAACACAGGCCCTAAAATAATTACATAGGCCTAGAAACGGCTGCATTTCCCTTACTGTCTCAGGTTCCAAGTGTTCTCATGATTGTTTCTGCTCTTTCGGATGTCGCTTTTCTCCCCTCTTGAAAGATGAGCTGTTCTATGTACAGGGCCGCTTCCTGACAGTATTGTAGTTTTTCTTTGACTACCTTATATCCTTTTTCTGCTAATACTGTCATTAGTTGAACTGAGGCCTCCCTGCACCTTTCCTCCTTTTCTCTGCACACCAAAATGTCATCCATATACTGAATTATCGTGCTCTCACATTGTACATTGCCCAAGTCCATCTGAAGATTCATGGAGATTCACAGTACTCCTGAGGCAATCTTGTGTGTTTTATGCGCTGGTTTCTATATGAAAATGAAGTTAAATCATGTGAGTCTTCATGAAATGGTTTTGAAAAGAATGCCTTTTTTAAATCTATGACAGTGAAATATTTGGCTGTAGCTGGGATGTTACATAATATTGTAGCAGGGTTCGGGACCAAAGCAAATTCTGCTTCAACTATATTGTTCAGGTGGCGGAGATTCTGAATAAATCTCCACAACCCCCTGTTGACTTCTTCACTGGGTACACAGCTGTGTTACATGGGGATTCTGATGGCACTAATATTCCCTTCTTTATTAAGGCAGAAATAGTCTTGAATATACCTTCATCTGCTCCTCTAGACATAGGATACTGTTTTGCATATGGCAAAATTGCTCATGGTTTAAGGTTGATCTCCACTACACCTGCTCCACTTAAAGTCCCACATCATATGGACTATTAGTCCACAAGATGCTGGGCACCTTCTCCCAGTCTTCTTGAAAAATGTATTTTACCAATGCCGTTCTGTGTGGTATTTCTCTATTCCCAATTCTCATCCAATAAGTAAGACTTATGAAAAACACTATGAATATTCATCTCTAATCAAGTCTTCGTCTGTCAAATCTGTCATTAGGTATCCTTCCTTAAGAGCTATAACTGTTCTCCATGCTCTTCCCTCATCCTCTGTCCCATGAACAACTACCCTCTCTCGATTTACTGCTGCTGCTTCTAGCTCGATGGGAATGACCTGTCCCTCCTCGTTATCCATAGGTATTTCTGTCCTAAACAAGAACTCCTTGGGTATTCTCAATATTTTCCCTGTCAGTACAGGAAGCCATGTCAAAGAAATATTGACTCCATACAAAAATATTTGTGGTGCTAAAGGAACCCCTCATAATGCCGTCTGACCTGTAAAGGCTAGTATATGTTTTCTCACATTCATGTAATATATCCCAGGAGTTGAACACACTATCCCTTTGTCAGTAAAGGATATCATCATGTTAAGTTTTTTTCATCATGTTACTTCCTAATATGTTAACTGTTATCTGCCGAGAGTATAATAGTGGCATTGATACATCATGTTCACCTATAGAAAGTGGAAATTCGTCAGTAAAAGGAATCAAATTTGTAGCCCCAGAAAATCCCTGCGCATTCATGGCGATCCCAGACATTGGGTATTTTCCCTCTCGAACACAGGAACGAGTTGCTCCTGTGTCCACAAGGAACGAAAATATCTTGCCTCCTATCGTTAACCTGACCTTTGGTTCCTCTTGTGGGTCTGGTGTCAGAGATAATACTGAACACATCAAGTCGCTCTGTGGGCCTTCCTATTGTGGGTATAAATTCATCCCTGTACCTGTAAATGGATTCCCTCCCACTACTTTCACACTCCCTACCCCGGGGGGGAAGCCTGTGGAGCTCCTGCATTTGCTTTCCATTTGACACTGTTGCTTGCTATACTGGTGTGTACTGTGGTTGCTGTGCTTGGGCGTGTTGTGTCTGCATGGGTGCTTGCTGTGGTTGCCCTTGTGGCAGTTGCATTTGCTGTGGGACGTGAAGTGCTCGTTATATTTGTTGAGCGCTTGTCTGATACTGTGTGTGATCTTGGGCATAATACTCCTTTGTACTGTGGAGTATAGCCCATCCCCTCTCTTGGAGCTAGCCAGTTCTGTTGCATGCCTCCTCCTCTACTTCTACATGTTCGGGCTTTATGACCTATTTTCCCACAATTACAACACTGCTGTGGCTATCCTCCATTAAATTCCTCTCCCCCTTGAGTGTTTTAAAATCCTTCTTGCCCTCATTCACAACCAAGGAGCTGATCCCATCCCTGGTCCCCTGGGTTTCCTGCAAGGCTCCCTTCTCTCCCCCACTCTCTACAACACCTACACAAAACCCCTCTTTGACATACTTGATGCTCTAGGTATAACCTATACCAACTTTGTGGACGATACACACATTTTCATCCCTATCTCAGGTAACATCACAAATGACACTAATATCATTAACACAATTTTCTGCACTATCCAGAACTGGACGGCCACCCATAATCTCTGTCTCAACAACAAGAAGACTGAGCTACTCATTGTGGGCTCTCCCTCTCACCTTGAATCCCTTGACCACTCCTACTCCGCTCTCATCATTGATGGCACGGCTATCCCTGTCCTCAAACACGCCAAAACTCTGGGAGTTTACCTTGATGCTGATCCGACCATAACGAGGCACATCAATCCCCTCTCTACAGCCCACAATGCAAAACTCATCGCACCGAGCAGACAATTCCTAAGCCATGACAACTGTCTCACTCTCTCGAGAGCTATCATCCAGAGCTAACTTGACTATTGTAATATGCTGTTCAAGGGCACGTCCACTTGCAACTTAGCAAAGCTCCAATTTCTACAAAACAAAGCACTGCGCACGACCCTTGCCCTCAACAAATCTGACCACATTTCAGCAACTCGTCATGAGGTCCGCTGTCTACCGATAAAAGCACAGATTGATTTCAAAAGTTTATCCATTGCACACTGCTGCATCTACAATGAAGCACTCCAATATCTGAACAGTCATATTTTATGGTGTGTAGAGGAAGGACCTCTAGCTCACAACAACCGGCAGCCTGTTAACGAGAGCAGTCACGAGTCAGTACCCAAATGCGGTCGCGGTCGCAAATTGCTTCAACGAGACCAGCAGACATGCAACCCTGGCCGAGACTCGGGAAGGAACGGCGTCCGCGATTCAGAAAGTGACCACATGTCAGAACTTGACCAGGAACCAAACGGCGGCCGCAGTGCGGAATCCGACCGCGGATCACACTTATACAACGTGTCAGATGAAACCGATGAGAAACACAACACACCCAATACGGCCACACGGACTTGGGGTTGGTCGAATAGCACGGACCCCGACCATGAGGCAGCAATAATATCCGCTCCCCGGGCCTGTTACTTACTACAATCACCTGAAGTTTTTCCCAGCAACAGTCAGAACCAGACAGGAGGGACATGGGAGAGTGTAGCGGAGCAACACTCAACCAGAGAGAAAGGGGGCGGGGCTTCAGGGAATATTTATAGGCGTGACAACAAAGATGCCTCTGATTGGTTGATTAGTGTTTTGTCCCTATATAAGAGTGAAAGTAACAAAGGACTGTGTGTGTTTCTTTCACACTCTTTCAGAACATTCGAGCCGAGGGAGAGAGAGTCACACCAGAGAGGCACTGGGCCTATGAAGATTGAAAGGAGGAATTTGAAGACTCATCCATACCAAAGAAGACTGAACTAGTTTTTTTTTCTTCTCACTTTCACCTGAATGAAGGATTTTAATTTTCTTCATCCCTGCCTTCCTGCCTCACCATTACAAATTTGGTGGCAGCGGTGGGATAAGGCAACGCAATGGAGGCTATTATAAAGGCGCTGGCGGAAGGACAACAACAACTGCAGCAGGCAATACAAGTGCATTCACACCAAGCCCAATCTGATCGCCAGGCGTTGCAACAGGCTTTGCAATTACAAGTCGCCAATCAAGATGCCTTAAAAAAAGTGACGGAAGCTGTGGTTGCTAGAGGAAACCCCACGGCACCAACAGCAGTCTTACAAAAATTCCAACCTAGCGAGGACCCCTGCTATTTTTTTACTAACTTTGAGAGGGTTGCCAGGAATGCTCAGTGGCCAGTGGAGAAGTGGGGACACTTCATAGCGCCATCGCTAACCGGAAGCATGCAAGCGGCCTATCAGGCAGCCAAACCAGCCGGAGATACATCTTACACAGAGATAAAAAAGGACAATCCTAGAAAGGATGGGAATGGATGATGAAGCTTATCGGATAAAACTACGGGAGACCAAGCTTAAGCCGGGGGAAACCCCCAGACAACTCTACTACCGCATCCATGACATCACCGAAAAATGGTTCAAACCCACCAGCAGTATTGTGCAAGATGTAGACAAAATAAAGCTGGAACAGTTTACAGAGGCACTTCCTCCTCCCATGCAACAATGGGTAAAGCAACACCATTGACCTACCCTACCAGAGGCTATAGATATCGCCTCTGCTTTCCAGAAGGCCGGTACTCCCAGGGGTGGTCCGCCAGATATACCCAGAGCTACGCCCATGAAGGCGACAGGAGTCGGAGAACTAAAAACCCCTAGGGGAGATCCAAAAACTGTGTCATGGCCTAACAAACCGACAACCACAGTGCTTTGATTGTGGCGACTGGGGACATATTGCAAGGTTTTGCCGCAGGAAGGTCAAGCCGGCTGAACCTATGGAGGTCAGGTTCCTACAAGGGAAAGAGTATCGCAGAATTCGAGATCCCTACTTCCTAGATGTGAGAGTAAACGGAACAAACAGACAAGCCCTCCTTGACAGCGCAAGTGAACAGACAGCAGTCCGACCAGAAGTAAGTGGGTCAGGGCGAGGGGCTGTGTCACAAATCCCAATCAAATGTGTTCATGGGGATATTAAGACCTACCCCTCGAAAGAGGTAGTCATAGAGGTAAAGGGGTTGAAAACAAGATGAAGGTTGCCGTCATGCCCCATTTATCCACCCCGGTTTTATTAGGAACACACCTCCCTTCTTTCCAAGAGTGTTTTCAAGAAGTTGAATGGTTACAAAATGCTCCCTTCTCCCGTGTAGACATCGGGGGTAATTCAACCTACAGACCCAAGAAAAGCAGGAGTGGAGCCAGAAGAGGGAAAAGGGAGTGGAGTGAAGGAACCAAATATACAGGGTTCATAGATTGGATGCCAGAGGCCAAGTGTCCCACATACCGCAGTGAATTAAGAACCGACCCTACCTTGAAAGTGGCATGGGAGCAATCTGTTCCCTATCCTGAGAAGGGAATAACCTATCCCTGGTCAAATCCACAAAGGGTGTATTATATCGAGTGACTAAGGAACAACCCGATAGCGAACTTGAACAATTATTAGTACCCCCGCGTTACCGAAAGACCGTAATAAAACTGGCCCATGACGACACTACGGGAGGCCATCTGGCCAGAGAAAAAACCTTGGAGAAAGTGTTAAAAAGATTTTACTGGCCAGGACTCTATAGGGACATTGGGCGGTATTGTGAAGAATGTACAGTATGTCAGGAGACCAATCCCACGCTACCTCCTAAGGCACCGTTACAACCTATGCCGTTGATAAAGGAACCCTTCTATAGGATTGGGATTGATATCGTGGGACCTCTGGAACCTAACAGTCACGGCTACAAGTACATCCTAGTCCTTGTAGACTATGCCACGAGGTACCACAAAGCCTTCCCAATGAGAGGCATCAGTGCAACTAATGTGTGCAACGTCCTGGTACCTTTCTTTGCCCGGGTTGGATTACCGGCGGAAATCATCACTGACCAAGGAAGGAATTTCGTCTCTGGGGTCATGCAGGCCGTATGTAAGCAACTGAAAATACGGCAACTCAGAACGTCGGTATACCATCCTCAAACAGATGGTCTCGTAGAGAGATAAAACAAAACTATTAAACATATGTTAAAGAAGATCACTGAACCAACAGGTGCAAACTGGGATAGAGTTCTACCGTGGGTACTCATGGTGTTCAGAGACACTCCCCAATCCTTCACAGGGTTTTCTCCGTTCGAACTGTTATTTGGACACAAACCCAGAACAGTGTTAGACATAGCAAGGAGTGAGTGCGAAGACCAGGAAGAGGAAATACCACTTACCGATTATGTCTTAGAATTACGAGAAAACCTGTCCAAATTAAGGGACCTGGCCCAAGATAATCTGGGTAAAGCCCAGATAACCCAGTAGAAATACTACAACCACAACTCCAGAGTACGGTCTTTTAAAAAGGGAGACAAGGTGCTGGTGATGGTACCTACATCCGACATAAAAATGTTGGCCCAATGGCGAGGACCTTATAAAGTATTAGACGTCTTGGGCCCAGTGAACTACCTGACCGAACAACCTGACAGAAAGGAGAAATCAAAAAACGACCACATAAATCTGTTAAAAGAATGGAAAGAAGATTCGGACAACCCTATCGACATCAAAACCATGAACGTGACGCAGGCCAGTAATATGCACAACCAAACAGCCCTTCAGTCAGTACAATGGGGGTCTGAATTGACAGAAAAGGAAAGGAAGGAACTGCTGGAGATATGTACCCCGGTAGAAAATGTATTTTCCTATGTACCTGGAAAAACCCACCTAATAGAACACAAAATAGAGACCCTCCCAAACCAGTTCGTGAGGGTACGACCATATAGGTTACCCGAAAGCAAAAGAGAGGCGGTACAGAAAGAGGTGGACGAAATGTTGAAAATGGGAGTCATTGAACGATCCACAAGTCACTGGTCATCCCCAATCGTTTTAGTTCCAAAACCAGACGGATCCACTCTGTTTTGTATGGACTACAGAAAATTGAACAGCATATCAACATACCAAGCCTACCCTATGCCCCACGTTGACGAGTTGTTAGAAAAGCTGGGCGCTGCACATTATCTGACCTTACCAAAGGTTACTAGCAGATCCCTTTAAGACCGGAGGACAAAATCAAAACTGCCTTTTCAACACCCTCAATATTGTACCAGTTCACGGTCTTGCCGGTTGGGCTGCATGGAGCGCCGGCTACGTTCCAATCCCTTATGAATCAAATATTAGCACCACATGGGGAATATTGTTCAGCCTACTTGGATGATATAATTGTATATAGTACTTGGAATGACCATCTCATACACCTTCAGAAAGTAATAACCGACCTCGATGTGGCAGGGTTGAAAATCAATCCCAAGAAAACAACTATAGGGGCACAACGTACTAGGTATCTAGGGTACCTGGTAGGGGGAGGACAAATTAGACCACAGTTGGACACGGTGGATGCCATCCTGAAGCTTCCTGTACCGAGCAATCGCAAACAGATACGTGCCTTCCTAGGGTTCGTAGGCTATTACCAGAGGTTTATTCCCATGCTTTCATCAATAGCAACACCCTTGACAGAAGCCTTGAAATCATCCTACAAATGGGACATCCACTCCGATCCTAAGCGCTCAAAACTTTTCAACAGTTGAAACAAGCCATTTCGGTGTTACCGGTTCTCAGGTGCCCCAACTTTAAAGAGGAGTTTTTTACAAACAGATGCCTCGGGTTCCGGTCTAGGAACAGTACTTTCCCAGGGCACTGACGAGGACTTATATCCCATTGCTTTCATAAGCTGAAAACTCCTGAGACATGAAGAGACTTACTCTACAATCGAAAAAGAGTGTCTAGCCATCAAATGGGCAGTGGAGACTTTGAGATATAATTACTGGGTCGAACATTCACAGTATTTACGGACCACGCACCCTTACAGTGGCTAGCAGTTCAAAAAGATGCATATCAGCGTGTTCTGCAGTGGTTCTCAACTCTACAAGCGTTTTGTTTCAAAACCATTCATAAGCCCGCTGCCTTCCAAGTGGTCCCAGACTATCTATCCAGAAGTGTTGATCGTCCCGAACGGCTCGATTCTTCGGGGAGGGTTTGTGAAGAGGAAGGACCTCTAGCTCTCAACAACTGGCAGCTGGTTAACGAGAGCAGTCACGAGTCAGTACCCAAATGCAGTCGCGGTCGTAAATTGCTTGAACGAGACCAGCAGACATGCAACCCTGGCCGAGACTCGGGAAGGAACGGCATCTGCGATTCAGAAAGTGACTGCATGTCAGAACTTGACCAGGAACCAAACGGCGGCCGCGGTGCGGAATCCGACCGCGGATCACACTTATACAACGTGTCGGATGAAACCGATGAGAAACACAACACACCCAATACGGCCACACGGACTTGGGGTTGGTCGGATAGCACGGACCCCGACCATGAGGCAGCAATAATACCCGCTCCCCGGGCCTGTTACTTACTACACTCACCTGAAGCTTTTCCCAGCAACAGTCGTAACCAGACAGGAGGGACATGGGAGAGTGTAGCGGAGCAACCCTCAACCAGAGAGACAGGGGGCGGGGTTTTGGGGAATATTTATAGACGTGACAACAAAGATGCCTCTGTTTGGTTGATTAGTGTTTTGTCCCTATATAAGAGTGAAAGTAACAAAGGACTGTGTGTGCTTCTTCCACGCTCTTTCAGAACATTCGAGCCAAGGGAGAGAGAGTCACACCAGAGAGTCTGTGGGCCTATGAAGATTGAAAGGAGGAATTTGAAGACTCATCCATACCGAAGAAGACTGAACTAGTTTTATTTTTCTCTCTTTCACATGAATAAAGGATTTTAATGTTCTTCATCCCTGCCTTCTTGCCTCATCATTACATATGGAAACATCACTATCGCTCTCTCCGCTCCTGTAATCATCTCACCCTGATGGTCCCACGCTTCAAATGCACTAGAGCAGGAGGGATCATCTTCATTCCAACTGCCCCTTCTCTTTGGAGCTCTCTCAGTGCATTTAAGAAACAAACCTTCCTACCCAGCCTTCAATAGACTACTAAAAACCTGGCTGTTCAATAAGTATGACTAAACCTTACTCTAGTTTTACATTGTACATGATGATCTGATTATTGACCTGCTACCTTGATTGTATCTCTTCTCTATTATTGCCTCCTGTACAAATGCTGTGATATCCGTGGGTCTGGGCATTATACAAGTGTTAAAATAAATATAAAATAAAATACAAAATAATAAATAAATAAATAATAGGTGCTAAATAATAGGTGCATTCCCTCTACTTCTTGGCTAAAAGTTATACCCAGTCTGATCCATAGGGTGCCCTACATAGCGTTGCTGCACTGACTGTGCTTCGTGTGTGGTTACGACTTCACCACTCATCAATTCTGCTCCTTCTATAGCGAATTTTGACAATTTCTTCTGGACTAACTTCGCTTTCGCCTGCTTTCTGTTCTGAACTTTCTTCTTATTTTTCTCTTGTAACAACTGACAATGAGGTACAATAGTCAACTGTATTTCTGGCTATGGGTTCGCTTCCATCCCTGCCTGTTTCTTCATCTGCTGTTGCACTGGTTCGGGAAGTCCCTGACATAAAATATGGTAAAATAATGCCCTTGTTTCATCCCACGGTTCTGTCATCTCGAGACACCATCACTCTCGAATTTCTTGAATAAAGGCAACATGATCTTCGTCCTCTCCCATTATCGTAGTCATAATCGCACCCATGTCTGATGTGTCAGGATACTGTATATATATCTTCCCTGCAATTATTAAATGGTGCTCCATCATGTCTTGTGTTCTGTGCAGTTGCACTTGCATACCCTGCTTGTCTCCATGTGTCATCAGCTCTCTCCCCTAGTAAAGCTGCCAGTAACGTCATTCCCGCTGTCATCTCTAACTCATAAATCTAGGTTCCTGCACCTGCAGTCAAACAAGGTAATTTACATTTTAGATTTTCCTTCTCCATTTGTGGCCATGGAATATATTGTGGTCGTCCTCCCCCTTTTTCTAATAACAGGAATTGTGTAAATCCTGGTCCAAAATCATATCCCCCTGCACTCCCCGTCTTCCAGGTGGGGCTAGTTTTGCTTGTCGTCTTCTTCCTGACAGCGACCTTAGCCTGCTTACATATGGCAGTAATATATCCCCTGCACTGCGCGATTGTGCTGGTTCAGAATATGGTGTTGACTCTGGTATTTTCCATTTAGCATCTTTTAAATCTGACCATTTCACCCCTCTCTATTTTCGGGACTATTGAAAAGCTGCATGCACCTTCTTTTCACGCTTTCTCATTCTCCTCCCTTTTTTTGTCTGACATCATTATACCCCAACTGGTATGTCTATTATCTCTTTCCTCATCATCAAGATCTAGTCTACCAAGGGACAGCGTTTTATGCTCGTCCATCAACGTATTATCTGCTCTTTTTTCTGTTTCCTTTGCTGGAGATCCTGTGATGCTGCACATAGCCTTGTAGCCATTCTTCTCTCTCATTTGTCTATATAAATCCCCAATCCTTTTCCCTATGCCTTCTCCTTTATACACGTCAGCCCATGTCTGTATTTTTGGTATCCCTTGCAGCTCCTTGCAGGGCTGTTGTGATTTTCTCTCTTCTTCCCATCACTCTTGTGGTTCAATGGGTATTATACTTCTAGCGACGATATGATCTATTTCGTCAACTCTTTGTCCCCTACTTTTTCTCATTTCTTCTTCTCTTCTCATCTCCCTGTTCTCTATTTCCTCTCACCTTTTTTGCAACCTACGTTTTTCAATCTTTGGTCTTCTATTTCTTCATGTTTCTTCTCTTCTAGTCTCTCTTTTTTCTATCCTTCATACCTTCTCTGTTCTTCCTTTTGTTTGCTCCTCTTTCTCACATGCCTTTCTCATTCCTTTTCCTTCTTTTCCCTTTCTTCTCTCTTTTTTTTTTTAACATCATCAATGCCTTTCCACCTAACCTCAATAGTATCTGTCCTCCCATCCACTCGTTTTGTACTATTGTCATTCCACTTGCTTTGCCTTTCTGTCTTTTTTGTCATCTGGCTACCTCTCCTATTTCTATCTGTCTATCCTTTCTCTCATCACGCTCTTTGTTTGTCAGGTGTAGACTTATATTTACGTTCCTTATTCCTACTTTCATCCATACTGTCTTCGCTATTTTGAGCGCGAGGTACGTATATTGGATTAACACACCCTGCTGCTGCTTTTAATTCCTTTAGAGGATAAATCCCCTGTTTGTCTTATATCATGCTCTCATTATTAGGAGGAGAAAGGCGAGCTGAGGGCATTACATTCTCCTCTTTATGCTGATTTACCATCCACTCCTTCTCTGGTGGGTCTTCTATTTCACTCTGGTGCATCCTGCAGAGTTCTAAAATAGCTAACCTTTTCTCTAGCTTCTTCCCCGTGTATGTAGCATGAAAGTATGTTGTCATGTGTCGCAGCAGTGGTTTGATAATGAATATTCTTGAGGTCAAAGCATAAGTGTTTTATTAGTCATGCCCTTCACCTACTCAGTGTGGTACTTCTGATTTTAGGTGTGTATCTTGCTAATCTTCTGCATAGATGTAAAAGGGGGGTGTCCCCCATGGTGAAAAGTCACTTTTAACTGTCAATATTCACCAGGTATTTTTTGTTTATTTAATTAATCACACTTCAACAATTACTTTGGCTAGCACCATCAATCCCCTGCCATCTCCAACAAACCAATTTCTTCAAAACAATTTCCAAACCTATACAACAATATCCCTTTTTATCTCTTTAATTTATAGTGTTTGTCAGTTCATATTAGCCTGTTATTATTTTGATCATTTTAAGTATCTCTTTTTTATCTTATTTTTCCAAATATTATAACTCCTAGGTTTGATTGGCGCCAGTCGCTTACTTTTCTAGGGCCTAATAATTTGTCGATTTGTATTACTATCGTTCTTATATTTGTTAAGCTTTCAACTTATTTCATCACCCTTAATACAAAACACGTCAATATATTTTTTACAGTGATATTTTTCAAAAATCCCCCAAAACACATGTACACACTTCAACAATCATCTTGTCCTATCTTCCTAATAGACGTATCTCATTTCTATGTTACTCCATATAGGAGTGTGTCGCACACCCTTCCTTGGGTGTAGCTGCAGGCATCCCTTAAATAATACTCTGTTCCGGAGTGTGACGTGGTCCCTTCTTCCTCCTTGAGGAAAGTTATTGTGGTATCTCATTTTCCCTATGAAAACGTGCTCCATTGTCCCACCTTATACATGCAATATGGCCCCTCCCCTTTTATTTGCCACTTTCGATGTTTCTACTTAAATCCATTATTGAGCTCGAGGCCTTCAGTATCGACTCTATCCCAATCGGGCAGTTTGCCTTCAGTCCACGGAGTGCCTGCGGGGACCGGACAGGAATTTGCTCAAAGGGGCACCTGACAACCGTCTCTGGTCACACGTGCTTGTATTGTCGATCCCCACAGGAAACTCTGCGGTCTTCCAGCTAATGGTGGCTTCCATTAAAAAAAATCATTTTTAAAGCCCTCTGCATCACCCGCAAATTACTACATGGACAAGGAGACAAATTTCTTCAAGACAAAATCAACCGCTACAAACCAGGAAGAAACCGAAGATCGATCAGTAATGTACAAATAGAAATAAAACACTACGAGAAAGGACATTCAAAGAACCTGCATTCTCCCATTTGATAGCCAAATTATAGAACTTGATATCAAAGGAAATAAGAACTACAGAAGATCACCTAACTTTCAGAAAATGACTTAAAACCTGGCTATTGAACTACTGAGACAAGCCTAAAAAGAGGCTCCCCCACAAATCACACCCCAGACCCAAGGCAAACACGAGACAGTACAGATCATGGAATTGACAACAAAACAACCACACACCCAGAGACAAAACCTACCCCCTGCTCTTTTCTCCCGTCCTGCATGCCTCCCACGTACTACACATGCCCAAAAAGGCCAGCCATACTACACATTAGCCACACACCACCACAAGAACAAAACAAACAACAAACAGCCCAGACACTGGATGCTCCTCCTCCGCACACAACAAACCTGTGCACACGACAAAACACACTCAGAAAGCTCACACACACAGACGCCAGTTTCTCCCTGTTTTGTAACCATCTAGAGAAGAGCACAACCCCTATCCTAGCCCTCTTCCCCACTAACCAACCACTGCCACTTTCTTACAGAGCCACGTGAGCACCTGGAGAACATGCAAATGGTAGCAGTGTGCAGTATAAATCAGTATAACATAACACTCTTTGTGCACCCCACATGCATGCTTAAAAGTAAGAAACTGTGTACATTAATAATGTATTACTTTTATACATCAGTTAATTGGAGAATGTGGAATAAACTTGACTTGAGCTTCATTGCGTTGAAGTTATAACAATTTTTGCTAATGCAGGACGAAATGATACCGCTGGTGAGGAATTGAACAAGGAGGCCAGTGGAAAATGTCTTTTACCTTTTTAGGAATTCATATTTTTCTTTACGTTTTCTATAACACACGGGTCAGATGCACTGGTCACAGAATCAAGCGAGCCAGTCTTGAATCTCCTTCCCCAGCGCCCCCTCCCCCTGCACCTGGGGGGCACACAGACAAGAGTGTTCTGGAACTGACGGGGCTGAACAAATCAATAGCACATATGTCTCAATGATCCCTTCTCTTCCAGATCAATTATCATTTGGAAAGAATCATATTGCCTTTCTGTTCATCACGCTGTGTGCGTCAGCCCTACCCAGGAAGCTTGTCGAGCCATAGGCAAGGGCGCTCAAGCGGATCCATTTTCCCAGTTTTTTGTTTCAGCTTTTCTTGTAGTAACATAAGCTTTGATAACTTTGCTCAGGTTTAGCGGGTGGCACATGCAACAATTACATTCCCTTCCTTAAATGTGCCTGGTTTGTGGAGCCATTGGGCTAAAATGAGGACAAGAGGGTTTCTCGTTTGAGCCGCCGTACATCTTAGTATTAAAATGTCAAGTAATATAGTCCTTCATTCTAATGAGCTTTGCAGCTCTGACCTAAAAAAGTGTCGCTGAGCGTCTTTCAAATGAGTTTCCTACAACTTGTCCTGAGCTGATTGTGTGTTTTAGGGGAGGTTAAATGGGTTAAGATCCTTAGCTCTCCCAAAGCCACCGCCAGTGATTCCTTATTAATCTTTTTCACCCCCCAAGACATCATCTGCAGCTCTCGGCGGATTTGCTGCAGAGGATAACATGCTCCATGCGGCCGCGACTCATCCACAGCTCGATAAGACCAGGATAAGGGCAAGCGAAGGCAGCGCCTGCATGCAAGGGCATGAAGGAAGCTCTTCTCATTTTTAAGATGCTGGAGCCTGAATCACTTTTTATGAATCCGAGTACAGTGCAGTTCACACTGGTAACATGTGACCTTGCTCACACCTCCAATGCAGAGAACCCATGCCGTTGATTGCGTTTTCTAGATTTTGCTTTGGTTTCAGCAGCTCTTTCTGTTTACATTGTCAGCAAGCACTCCACAGGGCTAAAAAAAACAGGGCACTACACAACCCACCCAGAACAAATCAATCAATCTTTTTCTGCTTCTAGCTCAGTGTAGGTCAGCTTCAACCATCCTTTGCAGCACAGTGCTCTGGTGGCTTGTGAATACCATGACGAAAAAAAGTGAGTGGGGGCTCTCTTTAGTGTTTTCGGAGTGCTGAGGCTCGTCTGAAAGTTGGCATATTATGCATTCACTAGGGTTTGCAGACTGTAATCTCTGGAGGAAGAGAAAAAGGGAGCGGGTGTAGTGGTAATGGAAGGGGAAGAGGGGAAAGATAAAACACACAGGTATTCAAGCAAGGGCAATGACGGTTTCAGGGAGTGGGATGTTTGTGGTAGTATGGGTGCATGTTGATCCAGCCAACATGGATGATGGCTGTAGAGTGCAGGGCACTTAAAGGATACATTCTAGTGTGTCTGTAGGGGCAGGAAGTATTTAAGTAGTTCGATTTAAGAAAGATAGAGGGGTTTAAATAATTCTAGTGTGTGTCTGTATGATGGACTCAAGACGTGCTCAAGCGAACCCCTTGACATGTGGAGGCTTGTTGTTATCAAGGAATCTGTTTAATTTGTCCACTCAAACAAACCCCAGAATAGTAATACTGGGGCTGCCAAGCCTGGAGGCCAAGAGTGGCCAAGTCAACAATAGAGTGTGTGATATGTGAATGGAAACATAGAGGTAGCAAGAGAGGGATAGGTTGGGTTGCCATACTTCTGTATGCTGTAAAAGCCTGGCACTTTAGTGGAATGAATGAAGTGATGCAGCCTGCCACCCTATTGATTTAAATATTTTAGTGGGTTATATTTGGGTGGATAAAATAGACTAGGAATGCCTAACAGAATGAGAGAGTAGAATAAGAGCAACGATGGGTAGGGTGATGTGGAGACCTGGTATACATTTTCTCAGTAGTTGCTAACACCGATGAATATAGCAAGACTGTCGCCAAGTATCTAAGCTAGTGTAGCTGTAAGGTGAGGAGAATAACCTTTGAAAATGTATAGTACCTGGTACCTTTATTCCACAGTAAGGCCACCTCACAGCTCTGAGGGCAAGGAGCTGAGAGGGTTTCTTTTAGGATGCAGGCCAACAATATAAACAGCAATGCTCCACAATGTCTAGCACTAGGACTGTGGTGCACCTCACCCCTGAAAGTCCAGTTCTATATTAAGGATAAGTGGCTGACCCTAAAGACGCTTCCATGTGAAGGTGCCTTTCGGCATGTAGGTCCCCTGTTGAGAATACTTCTGCCCAAGCTCTCATTGGACATGGTCGGCACACTTACAGGGATTCTTGGCGCATTGTGGAGACTGGGCCCCTTTTAGGCAGTTTTGAAAGCTTTTGGTGCAGTTCCTGTCTTGGTGAGCAATTTCCAAAAAGTAGAAAGCTGGTATTTCCTTGTTAAGGATCTGTTTGTAGATGTTCAGAGCACAGGGAGCCAATCGGAAAGCCGTCTTTGCTCCTAAGTTCCACCAATTTTTTGGGAGTCTGGTTAAGATATTGGGTTAAATCTGTCCATCAGTGGGTTTGTATGCTGAATGTCTTTTCCTGAGGTTTGATTATTGCTTCCAGTTCCATTCCTTATTGCTGTATGTTTAGTACTGTGTTTGGGAAATGGTTGATGATATCAACTAGTGTTTGGGTCTTTGAAGATACTTTGCTGCAGGAAGCAGGGTTTCTTTTGCATTGATAATTTGGTAAAGTTCTTTCTCTGGATGGGGTGAATTTTTGATTCATATTGAATAGTAATCTTTATTTGCTATACGGACTCCTGCTTTGTAACGGCAGATCTGTGGCTTGTAGTGTGTCCTACATGTTTTTTTCAAGTATTCAATTTCTTTTTTTCAGTGTTCATAGGTGGGGTGACCATCTTGCTGAAGCTTTTTTTCTGAGTCTGATGTGCTTTAGTGGTGGTGAGGGTGTGTAGTACTTTGGCTTCCAGTTCTCTAGTGTCGCTAAAATTCCTTCCGGTAGTAAGGGTCCTGGAAGGTTGGTTTGGGCTTGGTCTCTTCCATATGATTTCCAAGTTGCTTCAAGTTTAGAGTTTTCTAGCTTCTCCTTGCAGTGGTTGTTTGTTCTCTGTAAGTCTGGAATTGATTTGTTGTTATGTGAATAGTAAGGGAAATCATTTGTTGATCTCTTTAAAGTACATGAATAGGGGAGTGGGTATTAGACCTTCCTCATAAATTACTGCATGCGTATGGTGTGGCATGCAGTGTGTGTCACTCCTTTGACCCTTTGTTTGAGGGGAAAGCTGGCATGCAGGAGCTCAAGCTTTTGAGTGCTAATTCTGTTAACTCCTCGAACCAAATCTTGAAGTCTGAGGATTGTTACAAAGCTTTCTGCAAAGGTTGCCTTGTTTGATGGTGGTCTGTCAGTAGGTAGGAAGAAGATGTTTGCTGTGTGTGAGGTTGACCAGGATTCCTTCACCATTCAGGATGTCTATTTGGTGTGAAGCTGAGATTTTGAAGTATTCTCTGTGTGCCACAGAGATACCGCCTCCTCTTCTAAGGGTCTGATTGACTTGCATGGGTTTGAAGCTGATTGGTATGATCCCTATATCAATATATTGCCAACATGTTGGTTTGGTTCCTTCTTCACTAAGAATTTTGTCAATCTCCGTTCTGTGTTTAGAGATGGAGCAGGTATTGATGAAGCTGCAGTGCATTATGTCTTCTGCCTCTGGTTCATGTGTCAGTATTGTGGTTGCCCTGTGTTGTGTCCATGCTCTGTATGCAAGCCGGGGTGTGAGTTGTCAGATAATTGATTGGTTGTAGAGGTGGCCAGCTGCACTGAGTCTGATGTTTCATTGTTAAATATGTCTAGTAGATTGCGTGTTGGGTTGTTCATTTCATCTGATTCTAGCAGGAATGTGGCTGCTAGGTTGTCTATGGTGATGAAAGGAGTGTATAGGTTGAGGGTTCATTGAGCTACTGCCCTGTGTCTACCTCCCATATCCTCTCCCTCTAACTTCCACTTTTTTCCTAAATGCTGGCTGTCAACCGTCTACATTCAAGTTGTGTCGTCATGACATTCCACCTACACTATGCCATCCTAAAGCACTCTGCGAGTTGAAGAAGAGTTCTGAGGTCAAGCATTAGCAAATGAGAAAGAGTAGGTCTTCGTTATCAAAGATGGAGGCCCAACTGCAGTTAAAAGCACATGGGTTGTGTTATGAAACCGTTCTCTCTCTTGCTATTCCACTTTACTGACAGGCAGTCATTTGGCTCATCTCTTCAGTAAATGCATGCAAAATCAAAGCCAACAGGATTCTATCTCGACAAGCCGAAACGTCACTGGAGGCCGCACCTTTGGTGCCCTTAAAGTCCGTAAAAAGAACATTGACCCTTGATTTACAATCCCAACGTCGACCTTCCAATAGGTCACCCTTCTGCCTGGCATTGGTAGACCTCTATAAGGTTTCCACTAAGGAGTGTGACACCCCACACACCCCTTGGGATTTTCAATATGTGTACGACTTTGTGGCACCATCAGGGCTCTGTTTTGATTCCAAGCTCAGTTCTGTCCCAATTTTTAAGATTGTGCTTGCTCTGTACCATCACAGTATTTTTAAACAATGAAGAAATTTGCTACGTACAACTTTAATTTATGTACAGAGTGAAGCCGCTAATCACCCTTTGTTGAAATAATCATCTATTGTATGACCATTGTTTATGACTGTTGTGTTGTTTTGTTTACACCTTGTATTTAGTATCTGTTCCTGGATCCTAAAAAGTCCCTTTCAATTATGTAAAAAAAACTTTTTTTAAAACCAGCAGCTAAATAATTATAGCTGCTTGCATACAAAAAAGTAAAAAAATAATATAAAATAAGATCAGCAGCTAAATAATAAAAGCTGGTTGAACACTGCTCCGCTCGAGTGTGCTTCTCAATGTTACGCTTTGGTTATTAGTGAGACAGAGATGTTCTTGTTTTAGTGATGCACTACAAAGGAAAATATGTTTGCATAAAATGGTTGCAATTATATAAAATGTGTTGGTAGGACGCCCTCCCTGTTCCAAGGTATTGGTTGAAAAGCCAGGGTGAGAGGTTAGACCCCTGGGGAACAATGCAGGTAGAAAGGGAGACAGATGAAAGGAAGGACCCAAGTTGGCCCTTGGAGGGTTGATCAGAGAGGAAAGAAGTCAGCCAGGCCAGAGCCTGATCAGTGATGCCCAGGTTGTCATGCAGACTATTGAGCAGGATATTATGGTTGACTGTGTCGAAGGCAGAAGAGAGATCAAGTAGGACGAGGACAGAGGGGATGTTACAGTCAAGGTTGGAGAGCAAATCTTCATGGATGTTCAGGAGAGCAGTTTCTGTACTTCTGGCAGCCCTAAAGCCAGACTGATGGTCCTGGAGACAACCAACAGAATCAGAGTGAAGGTTAAGTTGCGGGATGGCCAGCTTTTCCAGGAGTTTGCCTAGAAAAGGAGTGATTGAGATTGGGCGATAGTTAGCTGGGCAAGGAGGGTCAGCTGTGGGTTTCTTGAGAAGAGGGTGCACAAGAGAGTGCTTCAGGGGGGAGGGGATGGTTCCTGAGGTGAAGGAGAGGTTGCAGAAATCAGCAAGGGCAGGAGCGAGGGTGTCAATGTGGTCCTTCAAGGTTTTGGAGGAACAGGGAGGAACCTGTTTTGATGAGACTTTCATCGAACTGACTTGTCTAGAGACATCTTCAGGGGAGAAAAGAGGAAAGGACGAGAAAGAGGGTGGGGTTGGCTGTTGGTAGGGCCAGAATTTGGAGAAGGAGAGAGGAAAAGAGGGGGAGGGGACGAGATTGTGGATAGGATATCCTGGGTTTTTGAGATGAAGTGAGCGGCAAGGGCCATGCAAAGGGCCTGGGAGGCGACTGGAGAGGTAGAGACTGCAGCAGGATTGGCCAGCTCCTTGCAGATTTTAAAGGGTTCGACCGAGTTGTTAGATGCCGGAGAGTTACGTGATTGGATGTGGGCTCTCTTTTTAGTGCTGACAGAGTCTCTGTATTGCAGTTGGAGCAGGTGACAGGCCAGTTTGTCAGAGAGTGAACGAGAAGCCCTCCGTTTCCTCTCAGCCACCCTACACTTAGGTTTAAGTGTAGCTAGGTCGGAGTCATACCAAGAATTGCACTTGACTTTGGGCTTCAAGCGGTTCCTCATGACAGGGGCAAGAGCATCAAGACTATCGGAAAAAGAAGAGTAGAGCATAGACAGTGCTGTGTCAGGATGTGAGTCAGCCAGAGATGGGGGCGAGGGGGAAGAAGGTGGCAGCAAAAGCCTCAACTGACACCACACGCTTCTTAGGCCAGATGTCTGAGTAGGTATTTGGGAGTGTGGGGTAGGCTTGGCCTTGGGGAGAAGTCAGAGGATGAACAAGAAGGCCTCAATTTCCTCTCAGCCACCCTACACAAGTATTCTGAATGTTTTCTCCCACTTGAGGGTTAATGAAGTTGGGGACACCAAAGTGGAGGATGAATACAGCTTTCTCCCAGGGCCATTGTCACCAATGCCATGAGGGTTTTCCCCTACCATGAGATCCACACGTAAAATGCTGCCCCCAGGGGCCTGTCGGGTAGCGGCCTCACCTCCCTGGCCTCATGAAAAAGGGGCCTCCCCGTGGAAGATGTGACAATACCCTGGGATTTGTCACAACATATACACACGCACTCACGTGTACACAGTTACACACACACACACCCACACCCGCACACCCACACACACACACCCACACACCCACACACTCTACGTTCCCTTGGCTCCATTTTACAGAAATCCCATGCTGGGGACTCAACAGGGAACACACTGGGAACGGAAATGTGGAAGTGATCAGTTAGTGCTGCTGATACAGTGGAGCGATACAGGGCCATGTACTCTGAAGGTTTTCTCCCACTCAGAGCTTCAAGCTTGCCAACTGGCCCTCATTCACAGAGAGTGACCCTATTGTTTTGGCAGATCAATCCGTTATGTCAGCAGCCCTGCCAAGCATATTTCCACTAATCTGGCCTCCAGTTGAAACACACATATTTAACAGTGTCTATATTATTCCTGCTTTGATTTCAATACAGTGGTAATTTAGGAGCCGACATCCCAGAATTCTCTTAACTTTCCTATTTGCAATAAGAACACTTGGTACTTAAGCAGTGGAGATAACTCAATTTGCGGTGGGTACCTTATAAGTGGGTTGCATTAGTCATGTGGAGGAGCTGCAGCCAACCATTGGAAACATCCATCCTTAACAAAGCACACTCCTCGAAGTGGCATCACTGCAGGGATTGGAGTCTGTGGGATGGTGATATTTGTTTGGATGAAGAAGACGAGGCCTCTGCTCTGCAGTTACTCCAAAATATCCATGTTTCATGAAGCACAGTGCTCGTCCGCAAAATAATTTGAGAACTGGGGTAAAGATTAGAGGCCGAAAGGTAAGGAACTAAAGCGAGAAATTGTGCAAGTGAAGGCGATCAGATTGTTTTGCTGGTCTGGCAGGAACGTTCAGTTTAAATGAATAATTGTTTGGAGCCTCAGAACCAGCACACATATAGCAATTGAAGATGAGCGACATGTGAGTGTCCTTTTCCATTGGGCCAGTTAAAGGACCTGATTGTTGTAGATCTTTTAATTGTATTACTGAGCTTGAAAGATGGATGAGAAGAGTTGGTTGCAAGTTCAATTGACTGGAAGTATGCCAGTCCATATTGGCCATGCTGCACTTTCAGCACTTGCACTCTATGCGTACATGTACCATTTGCTGTGCTGTTCTGCGCTATGGATAACATTTGCAATAGATTGCATTTCTCACCTTCTGATCTGATTACCAGGGCACCCCTTAAAAACTACACATTTGGAAGATTTGTGCAGGTTGAAAAAAACGTGAACATGTTTTATCAGGCCAATCTTAAAATGGAAAGGATAGCCTTAAAAATGTGCACATGTTTTTTTCTGGGTTGAGAGACTCTGCCTAAGGGTTGTTCCCTCCACAGGCAGATCTCCCAGTCCCTTCATACACAAACATGAAATCCAAGATTGCAACCAGACCTAATATAACGGTGTAGGCCTGCCTTCCCAGCTTCAGCTGGGCCAAGGAGAGGTCATTCAATTCTACCTGGAAATCACAGGTGCACCCCGTCACCCAGCCAGTATCCTTCAAAGGGGGCAGTGGGGTCCCCCTATATAAACTGATCAGCCGATTCTGGCAGTGTGGGCTGTTGGAGAAGGTTGCGACTGGTGGTTGGAGGAGTTTGTTGTGTAACAGAAGGAGTTTGGAGGAGTGGAGGGAAGACAAGAAGACAGTTCCAGGAGAAAGTGGTGAGGATTTGGAGGAGGTAGTGAGGAATTGGTGGATGCCGTTATATTAGGAGGTGGTGAGCAGCTAGGTGAGGTGATAACACCAGGAGGAGATGGTGAATGGGTGGAGGACGTCATTATAGCAGAAGGAGCTGATAACATCTGGAGGGAGTGGTGAAGAATTAGACGAGGTGATAACGTCAGGGTAAAGTGGTGAAGAATTGGAACAGCTGCTAACATCAGGAGGTGGCTGTAAGGAGCAGGAGGAGGTGATTGCTTCAGAAAGAACAAGTGAGAGTTGTGAGGAAATTGCTGTTTCAAGAGGTGTGATTGAGTAAAAGGAGCAGCTGATAACCACCGGAGGAGTTGGTGGCACCGATAGCAAGAGCAGAAAGGAATTATAACTGTTTTTTTATAACACGCTCAACACCGAAGATTTCTAAGAGCAGACCCGGATTCGAACCTGTGTTGCTCTGCTTCGTCTTGCTTCCAAGACAAGACCGAGGCAGGGAGGTCAGAGAAGTGAGGAACCTGGAAGGAAAGCTATCCTTGGGTACAGCTTGGAAGGTAGCAGAGAGTGGTAGTGAAAGCTCCAAGCTATGCACATTTGACCGCCAACACTGTTAATGCTCGCACCCAACCACTACCCTGTCACTTGCCATTGATTTCTAGCAAAATCACAAACCTTTTTGTGTACTTTGACTCATGTTTCGTTGCCTGTCTTTGCACTCACCTATCAACCACTTCCAGGTATTGGTGTATTTGCAACGCCCTCTTGCAGGCCTCCCAGCTCTCTCAACAAGTGCATAATGAAGCCACTATACTTAACCCAATTTCTGCCTTCCAAGGCTTACTAAAATATCATTTCGAGAGGATTGGGTCCTCCGACGTATTCCATATCTATGACAGGTAATCACCACAGCTGTGCTGCTTTGGAAAATTTTCGGCGTCTGCGTCCTGCGAGGGCCTCCGTCGAGCCGACGTCACCGGATGTTTTAAGTAGGACGCACAACGCCCGTAGCCTCAGTTCCGTTTTTTCCGCGAACGTGTTCGCTTCGGGGATCTTGGCGTGCCTCGGCCTTCGGGCTCGAGCGGTCGTCGCGATCACCGGGAACCTTCGAGGTCCCGGTCGGACAAGGTGGATCGTTCTAGGCATGCCCGCTCGAGGTCACTGTCCTCAGCGCCATCGAGACCGTCGGAGCCTGTGAGGTCTTCAAAGAAGACGTTGACGCCGAGACCGTCGAAGGACTCGCTCGAGTATCCGCCTCCAAGGAGGCCATCGGCGCCGAGGCTGTCGAAGGACACGCTCGGGGCTCTGCCCTCGAGGCCTGTGTCGAAGCCATCGGCGCCACGCTCGACGTCGACGCCGATTCCGTAGACGCCCTCAACGCCTTTGGAGGAGGATTTCTCGGAGGTGCCCTGGAGACAGATGGAAACCCCGAGGAAGGCTCTGGCCAAGTCCAAACACGTGTTCTCATCCAGGGATTTATTCCAGCCTCTTGACTATATTTCTGAGGTGGATGAAGGGTCTGATGAAGGTCTGGTTTCTGAGGAGGTTCCTGATGACCTATTATCTGGTTATAGCCAGTTAGAAGACCTGTATCAGTCTTTGCACGACGCCAGTGGTCTGGACATCTCCCCAGAGGTTGAGTTTGGCAGGCCTGAGCCGGGTTTGCATGCTGAATCCTCTTACCGGCGCCTCATGTCGAGGGTAACGGAGTACTTGGGGTGGTCTGAGCCACCAGGAGATTTTCTGCAGGATGACCTGACGGACACCTTGGACCAAGTTTCACCAACTGACCCGGTACTGTGATTCCATATGGCCTTGCAAAGAAGGGTAGCAGCGGCTTGGACTGCTCCGGAGAGTCTGCCAGCAGTGGGCAAGTCTTTGCCGAAAAAATACCGTCCTGCCAGTAGCGACCCCAGCTACTTGACTACGCACCCCACTCCGGAGAGTTTGGTGATGCAGGCGGCTACAGCACCGGCAAAACAGGCGTCATACCCTAGCATCCCTCCTGATAGGGATGACAAACATTTTGATGGCTGGGCGAAGAAAGTGTTTTCTTCAGGGGGTATGGCTTTACAGGCAGCCGAGACTGTGTGTGCCTTAGCACGTTTCACTCATACTCTGTGGAATTGTGTCTCTTTGGCAGCTGAACATATTCCCGAAGAGGAGGAACGGGATCGCTTTCTTGCTCTTGTTCAGGATGGCAAGGATGCCATGTGTGAATCCATTCAGTCGGGTCTGGACGTGGCAGATTGTGTCAGCCGGTCCATGGCGGCGAGCACCTTAATGCGCAGATTTGCGTGGTTGCGGAAGTCGGGTTTGCTCCTGATGTGCAAGCCCGGCTTCTCAACATGCCCTTTGATGGTGAACATCTTTTTGGCAGCAAGGCTGACGAGAGCCTTGAGAGGTTGCAGACCTCCAAAGCTGCAGCGAAGTCGTTGAGCACTGCAGTTCGCCAACCTCTGCCTTTTCGTCCAAGGGGACAGCAATGGAGGAGGGTTTCCTTTCGATACTACTCTTGCTTTGGTAGATCGAGAGGGGCTGCAAGTCAAAGGGGCCACCGTAGGAGTGCCAGAGATGGAAAACAAGGTACTCAAGGTGCTAGAGCCGCTCGGGCAGTTGCCTCTTTACCCTCAGGCACTGCCGCAGCCGCTTCAGCTCAGTCATGAGGTCATGTCCCATGGTTCGCCGGTTGGGGGAAGGCTGGCGCAGCATCTTGTAGAATGGCGTGCCATTACTTCCGATGTGTGGGTTCTGGAGATCATAGCCCACAGCTACTGTCTTCCTTTCCGGCAGAGGCCTCACGACAATCCACCAGGGAATCTCTTTGAAGAGTCTGGATCCGCTCCTTGCGCAGGAAATCAAATCCCTGCTGGAGAAAGGCACCATAGAACTGGTGCCTGTAGCGGAGAGGAACAAGGGATGATATTCCCCTTATTTTTTGATTTCAAAGAAAGACGGGGGTTTGAGACCCATCATGGACTTGCGTGGTTTGAACAAGCTCCTAAGGAAGGACAAGTTCAAGATGGTTACTCTCTGTCAAGTCCTCCAAGCCCTTCAACTTCAGGACTGGTTGGTGTCTCTCGACCTCAAGGACGCTTATTTTCATGTGCCGATCCATCCCAAGCACAAGTAGTACCTGAGGTTCGCGGTTGGCGACTCGCACTTTCAGTTTAGGGTCCTGCCGTTCGGATTGACCTCCACCCGAGGGTTTTCACCAAGATCATGGTGGTAGTGGCAGCGTATCTCAGGAAAGGGGGGATTCACGTCTACCCCTACCTGGACGATTGGTTGATCAGGGCGCGCTCTCCCGAGCAAGTCCTGGATCATCTGTCAGTCACCTGCCACTCCCTTCACAAGCTGGGCTTCTGCCTCAACTTAAAGAAGTCCCACTTGATGCCAACTAAGCGGCTCCAATACATCGGAGCAGTGCTCAACACGTCCCTGGCGCAGTGTTTCCCTCCCCAGGTGAGGGCTCAACACATTCTGCAGATGGTGCACAAGTTTCAACATGCCCAGAGTCTCCCGGCGTTTGAGTTCTTGAGGTTTCTCGGCCTCATGGCATCCTGCATTCTTCTGGTGCCAGAGGCCAGTTTGCGGATGAGATCTCTGCAATGGGCTCTCAAGATGCAGTGGTCACAGTCCTCCGGCAGGATGTCGGACCCCGTTCAGGTGCCGCCTTGGGTCACCCAGGACCATCTGTGGTGGGCCGTCGAAGGCAATCTGATGAAGGGGGCTCCATTTTGGCTACCCTGGCCGTAGGTGACGATTGTGACGGACGCATCCCTCACGGGATGGGGAGCTCATGCCAACGAGTTGACAGTCAGCGGTCGTTGGTCTCTGTCGGAGTCCAGACTCCATATCAATCTGTTGGAGCTGAGGGCCATCATGCTTGCCCTGAAGGCTTTTCTGCCGACTGTGCGAGGGAAGAATGTCCTGATTCTGATGGACAACACAGTGACCATGCACTACCTCAACAAAAAGTGGGCGGGCAGGGTCACTTCCTCTGTGCAGGGAGGTGATGCAGCTCTGGTTCTTGGCCATCCAACAGGATATTCCGATCTCAGCAGTTCATCTGGCCAAAGACGAAAACGAGACGGCGGATGCTCTGAGCAGGCAGAGCACGATCTCTCACGAGTTGGAGCTGGCTCAGGAGCTTCTCCTGGAGAACTTCGCCCTTTGGGGGACCCCACAAGTGGAACTTTTCAGCTCCAGTGTGAACCGGAAGTGCGAAAGGTTCTGCTCGTGGGAATTTCCTCCAAGAGTAGCCTTAGGGGACACGTTTGTGGTGAAGTGGTCCTTCCCACTGCTGTACGCGTTTCCTCCAGTCCCCGTCATCCCACAAGTGCTGTGGAGGTTAGGTTCCCGGATGATCCTCATTGCTCCGGCATGGGCCCAGAGAATGTGGTACCCGGACCTTCTCGACTTGTCCATCTGCCCTCCACGCCGTCTTCCCTACCGAGACGATCTGCTCTCACAGGAGGGAGGTCTGGTTCTCCATCGAGAGGTCAGATCCGTCAACCGTCACGCTTGGCTTCTGAAAGGTTGAGGTATAAGGATTGGGACCTCCCTGAAGACGTGCTGGAGGTGTTGCTTTCGGCCAGACGACCTACAACAAAGTCCCTGTACCGTTGCCTGTAAAGTTCTGTGACTGGTGCAGGGTTAAGAATGTGGATCCTTTTTTGTGTGACATTCCTGTGGTTCTGTCTTTTTTGCTTTCTTTAGCCCACAAGGGCCTGCAAGTGGGTACCATTAAAGGTTACCTGGCGGCGCTGTCTATATTTAATCGCTCGTCTGAGGAGTGTTCTTATTTCAAAATTCCTTTAATTTCTCAGTTTCTGAAAGGGCTCACTAATGTGTTTCCACCGTCCTTTCCAGGTGCCTGGTTGGGATTTGAACCTTTTCCTAACATTTCTAATAGGTGCTCCATTTGAGCCTTTACAGTCTTGTCCTTTGAGGCTGCTAACCCTTAAAACTGTATTTTTAGTTGCAGTTACTTCCGCTCGCAGAGTGAGTGAGTTGCAGGCACTTTCTGTTAAGCCACCCTTCATAGTGTTTCATAAGGACAGGGTTGTCCTTAGGGTTCATCCTTCCTTTCTTCCGAAAGTGGTGTCGGAATTTCATTTAAGCCAGAAGGTCATTCTTTTGGCATTTTATCCTCCTCCGCATCCTGGTAAGGAAGAGGAGAGGCTCCATAGGTTGGATCCTAGGAGAGCTTTAAGTTTCTACATTTCACGCATGTCCCGGGTCAGAGTGGACGATCAGCTCTTTATAGTATACGCTGGAAGGCGTTTGGGACAAGCTGTTACTTTGTCTAGATGGATTATCTTGGCAATTTCTGAATGTTACCACTTGGCGGGTAAGGACCCTCCGGTAGGCTTACTGGCCCATTCTACTAGGGGTATGGCTGCCTCTACTGCCCTGCAGAGGGGTGTTCCTATTTGTAACATCTGTGAAGCAGCCACATGGGCTTCGGTCCATACTTTTGTAAGAAACTACTCCCTAGATTCCATCCATCCATAGGCAAAATCTGGCCTTTGGCAAGGCGGTCCTTTACTCTGCAATTTAATTGGGCATTCTTAATTGCTATATTCTAAATTCTTTTCCCTCCTCCATACGTTGGTACTGCTTTGGGAGTCTGTCATAGATATGGAATATGTCGGAGGACCCAATCCCCTCAAAGAACAAGTTACTTTCTTACCTGGTAACGTTCTTTCGATGGGATGGTCCGACGACGTATTCCATATCGCTCCCTCCCTACCTGCCCCTCTACAGAATTTCTTATGCGATTGCAGCTTACGTTTCCGCAAGGCTTTCTGTGGTCATACTGGCAGAAGATTGGCGCCACACGTTCTGGGGAAAAAACTACAACTGAGGCTACGGGCGTCGTGCGTCCTACTTATAACATCCGGTGAGGTGACATCGGCTCGACGGAGGCCCTCGAGGACAGCGTATCGACGTCATCGACGCAGGACGCAGACACCGAAAATTTTCCCAAGCAGCACAGCTGTGGTGATTAACTGTCATAGATATGGAATACGTCGTTGGACCATCCCATCGAAAGAATGTTACCAGGTAAGAAAGCAACTTGTTCATCTCCTGGTCGACCAGATGTTGCATCCTGGCAGGTAGCTTTGAGGAAAATCCTTGGGGTGCTGCTCCACTAGCTCACGGCAAATGCAAAATCCTTCAATGCATCTATGGACAAGCCCCACATGCCTCAGCATCAATAATAAGAGTCTGTGCCCAAGCTCACTACTACAGCTCGACCAGTCCATGGCCAAGCTCACTACTACAGCTTGACCAGTCCACACCCAAGCTCACTACAACAGCTCGACCAGTCTGCGCCCAAGCTCACTACAACAGCTCGACCAGTCCACGCCCAAGCTTACTACTACAGCTCGACCAGTCTGCGCAGAAGCACCCTACTACAGCTTGACCAGTCTGCGCCCAAGCACACTACAACAGCTCGACCAGTCTGCGCCCAAGCCCACTACAACAGCTCGACCAGTCTGCGCCCAAGCTCACTACTACAGCTCGACCAGTCTGCGCCCAAGCACACTACTATAGCTCGACCAGTCCGCGCCCAAGCCCACTACAACAGCTCGGCCAGTCTGTGCCCAAGCTCACTACAACAGCTCGACCATTCCGCGCCCAACCTCACTACAACAGCTCGACCAGTCCGCGCCCAAGCTCACTGCTCCAGCTCGACCAGTCTGTGCCCAAGCTCACTGCTATAGCTCGACCAGTCTGCGCCCAAGCTCACTACTACAGCTCGACCAGTCTGCACCCAAGCTCACTACTACAGCTCGACCAGTCCGCGCCCAAGCACACTACTACATCTCGACCAGTCTGCGCCCAAGCTCACTACTACAGCTCGACCAGTCCGTGCCCAACCTCACTACTACAGCTCGACCAGTCCGTGCCCAACCTCACTACTACAGCTCGACCAGTCTGCGCCCAAGCTCACTACTACAGCTCGACCAGTCTGCGCCCAAGCTCACTACTACAGCTCGACCAGTCCATGCCCAAGCTCACTACTACAGCTCGACCATTCCATGCCCAAGCTCACTAATACAGCTTGACTAGTCTGTGCCTAAGCTTACTACTACAGCGCGACCAGCCCGCGCCCAAGCAGACTACTACAGCTCAACCAGTCCGCGCCCAAGCTCACTACTACAGCTCGACCAGTCCGCACCCAAGCTCACTCCTACAGCTTGACCAGTCCATGCCCAAGCTCACTACTACAGCTCGACCAGTCCGCACCCAAGTTCACAACGACAGCTCGACCAGTCCGCAAAAGGTGGCCTCTTTTGTACCTCTCCAGGACCAAGACTTTAGAAGGCCCCCAAACGCACCGGACTTCAGGAGGAAACTCTCCTTAGTCAAGAAGTAATGAGAGCGGGAAATCCTTTGGCGGTTGTCTCTCTCCACTCACTTGCACCACAGTAGATGTTTTTTCTGCACTCTCTCCCGACTCATGTTTATTTATGATAAGGGGGAGTGCAGACCAGCATAGGCTTTGGGGCGCTGTACACAATTGGTGCAGTCACATGAAGCCATTTTGCTCCAACTACAGGGCAAAGATTTACCTAAGTCGCCCTTGCTATTTTGACCAGTAAACTATATGTGCCTGTTGCCATCTGTTTTTTTCATAAACCCACCTAGTAAAGTACACATTTTTTTCTGCCGCCCTAATTTCATTCACGTGCAAGACATAGTACATATAATAATCCCAGCATACAACAAACAAGAAATAATGAACTTTTCGATCATATATCATGATCTAGATAAGTATAGTATAACTATTCTACCAGGCCAGCACAAAGGGGTGAGCTTTGACCAGGGGAAGAGTATGTGCGTCATTTCTTTTTGCTTTTAAACACGTGGCCTCGGTAAAAGAGGTCTGTATATTTGACTGACTGTCCCAGAGTTCCGGTGTGTATAGGCCTCCCCTTCTAGAGTTAGCAAAGGTAGCCCACTCTTCATCTGGCATGGCCGAAAGTCCTAGATTTCAAGCCTGGCCAGGCTGACTCCCTTTCATCCCTCGGAGGTTGATTTCCATAAATACTGAGCTGGCGCAATAGAAGTGTTAAATATTATCATTATATAAACATCGAATCGCTGGTCCTGGTAGAAGAATATTCGCTTATTTTGGGATGTTCCCCGGTACAAACCACACAGCTATTTCTTACAAGTCCTCTAAAGGGGGCACGAAAGTTCTCTTGAATGTAAATGGGAAGGTTGGGGGTGGGCGGGCTGAGGCAGCAGTCAGGTGATTGGCTCGGAAGGTTTCGGTGGGATGTTGGGCCATATGGTTAGGACCTCTGAGTGGATTTGGTCAGGAGGGAGGGTTTGAATTGTGGAATTCCGCGCATACCAAAAGTAGCCCCGCATTTCTCCGTATTTTTTGGGGGTGGGATGTCACACTCGGAGTCTGTACTTTTGTTGGCCCAGCCCTGAGCCAGCCTGTAGTTTGGGAGCGTCGTTGGCGTGACAGAGGTCCATGGCCTCGTGAGACATTTGTCAGCCTCTAAAATCTGTGAAAAGCCGAAAGCCTAAGAACACCACACGAAAGGCAGGCTAGACATTAGCCCACCAAGCAATGCAAGGTCTTTGTTGTGTGCGTTTGTTAATTACTCTTAATCTGACTCAGTTTCTTCACTAATTGAGACCCCCAGCATCTGTCCAGTTGCCACGACTCGCAGCTACTTCCTTGTGTCATACTTGGCACCCGACCTTACAGGACACATGTAAGAGTCTTAGAAAGATAATCCGGCCTTCGCTTAGAGCATTATGTCGCCGCTGCGGGGGTCAGTGGTGTGAGATGGAGCAGCCAGAGGTGCGAAGTCCAGCGGGGGCAAGCACACTATGTAGGGGCCGTTCGGAAGCTCTTAATGTGATCATCCCGGGTTTTAAATGGTGCCTTCCAGCGTGTGGCGATGAATTGTGTGAGCGGTGGCCCTGCTTGGCACTTGGAGGCTCAGACCAGCCTACGGAAAGACACAAAAAGGGCGCTCACAGCCGGCTAAAGTAGGCCGCTTCACTGGGCCCACGTGTGTCACTTTCATAACAACTTTACCAACTCTAGGTGGTTACAAAGCACCATTTCCCAGTTATATTTACAAAAAATATCCCCATGCGTTACCCAAACAGGTTGTCGGAAAAAGTCCAAAATTGCGTTCAGCAGAGGTGGGCTACTTATATCTGGGTGACAAGGGACCTCATTACATGTTTGCCCGTCAGGAAACAACTTGTTTCCGGACCGGCAACCTAAGAGTCTGCCTGCCAGAGCCGCCGTGCTCGATAGGTCTGTCTGACCCTGCAGGGCGCAGCGGCCAAGGTAGGCAGACCGGTCACGGATGCGCCGGCACTGTTAGCAACGGTGCCGGCGCTCCCGAGTCCCCACTCCCATAGAGTCCAATGGAACTCTATGGGAATGGGGACTTACATTTTACAAGCACCTGAATTCCCGGGCCGCCAGAATTGGAATCGCCCAGTTGCACCGGGAAGTTAGATGCCGGTCAAATTTCACAAGTCTAGCAGCAACCTGCCGTAGCACCGGCAGGATTACCGCCAGACGTGTAATGAGGCCCAAGGTCTATTAAGTGAACGAGTCATGCGAGTTTATACTTCGCAATCGTCACTTTTTTGGCAAGAATTAATGAAGGAATTAGTCAAATGAGTGAAGATTTCCTCGTAATTCAAGGATATGGGTTGACGAGTCTTTAAACGGGTATGGTTTTAACGTGTGTAAATAGAATTGGGATTATAAAATGAATTGTTAAGAATAATACAGAATGAATGATGGATTAATTGGTTGTAAATTGGTATATAATTGAATGTTTAAGTATGTATGAACTGTTTTAAAAGTTTTGTATTCAAGTAATTATAATGTATACGGTTTCAATTGTAAACCACATATGCACTTTAAATAAATAATTTGTCCGAGTCCCAACTTGGCTCCTCGAGGCTTTTAAATAGCCCCTCTGTCATGTGTACAGGCATGTGTGGCGTGAGCAGGGGCTCTGCGTTTCACGTTGTGTGCACTGGAAGCTCGTAATCCTCTGATTCGGGGCGACGAGGTGGGTGCACCAACCATGGAAGCGGGTCTCCAAGCAGCGTGACTTCAGCGCGCATTACACGCTGGATTCCTCCCTTTGGGCCGTATCTAATTGTACACATTGGAGCAGCAGGCAGACAAGCGGCCACAGCAGGGAGCTCTCAAGTGCGACCCAGGCAAGCGCTACACAGGGATCGGCTTTCAGAGAGGGAGGGGCCCGGCAGAAACCGTGCTTTCTTTCCTTAATCTGCAATAAGAATGGGTGCTTCTATTATTCGTCATTTGTATTCTTCATAGCATATTTCTCTTTGCTGGTTAGTCTATAGTCTCATTTTAAAGTAGAGAATACAGGGCCGATTCTCAATAATTAACCCATATGAAAAAAGCGCAGAGCATGTACTGTTTTCATATGCGTTCATTTCAGGGATGTCATGTCACCTTATTAACATAGGCGACCTCCGCATGTCCCGGGGCACATTTTTTGCTGGCCGGCCCCCTCGCACACATTAGTGTCTGGAACACGCTCCCAACATGAATGTGTAACTGGCTCCCAGTACATTTCACAGTGACTGTTGTTAAGGGGCCCATCACTGTGAAATGTAAACGAAAAAACATTTCTATCCCTGTTTGGAAATTGAAATGCAAGTGTGATCTGGTCAGAAATGGCCCTGCCATTCACTGCTCTTGCCCTGTGCCTATAACAAATAGGCACAGGGGACTGAGACTATTTTCTGTGCATTTCCAAGTTCAACCCATTTTTGCACTCTGGAGTCCCAATGAAATGCTCCCAAATACCCCCTTATTTGATCAAATGCACAGTGGGCGAGTGTGAAAAGGGCCGTCTGAATGTGGGCATCTGCTCCTTTTTTGGCGCAGGTGATGGCATTCACTTGTGCATCTCGTCACCCAAATATTTAGAGACTCTGGCCCTAATTCAGAAGAATGTTGCAATATTTCGAAGGTTTGGGATTGGTTGTGGGGAATGTAGCAGTCTGTGAGTTCATGTGTGCAAGTGCTTATCCTCGGGATGGAAGGCAGATAACAGGGGCTGTAGTCATAGCTCAGGGAATGATTCCTCAGTGAGCTAAGTGCTTGCCTCTGACATCTATGTGGAGCCAGCTGTGCACCGGTTTGAATCCCGGCAAAAGGACAAATGCCAAACTGGTACCATGGAGGTGTTTTTTATACTGCGCAATATTAACTATTTACATGTCTTTTTACAGTCGATGGTGGTCTCTCAGTGGAAGACGGTTGATCTGGATTGATTGGGAAGGATTGTTGCCATTCCAAAAGCCTTTAGAAAGGATATCGTTTTGCTCACTATTCCCCAACCAGACTAAGCTGTGGAGTTCCCCGGCTGTGGGCACAATATGCCACGGACAGTGACCAGGTGCTCTGAAACTACTACGGTGGTGCTTTGGCACACAAGTGTAACATAACATATTGAGTCAGGAACTTGGCACAGGATGGCCAGGATATTTGGTCATTCTGCGACTCCAGGGTTCAGTGTTGGCGTGGCTTTGTTCATTTGAGGGCTGGCAAAGCAGTCGTGCACCTCTATGTCTTCCCCATCCTGTGCAAGTTGGTTCATTGAGGTGCTGTATTTCCTTTTGTGAGATTCAGTTCCTTTTCTGTCAGCAGTTGCTGCCATGGCGCAGGCCTGTTAAAGGCTGGCATAGTGTGCTTGGCAGGTGAGCGGTGCAGTCAGGGTAGGTGCCATGGTTTTGGGATATTGTACATGAGCGCCTGTGCAATGTCAGATCAGTGCTGTGAGGTGTCTGCTGTGACTCTGGCCTGTGCAAAGTGCGTTGTGGCCTAAGCCTCTACTACTGATGAAGTGCGCACTCCATCGCCTGCACTCAAGTTTGTCCCTCATGTGTGGGCTGGTGTGTTAGAGTAACAAGATCTCTGCTGGGCATACTTGAACCGTGTTACCAAAGTGGTAACCAGTAGGAGGGTGACTATAGTGTATCAAAACAAAGAATGTTTCTGACATTATAAAAATGATCAAAGGGTGCACTTATCTCTTCTTTTGTACCCCTCATTCCTACTCCTTCCACATCACTTTAGGCTTCTATAGACAGCTCCCGTTTTCAGTCTCGATCACTTTCTCTCTTTCTAATTGATGCAGTGTACATGGTGTGCAAGGATCAGATGGTGGCAAGTAAGGGGGAGATGCATAGGAACCAGAGTCATTCCCCTTAATGGAGTGCTAAGGGAGGCATGAGCTTATTGGTTGTGAGAAAGAGCACCGTGGGATATGAAAACTGCTGGCCCCCATTTCTTCTTTCTTAGTGGTCTGGGGACAAGATGAGTGATATCAGTCCACACAGTTGATATGCCTATTTGGAGTTAGACCTTCTTGGTCTTTTGCCCATAGTGCAACACCTGTCGGGCAACAAATGGCATTTGCCAGGTGATCAGGCCTGGGACAAAAATACCTATTGTAACAAATCTGAGGATGTCATCCCTCCTCCCCTAGGTTGAGACCTTTCGGATGGGGCCAGGGCTGTGCGCCCACAGTACACTAGTCCCCCTGGGGGTGGTGCACAGAGGGAAGATCACATGGGGGAGGAATCCCCTTATGGGATTGAGACGAACATTATCGGAGAATATGGCATGACCTCACTTCAATACACGTAACCCCTTCCCCTATACTAAATCATCCTTCCCCCTCTTTAGATAAAGCCAATGTATTTTGTTGTGAAGTCAGTCAACCTAACAAATGTGACAATACTGAAAGACCAGAGAGCACAAAGTATCCTACATATGGTTTTGAAACTGGTACTGTGAGGCAAGTGATTGGCCCAAAGCATTATTACAATCCCACACAAGAGTTTGAATTAAGCTCGGCTGGGACGCTGCTGACAGAGAACGATCCTCTGAGGAGGAACAGTGGGAGCGGTGCACCGGAGCAGCAGACTCGAGCAGAAATATAAACTATGGCCAGAGGAAAAGGAGAGCTTGGATGTGGTACAGGACAGAAGGAGTACTCAGGCTTCAGTTGAGCGAATATTCTGGGCACCAGAGGACCCAGCGAAGCACGAGAGAGAACGCACAGCTGGGAAAAGTCAGACGTCTGGAGAGCCGCTGCAGACTATGCTGGTTACCCGATTGCTACCGGATCCTCGAGAAGGGACGCTGCTGCACGGGAAACGCTGGTACCTGTAAGGAAGACGCAACCCAGTACCTGAAAGGGGCAAGAGGTCCAGGGAAGCAACTGGGTGAACATAGAGGCTGGAAAGAGAGGATGTGGGATCCTGAAGCATATAAGAAGTTGGGAATAAGAGGGCATAGGACCAAGAATATGAAATAAACCAGGAAGAGTAGTATAGTTGACAGGGGAGTGACCGAGTGGATACAACACTACAGTGCAAATCTGGGACCCAGACCCACATACGAAGTCAAGAATAATAGGGTCTGGGACCCTGATGATAAAAGAAACAAATCAGGAAGAGTTATATGCTTGGCAGGGAGAGTAAAGGCAGGGAGCCATGGATTAAGGCGCTATATAAAACAATATATAAAACAATAAATACAAATACAAAAATACAAATAAACCAAGCAGACAACTCTAAACTGCAAGTCTGGGACTTGCACCCATATGAGAAACCAAAGTATAAAGTGACGAAGAAAGAAGGTCTGGGACCTGTGATGAATCTAGTGATATCATCCCTCCCTCTCTGGGGAAACTTTTTTCCCATGTGGCCAGGGAAGGGCATCTGCTGGAGGTGACTGCCTGAGGGAGGACCACATGGGGACAGACAATCCTCCGGAGAGGGAATTAGACTCCCTGGCAGGAACATGGTATCTCCCTTTCTTCTCAGAATACAATAACCTATTGAATTCCCAAACATATATGGCCTATTGTAATATAGAGCCAGTCCAACCCCTTTCTACTGACAGAAGGACTCTTATCGTTTATGCAAACTGACTGGGATGAGGAAGAACAAATGAGTAATACAGATCACTGGAGCTACCAACCTAGAGGAGCACTATAGTGGTTGGTCCGAGTCAATAGATGTCGGGTCATTTAAAATCCCTGCAATGCAAGGGAAAGGGAGACTCCTTCCTAGCCGAGGCTGTGAGTTCAACGAGTGGTGTGGGTGCTGCGGCAGCGATGTCGAGAGCTGCAGGTGGAGAGAATTTGGTGTACGATCCGTGATGTGTCCCTGAGAGCTCTAAAGCTGTGACAGAAGGCAGGCCAACAAAGGGAGACAAAGAGGATGTTTGATGCCAGCAAGGAGAGCCGGAGATGGAAGCCGACACTGAGACGCTGCAGGAACATGCTGCCGGCAGTACGCCTAGCCGCCAGAGCCAGTTAGTGACCCGCAGAAGAGCAGGACAGGCAGAGAAGTTGTTGCGTAACCAGTGAGCCCATTGTAGAAGGGTTGCAAGAACGGAAGAGTGGCTGAAGGGTGAGAAAGGGAAAAAAGAGACCCCTTTGCCCTGCTGCAATCTGCACACATTCCAGTGATGGGTAGAATGAGAAACAAGGCATACAAGTAGAAAAGGCAAGAACCATATTCCTTTTTGGTGAATGTTATAAAATGCCCTGGCAGGAGAGTATAACAGGAAGTGTGATAGTGAGTCTGAAGACCCGTTCCTAAAAGGCAAAGTGAATTGTGTGAAAGCCCTGGCAGGAGAGTATACCAGGCAGTGTGAGAGAGAGTCTGAAGACCAGCTCCCAAATCTCAAATTGAACATTGTAAAAGCCCTGGTAGGAGAGTTTAACAGCCTGGGTGACTGCAAACACACACCTAATTACCCCATAAGTTGTGAAAGACAAGAGAAACTGTTGAGTGTGTGAAACCCAGGAGAATTGAGCCATACCCTCTGCATTGATGAATTGCATTAACTAGGAAACAGAAGTGTGATAGTGAATGGTGGAGAACCTGAGAAATTCAGGGGAAGGGGAACGTCCCTCTTGAAGTTTGTGGAAGTTTGTGGAACTGTGATTATTTACTTAATTTCTACACCTTTTGGAACTTTTTGTTGAAGCATTGGAAGAGGCTATAGATGACCAGTTGAAAGACTAAACCCCTTTTGTACTTTCTTTTGAGTTTAGCTGAAGGGGTCAGGTTAGGATTTTGGACACAGGATGGAGTACTATTTACTTCATTATTTCGACCCCTTTTTCATCCCATATATATGTGGGGGGACACCCCCTGTAGCCCACCTTCATCCATTATATACTGTACCATCCCCCCACATATGTATGGGGTGAAAAGGGGGTTGAAATAAAAACAAGTCTGCATTTACAGGGGGCGCAGTATTTGTATAATCCCATTTTGATGAGGCAGGGAAACCCTTCATACTGATAGGGCGAGATAGGTCGATCGGCAACCTTTCTTTATTCATTAATAAAAGTCTATAGCAATCATCACAATGACCTTGTGTCCGAGGCTGACTCCTGATTCATTACAGACCCTGTAAGAGAAAGAGAGGCAGTCAGTGAGAGGGTACTTGCTTGGCAGGAGAGTGAACCAAATCGTTTGGAATATTGCGAGTCTCGACCTGCCCCAGCATGAGAGATTGAGAATATGAGGGTCAGAAACCCTGGAACTGATAAAAGGAATCCTACGTTTGGTAGCAGAGTGTGCCAAGTTGGTAGGAAACAGAACTGTGAACCCAAGAAGTATATCCCTGTGAATAGCACAGTGACTTTTTACCGAAGAGGATGAAGGGGCCCAGGAGCTCTAAGGGATTGAAAGTAAGATGAGAAGTATTGTAGGGGAAAGGAACACAACCCTAGCATTGGAGTCTTATATTTCTGAACATTGTTTATTTTCCATCAATTGTGATTAGCAGAGAGACTGGGAACCTTTCTGTTGGTTGAAGCTACCACAAACACTTTTACTTTGAGAAGAGATCATCCCTGCACAGTTGCTTTATGTTATTAGTGTAAGGGACAAAGGAAGGTTTTGAGACGCGACAGTGACAGCCATTTTAGTTTTGGACATCCTGACAATGACACTAGTTTTCTGTGAAGTAGGGAAACACATTTTTGCTTTAGGGATAGAGAGGATTTTTTTCCAACCCTTTCTTGGTTTCTTTGTTGAAAAAAGTCTATATCCAGAGTTACAGGGGACCACGAGACAGCCAATAGGGGGGTGGGGTGGGGGGGATTAGGGAGAGTTTCTGAATAGGTATGGGGGTTTTAGGAAAACCAGAAAGAGGGTTTGGGTATGTAATTAGATAAGGTGGGGGAGTTTAGGGAAACATTTTGATACACTTTGCCGCTCTTAATTGTCACTGCACACACCCATACAAATGTATGAATCCTGAGTAACCTATCCTGTTCCATCTATAACCAGTTTGCCCTGTTGACTCTTCCTGTCCTTAGCATTTCAATATGAGAGGAGTCTTGAACTCCAAAATGAAATATGGCAAACTGGCCCAAACAAACATGGCTTGAGACATTGATTTCTGAGTACAAGCAACATGAACATGACAAACTCATGCAGCAACATGAACATGACAAAACTCATGAAATGGTAAGCACAAGTGTCAGCATGAAATAGCATGAAATGAAGGCAACAGAATATGAGCACAAGGACAAACAATTCAAGCTATGTGACCAAATGTTCCATAAGTGTCTTCCCAACTTGAAAGGCCATGTGTTTACTTCACACAAAAAATATTCATAAACGTTTTGCAGTTCTTTCATTTATCAGTCAAATTACTGAAAAACTGAATCCTGGGAGCTCCAAGAATGATGTGCTGCGTTGACTCAGCCGGGATGTGCGCCGTCTAGTTCACCGCCACGCCCATGGCTGAAATGGATCACAGCCACAACTGAAGCAGTCTGTCTGCGTTCACCTGCCGGCGTTGGGCTCAGTTTACCAGAGTTCTGATAAGCAATCCGCTGGTGCAACCTTGATACCCGGATGATAATTGCAGTACCCGGATTGCATAAGGTTCACCGCTGCAGCCTGGGGAAAATCAGGATTCTCGTGCACCCACCATCGCCTCTGCCTATGCCTCCAACCGTTAATCACCAGCACCTGGCACGGGTGAAAGCAGGCTTTATAAGACCCTGAGAGCTCAACGTGCGGTACAGTACTCAGGCCCCTGGACTTCTGGGTACTGTAGTCTGGGGGCCCAAAGAGACACAACGGCAGGGCTTATTCGCCCACTCTGATGGCTATGGCCAGAATAGCAAGCCCCCACACTCTGGACACATAGCACATATACCCAGACATCCAGCCACCGTATCTCGGCAAGCCAGGCAGAGCTCGGGCTGGTTCGAGACACAATAGCTTGCTCCAGCTCCAATTGGAAGCCTATCTGCCGAGGCCTGCTTTCTCTCTAAATAGTAAAGAAATAAATCTTCCCTGGCTGTGGGCGGGTGCCATTTGCCGGACGCCCATCAGCACCGATGTCATCAGTACAGTCTTATCCACACTTTCAAATCAATGGCGGCCTAGACAGTCTCCTCCATCATCTTCTACCTCAGTTAAAAAAGAAGAAGACTGTGCTCCGGAGGTTTTTCCCATTTCATTTGTCGTGTTGTGTGATGTTTTATTTGAATGTTGTTTAGTGGCAATAAGAATGCATTATTTTCTTGAGGTAAGAATATGCTGTTATTAAAAAACAAAAGGGGTTAAAGTAAAACTAAAATCATGAACTTTTAGCAGAGAAATGGATCACTGCATTGTCACGTTCAGGAAATGAAAGTGAGGAGGCTGACTTTACTGAAAATTAGCATTGAGATAGAATTATTAAATTATGTTAGGTTGGAACTTCTTGACGTTTCTATGGGATGCACAGGGGCCAGGGTACCTAAGAAAACCAAACCCACAATCTTTTTGGGCATATTCAGGTCACATTTAATCAGACCAAAATGCAAGGAGGATAAAAACGATCATACCAAACAATTTATTTCAGCAATTCGACATTTCTTTCTTGTCCCTATTCATGTAGCATGGCAGGGGACTGGGCCCCCACCCCCGCCACGCCCTTTGGGGCAATAACTGGAGGCTGGAGACTCAGCACCTGTGCCAAATGCCTCCTATTCCCACTCCCCTGGGGCTCCTACTGGCCCTGAACCATGTGCCTTTCTGACCACACCACTGGCTGACCCTAGGCACTGCAGACCCCCTAGGGGCAAAGTTCCATACCAACAGTCCAACCCCAACTGCCAGTGGGACTTGGACATACCAGTCCGGGGAACTTCGCCCTAGACCAAGCCACACCGATGAATGCCAGGAAGTTCTGCACCAACAACATTGTTCCTTGCTGGGCAGTCCCCAAAGAAAATCATCCAGTGGGTGCGGTATCGGGGGAGCGAGCGGTCGACAGCCATAGCGGGAAGAAGGAAGAGATAAACCTCTCTCGTTGGGTGGCCTTATACCATCCATTCCTGCTGCGGTGACGCCCCTGCCAAGAAGCCTGCCAAACGCCAGCTCCTCCATCACCACCCAGCCCCAGTCCAGCCACCTGAGACGCCAAGGCGGCGGCAGAAGACATGGTGGCTCGTTGTGCAGAGGGTTAAGGAAGGGCCTGCCGGCCAGCGCCCTTCCTGCTAGCTTGGCTCCCCCTCCCCCAATCTGCCTGGCTTGCCGTCATTTCAATGGTGGTAAAGGGAATTAAGGCAATTGATCTGGTTCCACAAATTCCCCTTCTCCTCCCCCTACAGTACCTGTTCCAAGTTTTTCAAATTTGAATTAGGGTGCAGAAGGGTGCGATCCCACAATGCTTTGCTCTGCTGAGCACTTATATTGAGCAACCGCCAAATCAGCAGTGCTACATAGATGTTCCCGGACACCCATGTTGCGGCTTGAGATTTTATGAGAGTTATTATGGGAAAGTTAACAGTATGAATACTCGTTCCCTATGTTACTCTTAGTCTAACGCTTTGACAGTATGTTCTGGTATTTATTTCCTTCAGGTGAAGTAATGTTGCTTACTTCTGATACATCTTTTTATATTTAAGCCATTGTGACATGATTATAGAGGACATTCTGTTTTAGACTTCAAACCCCATTGTGCTTATACTGTGCTTCTTTTTCTAACATCCCCCTTTCTTTATGCCAATTCTTTTCATTGATCTGCTGCTCCCCCCTCACCACCCCCCCACCCCCGGCCCAAGTTCAGAGCCTCACTGCCCTTTATCAACACCAGAGAGAATCGTTATGAGAAAGATCCACCAGGTTCATACACGTAGTACACATAAGTGTCCCAAACAATGGGAATGACACATTGAAGTGACCTTTGTCTGGGTTAAGTCCCCTTAATATGTCTACATTTTTGGTTACATGAACTACGATCGTTGTCTTTGCATCTGAAGCCCCTCAATCAGCCCAGGTTACTCAAGACAAATGGGGTTGTGATAAAAATGCTCTTTCTAGTTCATTTTGGTGTTGTCTGCTATTTGACACACTAAACGTTTTTATCGGCATGATGTGTTATTTTACCTAATATTTGTACGGCGCCTTACTGCAATTGTTATGGCTTCAAAGCACTGTGGGGGAATTGCCTGTTTGTTAGCAGACCTTAGTCTAAACACACATGAAAAAGGTGCATTACATTGCATGCAATAAGTATATAGAATTTGAAGCAACTGTTCAATTATTAGCAGAGATGACTAGCGTAGTGACATTATAATAGCTGTACTATGAAGAATACTCAGGTATATCATGGCTTGCCATCTCATTGGCTGTGACTGCTGGAACGCATTTTTCGTGAGACTTTGTTGTATTCTAAGTGTTGTGGCGCTAAACGGGGCTAGTATAAATCAGTCTAAAAACCGCAATGTCAACTGTCTATAGTTGAGGGCTTTGCTATACCTTACAGGCAGAGCACCTGCACGAAGAATAACATGCAATGACATGTAAATGACATGCACATGTGTCATGTATGTCCAAGATGCATTCAATGTATTTCCACTTGTCAGGCTGCAGTTAAGAATGATACAATCTATGTGACATTCAAATGCTAGATAACTGGCCTTAGTCATACATGCATAAAGTTTGATTTATTCTTTCGTTATTGAGCTTTTATAATGTTACGAATCACACAGTAGTGGTGTCAATGTACCTATCCTTGCCGAGTTTAAGAGTGTATTTATTATGATTTTTTTGTATTACTTACTTTAGTTTAATACAAAAAACCTTTAGCAAAATAAAATCCGTTCTTAAGGAATCGTACATCTCGTCAAAGTGTTACATATTATCATCTAGTCCTTATTGCTAACTACTAACAGAGGCGCTCTGTGTCCCAAGAATCTTTTCCAAAATGTTACTGCTGCAATGGTCAGTGTGATCTGTCCTCCTCTCAGCAATATTGCCCCCCAATCTTCTGCCGAGCGGGAAGGTGCGCTTTCCACGATTTTAGCAAAATTGTATGTTCTTAATTCAGTTAGAGCTGGGCGACAGGTGCAGAGATTTTCCAAAACTCCCTGTCTCCTGCACAGTGCAGTTTCTGAACTCCTGCCCTCTCTTGCCACAATAATCTCCTTTGTGGGGTATCGGTTGAATCTGAGCCTCAGTGACTTAGACCTGAAGTAGCGGTCTGGAAATGTCTTTACGTAACCCGGAGGATCTCCCACTGGTCTTACTTCATTTGCTAAGTGGTGAAACAGTTTGAATTTGCTTGCTTCCTCAAAGATCAATCCAGACGCTTTCCCTTAGCTGTTTCTTAAGTTTGCTTGGCTTGGTCAACAGTGGTTTGTCCCCAGTTCCTCCAAGAGAGATCTACTAGTCCATTCCCACGAGGTGCCGAACGTGTTGGTCCTATACTCTACCTCAGCTTCTATTAATGCAAACATCATAGGAGGGCAGACGGCAGAGTATTTTCCAAAAAGGGTCAAGACTTTCCACTTCATCACTCCCTTCAGAGAGGGTATCCCCAGCTCCCTTCGGATGATATGAATTGGGATAAATTTGGGGAGGCCAAGCACTCTCTTCCAGAAGGGACCTTCTAATAATGCCCATTGCTTTTTTGGGATGGCTATCAGGGTGTCAGCACCGTATGCCACCACAGGAACTGCTTTGGCTTTGTAGAAATCTATTAATGGTTGCATCGAGAAACCACAAAATGTGCGTTTCAAGATTACAGCTTGTTTCGACAAGGCACTCCTTTTTTGTTTCAACGTTTTAAAAGTTTTTATTTGCATAGGATTTTTGAAGGAGACGACCACCTCGATTTCCTTAGACCCCAATTGCCAAGTTAATAGCTTGTTCTGTTTCCCTCAGCTCTTTTGCAGGGCAAGGATCTTTGTCTTTCTTGTGTTCACCACTAGGTCGTTTAGGACAGTATATTCCTCCAGTCAATTTAGTTGTCGCTGCAGGCCTATAGGGTTAGTATCAAGAAGGGCTAAGTCATCCACGTACATGAGTTGACTGACTTTTGCTCCACCGATTTTTTTTTTGTGGAAAACACCTCACGCCGTCCATGGATGCTGCCAAATCAGAGATGTAAAGATTAAAAAGGGTTGGTTCTAATGGGCAAGGGCAACCTTGTTTGACACCTCGACCAATCAGGATCTTATCACTCAGGAGGCCAAAAGTGTTCAGTCAAATTCTACAGAAAGAGTCTGCATGCAAAGCCTTTAGCTAGTCATCCTGGTCTACAGGGCAGTTCCATGGCAGCAGCTTGTTCTAGAGTCGTTTCGTGCTGATTCTGTCAAAAGCTTTAGATAAGTCGACGAAAGCTATCTAGATCTTCTGGTTCGTTTTTTGGACTCTGTCAGTTAGCAGTGAGAGGAGGAAAATCCCCAGACCTTTTACAAAACCTGACTGGTTCGGATCTTGACGTCCCTCATTCAGTGTCCATTTGCCCAATCTTTGTAGGAGCAATGTGGCATATAGTTTCCCCATAAGGTCCAATAAAGTGATTAGTTATTCGGGCAGCCCTTATCGCCGCTCTTAAAGATCAGGACCACATTGTCCTTCTTCCATGAATTTGGCAAGCGTCTCATTTCCAAAACATTTTTCAAGATGTGGTTCAAGGTGTAGGCCCATTGTTTCCGGTTTTCTTTGAGAGTTATGTTTGAGAGGCCGTCTGGGCCTGGAGCTCACAACGATTTACATTGCTTTGTTAGGTTGACCAGATCGGCCTGATCATAGTGGAGGTGCCAAGTTGGTGGATCGTAACTAATCTCCTCCACTGTGTGCTGCTCTGTGAATAAGGCTGAAAAGAAACTAACCCAGACGCTTTCAGCAACTGCATTTATTAGTGGTAAGTGGTAAGTTCCTGCACGCTCCAGTTGAGTTGATCATAGCCCAAGTTTCAGGTATGTTTTTTTGTTCTAGAGCTCACAAAGTGCTCTGAGCATCTCTCCGGATTATTTCTTTCTTATGGCCCCTGTTCCAGTTATTGTATTTTTTCTTTGATCTCTCTATATCCTCCCGTACAGATGTAAGTTGAGCCCATTTTAATGTAGCCACAGCCTAGCTTGGAGCTCTCTTTTTCAGGGCTGCCTCTTTATTGTAGTCATGGTGGTGTCCTGTTCTGGATCTCATGCTATGCGAGTTCTGAACCAGGTATGGGGCTAGCAGCGGGACATAATCGACTGTCAGTGTTGCAGCGAGAGTTTTCTTGATACAACGTTTCTTGAGAAAGTTGGACCCAGCTTCTCTACATCCTGCTTAGAGAGCTTCAGTCTGCATCTCTTATTTGTGAGTTCTACTTGGACAGGAGAAGGGTGTATAATGTCCCCAGACTGGGGTCAGTAGATCTTAGTCTGCTGGAGGAAAGTCAAAATAAAGGAAGGAAGATGAGAGAGAAAGGATAAGAAGAGGAAGGAGGAAAAAGGAAATGGAAGGGTGCATGAAATGTGTGAACACGTGAATGGAGGGAAAGTAAATAATGGCAGATGGATTTATATGTGCACAACGCTAAGGAGAGGGCAAGAAATTCAGGCACAGTATACATAGTCATACCTGATTTTTAGAGTTTACCCCAGCACAAACATTGCCAGAGGATGGTAAAACTTGAAATCACTTGTTGGTCATTTCAGATTGACTGTCTGCTCAATCACCCTCAGGCACCACCCCACACTCAATACGCTTGAAATGGGAGGGCACTCCTTATATGTGCCTCTTGCCGATCCTCTTACCTGGGATCCTGTGCATGTGCTACCTACCCCTCTTCGGCATTGGCCCCTACCCTGGTTTTTCCCTCATACACACTCTCTCCATCCCTCAATGTACGGGTGTTAGGTCTGGAAAAGATCTGGGGCTGTACTAATGTTGGGACTGTCGCGACTCGGGGCTAGCTAGCCTTTTGGTTGTAGCTCCTCATCTTCTATCTGGGGCTACAACCAAAAGACGCAGGGCTATAGCCCCCTCAGGCCCCCCTAGCAACGCCTCTGCCTCAATGTCATCCTTGTATGCGCCTCTACTCTCCTTCGAATAGGCAGACAGGGCTGCATTTGAGTTGTCTGTTCCACGCAGAATATCCGTTCTCTTCGAGTAAAGGACCTTCTCTATTCCCATTCAGCGTGACAGCGCCTTCTGGAGAGCTGCGTTATTTTGCCTTTTTAATGGCCCGAAGTATGCCAGTGATCATTGTTCAATGATTATTGATGAGAATTGGGGGCAATCTGTTTTTTTATCATCACAGTTTAACCATGACGTACCACTGTAATCTCAAACAGTGTGTTTCGAGAAGGTAAGCAAACAACACACCAGAGATTTCGAAAGGTGCCAGGAAGGATTCCACACTGCAACATGCTATACATCCGTTTTGGCATTCAGTCAGGAGTCACTGCTTCGTGCTGCAAAGTAGGTGGGCTGGATCCCCAATTTTTCTTGCTTTTGTGCATAGTAACACGCTGCATGCCTGTGTCAAAACCTAACTAAAAAGGTCGAACTGATCACACAGTTACTTTTGTGGCGTGTCTTTAAGTCTTGAAAGTACAAGTGCAAAACCCAGAGGAGTGTGCTCAGGTTCATATCATTTTGAATCATTTTGAAATCTTATATTTGTAGGCTATGATTCAGGCTTGGGGAAAAACAAGCTAACACCATACCCTTAGCATATTTCTGTAAGTATGTATTTGTCAAGTTGATTTCTTTTGCATTTTGTTCACATTTCAAATCATCTCTAGAAAATAGGGTATTATTTCAGCAATTGGAAGCCAAGCATTATCTATTAACTAAACCTGACAATATGTGGTCACATGCCTAAATTGCAGACTTCAAATCCCAGTTTTTCACTTAACGACAGTGTTTGATTCTGGGCAAATAATTTGTATCCCACTTTACCTCATCTGGTAAAACTGAGAGTCCCTGAAAGTGATTTAATTCACCGTGTACGGTATTAATAGAAAAGCCACAATCGTGGTGTAATGGTCTAGAGTGTTGCTCCATTTATGTATGTGATGCATAAAGCTCGAAACTAGCTTGGAAAGAACTGAGTGCTGTACATGGGGGCCATGCCAAGGCGATATAAATGTATTAGAGTAAAATGGCCACCCTTCATATCTTGCACATCAGTTATGTGTCTCTTGGTGCACCTATGGTAACTTGCTGCAGTGTAGCGTTCCATAATGATGATCAGAGACTGAAGTCACGCTCTGTGATGTGAATACACATGCACATTATGGTTTCCAAGGCATACTTTGTTGCACAGGGCCGTGCCACTCGTAGATCTGGTCCTGGTTTACACCATGTCTCTTATAAAACTAGAGGTGTGTGAGCCAGGTGGGGCTAAGGAGGCAGGATGCCATGTAGAGCTCTTGCATTGCTTTTGGAGACAATGGGTTGTTTTTCAAAGCCAATCTTTGCCATGTAAACAGGCCTGGTCTGGCCTATAGGGCAAGAGGCCCATGGCCGAACCAAAAACACAAAATGCTGGCTTGGGCAGGTTTTTTGGGCGAAAAGTGGGCCACTTTTTTGCCCAATGTGGGCCAGTTTGATGCGTTACTTCAGTAGTTTTGATTGGTGTTGCTGAATAAATATTCTTTAAAATGCACAATTTGCATCGCATTTTATCAAAAAAACTCCCCCTTGGATACTATTCAGACAGTGTCCCAAAAGAAATGAATAGCCATTTGCAACTGTGGGCCACTTTTTCATTGATGCCCAAGACTATTTTATGGCCCAGTGCCTCCTCCCTTCTTCCATTCCACCGTACTCCCTCGTTAGTTCCTGGCCTCCTCATATGGACCACCCTGTGTCATCACAATGCAGCATTTCTTCTCTGTTATCATGCAAACCCGCGCCTCCCCTAAACACCTGCCTGCCCACCATCATGACCACAGTTCCACTTTCCGTGGCCTGCATCTGTCCTCCTTCACGTTAACAGGCCCTTCATGGTCCTTGGGGGGGCCTCGCCTTTTATGCTTCCTCAGGATTTCTCATTGATTTTCATGAACAGACGATGGGCTTTTACATTCTGAAATTCCCCTGACTGAACACAACTTCAGCTCTTTTTTTAAGTCAATAGCACTACCCATGTTAAAACCTGTAGTCTGCACTTACAGTAGGAATATCGAAACTGCAAGCCAGGGCAGTCACAGTGCTGTAGCCTAAACTTCCAGACAGGTTGAAGGTGTTGCACATGGAAGCTGTTCAACCGGCAACTTTACAGAGGTTTGCATTTTTATTTCTGTTAGGCCTTTTCATTTTCTGGGTCTAGGCACAGGTAAGTAGGTAATACATATGTAGAGCGTACTTCTCGCCTCCAAGGAGGTATCGAAGTGGTACCACATCCGAACGCTCTGCCTTTCAAGCTGTTGTAGCATTTTACTCAGAAACAACGAAGTTGGAAATGACATAGTCGTGTCATAGGATCATTCAGAGAGCAGTACCACCAACTAAATTGCCTATTGGACGCTTCATATGGGTGATCTTGTTACTCAGCTCAGCAGTATATATGTATTTATTTTTTATGTTTGAAAAGCGCCTTGAGGCACAAATTACTTCACACCATCATTTTTATTTGTATCAGCCTCACCCTGGAATTAATCACCAGGTTGATTTCTACTGCCAGTGACATTGTTTGTCTCTTTAAGTTACAAGACATTGCTTCTGCCTGCCGGCGCAACATGATGGTGTGAAGTAATTTGCTATCAAATAGCCAGGGACAGAGAGTTATACTTTTTTCTAGGATGCTGTTTGGTGCCTCATTAACAATTTCCGTTTGTTCTACAGTTTTGAACTACAAAATGTATGTGCATATTTGTTAAATGCATATTCCAACAAGCAAAACTGTCTTGCATACAATTTGCCTTTTCGATTGAATGTGTTTTTTCAATCATCAGCTCCTCGTTGGTATCTGTTCACATAGGTGTATGTATATATTAATGTATTCTGTTAGTCTGTTTGTTTATGCATTAACTGTTTAACATTTCTTTGTCCGTATGTTTATGAATCTATCCTTTTATATTTTAAAGTTCACTGCTCCTTCTTGGAATATATTACAATGCCTGTTTTTGGAGGCCAAGTTTTTCGTGAGATATTCTGTTCCCCCCCTTTTTTCTTTGTTAATTTCATAATAAAAAATCTGTTTTTGCTTCATGTATTCATTATTTGTTGTTCCTTCTTGTTTAATGACTTGTACTTTGTATGAAAATAGTCGCATAGGTACCATCTTTTTACAAACAGTGTGATTCAATCACGATATTTACTTAGTAAATGCCTTGAGCTTACTAATTACTTAAAAGCTTTTTCCTTCACGGGAACACCCTGCTGTTATAGTACAATGCCCCAAGATGGCAGATAAGCAAATGACAGAGCCTGCTAGGTCAGCGGCCATCTTGGATTTGACTCAGGGCCCGCACGTGCTCTCGCCTCTTGAATGGGCCTTGCAAGAAGGTCCCAGTCCCCTTCCCTCTGGAAGCGGCAGTAGACTTTATGATACAGGTGGCTGATCTCAGAGGGGTCGGGGAGGGGAGGTAAATCTACCCATCGCAGCCTTACAACTACACGCCTCACTCATCTCTGGTATTCGATCAGGTGCTACGAGCCAGTGCTTTGGAGGGCCGACCCACTAGGTACCCGGAAGCTTGCAAGGACCATTTCTTTAAGCTCTTTCTCCTCCTCATGCGTTCCCCACAGTTGACGGTGCTCCTCATGGACATAGTGAAGGATGCGATGGTCCCGCAGCTTGTGCCTCCCTGTTCGCCTCTGGGCTCTCCTCCTGTTGCTCCAGTGCAGCTGGTGCCAGTGCCTGTCACTCCCCTGGTCCAGACCTTGCTGGTTATCCAGACCGCTCTGCCTCCTTTTGTTCCACCAACGCCTCCCCCTCAACAACCGTTGGACCTGTCTTTGGTTCCAGACCAAGGGAGGACCCCTCCTTCACCTGTATCCCAGTACCTGGACTCCCCTCAGTCTTTAAAAAGGGGGGGGGGTTGCGATGATGATTCCCAGGATGATGAACCCTCAGCATCTGTGAAGGCCTTTAATGATCGCCTTCATTGACCTTGTGGAATTGTTTGGGGTCCCACTGCCCGAGGGTGCCCCCCAGGAGTCGGGAGTGCTAGCACAGGTTTTGGGGGTGAATGCACTATGAGCCGTCCTGGCATTCCACTCCAGAAAGATGTCTTGCATGTGGCGAGAAAAGTCTGGGCGAAGCCCAGGGCCAACGCCCAGATAAACAAGAAGTTGGACAGCAAGTTCAGGCTGACGGGTGACTAGGGTGGCTAGTCGGTCCTCCTGGCCTCCCACAGCCTCACTCTCAGTGATGGCCACAGCCTCACTCTATTCAAAACCATCGTCTTTGTCGTCTTCCTTCTCAGGAGCCTCCTCCAGTTTTCTGTCCAAAGAGGACATTGGGGCATTGTTTGCCCAAAGACTCAAGGTCCTTGAGTCTTTGGGCAAACAATGCTATGCCATATCAGGGCTGCATTTGGGGCAGGACAATGCTGATGCCCTTTTAGCCACGGGTAACTAGAAGCAGTGGCGGGAGCTTGGGGAATTTCTGCCAGATCTCCCTCGGGAGAGGCAATCCTCCTTCCTGTCCAGCCTGGCGGATGCCCAGGCTGTTGCCCAGGACCACATGGAGTTTTCGGTCTGCCACATCGACACAGCCAACAAAGGGCTGTGCCTGAGGATCCAGATGAGAAAGACAGCGTGGATGCATGCCACTAAGTTTTCATCTGACATGCAAGAGCGGATCCTAGATCTTCCCTTCGAGGGTGTGGACCTCTTTCATTCATCCACCAATGACGAGTTGATAAAGAAGAAGACCTCCACGCAAACCACCAAGTCCTTGGCCATCCTGACTACGCCCAGGCAGAAGTCGTTTTCTCAGTGTCAGGACAGTGCCAACTTCAAACCCTGCGCTTTCACTGGATTCAAGTGGTTTCTGGACCACGGTACGCCGGGGCCTGACAGATCGCCCAGCAACAATAGGAGGAAGCAGCAAAGGACGTTACACATATTTTTCCACTCCCCCACTTCTGCTCCCACCTCAGACACCAAAAAGCAGTGATGTCATGGGTGAGGAATATAGGTGCCCAGTAGGGTGCCAGCTGATTCTCTTACAGGACAGCAGGAAGCGTTATTTCAAGAGTCCTTGGATCCCTTCTATAGTCTCCATGGACGCCAGTCTTCCTCTTTCTTTTCCTCTACCATCCTCTCTTCCTCTACGTCAGATAGGGTCCCCGGCCCTTTTATGAGAGAGCCTTTCTTTTCTGGAGATGCAGGTGGTGGAACCGGTTTGTCAGTCAGACCGGGGCTCTGGCTTCGACTCCAGGATTTTTGCAGTACCCAATAACAACCAGGCTGGTCTGAGGGTAGTCCTGGAAACTGTCATTCCTCAGCTTGTCTTTACCACTCAAACCCTTCAAGATGATTACTCCTGCGCACAAAGCAGAATCTCTGTGCGCAGGGGACTGAATGTGTTCGCTAGACCTCCAGGATGCGTACCTTCAGGTCCCCATTTACCAGCCACAACAGAAGTTTCTGCGGTTTACGATTATGTTGCACCACTTCCAGTCCAAGGTCCTGCCCTTCGGCCTCAATTCGGCCCCTCATATGTTCACAAAACTGATGAATGCGGTGGCGAGTCTCCGTCTGGAGGGCCATCACTTATACACTTTTCCTGACGACTGGCTAGTCAGGGCCAGCTCTCCCGAGGGTGCAGTGCATTCCTGCCAATGGCTGGCGGAAGTTCTGCACCAGCTGAGCTTTTCCCTCAACCGGCAGAAGTCGCAGCTGACTCCCAACCAGGATCTGGTATTCCTTACAGTGCCCAGGGACACTGCAGTGCAGTGGGTGTTCCCCATGCCAGAGATGCTCCTTTGCCTCTGCAAGGCGGTAGGGCACTTTCTAGCCAACTTGACCACCTCATCATGGTGGTTCCAGCACCTTCTGGGACTGATGGTATTTTGCGTGCTCACGGTCCTGCATGCCCGCTTCAAGATGAGGCACTACCAGCTCCACCTGGCGGCCAATTGGGAGCAGGAGACAGGATCCCAATTCCCCTGCTACTCATCCTGGATCTTTGCTGGTGGCTGATGAACTGCATTATGGCAGTGGGTGCGCCCTTGACCCCACCGGAGCCCATTCTGGTGTTGAGGATGGATTCCTCCCTATGGGGCTGGTGCTACTATGGAGGGCTACTCCATTAATGTTGCATGGTCCAGGGAGTAGGACCTCCTGCATATCAATCTGCTCGAGCAGAGGGCAGTGGGCCAGGAACTCAAGGTTTTTCTGCCTCTCATCTGGGACACTGCCGTTCTGGTCAGTACCGACAACTTTACAATAATGTTTTACCGGAACAAACAGGGTGGTACCCATTTCCCCCTCACCGCACCCCACCCGTGCTTGGAGGAGATGGGCATCTGGGAATGGGCCCTTAATGAAGGATTCAGATTTCAGTGGTCCACCTCCTGCGGGAGAGCAACGTGGAAGCGGACCAGCTCAGCCGCTTGGGGTTCAACACCTACGAGTGGGAGTTACACATCAACTCCTTGTCATCTCCGTTCCAGAGATGGGTGTTTCCGGATCTGGACTTGTTAAATTGCCTCTGAATTCCAAGTGCCCTTTTTTGTTTTTTGAGCAAGGTGGTGCCAGAGGTCTCTGGGGGACGTGTTTCAGCTCTGCTGGCATGGCTGCAGGTGCTGTGCGTTTCCTCCTCCACCGTTGCTACAGCGGACCCGTTGCTTCCAGGCTTCGGTGGCTGCAGCCTCACCCTGATCGCCCCACACTGGCCGTCGAGGGAGCGGTTTTCAGACCTACTTCAGTTGTGCTCCAAGGGGCCTGTCCATCTTCCGATATCCCAGCAGGGGCTTCCTAATCCATCAGGACGGGGCAGTGGAGCACCCAGACCCGGCCAGCTAAGACTGCAGCATGCACAATTTTCAGATGTCAACTCAGGCATCATACAAGAGGCCTGGAGGATGTCTACTCGATCCCAGTATAGAAGCAAGTGGACATGATTTGACCATTGGGCTCACGACAAGGGGCTGGACCCCATCATCTGCTCCCTGCACTACGTGCTGGCCTTCTCCGTGCATTTGGCTCATTCTGGCATTGAGGTGGATACCTCCCGCACCTATTTGGTGGCCTTTGGGACCTACAAGATTTCCCTGGAGCACTTTTTTCAGAAACCAGCTCTGTGGTTAAGGCCCACGTGAAGGGGTTGTCCAGACCGTTTCCTCCGGTGCACAGGCCTCATCCAGTCTGGGACCTCAATGTGGTTCTTGCGGCCTTGCAGCACAAGCCCTTTGAGCCGATGGCCTCGGTGGACATCTGGCTTGTGACACTAAAGACAGTGGTGGTGCTCACTTTTGAGCAGGGTCAAGGAGATGCAGGCGTTGTCATCGTGCAAACCCTTCACCACTTTTCATAACAACAAGGTCATCTTGCACACTCATTTGAACAAGGAAGTTTGCCTGCCAGTGTTCGTCCTGAATCCGCAGTAGGAGTCAGAAAGGGCTTTGTATTCCTTGGACCTCAAGAGAGTCCTCAAGTTCTATATCGGTCAAAATCCATCAGGAAGTCTGAGGCATTGTTCATCACTACCAGGGTCACGTCTCCGGGCACCCAGGCTTCCAAAGTTTCTATCGCCCGTTGAATGGCTCAGGCCATTTCGGAGGCATACATGTGAATGGGCAAATCAGTTCCTGGGGGGATTCATGCCCATGCAGTCAGAGCTAAGGCCACGCCTGTCGCATTTCAGCGGCATGCTTCTTGGGAAGTCATCAGCAATGCGGCTATTTGGGCCACTCCATTGGCCTTCTGTAAGCACTAGTCCTTGGATACCAGCTCGAGGCGCGATGCAGAATTCTGAACTTTTTTACTTTGTCCTAGATATGAGGCAGGTTGTCACGGCTCCACCCTATGGTCTTGTTCAGTGGAATCACCCAGAAGGATGGAGGAAACGTGTTGCGACGTATGAGTAATTAGAACTACTCACTAGCGACTAGAGTACTTAGTCCAGAGTCCCCTTTCCTCCATATGTCCCACCCACCTACCCCCCTGGGCTAATACATCCAGTGTAGCCAGATATTTACGCATCTGATGTGTTAAAAGGGGGCCGAGATGAGGTGCTGGAAGGCGGGGCCTTAGGGGGGGACGGGGCCGCTCCCCTGAGCACTATCCTAAATTTAACAAGCAATGCACTTTACCTGGTCACTAATCGCTGCAACCTAAATAAGCTACAAATTGTCCAAAACAATGCTATTAGAGCTGCCCTCAACATCTCCAGGCGTTAACACATTTCTGACACCAGACGCAACATTCGTTGGCTCTCGATCCCACACCGGATTTCTTTGAAAACTCTCGCTCTCACTCATAAATGCCTTCACAACCAAGCTCCCTGCTACCTGGCTTACATATTTGCCCTCCACAATTCCACCAGACCTCGCAGAATGGCTCGAACTAACTGCCTTGTCGTACCACGTTTCAATCTTCAAAGATCAGGTGGAACTAGCTTCCCTATTATGGCAGCTAAATTATGGAACAGGCTTCCAAATGAGCTTAGAGCAGAACCCTCCTTCCTGAGATTCAAACACCTAACCAAAGCTTGGCTGTCTGCCCAAGACTTCTAGCCTTGGGTTCACCTTGTAACCTTGTACATATCTGTATCCTTGTAAATATAATCTGCTTTATCTTTTCATTGTTATTTTTATACCTGTAACCTCTGTAATTATTGCTCTGTCTGCCTTATCATGCTGTAACTAAGTGATGCGCCCGGTTGCCCTTGGGCCTGGTGCGCTATACACATAAAATAAATACAAATACAAACAGTTTCCCACTGCCAAAGGTTCTGGTACCATCCCATGTTGGGGGACGCCTTACAAGGATGGAGGAAAGGGGACTATGAGTACTCTAGAGCCTACAGTGAGTAACTTTAGTGGATTAAGCACAAGCAGGCCGTTCAGTGTTCTGAAGACACTTTATTTTATTCTGCCCTCTATAATATTGGTCATCAGAAAAGAAAAAACATGATGATCTCTAAAGCGAAAGCACTGTGTCACTTTAGCGTAAAAAAAATATATTTGGGAGCAGCGCAGAGTGATTGGTGAAATGTTATATAATGAAACACTGGCGGACTAGCTCACAGCCGAAGGAACCCAACTCCAGCTGCTCCTCTGATAGTGCTCACCTGGAAACGTGTATTTTGTAAGGGTGGGAAGACTGCCAATGCCAAAACCCATAGGTGTGATGACAGGTTTGCTGTGAAGCTACTAGTTGAGGATCTGTCAAGAATGTTTCATTAACAAGGAAAACACGACAAAAAGGAGAACTTGAGTCATAATAGTCCTGAAACCAAAAGAGCAAATACTTTCATCATTTCTTTTAACTTGTTTCTTATAGAGAAGGTTAAGGTTGCCACTTGGTTAGCTCAATGAGTTAAGCGCTCGCACCAGATATGTGTGTGCACCTTGCAGTTCAAGGTTCGATTGCCAGGATGGACCATCCCAGCCCTTCATCATTCCAAGAACTATACTACGCCTGTTGTTAAAGTGCCTAGAAGCTGAAGGAATAGGGCATGAAGCACTATATAACAATGTGTTCTCATTAAAAGAAGAGGACTTGGTAGGTCTTTTGTTTTAGAAGTTGAGTAGAGTGTGAGGATATGCAGACTCTACCCCACACAGATGTCAATTAGTTGCCTCATGCTAAAATGCATATTTTTGCAAAGGGTAGAGAGTGTGTGCAAAAAGCAGAGGCATCTTCAGTGGAGACACCCACCTTTTGACATGCCTGGCCATGGCTCTGAATTCTCCTTATGCAGCCTGTCACCTGTATATTTCACGTGCACTACTTCAGAACTCTTTCTAAATCATATGTTTTGTAGCAAATATATTTTGGGATCATTCATTTTAAAATACATCATCTGGCGTTATGTTTTCAATCATTTATTGTTTGAAAAACCCTTTAATTTCTCCTTTTAAAGCACTGGGCCTCATTACAAGTATGCCAGTAAATCCCCGGTGTTACCATGATGCCGGTCCCACCTTTTCCGGCACCCTGTAGCACCGGATTCAATGGCTGATTACGGTTTGTTGACAGCGCACATTCCGGCATGCCGGAAACGATGACACCGGTATTACAGTAACAGCCTGGACAAGGTGTAAGGAAGGCATGTTATCGAAGTAAGACAGGCACAAGTGACCACAGTTCAAGGGTGTTAGTGAACTTTGAAAGGGAGTGATAAACGCCTATCTAAACCTAAATCTAAGATGGGAGCAAGCTACAACCATCAACTAATAAAGAATGCAGTCCTAGTGGAGTCTTATCACAAATAATAGGGCCTATACCAAAAAACCTATTGCCAATCCTTACAGCTAATTTACAAATAGTATGGGGGAATGTTCATGAAAAAGAAAGAAGTGTTCACAAAATGATAAGTCAGGATGTCCGGGCCATTGGCCTCCCTTCCCCACGTTTTCAGCATGGGGCAAGGCGGCTCACTCGAGGCAAACACACACTCTGGCTTCCTTGACATGAGGACATGGTTCCAATTCCAGCGTAAGGGCCTTCTGAGCTCAAGTCTCTTTTCCATCAAAGTCTCTTGATTCAGAGGGCCTGATGTTCAAAACAAAAATGGAAAGTTCTTTTCTTCTTGTAGTTATCTGGTTTGGGTGTTTCTACCTGGATCCCCCTCAGCCAGGATCAGATCGCTTTATTTTAAGATTTCAAAAATATTCCTTCTCTGGTGACTCGTGGTTCACCCCGGATCCTCTCAGCCAGGCTCAGATCCCTTTATTCCTTCTCTGGTGACTCACAGTTCACCCCAGATCCCCCTTAGTCGGGCTCAGCTCCCTAAATTCTTGTCGGATGACTCCGCGATCACCCCGGATTCCCCTCAGCCAGGCTCAGGTCCCTTTATTCCTTCTCGGGTGACTGACGGTTCACACAGGATCCCCCTCAATCAGGCTCAGATCCCCAAGATCTTCTCGGGTGACTTACGGTTCACTACGGGTCCCCTTCAGTCAGGCTCAAATCCCTCCTTCACATTCAATTAGTCTCCCTTAGCCGGGCTCAGACCAATTGCAATTCACTTTATGCTTATTGAAGACTTTCGAATGTGCACAGGGTTTAACTCAACCCGTCGCAGGACCACTTCGATACAAAAGTTCCTTTTTTACAATGCAGTTGCCGTTCAGTGGGATACCTTACAGAGTATCTTTTTTGGGTTTTTCAAAGTACATTCACTGCTTTAGTTTCCACTTGTTCGCGCCTCTTATCACATCCACTTCAAACACTGTTTTTTGTGGAGTTCTTGATACAATGTTTGCTTCTTGCAACTTTGGTTCTAACACAAGCTGATTTCGTATTGGTTTCTCTGACTCACGGGCTGTGCTGATTTTACTGGTGCTGCTTTCTTGCAGGAGGCAAGGACGCTACCACAGTGGCATTCTCTCCTCCCGGCCTTGGTTGTCAACACGTGAGCATCCCGATAACTTTGATGCACAGTGTCGGATAGATCTGCTTCAGTTCCCGGGCTTAGGCTTCTCCCTCTCCAAGGCTTGTGAAAGTAACTGTTTCTAGAGGTCAAGGGCATTTCCCTCAATGCAACCTTCTCCGGTCTCACAGCCTCTCTCCTTATTTTAAATCGCCATCTTGAAACTGCTGCTTCCTCATGTGCTTTTTCATGCCCAGAGTGTGCTTTCGTGCTCTGTCTTTTATCCATGTGATGGGAGTCAGGTGTGTGTAATAAGTAATTGCCTGACCTTGTCTGACCAGGGTGTTGGTACATGTCAGGTATACGGCTCTGGTGTTAGTCCGTTGTCGCTCACGATGAACTGTCTATGAGAAAGTGTTTGTGTCGGTAAAGGGTGGGGGGGTGAGTTTCTTGATATCCTACCTGGTAGGTTGAGGAAAAGGTGTTACATGGAAGGGGATACCGCATCTCACCCTTCGGTGTCCCACTTCCACTCCCCGAGGACCCCTCATCCAGGTGATCCTCCCACACTGGTCCACCCCCAGGAACTGGATCCAAAAGCGATGGCTGTGTCCTAGCCACCTGGATGACAGATCCCCAGGGACTGGCGGTGACACCTTCAGGTTCCTCACAAAGGCCATACGCCGGCCGCACCATCACCCAGGGTGCCAGTGCCCCTGTTTCCGGCATGACTATGCCAGACGCAGTGGAACCGGAAACAAGCTGCACTGAAAATACCATGAGCGGAAACACTGTGACCGAAAATTACGTGATCGCTCCAACAGGAATCTGGCCGGCGGCCATCATCAAAATCACAATCCACTGCAATCCGAAGATACCAGCAGCCATCCACCCCTCCTGACTCCAGAAATCAATCCCTTACCATGGTATCTTGCATCCCAGAGACCCAGCAGCGCAAGCCACGCTTTCACTGAGGCGGAGCTGCACTCTACCGATACTATAGATGAGCATGCTGGGGAGCTGTTTTCAACAGACCAGTGCTGCCGAACCCAGCAGCGGACGAAGGACATCTAACAGGAAGTGGCACAAAAGGTGTCTGTGGTGGGGATGACCCTGCGAACAGTGAAGGACTGCTGCAAGCGGTGGGATGACCTCTGCCTGAGGGTCGGGAACCTCCTGTCTGCACACCGTAGACAGTGCATGGGCAACAGGTGGTGGACCACCCCTCCCCCCCATCAGGCACCTGCTCTGGGAGGAAAGTGCAGCAGTGTGCTCTACATGGAGGAAATCAAAGGAGTTGGTGCTGCGGAGGACTGAGCCGGGACCCCCGTTGAGGGCGGTGAGTAAATGAAGACCCAATTTCAACAAGGCACCTGATTGCCAGGCACCCCCCCTTGCCACTGTGGAGTGCGTGCCCAACACGCACCACATTCCCATTGCCTGAAACCACATTAGTCCGGGGGCAGCACCAGTCCCTGTGGCCTGTGATGTCAGTCACTGTGAAACCCCAGTCCAGCCGCCTGTGGAGGCACACATGAAACAATGCCTATGGTTGCACGTAAAAACTCTCCCACCGTATGCAACCATCAGCACACCCAAACCTTGCGCAGCAGCCCTGTACAGTGAGTCCCATGGCAATGCACAAAACCCCTAGCCCATTAGGAAGTACCACCCCCTGTTGGAGTGCCAAGGCCAGGTGAAATGTGCACTGAAGAGCCACCCATTGCCATGGCCACGCCAAAGGTGGCCAGAAGAACCATGCGACGCCAAGTCCGGACGCAGCCATACCCAGTGCATACCACCACCCCCATCTTTTCTGGGACACATGGGCCCACACAATGGACACCCCAACAGTAACCACCCTGTCCTTTCCACCATAGCGCTACATCACTGAAATGGCAATTGCACAGTCCCCATCTCCCAAATCACAACCAGCAGCCGCCCTGCCTCCCCTCCCCAACATGACCAAATGGTGGCAACCACGTCCCAAGCCTGGTTGCCACCGGACACATTCCCAACCGCATGAAAGGCAACCACATGACAGGCCACCTCACTGTGTCATCTGCACACTGCGTTACACCCACACCTTGCAGGCACAATCACATACACCAGGGTAAACACACAAGGAACTTTTGTGGGCATACACCCAGGCCCTCCAACAATGATCCATGCCTGAAATCCATAATAAACACTGCACAGGCTCTCTGTACTGCCAAGTGAAAATGCATGCCCCTTCGACACAAACACAAGGCACTCTGTCACCACGTACTGCATGTGCCACAATTGCCACCACAACACAACAATGCCAGCCCTCACCTGCATCCACAGATGGCCACCCTCCCATTGTATGGAAAGGGCATGGACCTTCCATGTCCCTCCGAGGCCTGATAGAAGCACCCATTCACATGGTGGACCTCCAACTGGGTCAGCCGTTAACTTGTGCCTTGCACCTTCTGACCCCTCTGACCCCCTCGAAAAACCCCCTTCAAATCCCAACATCCCACTCTCGGTCAGACCTGCATGCCACAGTCCCTAGTAAATGCTTGGTCACCACCCCAGTAGTCGCAGTAGAGCTGTGTTGCATGTGCCAACATCCCAGACCTTGCAGCTGAGTCCACACAATACATGCATGAGTGCACCATGCATGTACCACAGCATGTCCCCTCAACAGCACGCCACACGTTCACCATATTGGATGTATCAGGGCATTTGGAAGACACAATGGTCCCTAGCATCATGCCTTTCTTCCCCCCTCAGACACTTCATCTGACAGAGATGGAGGCTGAACAGGCACCTCAAGGGGCACCAGGCATGGAAGGCGGTCGACTCCATGCACCACCACCACCACCCAGAACACAGCAGTAGCCACTGTGGTAGTCACTGTTGCCCCCACCACCCAGGCAACTCCTGCAGTGGCCACAATAGTTGCCCCCATTACCCAGGCAGCTCCTGAAGTGGCCACTAAAGTGGCCCCTACTACCCAGGCAGTTCCTGCAGCCTCTGCCATGGCGCAAATGCCTACAAGGGTGACGGCAGGAGGACGGCCATTTCCCCCACTCCAACAGCCTCCATCATATGCACCTGACACCAGCAATGAAGATGCTGCAGATGATGCTGCTGAGACCACGGGACACCACGGATCACACCCCATATGAGCTGCCGGAATTCAGGCCCATCAACCTGCATAGCCTACCACGCTCGCTGTTAGGAAAGATTTCCATTAATGTGTAATTTTCTCTCCAGTTGTGAACCCCCCCCAACTTGTTGCTTTTGTTTGACCATCCTAGCCTGACTTTTGACCAGTGGAGCCAGCCTTCTGCTGTACTCCGCTGGGCTTTTGCTCATTTCGTTAAGGGGAAACTGACATGCCCTTCAGACTGTCAGTACTGGGAGACTTTGTTTGCCTTAGTCTTTCACTTGGTTGCCAATTGTTGGTAACATTTTATCAGTGCACAATGTACCTTCCAGTACAGTGCGCTGGGGTCTCTTTTTCATTTTTAAGGCCCTAGGCATTCTCGAAGGCTTTTTGGTGAATGTACAAGTGTGCCCAGGACAGAGCTGGTGGCAACAGTTAATTTTAAAGCATTTTTGACTCTTTTCTATGGTCCAACCCACGTTTGGCCCACGACTGTGGCCAGTGCCTAAAATGGCCATGCCACGAAGTCCTTTGTTCTGTTCTTTGGCCATTTTGTCCCTTTGCCTTCCCCTGGTCTTGCAGACCTGGGAAATTCTTTATTTGGTCATGCAGGACCACCCGCAAAACTGAAGCGTTCTCAGGCTTCTGCATGCTTTGTGTGTGTGCGCTCCCAGGATATGGCCTGGACCTGTCTAGTTCCAATACACATCCTGGGTGCCAGGATGTCTGGTTTGCTGGGATGACTGGGACCACTGTGGTCCGTGATTGGTCCACGTCTGGGATGTTTGAATGTGAGCAGATCTCCCTTTGGTTTCTCTTCGTTTTGGCACGAAGGAGACTTTGCATAAGAGAAGGCACTCTAAAACTATTCCAGGTCGATCTTCTGAGTTCTCACCAAACTTAGTAAAGGAGGCAAGTATCCTGAGCTGAAGAAACAGAACCAAGGAAACGCTGGTGACCCGATGGAAGGTTTAGCACCCTGATCCCGCTGTTGTCCCGTCGTAGCCTCGGTTTCTCATCAATCATAGAAGGCCTGCAAGGGTGGGTCGACCCCAGGGGTGTTGCTAGCTCTGGAAAGGATTGGGGGCTAGGCTAATGGTGGGACTGTCGGGATTTGGGGCTAGCTTGTCTTGTGGTTGTATCCCCTGAGCATCTTTCCGGGGCTACAACCAAAAGACCTGAGGCTATAGCCCCGTCAGCCCCCCCCCTAGCAATGCCTCTGGTCGACCCTTTGGTGAAGTGGGACGAACTACTCTCGGTAACTCCTGCTTAATCTCCAAACGAGCCTCTTCGGAAGTGTTCTGGGACAGCCTAGTTAATTGACCAGCTCCTACGGGACCTTTGCTGAGTTCCTACGGGAACTCTCCTGCTGAGTTTCATACACATAGCATTCCTAGATCTGGAATTAGGAGAGTCTTCCTGAGCCCAAGCCTACACGATACCTGTTTCACCCCGCTGTGTCGCCACGCTGTGATGATGAGCTTTGTGGGCGCCTTGCTGGTGTGCCCTCCTGTGCCCTAAGACGACCTGCAGTGGAACTGGCCCGATCCCTTCCCCAGAAGCATAGAAAAGGCCCCTGTCCAGCCATGGACTGAGGTCCCGGAACGCAGCCCCTGAAAGCGGAGAGATGTGCAACTGCTGAAACCGATCCTGCGAGGGAACTGGACTAGACTGGCGAAGTTTGGTCTGGATTGTCTTGAGGGTCAGTGAGTACTTGCCATTGGCCCCTGGCGCATCCATAGACTTTTATGCATGATTGTCCCCCAAGGGCCACTCACCTTAGTTAGGATAGTCTGAACTACCATCCTATCCCGGATTCCTGGAAATAGCTCTGCGCCCTTGTAGAGACCCTCTCCAAATAGTGGAACTCTATTCTTCATCGCTTTACCCCCATTCCCGAGACACTACAGCCCCTTGAAGAGACCTGTTTTTTACTTTAACGCACTATCAAGCGTTGCCGCGCTAAACATACTTTTGAGCACAAGACGCCTAAAGTATATTTGCACTGTCTGACCCTCTTCTGTTACAGGTTGTGGATCCTTACTTGTTTAATATTGCTTTAGGCCAATAGTTAATGTATATATGTATCCTAGTATAAGGTTGTGTTAGAATTGTTAATATTGCTGTGGTTTCATCTTGTGTTTGATTTAAAAGACCTTTAATAAATGTATATATATTTTTTATATATATACACCTGACTGAGAGTCATTTGTGGTGTTGTTTGCTGTGTGTGCTCATTGTAGACGTTCAATCACCCTCACCCCTTCTTAGACCTAGTCTTGACCACCGCCAATGCTACCTTGATTGGTCTGGCTTGTACAGAAGTATACCCTGTTCCAAGAAACTAGGCTGGCCTTCTTAACCTCTGCCCCTCAGGTCAGAGTTCAGAAATCCACCTTAACACCCGCCCTTCCCTAGTGTCAGGGACATGGACGGCCGTCTGCACCGCATTGAGGAAAAGCGATTGTCGCCCTGGTGCAGCAGCACCTGAAGGAGTCCTGCTGATGAGGGGGGAGGCAGTTCTGCTCTGCACCGATGCCCAGCTCATGTACAAAAGTTTGCAGGCCACTGGGTGTCGCAGTGCACTTGCACTCAGACGTGCAACGTCGGCCATAGTACACCTGATCAGGAGGGTCTGCGAGAACAACAGTACCATGTCAGCCATGGCAGAGTCTCTCTCAGCGGCCCTGGATCGATGGACCAGTGAGTCATCCCACACGCGGGCCACAAGCTCCATGCCCGCTAGTTCACTCCAGAGCAGCCTGATGCGCAGGTCTATGTGCCTGTCTGCTACACAGCACAAGGGCGGCCCAGGTGGCAAGCGGCCATGTAAATAGGCCCTGGACAAACATGTGGCATAGGTGTGTCTCAGACTGACACATTGACATTGTGTCACAAGTTGCGGAGGGGCTGTGGGTAGGGATAGTTGGGGAGGTGGTGTTGGTCCACCAGTTTGTTTTTTCTCATTCTTTTTTAATACACTGGGTGTTTTGCATTGCAAATCATGACTGGGCATTTATTGTTTTTGTGAAAGTGTGATTTTTTACTGTACAGTGTTAATTGTAGTGGATGACCTAAATCATGTGCACATGCTCTGTGCCTAAAAGTAGTTGGTGATGAGTTGATAGCAGGCCTTACGTCCATCCATGTCATCCCTGCGATCGGGCAATGGCATCTCAGCCTCACTGTCACTACCGTCATCCCTCTCTGCTGGAGGCATGTCCATGTCTGGGGGTAGGGGGATGTTGTGCCTGACGCACATGTTATGTAACATGGCACAGGCCAGGATGATCTTGCCCACTTTCATGGGACTGTACATCAGGGCACCCCCAGATCTACTTAGGAAGCCGAACCTTGCCTTCAAGAGTCCAAATGTTTGCTTGATGGTTCACCTTTGTCCAGATGTGGGCACAGTTGTAGCCATGCTCATGCTGATTTTGTGCATCCCTGACAGGGGTCATGAGTTATGGAAGTAGGGGGTATTCTGAATCACCTGTATGGGAGGGACACAAGGGGGGCACAGTCGTTGTGGTGGTAGTGACAATGCAACCATGTTTGGATGTGGGTCTGTGTCACATGGGATTGCCGCAAGATGTAGCGAATGGCACAAATGACCAGAGTTTTTGGTGTATTGTATTGCAGGGTGGGTGGGTTGCGTCCACATTCCCCACACCATATGACACCCGCCTTGGCCATTACCCTTATGCCGACATAGGCTTCTACATTGACTATGATGTGTGCCATGTTGATTTGCTTTTGTATGTTGTACATCGGTTATCCCTCCCATTCGTTATTCTGTGTTCCTTCATTGTTCAGATTCATGTTGCATGCATATGGGTATGTGCGCTTGTGACAGGCAAGTCACCTGGCCTCATGCTGTGGGATACACTGCTGGTGGGGAGGTAGGTCAAATTTGTCTCACATGGCTGTGACGCAGCCGGTGGGGGATGTGCACAGTGTGTACATGCTGGGTTAGGCGGCATGGGGCAATGAATTTTGGTACCTGATGTGCCTTTCCATCTATGCACAAATTGTGATGGTGTGTTCATACATTTGCCCATGCCCCACATGCCAAACAGGCCCTCCCACTCATGCATGCAAATTTGTGTACATACTGTTGCATAACGCACATGCACTGGTGACAGTGGACAACCCCCTCCCTCCCCTTCTGCAGTGCACATGCTATGTGTAGGTACTTTCACTCACACAACAGTCAGGTTTGCTCTCCACTGTATCGTCCCTTGTACCCTGGAGCATGGAGTTACACAGCACCATGAAGTCGTGCTTGGGTCCAGGCAAAATTGCACTGCAGTGGGTTATTAGGAGGTCTGCATCACACACAACCTAGACGTTCAACGAGTGGTACATTTTCCAATTGCGGTAGACTTCCTCATTGGAATGTTTGACCACCAGGTCAACGTGCGTTCAGTTCAGCGCACCTATCACATTCGGGATGCCTGCCAGGGCATGAAAGCTTACTTTTTTAGCATTAACCTGGGCTGGTGTTCTGGGTGGGTAATGTGGTCAGACACGTGATGCAGGCGGGCATTAAACTGGGCTGGGATATCCCGTGCAGCTCTACCATAGTTTGTTGATAGGTGCTGGTGGCCAGGAAATGCAGCACTGATACTACCTTGAGCAAAGGGGGTATGGCGGTCCGGATGCTAATTAGGCTACGGAAGTCGTCCTGGATTAGGTCGACTATGGTGGTTATGGTCTCCCTGTCCAGCCGATACAGGGTGTGGATCTGTGTGTCAGTGAGGTTCCAGGGTGTGGTCCTTATGCAGGGTATGGGTGGCTGCCTGCTGGGTACTACCTGCTAGCCATTGTTCATCTGCATGGCCATTATCCTCCCCCTTCTCCTCCTGCGCTTCTGCTGCCTCCTCTGCCTGTCTGCTCCTCCAATTCCAGCTCTTATTGGATCCCTGCATTCAGGGCCCCCAGCTCCATGACTGCTACTGCAGTTGCAGCATAGTTGTGTTGAAAGGTGTGTGGGGTGTGGTCCTTTTGAGCATTCACGGTGCTCATGGTGTGCAGCTGGGCTGATTACGACCACCTTTGGCCTGTTGCTGCACACCTGAGACTGCTTAACGCCTGCTCCGCGATACCAAGTTTTACGGAATGGTTTTCACGGTGGCACTGGCATTTTTATGCCAGTGTTTCCGTGTTGACGGAAGTCGGAATGATGCTGTACTTCCGCTGTGCCAGTGTTTCTGGCACAGCTTTCGGGGGCTGCTGCTGTTGGTGTTCACAGTGCTGCCAGCGATGGTAGCACCATGGGTCATGTTTGCGGGTACATAGTTTCCAGCATCGCGGGTCACAGTGTGCTGGTCCGGATAAGGGTACCGGTACGGTGTGACCAGCACCATTATTTCCAGATCGGCATACTTGTAATGAGGCCCATTGTGTCTGTTTCTGTCTTCAGTTGCTCTTTGACATTTCCCTTGCCTGGCCGAAGCTCATATGATTGTAATGGAAAAGTGCCATTACCTCTATAGGGAATATGAATTTCTTTTAAACACATGATTTACTCCCCAGATGATGTGTATTCTGGTCTGGTGGCGCAGTGGACTAGTGCATCCGCTGCTGTGACCTATGTTGGTTTTACCAATTTTCATCTAGTTAGTCTCTCACTACCTGTTGTGGAGGCGGTCGGTATGTAGAGTCATGTTCTGGGGGCTGCTATGGGCTCTTGGGCCAGGAAGCACCCCCGAACAGAAGACAGCCAAACATACACTCACGTAAAATGTTAACTTCGCTGGGATAATATTGACCAGATTAGTGTCGGTAAAGGATTTTTAAGAAGCACGATCTGACGTTAACCCTGTACCCCCTCTTTTTAAATTTTGATGCCTGTAAATATAAATAGAAGACGTCCAAGCTTGCATTCCAAATATTCATGCCTTGATTGTGCTCTCTCCACCAGCCCTGCTTCTTGCGTGGCTTCTCACATAGTATATAGACAGATTGTGCGGTAGATCTGTTGCCTGAACCAGGCTTGAATTACTCACTCTGTCTCTCATGCTCACTCATCTATATACACTCTCATGGTGTTTCTCACTCATCCACATACACTCTCATGGTGTTTCTCACTCATCCACATACATTCTCATGGTATTTCTCACTCATCCACATACACTCTCATGGTGTTTCTCACTCATCCACATACATTCTCCACTCATCCACATACATTCTCATGGTATTTCTCACTCATCCACATACACTCTCATGGTGATTCTCACTCATCCACATACATTCTCATGGTATTTCTCACTCATCCACATACACTCTCATGGTGTTTCTCAGTCATCCACATTCACTCTCGTGGTGTTTCTCACTCATCCACATACACTTTAATGGTGTTTCTCACTCATCCACATACACTCTCACGGTGTTTCTCACTCATCCACGTGCACTCTCATGGTCGTACTCACTCATACTCTCTCACATGCTCACGCAGACTTATTCTCGCTCACACTCACTCACTTTATCAGTCACACTTACTTGCAATCACGCTCAGATTCTATATTATGATAGGTTATGTCATAGAATGGCATGATTTGACAGTCCAGGCCAGCTTAACATTCCAAGGAAACTCCCAGCTTGACCTTCCCAGAAAGCTTAACGTTCCCAGTAGGCTCCCAGTGTGACATTCCTAGTATGCTTGATGTTCCCAGTGCTGCATACCTACTAAGCCCTCCGTTTACACAATTCCAGTGCACTGCCCTTAACAATTCTAACTTAGGCCCACATGTCATGGAGAGCAAGCTCTCCCATTTATGTAACTCCACCTTTTCAGTTCAAACCAAACAGACACACAGCACATGCCTACATCCCATGGAGCATAATGACTGGCAACGTGATGAGGCTGGACTCATCACTTTGAGGCAACACTTTCCAAATACTTCGGGCACAAGGAGTACCTCTCAGGGTGCTTCCAGAGGATGTATTTAGACGGGAGGACAGACCCTAGCGTATCCCTTGCTACTGAAAGACTCTATCCACCCTGTTACATTAACCGTTTGTATAAGCTGAATGCCCACTTAAGATGTTTGTCACGACTTGGCTGTTGTTCTCCCTGCCTGGCGTGGGACTTATTAACCCCAGACCTATAGGCCTTGGGAGTGCACCAGCCGGCAGAGATTTTTTCTCAATGCCAATCTGCTATGGTGTAAAATCCTGTAATGCAAGAACGTGTGCCAACAAAGAGATAATATAATAATATTCGTCTTGGGGAATGATTGGGGTGGAAAAGCCCAGCAGCCCGGCGAGCACCGCACGTGGGTGCCCTGTTGCGGTGCGTCGTTCTCGCAGCTTTCAGCTCGTTGAAGCGCTGGGGTCTGCAGTGAGCTGGCTGCGGTTTTGGAGTTGTCGCCATGGCTCAGACATCCTAGAGGGATCAGATGAGGAACGGGTTCAGCCCGCCAATCCATCTCTTCCTCCATTGCCATACCATAGGAGTGCCGAATCCGCCCCACAGAGGAGACGTCACAGTTACAGCCGCCATTGCTCTGACTGATGCTCATTTTTCTCAGCAAATGTCATTTTCTGTTGTGCACGTGAGCATATTTTGGAAAGGCCTTCTATGTTCCTGCTTTGGCCAGCTCCGTTTCCCCCTTTGGAGTCGTGCGCCATATGGTACGTAAATCAGCCCGGGCCGGGTGTGTGATGTACATCAGGAGCCGGCCGCGTAGTCTGTGAAAGTGAACTGAAGATGCCGTTTTGGAGCTTTCTTTCTTCTTTGGTAACATTTTCCGGTGAGCAAAGGGCCCGGGCGCCACGCCAGGCTGGCGGGGCTGAAGAAATCCATTTATCTACGAACCCAATGACAGCCCTGGGAGCCGACGCGCAAGTTTCTCCACAGCCCATGGCGGGTCGCCCGAACCTTGTTTTGGACTCGGTGTAACCTTTCAGGTCATGTAGGTGTGCTCCCCAGATTGCGCGCTGTGATTTACATGCTGCTGAACACCTGGTGATGAGCAGCCTTTCTTCGCAATCGAGAAAGGAGTCAGCTGAGAAATGAGACAGACCAGTGTTAAAGTGCGACTGAGCGTGTGATCAGATGGTAGTTTGTCCTACCTACCATTCGTCCCCAAGGGTCCCCAATGTTTGCATCTGCAGGAGAGCCAACACCCAAGTAGCTGGACAGGAATGTGGGCATCATTGGCCCGTCCAGGGATGAGCCTCCATGCCAGTTGCAGGTGCCTCTCACCCCCACCAGTAGTTTCTTAGGTCCGCTTTCCCCAGCCGTCACACCTAAGACACTCTAGAACCATGCCCCCCTCTACTCAAGCCCCCACCTTCTGCTCCCACCTACCCCACTTGCCTGAGGTTGCCTACCAGCTCTCTGTCTGTTAATGTTAAAGGATATTTGTACCGTGCACTATCACCACCGGAGTGGTCCCCTGGTGCTCTAGCGGCTCTGAATAGGGAGGGTGGGGGTGAGTTAGTGGGAATAAGTGGGAAAAGTGCAAGAGATACCCTCGGCACCTCAATATCCTACTCCTGCCACAAGGGGAATGGAGAAAGAACTCAACCCTGACCTCCCTTTACGGCTTTCCTGATGGCCCTTTTTATTTTTAGGATAATTGGGTGCATATGTTTTATGAAAAGTGCAAAGTCGTTTAACCGAAAACCAAAAATATTCATTTTTCACAGAGGATTTTCGGTCTGGGTGATTATAGTGATGATGCAGGGCTCAGAGGGCCATTTTTTTAAATGTATTTTGAATTTATTAAGCATTTGTTAGGCGCCTATACAACAAAACGTTGTTTCCAGGCGACAACAAGACAAGTTAGGCGGTTTGGTGGGGGAAGGTAGGGGAGACAGGGGAGTAAATGAAATGACAAAGAAGCAGTAAATATACATTTGGGGTGTTACTAGGCAGCACTTGCACGTCTGACATTCAGCCGTGCAAGTGCTGCAAAGAGAAGTGCAGGAGAAAAAAAGGGGGCCAGGGAGAGCAAGGTATGGGTAAGTTTTGTGGCGACAGCCTGGGAGGGAAGTGCAAACGGATCCAGGGGAGGAGGCCGCTGGCTAAGTGCTAGGGTGGAGCATTCCTAGGGGTGGTATGGGAAGTAGGAGAGGGTGCTTAGGTCGACTGGGCAGGGGCTTGTTAACCTTCTAGGTTCATGAAGGTCCAGGCCGCCAGTCTCAGCGGCAGTGGGGTGATTAGCAGGGAAGGGAAAGAGTCAGAGAAAAACAGAGTTTTGAGAAGTTTTCAGAACTTAAGACGGTCCGGCTCAAGTCTGAGAGGGGCAGGGAGGCTGTTCCAAAGAGCTGCAACAGCCAAATAAAGAGACCTGCCATCCACTCTCTGCTAGGAGAAGCGTTTGACAAGCAGAGAGTTGGCGTTAGAGGAGCAGAGGGCTCTGAAAGGGAAGTATTTAGGGATAGAAAGTTAGAGATAGCGTGGTGCCAGGTCCCAGAAAGCCTTGTGAATGATGCCAAGGGTCTTGAATTTGATCCTCACGACCACCGGGAGCCAGTGGAGAGATATTAGGGCTTGAGAGATAAGGTCTCTGGGCTTGAGGCCAAGTGTAGTGTTCTTAGTTCTTAGCTACATGTTAAAACCTTGTGGGCAGTAGAATGTATAGTTTGTAGTGGAATATGGAAATATGGAATGGGAGGGCATTCTGTAGGAGGGTTCTGGGAGAGGCAGTTAGCAGAAGTGTCAGGAAATAACAGTATCACTTAAGTGGTGGGGCATGTTATCTATAATACTTAAATAAAGAGTGTTCCTGTACCTGCTGTGTACCGTTTGTCCTTCCTTCAATTGGCAACGAGGATGGGATCGGAGCCAGGCAGTGATGGAGGAATGTAGAACATGATGCTGGAAGGCTCCACCGTGTTACTGGTATGTGCTTTTCTGCTTGTCTGACTCCATACAAGAGGTTGCAGTGTTTAACCGGTTACAGTACGTGGCCTGTACCTTCATGAACCTTCATGCGTACAATTTCATGCAGCGGCCATTTAAGGACAGGCATCATAGTGAGGACGTTGAAGTGCGATTGCGAGCAACGGCCATCTTAAAGACATGTGTTTCGGATAATTAACCGGTTACAGTACGCGGCAGCACAGGAAGGTGCATCGGAAGCGAGTGAAGATTAGAACGAATGGTTGCCAATCACATCCAAGCGTAATTATGATGGGTTAATACTTTGTATACCCAGAAGATACAGGTAGTTGAAAGTGAATAAACACTGATACTATTAGACATATTTAAAAGGAATTCTCATCAAACACTATTTTTAACTACATGTTTCCCAATACACATATTGTGGCTCCATTTCATAAGTGCCCATAGCATTCCAAATTATTATAAATGCATTTCTTTTGCTATTGCAAACACTATCAAGAATGCAAGGAGTCAATATACATCCACCTCAGCCCTTTTCATCCATGGTCGGAGAACCTTCTATTCCATGGAAGGAATGGAGAGAATACTGGAAAATCTACATTGACACCATAGACAATGGAACATTCACAACTGTCAAAAAGAACAAGTTGCTACTACACTCATTAGGTCCTGAAGGGCATAGAGTTTATAGAGAGGTACCACCACAAGAGAATGAAGAAGAAGATGGAGATGGAGCTGCTGATGAATATGAGTTAGCCATGCAAGCCCTTGATAGTTACTATCAGCCTAAAATCAATGTAGCTGTATATAGATATTACTTCTGCACCAGGAAACTAGAAGTAAGCGAAAGTGTAGAGATTTGGCAGAGGTGTAACTCACAACGAATTGATTTGTGACCAAATCATTATTCACACCAACAGCACAGTCGTCCAAGAGAGAGTTTGGATGTGTGGTGACCCATCATTAGAGGAGACGATAGCCATTTCCAAAAAAGTGGAACATACAGTGGCGTGCAGCAAGGCTATCAAGGATCATGAGGAACTAAGATAAATAAGGTGAATGTTGTCAAGGAAGTTGAAACATCTAAAAAGATCAATTCAGTGAGAAGTAAGGAGCAGAGAAACAAAGAATCATCTGTCAAACACATTATAGAAAGGAGTGGAGAAGGTAATGCAAGGAGAACATATGTAGGAAAAGTTTTTAGATGTGGCAAGAAAGGACACTATGCCAGTTCGCAACATTGTCCAGCTTTAAATAACATTTTTTAGAGTTGTGGAATGAAAGGCCATTTCAGTGTAATGTGCAGGAACAAGAAAGGCAACCAAAGAATAAAATACATACAAGATGAAGAAGATGGGAAACGTGAAGTAGACAGGGATGTCATTTCACCAAAATGCCAGGTGTAGCGGAAGTGACATCATATGACCGTTGACCTCTGATGACATCACAGGAAGTAATGTAATTTGACCCCAACCCAAAGTGACATCACTGGAAATGACAGAACACAACCTTTCACTCCTTGGCAAAACAGGAAGTGACATCACATAGCATTGTTTCTGTGTACACTACGAAAAATATGGTTACGATATCACTGTAAAGTGATGTACATTTATACAAGAATTTATCTCCATGTGTATCATTAACATCACCGTGTATAGGCCCATATTACCAAATTCCTGTGAAAGCAAGCAGACGTCCAAGGCCAAATGATAACGATGTGTTATTATATAGCACTTATGCTTAAGTGCTTCATATAGAACAAATATACATACAATATTACCCAACCTGTGTTGATACTCATTTATCAACCTGAGCAGGATGACAGGCTGAATTGACCTTGCCGGGAGTCGAACCTGCAACCTGGAGATCACACACACATTTCAGCAGTGAGCGTTCAACCAACGGAACTATCTTAACGGCTATAGATATCAGAACAACTAGCCACTACAGAAACAATGAGCCACATGCTGCTGGTCTCAGCCCAGGAGCCTCAATTAGATTTTATTTAAAAGAGAGAAAAAAACGTTTACAGGGGTAGCAAGGGAGACCACAGGGGTAGTAGGGGAGGCCTCAGGGGAATGTCATGGTTGTTAAGGGTCACAACAAAAAGACCACACCTAAAACCACATTCAAGATCAATGGCATAAAATTGGAAGTTAGAGTAGATTCTGCTTCATCTTATACGATTGTATCGAAGGAGTAATGGCAGGAAGTGTGTTCAAAAGGTTTTAACCCTGTACTAAAAAAAACAGATATTAGAAATGCAGGTGTTTTTGAAGGTTGTACGATTCAGATATTCGGATATAGACATACATCAGTGGAGTTTAAAGGAAGATTAGCAGAAGTCAAAGCATATGTAACCTCAAAAGGTGTAAATGTGTTAGGATGGGAAGATCAGGCCAAACTAAGGATCAAATTAAATGCTGCCGAACAGGAACCTATTTCTATAGTAGTAGCCAATAAGCGCGAGGTAGAGATGAAATATGTTAGAGGCAAGGAGAACGAGTAGTTCCCTAATGTATTAATTGAGAAAATTGGTAAACTTCAGTTATTTTATGCTTATAACCTTGAACAACCGTACCCGAAATTCAGGCACAAGATAATCAATTGGCTGCGCGCCAATGACACATAACTTGACCTACACCTAGCTTACTCCCACCCAGCCACTACCGATTTATTGCCTGGACACCCCAAGACATGCCCTTCTCCTGGGCATTTGTTTGTATATATTCTTGTATATATTAGCTTTTTTCTGCTATGTTGTATATACTCCTGCCAAATACTGTAACAAGCTTAAGTTGTCATGTAAACTGTTGCGCCCGGCTACCCTCGGGTTTGGCGCGCATTACCAAATAATAAACAAACAAACAAAAATATTGGTGAAACTGGAAGTTCAACCCATGTGACATAAGATACGACACATTCCTATAGCACTGAGAGGAGATGTTAAAGCTGAATTAGACCGATTAAAGGATGAGGGAGTGATCAAAGAAGTTAATGCTTCTGAATGGGCTTTCCCCATTGTAGTTGCCAGGAAACCCAATGGGAAAGTGAGAATATGCATGTATCGTAGGGCGCTGAACAAAGCAATAATTGTGGAAAAGTATCCTTTGCCACTTATCTCTGAAATCTTGAATTTAATTGCTGGGGTTGACACATTTTCTACTATTGATTTATCAGCGGCCTATCACCAGATTCAACTTCATAATGATTCAAAAAATGTTAACACCTTTATTACCCCTTTTGGTCTGTATAAGTATGTGAGAATACTGTTTGGTTTGGCTTCGGCTGCAGCAGTATTTCAAAGAGTAATGTCACACTTAGAAGGGATATCAGGAGTATATGTTTTCCAGGATTACATATTGGTATGTGGATCAGGTACAGAAGAGCATGATCAAAGGTTGTGTAGTGTGTTAAGAAGATTAGAAGAAAAAGGCTTGAATGTAGAATATACTGAGTGTAAGTTTGGAAGTAGTGAAGTAGACTACCTTGGGCACAGGCTGTCTAAGGGTGGCTATAAGCCCAAATCAAAAGCCGTAGAAGCTATTGTAAAAGCACCTTATCCTTCCAGTAAGGATAACGTACACTCTTTTTTAGGGTTAGCTGAGTATTCTAACAAATTTGTTGAACATTCTGCAGAGATAACTCAACCATTAAGAGAGATGATGAAAAAAATGTAAACTTTTGTTGGAATAGAGAAATGAGAAGTGTGTGGACACAGTGAAGAAATGTATTCTCGATGGATCATTGTTAGGTGGTTTCATACCAGGAAGGAAATAGGTAATCACAATAAATGCTAGTGGCAAGGGTTTGGGTGCAGTGTTATCCCAAATGGATGGGCAAAGAGAAACAATCATAATGTTTTCTTCTAGGGCTGTAGGTGACACTGAAGCAAGATACTCCGTAATAGAAAGGGAATTACTAGCATGCTGTTGGGGGGTTGAGGCAATGTGTGTGGGGAGAGAAATTCACAATCAAAATGCACTGCAAGCCGTTGGTGGAAGTTTCAACAGTAAAGCTACGCCAAGGATTGCTAGACTAAGTCTAAGACTAATGGAATACGATTGTGAGGTAGCGTACTTTCCTGGGAAACAGAATTGTATTGCACATTTTTTATCCAGAATGCCTTGTGAAGATAATGATGAAAAGGAAACTACGGAAGCTGAATCAGAGAATAAATGGGATGAAAAAGTATGTGACGTACTTGAGGGAGAATGAGATGTGCAAGTATGTGGTGTATTTGAGGCAATGAGTAAAGATGAATGGAAAAAGGAATGTACAGGAGACAAGACTTTGAATAAGTTTATGAAATGGATTGTGGATGGTTGGTCTGAGGACATTAGTGAGGAATTCAAAGGATATTTTAATGTCAGAGATGAATTAACTATTGAAAGGGATTTGGTAATGAGAGGTAGCAAGAACATACCACCAGAAGTTATAAATGAGAACATTTTCAAGTTGGCTCATGAAGGGCATTCTGGGCTCTCGATAACTAAAAGTAAGATGAGAGAGAAATGTTGTTGGCCAGCTATGGACACACAAGTAGAGAGATGTTTACGATTGTGTGCAGCCTGTAATAATTGTGATAAAAATATGGTAACTAAGAGATCACCTTTAACTCCAATTGCAGTTCCTGATGAGCCATGGACGGAGTTGGCCATGTATGTTTTGGGTCCTTAGGAAGTATTGGGACGTGGCAATAGATAATAATAATAATAATGTATTAGTGGAGGGATATACTAAATTACCTGAAGTTGCAGCAATGGATTGCGTGACAGCGAAAAAAGTCATTGAGTTTTTAGAGAAGTTTTAGAAAAGAAGGCATACTGAAAGTGATTGAGTGATAATGGTCCACAATTCCGGAGTAGAGAAGTTGGTGAGTATGTGGGTAAAATGGGTTTTCAGTTGAAATATTCTTCAGTATATCATCCAGAAATTAATATGATGATAGATAGATTAAATAGAGTGATTGTGTGCAGTTGGCGCTTGCGAATGGATTGGATTGGAAGGTACATCTGGTAGATTTGTTGTGGAATATGTGAACTACGCTGCATAATATTACTGGTATTTCTCCATTTAGGTTGATAACAGGCAGGGAGCCTAGTAGTACATTTTGCCCATTTTGGTTGAATGAGATTATAGGATTACCTGCGGTTGACAAGGATTTTGTAGCCAACAAAATAGGAGTAAGTCAGCAGAAATATAAAGAATATCATAAGAAGTTTAAGGGTAACATTGCCAGGAAAAGAGAGGATTTTTGTGTTGGAGACGTGGCGAGAGTGAAGAAGGGAAGGATGAGAAAAAAAGAGATGTCTGGATATTCTAAACCAGTAAGGTTTATTGAGTGTTTTAAGGGAGCAGTCAGAGTAGAAGGCCAAACTGCGTGGAATTTCAGCAGAGTTTTCAAATTGTTGAGAGAAAAAATAAAGGAGGACAAGAATGTTATTGTGAGAGAATGGGATCACTGGGATTATCCTTAAAATGCACAGAGTAACAGTGCTGATGGGGATGTGAATGCTAGTAGACAAAGACAAGGAGATGGAGCTGAGAACCTTGTCAATGTTAAGGGAAATGCAGAGGTGGATCCGAACAACAGATCTGATGATGTGTTAATTCCTGCAGAAGTCAAGAAAAGTACTAGAGTGAGTAGGTTGCCAGGCACATTTAAGGAATTTGTGATGTATAGATATGTCGGTGTATCATTGTGCAGGATTGGCATATGTTATTTTACAGGAATGTGACATTGTTTATTTTACAGGAATGTTATTCTTATGCTGTATATAGTATTGTTTTTGTTTTGTTGCTACTCCAATGTATTCATTGACAATGTTGTATATAGTTAATTTTTATTTTTTGTATATAGTTGTAGTTGTTATTTCATGTCAAGGGGAGGGGGTGTGTAGTTTACGTAGTTCTTAGCTACATGTTAGATCCTTGTGGGCAGTAAAATGTATAGTACTTAGTGGAATATGATATGGGAGGGCATCCATTCTTGGCCACTAATACCACACACTCTTGGTCAGAATACTGCAAAACTGCCCTTAGTGAGCATTAGCTACACTTTTTTTCTCACCTCGTGAGGGGTAACAGGTTTCTCTTTTCTCGTCAGCACCCCCTCAAATGATGTCATTTCATCTCTGACCATGGTGCATGCTGCCTCACACTCTGGTTTATTGGGCTGCCCTTCTGGGCATGCGATATAACCAAATTCAATTGTTCATCTTCACCGACGGCCTTCCTCCATTCTTCTTCTGGTAGTACAGCTTCACCATGAGTTCCTCGTTTCCCTCACTCTGGGACCCTATGAGAGGTAGCTGCGACAGGCAATCCACCATTAGATTATCTTTACCCTGTATCTCTAAATACCTATATCTATGTACAGTAATCCTGGGGTTGAAAGCAAATGTAGCAATTATTTATGGTTGTTTCATACTATGAATTGCATTACCCACAGATAAGTTCTGACATATCTTGCAGCCCAGCTGCAAGCCCAAGCTTCCTTCTCAATAACAAAAATGTACTCTCGCAAGCACTCGAGACCTTGTGATGAAAGATATGGGTACTTCCCCTTGCCCATGTCACTCGCTCAACACCATGCCTATCCCTTTGTTGCAAGCATCTATAGTCAAGAACGTCCTCTCCCCTACTACAAATCTGTGTAGGGTCCGGGCATTAGCAATAGACCCTTTGTTGTTTGCATTCTGCTTGTCCACTCAAATTCACACATTTAACACCTCTCTCAACTAAGTGGTTTTCTCTGAAAACCATGGCACAAATTCTGAATACACTTCCATTAGACCTAAAAATGACCTTAGTTGTTACATATCATTATCATCCTTTGGTAAATAGCACTCGCTGAGACCAAATGAAATGGCATGCACTTGTACTGATATGCCCCACTGGTGTTATAAATAAGATAATGTATGGTGATTCTGGATGTAATTCTATCTGAGGATAAACTTAAAACAGATCTTTAGTGGTGAGCCACCTTACCTAACCACTTTAGATAACATGGTGTTTTTGTTGAGAAGCAGGCAACCTGTCCGCCCATGTTGCCTAATTACCATTATGCAAAACCACACATATTTGTATTCTCCCATCTTCTTTCTGTGTTATCTCAATAGGTGACAACCACTCTCTTGATTCAATTGGTTCTATAATTTCTTCCATACACAATTTACTTGGTTGTGTGCTAATCCCATACACTCAAGGGAACTTACCTAACTTTGTGTACTGGTGATTATGCACCATATGTTAGTCTTATTAGGTGGCTATACCCCCCTCTAGCATCCCAATAGTATCCTTGAAAGCCTCTTAAGATCTTTTTATTATCTTCCTATCTGCTCTTTATCTAAAGAGAGCTTTTGGATTTGATTCCCTTGATGTGATTTTAGTTCAATTTCTAAATTTCCCTTGTGTCTCCCCCCTAAGAGACCTTCATCCTTCTCGGTAACATACTAACATACACCTTCCCTCGAATTTCACGGTTTCTCAAGTTTATTTTGTACCAAGATTAGGCTAGGATGCGTATAGGTACACCATCATGAGCAGAAATGCCATTTTGCTGCAATTCTCCACCTCTCCCTTGTAATATGAATTCCTAGACTGTCTACGACACCAATGCATGTGGCGATCCCGAGGCTACCAATTAGTGTATCGTTTACTGTAACCTCTGTCAAGGGAGGGCTGTAAGGTCCGTATCCTCATTTTGGATGTATACTACCAACTTACCTTAGAAGGGACGCATTTCATGTGCTTCACTTTATTGAACAAGAACTCGTTTTAATTTGTTGCAAGGATAAGCCAATCACAGTTTTTGTAGATTTCTGATGGCCACCGTCAATACTCTCAAGGTACAACAAAGCAAGCCATTATGTAAGATTATATTTTGTGTCTTTTGATGTAGGGTGATATTTTCTAAATGTGCACTTTTGTGTCACTATATTTTATAAGTAAGCCAAAATACGGAGTGCACATTATCTAATATTTCTAAAATGTCTAACCCTAAAGTCTGCGAAACATAATTGTTAAATTGGATATTTTATTGTTTGTTTTGGAGAAGCATGGGGCATTAGACAGCTGCAGGCAAATATACTGTAAATGGGATGTTCCTCTGTTAATTCTGTAATACTTGAGCTAATTGTGGCAAAACTCAATATTTAACGTAGAACCCCAAAAAACTGAAAGGGGGTTTGGGGGATGATGGTCCAGTGAAACAATGTCAATATTGAGGTAAAATGTGTTTTGTGCTACTCTATTAAGTCATAGAACCCACGTGTGATGCAGAGGAAAAGAGACTGTGGCAACTCCACACCACTTCGGGCACTTCTAAAACTGAAGGGAAAGTGTGTCTCCCATCTTGGGCTGTCTGACAGATACGAGGTGGGGGTGCATGCAGTTTTTAGGGCGAACACCTGGGCCGGCCCAAGGAATGGGCTGTGTGTGTCATTGCCCTGGACCCTGCTTTCTTGTGGGCCCAGCATACACCAGCTGCAGAGAGTTTATGAAATAATAATAATAATACTTTATTGTGATACAATCCAGGAATTGGATTTTACACAACTCATATATTTTTATACACATTTCAAAACAAGCAAATCATACATATCAACTCAATTAAATTCTATATAGAAAATATACATAAAATACATAAAATCCATAAAGTCACATAACAGTAACCTAAATAGTGAGAAAATTGTGAGAAAATTGCACAGTCGTGAGAGTGCCCTATAGTAAGTAGATAAGAATAATATAGATAAAATCCTTACTGGAGTAAGGGCTTTATCTGATTCCATACCCTAAATAGAGCTAGCTGTAGACTTAATGCAACTGGGTTCAGGCATCCATACCAGAAGACTTCATCTTTTATCGCCTCATAATTATGAACCCATTTTTCATAAGCGTTCATATATATCGAATATGATATATATTTATGAAATAATGCAAATTGCTGTAAACGGGTGCTATGTTTCTGCTTCCAAGCACGGGGCTCCCGTCTTAACGAGGCTGTACTTTTAGCTCTCACAACCCTTTGACTCTCTTCTAGAGACAAATACTCCGCCCACCTCCCAAGCAGCCAAACAGACCCTGTGGGGCCTCACAGTTAGGATTTATCAGGCTCTTTGTTGTAGCAGAGCGTTTAAAGTGGAATCATTGTTAAGTAATGGTCGATTTAAGAACCATTGTTTTGGACAAGGTGTTCAAAATGGGTATTTTATTTTGAAACAACACACACAAAAAGTTTGCTGCCCAAATATGTCTTCTTTGAAGACAGTTAAAATATGTTAACGAAAATGTTTTAATGCTAGTTTACGATTTTTGGTGCGCCAAATAGTTTTCTTTTTTTGTACAATGTCACAAAGGAAGCCTGCCGTTGTCAGACCACTTCAAACATAAGTTATGAGTTTTTTAGTCTTGAAGGAAAGCCTGCAAGCCATTTTGTATACTTTAGCTGAATTGCATTCTGGTATCTGTAGTCTTCAAGATGGGGGGAAACAGTTGTACTCTTTCTGTTTAACTTTTCTATATAGATTGCTATGTTTCTGGAGTACTTTAATGATGATGTGTGTACTTTTCAAGTCTTCTTTATATTGTTGAAAGCCAAACATTGGGCTGAGGCGGGGAAGGGATCAGAGGGCAAACTGGTTATGATTATTTACCAGGTTCATCAATGAAGAGACTGAAGAGGTTTTTCTCCCTGGTCCTTTGCTGATTTTCAGGGTACAATTTGAGGGTACATGTGGGTTGACCGCATCCCCCCACTTTTTTCACATTGTGGCCGCCATCCCCCTTGGGTGTTTTTGAGGCCGGAACACAAAAAAGCTTGTTTGCTCCAGTGCTCGGCCACCAGGATTTGAACCCAGGTCTTCAAGTTCTCTGGACACACCCACAAGACCACATGAAAGTGTCTTCAAAGCACATGTTATTTCAATATAGATTTTTGGTCTTGAAAGGTTACCAGCAGCGTTATAGGAAAATCTCCTCTATCTTGTTATTTCTTGGTTATTTATGATTAAGGCTTCCAGTTCTTAGTTTTTACTGTTTTTACACATGTATACAGACGGAAATCAATCTGCTTTCTGTCTGTATTTATTTATAAAAATGAAAAAAAAACAGGAAAAAGGTCTTTCTGTCTGGTTCTCTCTGATGTCACTCATCAGTCGCATCCATCGCAAGCCACTCGCATTGCAAATTGGCAGCATGGAGAGTGTACAAGTTGTAAAAAAATAGCATTAAAGTTCTTCAAGTTCAAGTTGCTGACAGCATATATGTTAAGGCAGCAGCAGTCACAGGAGTAACCGTTTGTTGTTACCGAAAAAAATGAGCTAGCATTTCGTTCCTATATGGCTTCATGTGTGCTTTAATAAATGCATGTTTTATTAGAATAAATGCAAAAAAGTACTGGTTGTGAATTATCGTTTTATATGACAAAAATTAAATGTGGATAAATACAGAAAAAAAATGGATGAATACCGATGGAAATGGTGCAAAAATAAATACCATAAAACCATTTATGATTCATTTGTATTGCGAATTTTCCTTTGTTAGGGAAGGCCAGTTGAATTCAATGTGCGTATTATATTGTCAGAGCCCCGTCCCACGTTGTTTGTGGCTATAGCCGTATTGATATCATCTGAGGAATTGCTTATTCTGAGTCTTTTAATACGTTCCCAGTAAATGTCCGTTTATTTGACTCCCAGGGATATTAAAAAGTAATGTTGTGACATCATTGTCTGCGATTCATATAAGGTGGGCCCCACGCATATGTTGCTGCCCAGGGCCCCGCAAATCCGAGTGCCGACCCTGGTGAACACACTCCGTGTTGTTAAGAAGAAAGGCCCACCGCATATATATCCTGCCGTGGAAGAGACGCGGTCGTAAAGCGTGAAACGTGAACTTCTATGAACTAAGCTTTTGAGCTGGCTGTTTTCCCCGTCGAGCCTGTCCTTATCACCGACAGGAGGCTCCCAAAGTGACCGGGAACGTGCAAAGAGCAGCGCCGTTTGATCTCGCTATTCCGCGCCCCCTTCCTTTTTTATGGTGGTGTCGCTGAACTTTTGTGTCTGTGTGTTGAAGCCGCGGAGGCCCTGCACCCACATGGCTCCGCTGGATGCTAGCTGTGCTGCAAATCCCCGCGCGCAGGTCTGCAAAGCAAACTGCAGCCCTGCTCTGTTTACCTTGGCGAGTGCCGGGCCAGATTGATGATCTGTAAAGTGGATTTGTTATTTGGCTGTTTGCTTTGGCAGCTCTTGAAAGCACGCAGCTGATTACCGTCCCAGATGTCATTGCATACATTTACCGCGCGCCATAACTTTCGCTTAAAGTTTTAATTTCATCCACAAATGCTATTAAGCTCTTTGCACCTCTGCTCCTTTAGCTCTTAGATCTGGGAAATAGAGAGCCGGCAGCCTCGAGTCAATCGTACCTTTCAGTTGACATCTTCGGGAACGATGTAGGCATGTAGCATGAGTGTAAACGTCGTTTCTGGCACAGCCCTGAAAGAGGAGCTCCTGCCCCTTGACCATGGCACCCGACCTTCTGCGGCAAGGCCAGCTTCTTCCGCTCCGTTGGAAACCTACGGTGGAAGCGGTCAGTATAGTTCCATGGACATGCTAGCGCAATCATGGATTCTGGCAGGTGTGGTGGTGGATGTCAGGTTATGGTACCGGGCCCTATATTATTTTTGGATTGTGGTGCGCATCGGTAATGACCTCTGAGCTTATCTCTAGGTGTCTGTGATGATTGGCATGACCTGTAGGCATCTAGAGCCTACTCTAGAGTAGTAGTGAGAGCAAGGAGCCTGACCTTGATTGACTCTTGTTATTGGCTGTTGCGCTCTCAGCTTGACATCAGCATTGCAGGCCGCCTGTATATGAGTGTCTCTTTAAGGCCTTGTCCGAGGTTGACATGGTCGCTCACTCTCCTACCAGCAACATCCGAACAGTGATTGTGTGTGAAATAAACAATAGTCCACAAACCACCAACTTATTTGAAATACCTGTCCTCGTATCCCTGAACAACATGCCCAATAAGAATGCCTTCACTCCCTGCAAAACCGAGGGCGTTCTCATTTCATAAGTACAATATTTGATGCTTCATTTCACAGACCATTGTAATTAGCAAATCGCTTGAAAGCGCAGGAACCAAATGGGTTGAGGCTGGCACAAAAACCTTAACTGGAGAGGAAGGGAGAACGAGAAGGGGTTCATAGTAGAGAAATACACATCCCAGTTTTTAAAAGAGCTCAAGACCCACCTAGAGAATTGTGGGTCAGATGAGTCACCAATATAAGCTACAGTGCCGTTAATCCCCCTTTCCATGGGCAGGAACAGGGGTGTGCTGGGGGTGGGGGGTGTAGCGACCCGGCATGTTATCGGCTTAGCAAAACGAGGGTGGATAACACAGGCACCAGGCCGATACTCCCAGTTCCAGCCCTTGGAATGGTGGATTAAGGCCATTAACACCCGGGTTGCCAAAGTGGTAAGCCGGGGTGCTAAAACCTGCGCCGTCCTGGTGTACAGAGGAAAAATACTTTCCCAAGATGGCTGCCATGGAAAGGAAAGCGGGGCTCCATATGGATCCCCTCTTCCCTTTCCATGGCGACCAGCAGGAGCAGAAAAGAAGGAGCGGCGTGGCGTGCCGCCGCCACAGAAATACGCTAAGTGGTAAGGGAGGGGGAGAAAAAATAAATGGGATGGGGGTGGGGGAAGATGGCGGCGGGAAGAGCTGGTCATCAGGTGGGATGGAACGCAAGCTTTCACCAGCGGTTCAAGCTTGCGTTCCTAGCCACTTGATTGGCTGCATCCCCCCCACCCCCCTCCCGCGAGGGTGCTGATATTGAATAACACAGAAGTGCTGCAGTCAACACGAATTGGATTACTCATGGCTGATCTTGGCATAATTTAGTTTCATGAGTTCAAGGCTTCAATGAAAAGTTTAGCCGTCAAATGTTATGCTTTTCTAACCCTTTGCATCCTGCTAATCGACCACGTTGTTTTGCTTGTTCCTCTGCTCATAGGAAACAAGTCTTTGTTCACAGAAACGTATAGAAGAAAGGAATGCAAGGCAATAATTGAGGCTGAATGCTCCAGCAGTGCTGCCAAGATATGTTGGAAAAAAGCATTGACTTCATTTGCTGTTTAACTGCAGCTAAGAATTGCTCGCTCTATCTACCCCAGTGGCGGATTTGGGATATGGGGGGGAGGGGTGATGCCCCCTCCATGCCCTCTTGGTGGCCAGTGCGCCTCCCGCCAGCACCCTATTATGTGTCCCCCAGCACCAAAAGCTGCCTCCGCTACTGCTCTACCCTGACTATAGTGTTTGCTTATCTATGCGTCTTAGCACATTTTTTATTTTGTATATTTGTTTCCCTTTTCACACCCAAATTGACCATTGCCCATGCATATCTTTTCATAGGATTTTTGTTGTTTTCTTTTTTGACACTTTGTTCATGAGATACCAAATGACCACATTAGCCAATCTCTTTTTCTGGATTCTAGATAGGATGGGATTTGTTCCCTCCTCACACCCCCTCTCCGTCCCCAAATTTAAGCAAAAAAAATCAAGGGGCCGTAGCTTCCCAGTGGTAGCAGCTAAACACTGGAACGCATTCCCACTTTCCTTAAGATCTGATCCATCCATCTGGTCCTTACGCAAAAGTCTAAAAACCTGGCCATTCACGCAGGATCCTTGAATCATGGGCCGCCACCTGGCCTGGCTCTGCACGTAATCATCATCTGCAGTTTATAAATGATAGCTCTAGTGGTCTGGGTTTTGCTCCCATGTAACCAGCAACCCGACTCTAGGGCTCTCAAAAGTACTGTTTTTTTATGCGTCTTGTCTTCTATGTAACCAGCACTGAGATGACCACGGGTTTGGAGCGCTCTACGAATGTCAAATAAATAAATGTGAACATTTTGCCTCCATTAAGTGATTAATGGCCATGCACTCATTTAGTGATGACTCTAATTATGCTTATTGTGCGAGCTAGCACAACAAACTCCTGTTTTGCAGAGCACATCCAATTCAAGGTATGGGCTATATTTTGCAAAAGAAATGCTTCCCTGGGCATACCGGTTCAAGTGGTGCCCTCTCTGGTGGGATAATCGGGTGGACGCTATTGTTGATGCTGTAACTGGTGGTGTAATCATTCCCATGTTTTCCACCATTTTATTGCATTATTTAATGAAATGTGTGACTCAGTATTGTATTGTTGAAATTTGAAAATGTACAATAAAAAATTGGAATACAGTGCAGTCTTAGCTACTGAATGTGATTACATACAATGAAATGGAAATTTATCTGCTAGGATATTTCTATTAATGGAGCGTTCCCGCAATGGACTTTTTTTCTGTGAGATGTTTGACAACACCCAAAGAAAGATAAAACACTTTTAGGGGTGTTCAAATACAGACAATTTAAAGCATCAATCTTGCGTCTCTTATTGACCATTTTGTATCCACATGGCAGTGTTCTTAAAATGATGATTCCTAATTTATAGAGCAATTAAAGAATGCAGTAGCAAAATATGTCTGTTTATGTAGATTGGAAAGGCGTTGCAGTGTTATTGGTCGCTTTTGAGAGTATTGATACTAAACTGGAATAATTGATTAATTTTAAATACTTGTTTACGATAGCTCAGTGCTTTAATAATAAGGATCACTGAAGTGTTTAATAAACAAGTGTTAATTAAGATAACATATTCATTAATTAGTTAATGTATTTATTGTTTTCAGAGGCATCACACACAGGCTACTTCTGGTTAACAAGAGTATTCCCATGCGAGATAAGAAAGCCGTCATTCATTATACATTTACTTTTACTTTTTTAAATGATTAAATATTTGTACCGTATGTTGGAGAGCCATGCTTATATTCAGTTCTTCCTGTTATTTTCTGTGATGGTCATATCAGTCTGCCAATGTAGAGGGACCATATGTAACTCTTCCAGGTGGGAAGATTTTCTTTGACTTTTGAATCATCCATGATTAGCTTTGAAAATCAGTTCTGCAGATTTCCTTGGCGTGTAGATAGAGGGTGAGAATCTCTGTTGGCGTGCTCAGAATCTGCTCCGAATTCGACCTTGGGAACGAAGACTGTACCCATTCTTAAGATTTGTATTTCTCTGTTGTGGTGTATCTAATCAGGTTTAAATAGTTTACCTTTGTTAACATCATTATGTTCTCATCATAAATTCCAAAGGAATTCCCCTCTATTAGTCAATTATTTGCAGCATCTGTTGACAATAATGTGAATATTTATATTTTTTTATTTTAAAGCATGTCAGGCCTAAAAAGCATTGTATCAAATGTATGCCAGCCTTTCTATATGAAACTGAAATCCAGTAAATCATGCGTTTTAAAAAAAGATCTCTGTTCCATAACAATTAGAATGACCAGGCCCCGTGGTGCCCTTTTGTTGAAATGCAGGAAAAAGAATACTTGAATAATCTGTCCTGTAATTAATGTAGTGGAACTGTGTAGAAATCTGAAAAGGATAACAAGAGAAGTTTGGAAATCCCAGAATTTACATAGTAATGCCTGCCAAGAAAATCATATTGTTTAGAGGTTTGTAATGCTTGATTTCTTAAGGCTTTGTGCATGTACACAGTTATGGGCACTTCAAATCAAACTATAGGAAGATTGCATGAACACAATGGTGTTAGAGTTAGTACAGCAACAATTTTGAAAGTATTTGTATTTGTATTTTGTTTATTTATAGTGCGCACCTTGCCCCGGGGCATCTGGGCGCATGTTTAAAGAGGCGGTTACAAGTTACAGCAAATAGATACACTATACATTTTTACACATATTTACATAGAGTTCAGAGCATCCCAAAGAGGAGAGGAGCGAATCTAAGAATACAGTATAAAACAGTCTATATACAATGAGCACTCGGTAATGAGATTGACAGATGTAAGGCTTATAAAGAGGAGGTTAGGGCATCCCGTTCATGTAACCGCAGTTTAGTTTTAGCTTTGAAGGCATAGATGTGAGGAACGTTTCTGAGAGCATTGGGAAGAGTGTTCCAGAGCTTAGCCGCGAGGACAGGGAAGCTCGAGGCTCCGGCTGTCTGTAGCTTGAAACTGGGAATATTCAGCGTATGAGCCTGAGAAGATCTTAGCGGTCTAGTTGCTGTGTGTTGTATGAAGCGCGTGGACAGGTAAGCCGGGGCTGCGCTGTTCTGGGCCTTGTGTGTTAGAACAAGTGCTTTGAGGGATATGCGGTGAGTGATGGGTAGCCAGTTCAAGTTGCGTCTCGTGTTAGATATATGGGAATGCCTAGGAACGTTGAGAGCTGCCCTTATGGCGTTGTTCTGCATGACCTGGAGTTTATCAATGTTTCTTTGACTAGTCCCTAGGTAGAGGGCGTTGCAGTAATCAATTTTGGACATGATGAGGGTTCTGGCGGGAATCATACAGTTCTCCGTTGTCAAGAAGGGGCGACATGCTGTAATCAATTTGAAAGTATAGGATGATGCTGAGACAACTGCGTTCGTTTGTCGATTGAGTCAAGTCGAGATATATTCCAAGTATTTTAGTGACGTTGGAGACTTTAATATTGTTCCCGTCATCAATGAAGGAATTGAACTTGGGGTCAAGTTTAGTGAGTTTGTATTGAGATCCAAGAATGATTAATTCCGTCTTTCCATCATTAAGGCAAAGCCCATGATGAGCCATCCAGGCTTGAATGACAGTGTAGACTGTATTGAGAGCTTTGGCATCTGTTACATAATCGCCAGTGATAGGGATGAGTATCTGGGTGTCATCCGCATAATTAGTGTAGGAGACACCCAGATAGTCAAGTATATCAAAGAGGGGTTTAATAAACACGTTGTAAAGTGTGGGAGATACACAGGATCCTTGTGGAACTCCGCACGGGACGTGGGCTGGATCAGCTGCGGCTATGGGAGAGAAGACCCTCACGGTTCTGTTTGCCAGAAAAGAGCTTATCCAAGATGTGGCTGCGTCGGAGAAGTGGGCCGCAATTTTGAGGTGGTGGCAGAGGATTTAGTGATCGAACAAATTAAAGGCAGCTGAAAGATCAAGGAGGAGCAGGAGTGCCAGTTTGCCCTTGTCTTTCAGCTCCTCAGTTTGGGTTTTCAAGTCGATTAAGGCTGTCTCAGTACTGTGTCTGGGACGGAAGCCAGATTGTCTAAGCCCTAGAAGATTGTTGGTTTCAAGATAGTCCTGGATTTGGGGATAGGCTGCGCGGTCCAGAATTTCGAGAAGGTAAGGCACCGTGGTGATGGGCCTGTAGTTGGAGGGATTACTGGGATCAAGATTTGTTTTTTTCATTAATGGGATGACCCAAGCATCCTTAAGGTTGTCAGGTACAATGCCCAATTTGATAGAGGCATTAATGAAAGAGGTAATGAAAGGGGCAAGATCATGTGCAGCTTCCTTTATGACCGGTGCAGGGCAGGCGTCACCTTGGCAATTGGAAGGCTTAAGCTTCGTTATGATATTTTCGACTTCCTTAATGGTGAGGGGTGAGAAGCTGAAAGGTTTGGCGGAGTGTTTAGGAGAAAGGGTTTTGTATGATGGGGGTTACCCGTTGAGTCGGCGAGGTAGCTTTTTTTTAGTGTTAATCTTGTCTTGGAGCAAGGCAATTTTGTCAAGCAGTGCCTTTTGAATATTGGAGCACAATTCAGTGTCCGGGGTGCATGTATCAAGCGGGGCAACAGGGGACTCCAATTCCTTAAGGATCTTGAAGAGTTCCTTGGTGTTTGATTGGGCTTGAGTGATCCTTTTGTTATATACTTCCTTTTGTTATATACTTCCAGAGCCCTCTATAATATGCTTTATCTGTGCAAGTATGAACGCTCCATACTTGCACAGATAAAGCATATTATAGAGGGCTCTGGTAATAGATTCCATGCCCTCAAACCTTTTTAAAATGTCATTTCATCCTGTGCAGTCCAATAAGAAAAAGCTTGGACTATCAATTAAAAGGGCCTGTTTTCCACAAAGCGCCAGTTCAAACAATTCTGAATTTGGCTTCCTTACTGGGCACCCACCTGAAATGTCACTCTGTGTACAGGTGTCTTGTACACCCGATTGATTACCTCCGCCCACCCCTCCCATTAAACCTCTCTTCTCCTTTGTGCAATCATTTCCACTTTTATCTTTCATTTTTCAAAGAAACACCAATTCTTTCCACCCCACTCCCTGGCATTTCGTTGCAAACATCATTCACCTCTGAATATGTCCTTCTCTTGGAGTAGGCCGCCAGTGGCTTGGCAGCCCCAGAACTATTATTCATACATTTTCCTGCTGAATTAAAAAAAGACAAGGCTGATATTTTAAGCCTACATATTGTGACAGTTGCCTGATCATGCCCTTGAGCCCCTCAGACACCCAGTACTACATGATCTCTCTCTTTGAATACTTTAAAAGTGCCCTAGAATCCCATTTCATATATTAGCTCAACACATACCCTTGTGTGTGACCTCTCTCTAGAAGATCGTCCATGTATAATGGACGAACATGATAATACAAGCATTCAGCCTTGCGTAACTCAGTCCATGTCTGCAAACATCTTTGCAACTTTCCCTCCCTCTTACTTCCCGCTTGCTTATGCTATTGTTCCCAGCAGACTAACATCGGTTTACCCCCGTGGAGGCACAATGCGCCTCAGACAATACGCCTCTTCACTTCCCCCTTTGAAACTACCATGTTGGTGATGGAGCACAGTACAAAAGCATATTAACATAACATAACATGTCCCAGAAACCATCATGGAAGATGTGGTTGTCATTGGCTGTGGAATCACTTTAAGATTTGGTTTAAACACTTTCAGCATTGGATTTATGAACATTCCTTAATTTCTTTCGATGTCGAATAAAATGTCAAATTTCTTTTTGACAATTTCACAGCTTTTTTCCTCGTAAAAAGCACCTCCCCTCCTACACCACCCTTTCTACATAACATACCAAAACATAGATTCTATATGCTTGCGGTAAAAAGCAGTGGTAAAAAATGCAGCAAAAATAATTTGGCAAAATTGTCATTTGGCAAAAATGTGTCATGCATTGGCGTTGCATGCATAGATATGGAAAATGAAAGAGTACAGAAGGGCATATAGGACTAGTACTTTGGCTAGTGGCTCGTCGACAGTATGTGGCAAAGTACACACAGTAATCGAAGGGGGCACCGGGAAACACATCTTGCTCTCTATCAGTGGAGGTAAGAAGGTTAAGAAGTGAAAGTAGTGGAATAAATGTCCGCACCGGGACTTGGTGGACAAGGAATGTATCAGTTAGGGTGAAAGTTTCTCAGACATTCCCTTTAGTCCCTCACTCAGTTTGTCTCCTGTGGTGTAGAAGCACATTTCCTGGATTAAGAATCCGCACATAGGCCAGGGTATGATATTCATTGAAGTGTGTCAGTTCCACAAATTGACAGTAAATGTGTATTCCAGAAAAAAGTACACATGTCAGAAAGTGGAGGGAGGAGTTGTGAATCTTCCTTCTTTCATTTGGCAGCTCCACATGGACTTGAGTAGACGGACTTGCAGAATCTTCTTGTCCACTGTGAAGAAAACTACCAAAGCGTTGTAGACATCTTGGAAAACTAACCAACCGTCCCACTGTGCATCGGGTCAGGTTCCAGCCTCCAACGAATACCCCTACATCCCCTGCACGGACCAGTACTGTGCACCACAACACCATGTCACACCTCTAACTCTGTCACCTGTGACCCGACTCTAAAGGAGATGGCAGGCAGACTGCCTGCGCAATTGCAGGCAGTTGTGATGACTGCACCACAAAGCACTGAAGAACGCTTTCTGCCACCACTCCCCTACTTTGTGCTCTGTGCTTGGCATTGTTGGGCGGTTATCAGATTTGACAGGATGTGGCACGAGCAGATAGAACAGATAGGGCTTCCCCGGTGGCACAGCAGCAGTGGAGCAGTTATACCCTTTTGTAGTCTTAGAGGTGCCTCCCTCCACTTGCACCATGCCCCTCAAACAAAATATACCACACCACTTGAGCGCCCAATTCATTTCCATCCATGCACTGTCACCATGAGCAACAGGCTCCTGGTCCTTCCACCATTAGCATCGCCATAGGGGAGTGGTGCTGTGGGGTGAGGGACTAAGCTGCACACACTTGACAAACACAGTTCATCCGCTAATATGCCTCTTCAACCCCCACCCTCTGAATGGTAGACCACAGTTAATATCCCGGCTTCCTTTGACCCTTGAGAAACATGTCCGCCAGTTTCCCTTTCCTACTTTCATGAGCGCATAGGAGCACCCTATCCACAGTATTTAGTCTGATAAAGAAAGCATCTTCCCTGAGGCGGACATATCCGAGAGATCTACCATTGAAGGCAAAGCATTTCCAGTCCCAGGCAGCATATTACACATTACTACTGCTCCTGCCCTTATGAAATTTGAACCGGACGACATCAAACGTTGGCGAGTTCTGGGGACCCAGCTGTTTGTTTTCGACCACGTTAGAATGCACGTTTCCTGTTAAAGGGGTTGCTTTTCTGTTCATTGCGTCTGGTTTTCTTTTCCTGGTGTTGTCTCTTTCTGTTAATTTCAACAAGACATGAAAGGCCACACAAGTCAAAGAGCCCATTTTAGTCCACTACAATCAAATCATTTTCCTATGCATGTAAAATTGTGACAGAGGTGTTTTTTAATGATATAGAAGTATGTATTTCGCATGTTGGAAAGAAGGGGATGTGGAAGGTTTAGAACCTGCACTTAGTTGGGCTCTGCCACAGCCGAGGGATCCACAGACGGCTCAAAAGCATATACGCTGTTTATTATACATGTGTTTCCTATTTATAGAATGGGCACTAGGATAGACTTTTCACTGAGTCAACAGGATAGGCATAGGGTGTTTTCCAATAACCTTAGGATTGTGGTCCTCGGTGTGCCCCTTTCTCCTGTACAAGGCTGCCACCCATGGTGGAAAACAGTCACTCGCAGAATCTAGGGTTTACAGTGTCCCACATTTCATTCTTGAATCTGTGTCTTTCTTGGTTGTGGCCAATGTTGTCAAAGTCATGCTTTGGAACTCCGGGAGTCTCCTAAAAGCTGACCCCCTCCCCCGTGGCGTGTCTTACTTAGGTCTTCCAATGGAGGTCAGGGACTAGGGCAAAGTACTGCTAGTTGGTATTTGTGCTTTCTTTCTTTTGGTGGTTAATCAAGCTGATTCCTTGACAGTGCCTTGTATTGGGCTCTTGGGCCCTCTTAGATAGGCCCTTACCTTATCCCCTCCTCCACCACCCCAGAAATATTCTTCTCATCCAAGTTTTGAAGGCCTTTGCAGTGTCACCTTCCTTTCTAGGCCTCCTCTCTCTTCTAGTGCATAAGGCCTTCTCTCCAACTCTCCCTCTTGCAATTCACACCTCCTCCATTCCTTCCGTCTACCGAACCTCTTCCTTCCCCCATGTGCTCTGTTGATGTTCCTCATCATCATACGCTCTCTTTCTTTCCGCTGTCTGGCCTTTCTCCTCATCCTACATTCCTCTCCTTTCTCTCTTTCTCTCACACCTCTGCACATCCCCCTCCACTCTCCCTTGTTGCTTCCTCCTCCTCTCTCCCTCTCATCTATCTCTCCTCTGCACCTCCTCCATTCCTCTCACTCTGCTCCACACCTCCTCCACTTCTCCCTCTCTCATCTACAGCGCAATGTTATATTTTGCATCTAGTCTTTTCATTTCTCTCTTTTCCACCTCCTCCACATCTCTCTCTCCTTTCTGCCGCACCACCATGTTCTACTCTGCACCTGCGCCTTTCCACACCGACTCCTAACTCCCACGCCACTCATCTGCTGTGTCTCATTTACATAGGACTGTGGATCTGGGGCTGTAACAAGTTGTTATGTAAATGGTGTCAGGTGTATAAAAGATGGTTTGGCCACTGATTTGGAACTATTAAACTCCCCATGTGGCTTAGTTTGTGGAGTGGACTGCCCGCGGCTCCGCTTGCTGAGTTTACAAAATGTGCATGCCTCATTTTTTTTGCTCCAGTAACAAGCAAAGTCTGAGGGCTGGCAGGACCTCCCTTTTACTTCTCTTCATGGTGTTCATTGTGTGTTTCGCTTGAGCTGCGTGAGCTCACACACACCGGTATAACCAGGGCCCGGGGTGTTCGGCACGAGCGCTGCTTGTGAAAACTTCTCTTTCGGACAACCATGATTCCTTATACGCATAAGTGCAGCTTGCAGACTCCCAATTTCTATTTTGCATCATTTGCTTGTGCCCGTGTCCCACGCATGATTCCCGGGCAGTTGCGTTACCAGGGCATCGGGTGGCACCAGGCATAGGACAGAGAACTTGTTGAATCCCCCTCTATGGCCTCCGGCCCTGCATCATGGAGTTGGGGCCATCCCCACTCTAGGCGGCTGTCATTCTGCATTTGACTTTGTCAAAGCTATTAGCCAATCCTCAACCATGCTACGTTGTGAAAAAATATTGTTTTTATATTTGAATTGAAACTTTAACAGAGATTGTTTAATATACCAGCAAAATTAATCGTCACCATTTTATTTTTTTATAAAGAAAACCTCTTTAACTTCTTTTTTTAATCAAACAATTAATTTTAAGGAGCCAACATGTTTTTCGTGCTATGCAGTGATTACCATGGTTCTGTGGATTCCAAATCAAAAGACTAAGGACAACTTTGCATAAGAAGAATACAGAAATTGATTTGTTACTATATTAATGTATTTTCTGGTTAATTCTAAACTCTGTGATAAGTGGTGCTCCGAAAAGTTCTGAAAGAAAAGCTTGAGGGACTGGTCCTCTCCAGCCTATTTGAAAATCATACATAATGAAACAAATGTTACGTTCCGGTGTAAAGCTTATCACCTATGCAGTGGTCTTACCGAACTGGTACTTTGTCTAAGAAATTGGTGAATTGTGACTCCCACCATGGGAACCACAACATGATTTATGGAGGAAGAAGACGGGGAAGGGGCCAACGTGACTTAAACAAGGTATAAACGAAAGAACTTACTGAAAGAAACAAATGTGTTGGTACTACAACTCAGTTAACCTCACAAAGGGTTAACAGTACCTGAAGAGCAGTGGTGTGGTTCACAAACAGCTGGCGAGCATTTTGCTGCTGCCATAATTAGGAGGTCCTAGAGTTCCATGCTCCTTTTCTAGATGGGGCCCACGTTCTCAGTGGTATTCTTGACAACTAGACTTCTAAATTATAAAACAACAGTGGTTGAAATATACCATCATAGTATTATTCCCATGATGATGCATGGCTCTGCTATTCTTCCTAATTCCATGATGCAAGGAATGGATAGCAATGAAGCCAAACCCTTGAGATCCATATTGGGGGGGTTCCCTCCTCCGTCCCTGTTGAGGCCCTCTGTTGTGAACTTGGTGTGCAATCTATCCTTCCGCTCTGGTTACTCCAGTGGTGCAAACTCTTTCTTGCTATTTCTCATTCACCACTTAAGGCCAAGCATGCATATAGCTGCATGGCTAGATTATATAAAGGGAACACCTCTAATATATTCCTTTGCCAACTCGAAGAGACTGCGCTTGACCATCTATCCCATTTGGACATTGACATGTATGATATTTTGGAAGCCTCTAACTTCTCCAGTATATTAGAAAAGAACAGCAGTTGCGATTGTGTTGCAAATATTATGCATCTAAGCAGCAACACCATGTACCAGATATATAGTACCCAAGAGTTTCGTAGGGATTCTCTCCCGACCTACCTAACCAAACTATTGCCCTCTAATATACGTAGATTTATAGTGTATTCACGCTTTAATATTCTCACGACACAAGAACAACCGGGCAGATGGCATAAAATACCATGCTGTGAAAGTACGTGCAGATTATGCAGGGTACATATTGAGACAATACGTCATCTCTTAACCCAATGCCCGGTTCTTATATCCTGTTACAGGGCTAGCTATGTTGGCCTAATTTATAACGTCTCATCCATAGAGGAGAATACATTTTCAAATTCTTTCTATTGTGCAGAAAGTGTTGTTGAGATGACGGCAGCCTATCACGTATGGAAAATGGCATGCCAGCTAATAATTGGTTAATATAATAACAACTGTGTAATGTATTTTGTTAATGAATTTTATGTAATAATGAGATTTTATAGCTGTATATTTGAAAGCTCTTATTGTTTTATATTGTACTGGCATTTCTTTCCCTAATTCTGCACATTCTTTTTGTAACCATTGTGTGTGTACTAACAGTATTTGATGTATTTTTATACTTTGGCAAAAGGTTTGTTTTATAACCATATGCTTTAATAATAAAACAACAACAAAAAAACAACAGTGGGGGAAAAAGGTGTCCAGTAAGTGCATAGGTATAAGTTAACTTTGAGGTAACTAATCAGTAAGCCAAATACTTCATTAAATATTGGGGAAGGTTTATTATTGATGATATTCTTGCAATTTGAAACAACACACTACGAGGATTGGATACATTCTCTGATCATCTTAACAATTACCAAAAGAACACAGAGTTGACAAGAATGGGCTGGTCTGAGCCAAAGACAAAAAGGGGCCCAGTAGTGTCTAATAACAGCAAGGAAGCAGTAGTTGCATAGTGGTGGGGGCCTCATGGTAGAGTGCACTGATTTGTTGAGGTGACTTTACTATTTCATCACACATCACAGTCACCATTCAATTGAATACTTCCTTAAAGATATTTTTGTAGTATCTTCCTAAAGGTGAGTAAGTTTGATTGGTTTCTCAGGAATGGGACGAGGGCATTTCATAGTTTTGGGCCCTGAATTCCCAAAGCTTTGCACCTCTGTTTTTGACGATTTAACTTTTATTGATGAATTGCCTGGAACTTTGAGTGCTGCAGTGTAGTCAAAGAATTGTAAAGTGTAATGTTCTGTAGGTATCCAGGACCTTGTTCCAGTATGCCTCATTTGTGGGACATAGGGCTTTAAACTTGATTCTGGCGGCGACTGGCTTCAAGAGTATCTATTTTAGGTTACATGTGCTCCAATTTTTTAACGTTGACTGCCAGACGGTCTGTCTGATTTTGTGCACTCCATAATTTGTCTATCCTTTTAGGTGGTGTGGCAGTATACCATATTGCAATACTCTGTGCCATCACTAGGGATCTGGTTGGCTACACCTGATGGCTGATCTGCGGCAATAGAATTATGCGAAGTACGAATAGTTGACTGGTGGGATGCTACAGGGGTATAGAGAGGTCAAAGTAGAATATTTAGGTTTTTTACCTTCTGTGAGATAGTAGGAACTGTTCCTAACCAGGTGTGATGTTGAAAAGTGGTAATGGTCCCTTCTAGGCTGCCCAATACGTCTACAATCTATTTGAGTGCTTTTGAGGTAGAAGAAGCTCTGCTACGCCATGTGTTAGATGGGAAATGGGAACTTGGTGTTGTTGGGATGGCTTCTTCCATCTTCTCAATTATGAAGTTGTGTTGTCGGCATAAGCTACAATTCGAACTGCTCGTTTTGGAATTGGACACATATCAGTGTTAAACAGGAGGGCGATACAAATACCTCTGCGGGTGGGTACTCCATTAAGGAATCTCCATGAAGGAGGATTTGGTGGTCTACATCTTGGCTGTGGTTGATGGGAAATAACTAAAAACGTTCCAGTGTGCGCCCTCTGATTTACTCTCAATCCTTACATCTTTTCAAAAGGATGTCCGAGTCTGTGGTATGGTAGTCTACTAAGAGGCTGAACAGAATGCGTCTCTGTGCCCTACATCCCTGGTCATTAGGGGGTGCCTCATAAGTTTGATATCACAAATTAGGTCCCATCCATATTGCTGTTACTCTTTTATTTTTTTTTACTGATGAACCTCTGAATTTGTACGCCCTTAAAACTGCCCATTTGATGTTCTCCTATGGCAAGTTTATGGCACACTACGTACGTACTACTTGTTTTGGGGGGAAATGAGTGTGATTTGAGTGCATATCCACTCCTGTCCATTTGAGAGCCAAAGGCTGATAACACATCTCTTTCCGTTGTGTCTTGACTGGCTGCTAATCTCAAGCTCATTCAATTTACCGCACTATGCATTATGCAGAGGTCTAACCGAGTTATGTTTTCTGACCTCAAAACAGCGTTATTTTCCTACATCAAGGAGTGCGGCCTCCTTCTACAGATTGCGTATGCGGCTGATCAAATCTTAGGCCGGCAGATGAGCCACTTCCATAGTAAAGGTCTGAAGGACGCCATTGAGTGTCTTTCCAGCAACAGATGCTCGTCTCGCTTTCCAGGCACAAGAACCCTCCTCTAGCTCCCACTACTCCCGCTCTGTACTGACCCTGACACTTCTGAAGGATGCCTAGAGCCGGGGCTGTGGCTTTTGACATGGCTTTACTGCTTCCCTATGAAAATCTATATTACACTTTGTTCGACCTTCCTGAGGGCAGCAGAATAATCTCTCAATAGCGTTATTGTATTTTTAAGAAGCAGTTTAAGCATTTATGAAGAACAAATAACAAAGCTCTCGAACAAAGCACGTCTAAGTAATTGTGCATCCCAAAGCGGCCTGTCAGTCAGCCCAGTGGGCCACTAGGAGTTATTTCTGCCCTGGTGTGTCTGCTATGCCTGTGCAACTGCTGACGAGTCTTGGGTTTCCTTATCGCGCTCCCTCTGGAAGGCTTCATCACTGAACTTGGCAGTGGAGCAGTGCTTGTTATTGGCTCTTCCGCCTGACTTTGAGCATCTGGCCAGACTGCTGGCTCTGTGGTTTGCAGTTTCCAGCCCTCGTTCCATGGGGCTGTCTGTCTCCTTTCATGAATAAAGAGCTGAACCGGCGGCCCGCTGAGCATGTTTCACGTGGTTCTAGGAGACATTGGGCGCGCCTCAGCTCACAATGCCGGATCTGGGGACAGGCTCTTGCCTGCGTTATATGTTCATCTCTAGCTTACCTCTTCCACATGGGTTACTTAGCGCTGTTTTCTCAAACTTTTGTTTGTTTCCATCACTGCTTTTCAGTGAGCTGTTGTGCACATAATTTATGATCTTCATGAATGGCAGTCTGAGTGTTCCATGCTTGCGCGATCGCGCAGTCTAGGCCTTGATAACTCACTTCCTGTTGAAGAGGGCCTTAACGCCCGAAGTAGCCTTGCAAATATGATCTGATAACCAGACTTTGCACCCCAGTTTTGACCCAAGATCTGCATGCTGCATTTTGGTAACAGGACCGCCCATTACTTGCAGCCCATATCAAAAGGCTTGGCAATGAGGGATTACGGAGATGAACTTCCAGAAGAGCCCAGCCGCAGCCTAAGAAAAGTCCTGCCTTACACACCAATAGCACTATCCCCATAGCGTTCCAGCGGGCCTCAAGAACGTCAGAAAGCCCATTACAGGGCTCTTCTCCCAAAGGAGCCTGGGTTGAAACCCGATACTCACTTAAAAATGGACATAGTTCTTTTCCTGTCTACGGAACCTGGCTGTTCGGTGCCAAGTGAAAGAGCTTCCCCCTAGAAGTTTCTTGTAGACGGTTTCAACATACCCAGGCGCACAATAACACCTAGCACTGTGAAAGTATTGAAGTTCTTACCACCATTGAGTCAAAGACAGTAGTTATGTCCTTAAACAATTTTGCACGAAGGGGCAAGCCTTGGTGATCTAAGATTTCAAAACAAGAAAATGTTGCTATTTTTTCAGGGAGTTGCAAACAAACATGACACATTTGCATTTCTAATGTATAACCCGTCCCAAATGTCATTAAACGGGTTTCCAAGTGAAGCAGCTGCCCAGACCACAATTTTGTGTGCCAGTGAGTCTATTTTGGGGCACAATAACTTCTGTCTCATGCTCATTCTCTCCACTTTGGGTGTCTGAGGGACCCCACAGTGCTGATCTTTGGGTACAGTGGTATTTGCATGTGTTGGCTTGTGACCAGAAAGCTACCCTCATTGCCCCCCAGTGTTCCGTGTGAGGTGGGCTTAATTTGGTACAAAGTGATGTACAAAGCATGCCATAGCCTCATAGTAGCAGTCAGAGCAAAGTTACCCAACATGACAAATGGGTGACAATCTGTCACTTCACAGAGCAGGAGAGGCATCTAGCCATTCGCTGCCTAAATACCCTGTTTTGTCGCACACCAGCCCCTGCATTTCACATAGTCTAATGAACTCATCCTGCATGGGGAGAGGCAATATCTACTCACTAGAGAAGACTACATCCTACTGTTTGTTTAAAATATTTTGTAGGGAACCTGGGGTTGGTCACCCTGAGATACCTGGGGGCAACCAAACGTGGTCTCCCTGCTCACTGTGCTCAGAGAGGCACAGCCTCACCTCACTGATGAGGCCCAACAAGGCTGAAACACATGTCTGGGGTTGCTGTTGGTACTCTTGTTCAGAGAGGAATTGCCATAGCATTTCGGTGCTGGACTGCCCATGTGGGCGGGACAAAGACTGATTTGCAAATGGATATTTCCCATCTGTGAATGGTACAGTGAGCAAAAAGCGATGGCTGCAAACTCTCAAAGTGGGAAAAAACCACAGAACAGGTTATCATGCCATGTTCTTTCTGGAGAGGGGCGCCTGCTACCTTTTTTGAAAATACATGTTACTACAGTTTGACAGCCTATTGAGTTAGAACATATGGAGCTTAAGAAGAAGATATAAACATAGTATCTTTGAAAATGTTTTAATCAAAATGTGAATTTCATTACATTTCTTCACAAACTTCCAAGTTGGTTCATTGTGACATTAGTAGATAGCATGTTGTAGATATGAGTGATTTAACTGTTTCTTGTTTGTAGTCTTAGCAACGCCTTACCTTTTTTGGAAGGCCTTATTACTATTATCTCATCTAAGTGTAAGTCAATCAAGGCTTGTTTCTGAGCGGACATCATATTTTTTTTGCTTTTTATCAAATGCAAAAAAATACTATCTCCCGCCACTTGGTAATATGTTTCTTATATATTGGAAATATTAACAGGATCACGATTCAGCGGGATGAACATTGATTTCGGTTTAAATCCAGATTGAAATGAACATAGAAATTAATGTTAAGCAAACCAAAGTTTACTCTTGCACTAATCTTCATGGCTCATCAAAGTTTAAATTCTATACAGACAGTCGGATTAGGGTTAGCCATTTTTTAGTCAGACTCAGGTGGAGTGTGTGATGTGGTTATTGCTCAGAGGATTAGACAAGGAATACATTAAGTGTATTGTTAGGTAGTGTAGAACTGTAACTGTTACCTGCTTGTTAGCCACAGTTCTCTTTATCTGACTTATGAATTGGAAGAATCTGGGATTCAGGTTCTATGGTGGCATCTCAGCCTCTCATAAACAGTGATCGATGTTATACTCCAAGTTCCAGAATTCAGTGTTTTGTCTTTCAGTCTTTATAGCTAGCGCGGCTGGGATCTGTCACACCAATTTCCAGGATTCACTTATTCACGCAGTGTCTTTCTCAATTGTCTTTTGGAACGTTGCCTGTAAGCTCCGGTTTTTAGCACTTTTCATGTCACTCGTTTTCTCACCTAGTGCTAAAATCTGTGCGCCAAAGATCCACGGTTTAAGGTTTCATTGATAGATTACTTTCTCATGTTTTGCTCGGATCTTTGTCCCCTTTATCGACTTAGTTAATCAGAACAAAGCCATTTTTCCTCCACGTTCCAGAATTCTTTGTTTCTATTTGTATGTGTTTTCTTCAGTTGTACAAGGTACCCTTTTATGCAAATTCCAAAAGTCTCTGTTTCTCCTTTTATGTGCTTTTTTTAATTACACAGGGACATTTTCCTTCAAATTCCAGAATTCAGTGTTTCTCCCATTATATGCTCTAAACTCTTTCACTAGGAATGTTACCTCCAATTTCCAGAAATGAGAGTATTACATCTTCCAATTGTAGTACATCTTCCAATCGCAGTAGGAATTTTTCTTCCAAGTTCAAGGCTTCATCAACACTCCACGTGGTTTCTTCTTCTGTTTCAGGCAACTCACAATACTCCCTCTACCAACTATTTCCGGCCGTGCTGCCCTCATGGGTTTTTACCCTAATTTCTCCTCTCCATCCCACAGCCTTATTATCAGGTCTCCTACTTCAGCAGCTGGGGTCTGCAGATCAGTCCTCCTGGGTGAGCCGCGGGTTCTGCTCAACCAGTCCTCCTTGTCCCTTACTCACACCTCCGAAATGAGTACCTTTGCCCAATCGGTGTGGTTCCTGAGTTTGTTGTTCCCCCGAAGCTAATGCCTTTACTGGTCATGGGTTCCTACTCCTCCTCCTCCTTTCGCCTAGGGCTGATGCTCTGTTCATCCTCCCAGCTGCACAGAGCTGCCATGTCAGCCAAGTGCCCCCTCTCTGTACTCACTGTGACTCCTCAAACTCTCCACAGATTAGCTGCACTCAAGCGCTCTCTCTCTCTCACTGGTTCTTTCTCTCTCATTCTCTCTCTCGTATCTTCAGTCTGTTTTCTGATCCATGATACCGCAATCAACATCACCTGACATGGGAAAGGGAAGGCAGAGTCTTGCTATTGTGTTGTCCTCTGCCCCACTGAGGTTTCTACACCACAATAATTTTTACATGATATATATAGACACACATAAACACAGATTTATATATATGCTCAACCCATACACACATTAGAGATATTATAGACACGCCAATCCTATGACAGTCAAATTAGCTCTTATATTTTTAACCTATACCTCCAACTCCATTGGTTATGAATATTTAATTGGGAGAAAACAATTATGTAATAGCGGTCTTACTTCAAAGATTAAAACAAAACAAACAAAAACAAAAACTGCCAATTCTGAGTGATGACCTAAAACTGAGCCAACACTCTTAGATTTGGCTTGTATTCAGCCAATACACAAGTTTTTTTTACAGGATTAGCAAGGTTGGATTATTCTATGTTCTTCATTTTATTGACAGGTCTGCCTGTTTTGTCTTAATCTTTGAAGTAAGACCACTATTTCTGTTTATGTGTTCTCAATGTTCAACTTTTTAACCAACAGATAAGTGTACCCATTTGTTCACCACAATATTTTTCTTTAGCTACTCATGCATTTCTTGTCTATGATGTTTTTTTGAAAATAAATATGTTTACTGTTTTCAACATGAGACTACGCTGATTGCTTTCTGAGTCTGTAGTAGCCTAAATTGACTGGTTCAGTGATACCTCCTTGGTACACTCATTAAATAGTTTATCATTCAAGCAATTCTCTAATTGAATTAATAGCCGTATGGACCCTATTGGTTTACCTTAGAACTTCAGGTGATGGCAACTGGGTGGCGCTGTGTTTTGTGTGACTTGGCTGAAATGCCTAATTCTGATTTCACTTTTCGGGTGGTCGGTTTTTCCAAGCTTTTTAAACCCACCATAACATTAAGAGTGTTTGGTTATCATGCTCCAGACTAAACTGCACTGACGATCCATAATGTGTGAAATATGTATGTAGTTGTCTAAATCATTAAGAGTTGTCTGTTTTCGGTTGAAACCTTCTATGTTTAAAATAGCACTACCGTATAGACAGGCATGTTCCTGGAACAAAGGCTTGACTGATTTTGACAAATTTGCATAACCACAATGCACTGTCTGTCTGGCTCAGAACTGGAGATGAACCTTCAGTTATGGCTACATGGTGGCCCTTTGTCTGTGACTTGGCTGAAATGGCAAATTCGGCATATATAATTGAATCACATAGTTTAGTGTCCATTTTACATTCTCTGGAAAGATTGCAATTCCCTATATTTATTGCAGGGAGATTAAGTTCAAAATTGGCATCAAGTTGATTGTTAATCAACCCGGCCGACCCATTTGAGCTTGAGGACAGCTAGTTGGCTGCCTCCCCTGTGCAGCTATTTTTTATTTTATAGAAAGATGCATTCATCATTTGCACTAGTGCAAACCTGGGACACCACTTATTTGATGGGTTTGTGTTGGTGCAAAACTGGTCGCAATTGACCAATGTGAATTGAGTATCTGTAAGCATTCAGCAATGTACACATATCAAACTGTTCGAATGCACACATAAGGTTCGTATCTCGGTATAGAATTCATGGGGAACCCAATGATAATTTGGGTGCAGGGGAGGTAAATAGCCTTCTCCACAGACTAGGATACCCCTACACTGTTACCTAATATGAAAAGTGTGCTTAGGGATGCGGTTGCTACGCAAGAAAAATGGCGCCCGGTGGAAAGACTGCTTTTTACCAGTTGCACAGACACAAAGCTGCCCTTCTGTTACATGGTCTCCTTTCCCTGCTATTGCTTAGCAACATTGTTGCCCCCTGCTGGATGTGCTTCCCCATTGCAGTCTCTGTCCATCTAGGGAACATATATTGAAAAGAGGGTCTACCTTGGCCCTCAAATTTCAATACCAAAGGACCACAAAATGCCTATGTGCTCTTGGATTTATATTATTGGACCGTGTAGGGCACATGTCTGCACCCCTTAGGCTCTCCAGATGTTTTGTACAATGGCTCCAATGATCCCTCACAGGGGCAGGTGGGAGTTGTATTCCAAAACATCTGGAGAGCCAAAGGTTGCAGTACCCCGATTCAGTGCTCCTACCCAGATCTTCCATATATATTAGTTTGTAATGCCAGATGTACTGTAGTGCAGCAGATAGGTTTCCCAAGCTTCGATGTTGGAGAGTTAGTTCACATGCATTAGTAACTTCATGGAGATACATTTCTTTTCCAGATTTTTGGAACTCTGATTCCATGTACTGTACGGAACTCATGTAGACAACGGTACACAAGTGATCACAGTTCAAGGGTGTTTATTAAGTTGTATAAATGAGTTGGAAAAACACCTAATCTAAACCTAAATCTAAGATGGGAGCAAGCTACGACCATCAAATAATAATAAGGCAGTCCTAGTGGTGTCTTGTCAAAATAAAAGGGCCTATACCAAAAAAAAGATTGCCAATCCTTACAACTAAATACATAAAGTGTGGGATAAGGTTCTTGAGAAAGAAAGAAGTGTTCACAAATGGTAAGTCAAGATATAGAAGCCGGGGTCTCCCTTCCCCATGTTTTTAGCACAGGACAAGGTGGAATTTCGGAGTAAAGCACACACACTCAAGCCTTTGTCAGCACAAGCCTATAGTTCCGTTCTCAGGTACCAGGGCCTCTGGCAGTTAAGTCTCTTTGTACACAAAGTCTCTTGCCACCGAGGACCTGCTGCATACAAAATAACAAAGAGTTCCTTTTCGTCAATATGTTGGTGATTACTTTCACCCCTCGATTCCCCTCTTCCGGGCTCATATCCCTCTTTTTGGTATCCTTGCATCGGGTTCACTCACCAATCTTTTCTCTCGTCTTGCGGGATTCGCCTCCCTTAGCATTTCGTTACTTGCTGGTCAAAGACTTTCGCCTGTACAGCGGATTTTGCTGGACCTCTGTATGACCACTTTAGCACTCTTTTCACGGCTCTCGCAGAGTCTTCTGGTATTGGTAGTTTAAGCAAAAATGGGGAATCAGTTTAGAGTCTCTCGCTGTACACCCACGTGGTGTTGGACCCTGTCAGCTGGTTTTCCCCTGCAACCTTCACAGTTCCTTGAACTGTCCTTAACTTGTAACTTGCATTCAACACAGTTCGGTTTCTTATTAGTTCTCCCCTCGACTCACCGGCTGTGATGAACCGCTTGGCTTTCCTTGTATATGGAGTCAAGGATGGTAACACAGTAGCAAGCGCCTTCTGTTATCCTGCTTATCAGTGTAGGCCCGCTTCGTGTACAGTTGACATCTGTTGCAGCACACGCTAGCTCTTGTTCACGGTCTTACAATTTCTTCCACAGAGGAATCGCTGGTCAGGGTTGGAAAGGGCAAGGTCGCTTCTCTCCTTGTCATCCTCCCGGTTCTCGTTGCCTTTTTCCTCCTCTTGAACTGCCGCCCTGGGATACCGGTGTCATGTTGCTGACTTCCTGTGCGCGTAGTTTGCTCGAGTGCTCCACCTTTTATCCCTGTGGGGAAGGGAAAAGGCCATCAGATGTGAGTGAGTCTGGTCCATTGCCTGCCTTTGCCTGACCTTGTGTTGGGACATGTCAGGACATGTCTCTAGTGGTGTGCGAAAGTGTTCATATTATAAGGGGGGTGGTTGAGTATCCTATATAGTAGGATAGGGAAGAGGGGTTATGAGAAGGGGAATACCCCGTCTCACCCGTCGGTGTTTCCGCTTAACTCCCTGAGGAACCCCCCATCCAGGTGGTCTTCCCACGCTGGTCCACCCTCAGGAACTGGATCCAATAGCGATGGCTGTGTCGTGGCCACCTGGATGACAGATCCCCGGGGACTAGTTTGGGAGACACCTTCAGGTTTTTCACAGTACCTAACCATGCTCATTAAAAGGTGTGGGGGCGTTGGAGCTTTTGAGAACTGTGTATCCCCGCGCTATTGGTTTGTTGGCTCAAAATTCCTGCATAGGCTTTCTTCGATGTCTGCCTGCCGCCTGTATGTAGATCTCAGGAGGACAGAGCTCCTGTTGTCCAAGTTCTGTGTGATATTTGGTTTGGTGCCTGAGATCCAATAGAGTAGACATACCGCAATACATTTGGTGTGTGTTTAGAAATTAACATGGTATTGCAATCAGTAATACAGTGGTCACAAAGTCATGATGATTGTTGTAAGCATGAAAAAATGCGAGAGAAGATGGTGCAGAACATGGTTAGTATGTATCACTAGAACTCCAGTTCCCTGGTCAATTAATGTTTGGATGGGCAAGCTTACCGGTAACGTCAATAGTATGGTCCCGGTAGGCTAAACCAAATGTATTACGGTATGTCTACTGTGCCAATATAATGATTTGCAAATATGAACATTTTTTTTTTATAAACGAAACCGACATGAAATATGATGATACTAAACATTTGATGCAATTAATGCACATGCCGGGCACTTGTCACGATACTTTATGCCTTACATATATAATTTGTACTGGTCTCGTTGGCTCTATGAATAAACATGTATTCCCAATAATGTCACCACTTCCTAAAAAATCACCATTCACTTTGTCACGATAATCGCCACGTCCACCCTGAACACCCTTGAGAAAAACCTTAAGGTTGAAACATGCGTCGGCACCAGAAAACCTAAAGCATTATGCTTTTTGTCAAAATACATGAAAAACTTTGACATACCAGTATGTATGTTGCACAAGTGACAAGTAATGTATGGAACACAGATTGACAAATAAATCATCAAGGATTGCAAACACTAATCAAGTGTGGAAAGTTAAAATGATTTCACAAAAGGTATAACTTGCCAGCGCCAAAGTATAATCATTGGATCTCAGACACCAAACCATGCTCATTAAAAACCATGTAAAAAACATATTCAAGTGTAAATACTGATTGTAAGATACCTGCCAAGTTTGTTGAATTTTGGTACAGCATTTACTGGTTTGCTGTTTTCCAGTAAAGTCCTATGGAAAGCTGAATCAGAAGACATCATGTCATGCCCCTCCCCTTACAACATTAACCAGTCTGTTCTGTATTTGGCAAAAAGACAATGTCCATATTTTGGGAACATTGAGTCAGATTTGATTTGGTAAAAGGGACTTAAGCTTTAGCCTTCCAAAGCCATTCTACGAGATTGGATGCAAGCTTCCCTTGAAAGGGTTTGTTGGCAGCTATCTAGTATATGTGGGATACCTTCCCTGCAGCTGTATGTTTTAATGATATTGAAATATTACCAGGAGCTAAGTGACTATATACGTGTATGGGAATGTGTGAATTTATGGGGTCACTGTTCTTGCAGTGACGTGCAATATCTTTTTTGCATACGGTTGGAAGTCTTTTATTCTATTAAACACATGAGTGTAAACACCTTCACCCCAAATCTCCGGTGTTATTTTATACCCGAACGTTTATTTAATTCATGTAGTTTTCCTTTTTTTGCAGTACATAGTTATCCTTTTAGTAATTATCTTCCCTCATTTTTATTTCTACGTGTACGCTCCTTTTCTCCTCCTCTTAACCATTTTTACTGCCTGATCTATCCTTCAATCAACACTTGCTTGTATCTTTTTTCCACTTATCTTTCTTATTACACTAACTTCCCTTTATCACGTTTTGGCCAATTTTCTCAAGCTGTTTTGGTTCTCACCTTTCCCCTCTTCCCTACTCTTTCTCTCTTGCACTTGGTTTTTCTTTTCCACCTATTGTTTTTACCAATCCTCATAGCCCTCCACCGCACTCACAGCTGGACCTGCTCCCATGCAGAGTAGCACCATTCAGCTTCTTGGGATTCCACATCTCGCTTGAAGTAGGAAAAATCAAAGAACCAGTCACCTGTAATACTGTATTCCGGTTTGGTAACGGACATCACAATATTCCTGGCAGCTCCAGCGGCCAGCGCTTGTCACTGTTGACTGGTTGATGGTGAGAGATGAGGGTCAGCTCTGAGCGATGTTTGCAGAAGAGGTGCTCTATCTACTACTGGGCTTGGTGGGAAAAAAGGGGGAACAAAGAGAGTAATGGAAGATGACAAGGCGGAATTGAAAAGCCAGGGAAAAGGAAATGAATGAGAAAAAAGATAACAATAGAAGTAGACGAAAGCATGGAAAGGTGATGCGCGAGAGTCAAAGTGCAGAAAATAGGATAGAGCTAAAAATATAAGCAAAGGGAAAGAAAAGAAGAAGTACTGAATTCAAAATGAAAAATTTAGACTTAACAGAGGGAAAGAGACACAATAGAGGAAAGATAAAATAACTAAGGTTACAGTCCTTGAGATTCGAAAACGGAGAAGAAAATGCAGGACTTCTTTTACAAAAGTAAAAAAGACAGAAAAGGGCACCGGGGATTTGTGCCGGGGTGGGCTGGCATCTATGAAGTATAAGGAATACCATCTCCCCAGTTCTGAAACAGACGGTGCAGGTAACCTCAGATGTGTGTAACCTCGTAAATGCACCAGGCGTCTTCCACGCAACTCCTCAGTGGCTTGAAATGTCCCTATACCGTACTGCAGAGGTTACCCTATACCATATAGTATTTGCCCACATCATGTATGCTTATGTGATTTGTTTGAGAAAAAGCTCAGTCACATGAGCCTGTTGCATCAATCTATGCACAGACTTCAGGATACACGTTTAAACCTCTGACCTCTCTAGGGGTTGAGAAATGTAAGGAAAAACCGAACTAGGAACCGGATGACAATGTTAGTCCCTGTACTGAGTAACTGAAAGATTGTGGGCGTGGTATACCCATTTACTTTTTACAGCTATCCCCGCCCAGGAATGGATTTCCATTGATTGTAAAGCTTTTGTAAATGCTTTGCTACCCTGCAACTCATCTTTATTTTTTCTCTGGGGAAGCGAGGTGGAGGGTTAGGGGAGAGCTGGTTCTTACATTTCACAAGTTTTGCAACACGTGTACCACTGAAGTAACAGTTTTTTCAGATATGTGTAACATGGAGAGATGAGGGGTTGTATTCTACATTTATTTATTTAATTGTTTTTTTTATAACGCGCCTAATACCATACTTGAGTTCTTTTTCTAAGCGCGGATCTGGGATTCGAACCTCTGTTGCTCTGCGTGGTCTTGGGATTCGAACTTCTGTTGCTCTGCGTGGTCTTGCTTCCAAGACAAGCATTTTGCCCCTATGCTATCCGTTCATTTCTATGCCCGTTTTACATTCCACCAATTAGAAAGTTGCCTGCTGCTTGTCTTGATTTTTGGTAGTTCACAGGATACTGTAAGCCTTCCATTACACTTTCTTGATTTTTGGTAGTTCACAGGATACTGTAAGCCTTCCATTACACTTTTCTTTTGTGATACAAGCTGGTAGTGTGAGCTCACGAGACGGCGGGCGTTCAAGCTGTGTTGCATCTGTCAGGGTGTCCTCATGCCACATTAAGGAAATAATAAGTGGGTAGTCCTGATCGAGCCTCACCTACTGTAATATGGTTATACAGTGGAGGTGGCAGGTAATGTCAAGTGGGCCTGATGTAAGGTGCCTACAGGGTTCGAAATTACCAGGAGCTGGGGGCTATTTAGCTCCTGCTTGTAGCCCAGATGAGTCTGGTTAGCTTGACACCAATAGCTACCATGAGCTACTTTGACTCGCCAGGCTAGCTGGTGCCATTCAAACATATCTATCTGACATCAATTCTGTGTTTGGGATATGTATAAAGGAGCATATTTTGTCATGTAAAATTAACACACGGTTATCGTGTGGACATTAGATTTGTGACTCTCTGTGTGCTAGCTCCTGGTTGCCTAGACGTTAGCTCCTGCTTGCTGGGTGATGCCCGATAGCCAGGAGCTCCTTTTATCTCCTGCTCTTCAAATCCTTATTTCGACCCCTGCGCCCAGTTTCTGGATGGGAAGCAGCCTTATTATGTGGCACCAGGGGATGGCTCAAGGGGGTTTATTCTTGCTGGCACAGTCGCCACAGGCTCATCCGTAGGTAGGTGAACTGGAATCAGACTAGTGCAGGAAAAGGTTTACGAAAATGGAGCTGCATTTATCCCCGACTCCTTAAAGGACAGAAAACCTGCCAGCAGTGTGATCTAGATAAGGCACTAAGAGAAAACCTTCTAGGAGCCAGTGCCAAACATAGCAGAAGGTGTGCCCAGCCTGCAGCTTCCTGCCCCAAGGGGCACAGCTCAGAGATGCTGCTCGGAGAGGGTGCCTACATACTGACATGAGCAGTTGGTATCTTCCCTCTGCATCTTTATCTGTGTGGTGCATACATTGCACCACTTCCCTGCTCGGTGACCATCCTGGAGGATGCATGCGGGCAGGATAGCTGCCTCAGGTCACAGTGTAGTCACACTACCCCCGTCTTTCCTGGGGTAACTGAGACTTGATTTAGGGTAAGAATGGGGACTGAACACAGTGGGAAACAGCAGTTGGTGAATTGAGATAGATGGATGGATGGATGGATGGATGGATGGATGGATGAATGGCCATGACACCCAACACACGGGACCTGGATGTGTGTGCAAGTACAAGATGTACCCCCACAAGATGGACGGTTCTGTTGCTTTTCTATATTATACATGAACCATGTTATCTTGCCCTGCCTGCGGCCACCAGAGGGCCCGCACTGCAGCCGAAGGCTGATGGACAGGAGCAGGAATAAAGCTGCAAGAGGGAAGGAAGCAAGAAAGTGCACCGGCCTCGCGGAGTGATCTTGAGCACCCGCAACAGGAAGCCAATGAAGAGCTTTCTGAAGCGGGGTCATTTACTCGGGTTTGCATCCATTAGTTATCGAACAGGCCCCCGCTCTTCCAAAGGGCGCTGTTATCCCTTCAACAGGATAGCAGGCAGGCCAACGACTTGGCGCCAATTAAGTGTTTTAATCAAATATTTATTGTAATATGTTTCTTAACGATCGGAGTTGGTTGAAGCTGGCTTTAACCACAGCATTTTACGAGTGTTCACTGAAACTGTCTCCCTGAGAGAACCCAGCCATTGCATTGCATGTTGTGTGTGTGTGTGTGTTACCCCATGCACCCAGCTCCTCTTGTGCACACACGCATTCACTTGCCACTGCAGAAATGAAGGCATCTGCCACTAAATCTGTTCGCTAGTTAAAGATGAGTCAGTATTTTACATTATTTTGTTAATTTCGTTAAAACAAATACTAATTGGACTGAACTGCAAGGCCCAATCCCTAGAATATGCAGCGACCTCCTTTAATGGATCAGAGGCAATGCTTTCTTCTAATTATTTGTGTAAATATAATATATAGGATAAACGACTTCTGTTTGTATGTAGCAGGCCTTGCCAAAGCCAACAGTTTTGAGCTTTGCGTAGGCACGGGATAGGCATTTGCCAGCCACTGCCATTGTAGTGCTACTTGACCATACAATAGCAACAGCTTGAACATGGTAGGAGTACCTGAACGTATGATGCCAGTGCCTGGCAAATGTCCATCAAATATCTGTGCACATGCCAAAACTAATGGCTTTGCCAATGTTGGGTTTAACAGGTGCAATGAGCATGTTTTAGACACACACACTGCTTATAAATCAATTAGCTGAAGAGACTTGCTCAGACATTTTTATCACCCCAGTAACTCATTTAGGTGTGCGCAGAAATAGTCGAAAATAAAATTACAAATTAAGAAATGACTGCATCTTTTACCAATCCCCCCCCCCAACATTGTCCTAAAATATCGCAGTGGAGTAAGGATAATAGTTAATGTGGGGGGAGGAGGAGGCGGAGGTCTCTCCCGCAATATTTTATTTAGTTCATTTTTCAAAATTCGATATTTTAACGTATATCCACTCCTTTAATCCACTACAATTAATTCATAAACTCACAGAAGACTGCTTAGAAGTACAGCTGGATGCCCTATACAGCATATGGTTGTTGTCACTGAATGATTGAGCTAGTTCAAAGAGATACCAGTAGGTTGTGTTTTGGGTGGATGGAGCATGTAGTGGGAGAGAATGGCCATAGGCAGTAAGCGGGTAAGTAAAAAAGACAAATGACACCCATGATTCATGAGTTGTGTGTCCCTCCTCACACCTGGCATCCAATCTCCCTAATCTCTGTAGTTCATTGCAATAGTTTCAGCTGCTAGGTGGTGCTAAAGGCCCCAATAATTACCCAAACTAAAAAGAATATTGCAAGTCTCCAAATGGTTACATAGGTGCAAGGCTGCAGGTCAAGTGCTTTAATTGAGTCATAGAACTCCTAAGTGAATTGCAGTATAGTTTTTACGTGCAATATGGAAGATGTTGTCATTTTATTTTTTTATTTATTTTTGTTCAAAACACAGACATAGTTTCTAGAGCAGCAGATCACTGCACAGGGGATGTGTAGCTCGTCCTGTGAGTTGCGGCCTGCGTGTCAGTCTGAGCATCCATCGGGATTAGTCCTTGAAAAAGGTATTGTTGAAAAAGCCACTTTTGAGAGCTTTGCTGGTGTGGACAATTGTGGGGATACCGGGATCGAGTTCCAGAGGGTGGATGCATGACAAGAGGAGAAGTGTTAGTGGATCCTCTCTTTGTGGACGAGTTGTGATTTGAGCCTGTTCGTTGATATGGTGCACGAGGAACATGTGGCATCAGATATGTGGAGTTTAGCTGTCAGGTACGCTCGTGTGCTACTTGTCATTTCTTTGTAGATGATACATGCAGGCTTGAACAGGATCCTGGCCTGGAGAGGAAACTAGTATAGTTTGCCTAGGATGGGGGTGGTCTGATCAAATTCGCGCGTAACTGTAATAAGGCATGATGTGGCATGGTGGATTGCTTTTGTACGAGCTAGGCTGCTGGGAGCTCTGTCAGTTGGACGTATACCCGATCGATGTGCAAGACCTCAAGGGCATGTACTATGGTCTGGAAATACTGCAGCGGCATGAAGGATTTGATTTTACAAAATGTGGAAATTTGAAGCCAGGCTCTTTGAGCCTTCATTGCTGTGTGTTTGGAAGGACAGGCCCTGGTCAATGGCGAAGCCAGAGGATTCTGCTGAATCAGAGAGTTGCAGATCAAATTCTTCTAGGCACATATCATTGAACCCTTGTTTGAGAAGTTGTTGAGCGGGGGACTGATGAGGACAAATTCAGTGTTGGAGGGTTTAAGTTTCATGTAGGCCCTTGACACCCAGGGCTTAATGATGGCTAGATAATCGTGGAGACGACTGATGTCCTGCGGGCTTTTTACTCTAATGTACAACTGAGTATCATCTATGTATTGGTGTATGACTATGTCAGGATTTTTGAGGTGGCTGCCCTGAGGCTCCATGTAAAGCTTAAAGAGCTTTTCTCCACTGTTTTCATTGTTTGCAAAGTCTTTTCCTGTGTAAATGAATAGCAAATTGCAAGTAATATGTGGCATCACACCTTGTTTGTATTAAGAAAATCATTTGCAAGCCTTTACAGGAGATTAATCTTTCCTGTATTATATGAGTATCTTGCATTTAAGTCTGTAATATTTATTTCCAACATATGGTACGATAATTGGACCACTGCTTATCCCTAATAAGAAAATAACACACTACTATAACTGTAATTAAGCATCAAGCACCAGTTCCAAGGGATGGAATGGGTGTTAATGGCCCTGGGACATTAACACCCGTTCCAGCCCTTGGAATGGCTGCTTAATGCTATTAGCACCCGTTCCAAGGGACGGGGCTAACTGGAAAGTATTTTCTTTCTGTGAACGGGTCCCCTTGCGGCATCCTGTTCAAGGAAAGAAAATACTATACAAACATGGCTACCATGGAATCGGAATGGGAATGCAGGGGTCTACAGCGGCCAAATGAAGTGAGGACAGAAGCTGCAGGAGCTGCGGCAATGGTACCCACTGCTGCAGCAATCAGGTAAGTTGGTATTGGGGTGGTGGGTACAAATTACTGTTGGGTCCGTGTGGGGTAGATGGCGGGTGGGGGGGAACCGGCCATGAGGCAGCTGAGATTGTACATTTCAACCCCCATTCCATGCCCCCTGATTGGCTGGCTCCCCCGCTGAGAGTGCTAATACTTATTAGCAACCTCGGCGGGGAGACAGCCAATGAGGAGGCTAGGAACGCAGGCCGAATCTCCCGATGTTAGCCCATGTTTCAAGCTGCCTATTGGATGCTTCCCCCACCTGCCAACTTTCTCCCTATCCCTGGACCCCTTTTTAACTAATCACCCCACTCCACATACCTCATTGCGGCTGTGGCACTTGCCGCCGCTGCTTCCTCTTCGTCTTCATGCGTGAGGCTGCCAAGGAAAGGGAAGAGGGGCTCTGTAAGCAGCCCCGCCTTTCCGCACCATGGCAGCCGTTTTCTAACAGACTTTTCATTTTGTGAACGGGGCGACGCAAGGCGACCCATCCACAATACAAAAATACTTCAAATTAGCCCCATCCCAGCTTCGCCTGGGCCTTTAATTCGGGCACCGGGCCGTTGCCACCTGTTCCAGCCCTTGGAGCAGTTGAGGTGTGATGTCATAATGCCTGCTCTGAGAGCCTGTACAAGAGCAGAATTCCAGATTCCACAGGACCACATAGTTAAAGCCTTAACTATCTTTCCAGATTCCTTTCTTCGTAATAAATGTACTTCTTTTACAAATCATCCTTTGATTGATAATATATTGTTTGTGTTGGAATGTTCATTTTTGTGCACTGCTGGAGTGTAACACAGGAGAGCAAGAATACCTATGCATGTTATCACTTATTTTAAATAACAAAATGCTTTAAAAAGTACTGTGTTCATCTAACATTTTTTGCAACACATTACAAGCTGTTTCTTAGTGGTGTGTTCATCTAAACTGATTCTACATTATCTATATGTATCAATCACTCTTAGACCTCTTGCATTAGAGTAAGCAAGAGACCAAGTATCAAAGACGATGAAGGTGCGATCATGTATTATAAGGAATATAATACCTCTGTCTGTACATTTGAAGGAGATTGCAAGTCACCTTGGTGTTCTGTGAGCCTAGAAAGGTACTCACCCTTCAGCCTTGTTACTTTATTCACAAACACCTTTGTGACTTGCAATATCATGCAACGCATGACAGCGGGTTCCTTATCCCATAAACAAATACTTGGGTATAAGACGTATTGTTACTGGTTATTATCTAGCGTTTAAGTGTTTGGAACTTCAGCCATGCAAGATTTTCTACAAGAAAGTCCACCAAATGATGGTTGGTTGTAAAATATATGTCACTTTAAGACAAAATATGAGGTCACTGAGCAATCATTTCTAACCTTGTGTGCTCCCCACCCCGCTGTTGGGTTGATTCATCACATAGGCGATGAGCAATAATGAACATCAGCTGGAGATAGCAGTACTGAGGAACATCTGGTGTACTTGCCCTATTGATCAACTCCCAGGGGATTAACAATACTGACCCTATGCAATATTATGAATGAAGACTACCAGACAGAGTAAGCTACAAGGATCTCATGCAGGATTAGCAATGATTACAGATTTGATAATCTGTGGCTCATGGTTACAGTTGAGGGTACCCCCTTTTTCCACTCAAGACATATCACCACCCTCCATCAACAACCCCACTACCTCACACCCCCACACTATCCAATCTATCATCCCAACAGACATAATTTAACACTCCACCCACTCCCCAGAAGCCCGTTCACTCATCATCCACTCCAAACTGGCAGAGCATCACACTCCAGCCACACCTGACAGGCACACGCCTGCCATCTGCAATCCACCCATTAGAGAGGTGCATACCCAACCTTCATCCAGTCAGCAACTCCAATCACAAACAGTAGCACTTTCTATCCATACCATCATTGGAGCATGTCTGCCTTTCTGCAAATCATAGGCACTGGGTGTGGGGGAGGACATACAGGGAAGCGGAGGGGAATGGGGCAAGGCAAAAGGAATAAGAGGAAAATAACATGGGCAGCTGATAAGTTTCCAACTTCGCAACCAGAAGGTCATGGTGCCAGCCCCAGAATCCTCAACTGACCAAAATGATTTGCTGCTGTTTGCTGCTAAACATGAAAGTGCTTATGATCAAAATAAAAACCAATATAAGGCGCTTTATTAAACCAAAGAGACTGGACGAGCAAATTTAGTGTTTTCTAGCGGCAACACTGCAAACTTTGGAACACGATGCTATTACAGCTAGATGTGCTCCAGTATTCTGTTCTGAAGCCGAGACAACAAGGACACCTATATGTGGCACAGCAGCAGGAAGACTGGCGCAAGTGTGACGTCGGAGCTCCGTGCAGGAAAATGAACGTTACGAAGGGAGCTGTGTGGAGTGCCTGTCCCTTTTATGTTCATTCAAGATGCTGATTCCCCTGTGCTGAGATGTGGACCCAGGGGTATCTGAGGGGCAGGTGTGACACCCCGGACATGAGGAGCAGAATGCCACCTGATCCAGACTGCTGTGAAGCATTTAAACGCAACCAGTGTGTTTCTATCCATTGAGAAACCCCGTTTGCAAGCATTACACTGAGCTAATTGAGAAATTCATTGTATTGGAGTGCCTGTGTGTTTGAAGGAACACGTTTTTTCAAAGGTCTGCGGTTCAATCCATTGTTCAACTTTAAATAACTAAGAATACTTTGTATCGTAGTGGTCGCGTATGGGAGAAAACACGTTTTCAAAAGTCTCTGAAGGTTAAACATTACTTTTAAAGTGAATGCAGAATACATTATACCACAGGTTGAATGAAAGGCGTTCTGAATGCAAACCATTTGCTTTCTGAATATCGAACTGAATTAAAATCTTAAGAAGTGCATCCGTGCCTATTGTAGACCAAAATGTACACAAAACATATTTAATGAATATCAAACTGAATGAAAATATTGACAAAGGCAACCGGTACCTATTGAAAACTAAACTGAATATAATTTTTGTTTCTTGAATACCGAACTTAGTGGAAAACTCATAAGAGAGCAGAACTCTTACATACTAAGTTCAGTGTTAAAGCAGAAATGTACTTTCAAGTAAAACCATTAAATGCAGTATACTAAAAATGAACACACTCTACCTACAAGTTTAAATATTGAAACAAAGCTTGAAGATTATTTCAACACAGTCACATTTTTAACATATAAAGAAGGCACAAGAGTAACAACTAACTTTAAAGAGACAAAGGATATTCTTCTGCTGAAATTAAGTCTTAAGAAGGGAGCACTGAGAATTACTGCTGGAATTAAGTCTTGGGGAAGGGGTCTAATGTAAAGATTGAATCTGTTGTCTGTCTTGCTTTATGATGCTTTCACAGTATTTAGTTTTGTTAGTTTTGTCCATTATCACTCTTGTTTATTAAAGTGCTGAAACCACAGGTTCCCAATAAATATTGCAAAAATCGTAGGGCCTCATTATGACCCTGGCGCTCCCGGATTGAAGGGGGCCGGTACAGCACTGGCCCCCTTCATTCTGGGAGTGCCGATTACAAGCTTCCCAACACGGGACCCGGATTGCACGCCTGGTAAAACCAGGCGTGCTTTCCGGGTCCCGCGAGTGGAAGAGGGAGGCAATAACGGGCCAGATGTAATCTGCCCGTTATTACCTCCCTCCCCATTCCCATTTGAGCCCTATGGGGGCTCAAATGGGAATGGGGAAGGGTTCCTGCATGGAGGACTTACCGGGTCCTCCTATCTCGGAGTAACTCGGCAAGTCCCCATTGCAGGAACCCGGTAATGGAGCCCGGAACGGTGGCAGCCATGGAGCTAACAGCTCCATGGCTACCGCGGTTCTCGTAATAAGGCACGTACACTCGTCACCATTGGGGTTGAGGATCATTTGATGTAGCTTCCTGAGATGTCATTGAGGAGTCACAAGCTGTTTGATTTCATATCCATGACCCCAATATTTTTTATGAAATGCTACAAATTTTATTCCCAGTTTCTGAACTTATCTGCAATTGTATGATCACAGTGAATATGCTTCCCACCCCACCCCCCGACTAGCAAGGAGACCAAAGGTCAGACATTTGGTGACATGCCACCTTTAGCCGGATCTGAATCTCAGCATCACTGCTTGGCCCCAATGTTTTTTTCGTGTGCAGATCACTATTTCCCTACGCTTCAATTCTCTCATTTGCAATATTTCTATTGTTCCCTGGTAGAATTCGATTACTTCAATGCACATTAATGAGCCCTTGTAACCGCGCAATGTTTTAAAGGTGTTTGCTGAAGGAAGCCTACCTTTTGGAGCAGTAGCAGGCCGGTGCAGCTCGAGCCCAGTCATTGCATGTGATATGTGATTTTATCCTCACCTGTGCTCACTTAAACTCTGCAGTCCAGGATTGTCGATCATGAACTATTTCCCACAAAAGTTTATAAATACCTACAAATCTGGTCCCACAGTTGGGGCATGTTCTGCATACCTGCCATGGCGTTGCGGCATACCCATGGGTTACGCCCATAACCAAGCACAGTCCCTGTCAAGAGAGTTGCCTGTTGAGTGTCCCTGGATACTCATTCTTGAAAGGGCAGGTCCTCTGAATGTATCCTATTATAATATGCTCATTTTTTACAATAGTGTGTTCATAACTTTATTTGAAATGTGTGTGTTTTTAGTGGGAAATCTGTATTCTCAAATGAATGATTACGAATGTCTCCGCGTGACCTTGTTTTCTTGGGTTGGTGGACCACCTTTTCCAAACGCCGGTCCTTGGGCTAGGACTAGATTGCACATGTTCCACCAACCTGCTCTGTTTTCTTGTTCACCGTTTTTATCTTCTGTGTTGCTGTTTGCTGGCAGCCTCAAGCAATATCGTCAGTGAAGTGTTGCACAATTTCATTTCACAATCAAGCAGTAGAACGCTCTGCTGTGTTTGTGTCTGGTGCTGCGACTTGCACATCTATTGTCCAGGACTGGATTGGCCTACTCCCAGTTCTCTAAGGGGCTAAGGACGGGGCAACAGCATGGCAAGTTATCCTTGCAAAGCCAGCTCATAGGTGTGCGCCTTTTCCCATAATTAGCCTTCACCCACCTTTTGGCCACTTGGGCACGATGGGTGGAGAATTTTAAAGCAATGTATTGCCCCGTCGTAGACCCCGTTTCCCCACCCGGTCCTGGCTTGCTCGGAACGTCGCATGAATTGTTTGCCTTTGCCGCATTTACCTTTGTCTGCCAACATTGTGATCCAGCTTCATAAAAAATAAATAAAACAGACGTGCATATTGATAATGATAAAGCCTTAAAGACGGAGGGAGGGGTCATTATTATGAGATAATGTTCGCCTCGGGACATACGTTGGGGAAGGGTCGTGATCCCAAGCAATAGTGACCCCCTCCCTTGGTCTGCAAGGCTGTTAGCACACAGTGGTAGTAGCAACATATGCTTCGAGGTTTTGGTGGTGAAGTAAAAAAATGTACTTTAAGATTAAGAGGTCATGTTATTGGGATTTTTAGCGGCATGTGCCTGCTTAGGCGTTTCTTAGCACTATTAAAAAAATGGATGAAGTGAATGTACAGAACACTCTGAGATGCTGATTGTAAGATAGGAAAAGTGCCCCGGCCTGGTGGCTCTTCAGAAGCCTGCATGAATAAGGAACCTGTCTAGGATGTTCTGCTGGAACCACCCAAGACTTCCGCGCCTGCTTTGGGAAAGATCTGCCCACGGTACTGGAATGCCTCCATCCGAGAAACGTATTAACTGAGCAAAAAGAGCTCTTTCGAAGGCACAGCCGACATAATCCCTGCACCCCTGTCAACTGCTCTGTGGATAGCAAAGCCACTCATAGACACAGTCTGTGCACACTGAGCCAACACCGCAGTACGAGGCACAGAGCAAATTGCCATCCATTAGGAATATTCACAACCAAAGTGGGGCTAAGAAACCCCATTCAATAATTCAGTCACATTCAGCAAATATGCGCAGGAAGAACCCAACTCGTGCCCACGTCCCCTTATCTCTAACACAGGGAAGCATTATTGCCATCACAATCCGAGCTCTTCCTGTTGGGCTCCATATTGTATGCCCGCTCCTCCCTATTTCTTTCCATTGGGGACTTGATGTGAAAGCACGCTCCGTGCAGGGCGCTCCCCGCGCCCTTTGTGTTCAGCCTTCTCCAAAGCTGGCAGTGAGATGAGTTAAGTGGCTGCGAGCCGTAGGCCAAGACTTGCCAGCTGCAATCATTTCTCCACTCCATCATCCCACCTTACAGTGCCACTCTGCCTTATGCAGCCACCACTTTCATGATGTAGAGCGAAGGTGACAAGGACGAAGCCTCTGGCATCTTATGTAGAGGTAAAACTTTGGACAGTGGGGGCAGGCCATGGCGGAGCAGCTGGGCTTGGCGAATGCTGCCGCGGTATATTCAGATGAGGAGTATCACCCCCCGGGTTCCTGGGAAAAGCGTGTAGGGGTGATCACGAGCAATCTGCCTGGCTTGCACCAATGATTTCTAATCTTTGTAAAATAAATAGCAAAGCTCCATAGGGCTGAGTAGTGTGGGAGTTGGAGCAGCACTATCTAGAAGCCCAGGTAAAAGGGCTGCACAAGTGCATTTTTGCATTGTATATGGTGATGCCGGGGAGGGGGTGGTGGGGATGCACAGAGGTTTTTATCCCCAGGTCCATGCTGGCTCCTGGTGCCCCTACACCGCTGCAGCTGTTGCCACAAAAATAATTCAGAGATATTGTCACGGCACGCTGATAGAACATTGTGTTCGGGGCACGGTGATCGACATTGTGCACGGGCACGCTGATCGACATTGTGTACGGGGCCATTATATATGCGCAGTACCATCTTTTCGATCCAATGAATGCTCCGATCTGTTCTTCTCTTTGATTGGGTATGCAGGGATTTGAAGTTGGGCTCATGATGGTTCCCTGACACCCAGGAATAAAGGTGCTGTTCATTCACGCACGGCTCAACTAGAACTTGAGTCGCAGGTAGGGACTGCCCGGCCCAGCCATCCCCTCCTGCAGTAACAGCTGCACTCTGCTCTGTCCCCAGCTCTGTATTGATGTGTAATGCATGGTGATACCTCGGTATCGGTTTGTTTGTTTGTTTGTTTATTTATTTATTGTGCGTGCCGGACCCAGAGGTATCAGGGCCCAGGTGAAAAGATTACATACAGCTTAGTTACAGATGTTACAGAGCAAAGGTAAGAACAGTTTCCTCTGTGTTACAAGATGAGGGTCAAAACAGTATATTACAGGAGTAGGGGAATGCTTGTGTACACAACATGTCATAATTAACAAACATTTGCATATTAACATATCCTTATCAAAATAGAGTACATGCAAGTAATGGTTGAGTTAGTGCAGTAAGAGAGTGTAGGTTACATATCTTTCTCTATAAGCCATTTAATTGTGTTCTTTCTGAATTTGATAAACGTTTGGTCAGATCTGAGTATGTGTGGTAGGGAGTTCCACAGTTGTGCTGCTCTAACTGGGAAACTGGACCCTCCAATGGTGGACAGTTTAAATCTTGGCACTTGGAGACAGTTAGGGTTGGCTATTCTTGGTGGTCTGATGGAGTTTTTTCTGATAAATCGTTCTGTTAGGTAACGAGGAGCTTTATTGTTTAAGCGTTTGTGGATGAGGTAACTCGATTTGAGATTGATTTTTTCTTGGGTAGAGAGCCATTTACATTTCCTTCTTATTTCAGATATGTGTACTCTTCTAGGAATGGTTAAGGCAGCCCTGAGAGCATTATTTTGGAGCACTTGTATTCTGTTGATGGTTTGTGTGTTTGCCCCTATGTAGAGAGCATTACAATTATCAGGTGTTGATGGGATGAGGGCTCTAGATAGGATTAAACAACTGTCAGCTGACAGGAATTGGTTTCCGGCTGGTATTAATTTACATGTGTAAGCCATAGAGGAAGCCAATAAATTTACCTGTTTGGTAAGAGATCAGGTTGAGTCGAGGTAACAACCTAGGGTTTTTACTTATCTGGCGACCTTGATAGTATTCCCATCAATAATGAACGCAGAGTAATTGGGGTTAAGTTTGGTGATGCGAGCTGCGGTACCCAGGATGATGAGCTCTGTTTTGTCATCGTTCAGACACAGGCCATGGTTGGCCATCCATGCCTGAACGATGCTATAGACTCTGTTCACCATAGCCAGATCTTCCTCATAGTCCCCAGTGAGTGATAGGAGAATCTGGGTATCGTCTGCGTAGTTGGTATAAGTGATACCCAGATTGTCAAGATCATCAAAGAGTGGCTTGGTGAAGATATTATAGAGTGTTGGCAAGACGCATGATCCCTGCGGCACTCCACAAGTAATAGGTATCGGATCTGCTGCGGCTCATGGGGAGAAGACCCTCATAGTCCTGTCACTGAGGAAAGACTGTATCCAGACTATAGCTTCCTTAGAGAAATGGGCTGCTGAGTCCAAGTGACTGCAAAGGACTTTATGGTCCACCAAGTCAAAGGCAGCTGGTCTAGTTGGAGGAGAAGTGCTAATTTTCCCTCATCTCTTAATGAATCTATTTGGGCCTTCAAATCGATAAGGGCTGTCTCTATGCCATGTTGTGGTCGGAAACCAGATTGGCGAGCGCCTAAGAGTAGGTTCACCTCAAGGAAGTTTTGAATTTGGGTATATGCTACCTTATCTAAGATTTTTAGGAGAAATGGCACCGTGGTGATGGGCCTGTAGTCGGTGGTATGTTAGGGTCCAGAGTTTGTTTTTTCAGAAGAGGAAGTACCCAAGATTCCTTTAGATTACGCGGGATGGTGCCAGTAGTGAAGGAGGCGTTGATGAGTTTGGTGATGAAAGGGGCTAGGTCCCTAGCAGCGTCCTTGATCAGTTGGGCTGGGCATTGGTCGCCTTTGCAATTGGATGGTTTAAGCGCAAGAATCATTTTCTCTACCTCAATAACTGAGACCTTAGACAAGTTGAATTGAGTATATTCTTTAGGTTTAGATTTCGGTGTTTTATTGGTGGTAGTTTGAGTTTGAGCTGATAATAAAGCTTTCTTAAGGGCTATTTTGATTTGGAGATTGGCAACTTTATTCGGTAGTACAAACTGGATGTCAGTGCACCAAGTTTTATCTTTAATGGGGTCATCCTGTACTGCAATTGGGGTTTCCAATTCTTTTAGAATAGAGAAGAACTCCTTCATACTAGAGTTAGCTTGTGTAATTCTGTTGTTATATGTTTCTTGTTTGGCCATGATAATATCCTTTTTGTATAGGGTTGAAATACTTATTAGATTGGTTTTATTTTCTATAGTGGGATGTAGATTCCAGGCCGTTTCACATTTTCTTTTCTGTAATCTTAGGTTTTTTAGGTGAGGTGTAAACCAGGAGTTGAGATGCTTTTTAGGTTTGGTATTCCTAAATTTTAGTGGAGCAATGCTGTCAAGAGCGGTAGTCATAGCATTATTATATTCATCCACTAGTAAACATGGGTCTGTATGGTCTGGTAGGGAGTTGAGATTCGGTAAGATATAGGGTAAGATATTGTCCGCTGTGATATTTTTCTTGTTTCTAGTTAAAGTAGGTAGGGCGGTAGGAGGAATTGGTGCATTAGGTCTTATAATGTTAAGAGTAAAGAAGATTAGGTGGTGGTCTGTCCATATTTGGGGGGAGATGGATGTGATGGAAAGGTTGCAATTGTGACTGGCAATCCAATCGTGAGTTCTCCCTTTGGTATGTGTAGAAGTATTCACTTTCTGTGTGAAACCTAATTCTGTCAGGATGTTAGCTACGGAAGTAGCCTGGTGATCATTGATATCATCATACCCTAGGTTAAAATCTCCTAGTAGTAGGGTTTGTGAAGAGTTTAACTTCTCATAGATAATAATAGTAATGTCTTCATTAAAGGTTCTGATCGGGCCTGGTGGTCTATAAAGGAGATGGATGTTTAGCTTGGGAGTTGGCGGTAGGTAGTTTAATGGATAGTGACTCACAGGATTTAACTTTGGGTGTTGAGGTAATTCTCATAGAGAGATTAGTTTTGGCGATAATCGCTATTCCACCACCACGTGAATTTAGTCTGTCTGCTCTATGGGTGGTATAATTGTCTGGGACTGCTACTGTTAGTGCTGGGCCTGCTGCATCATGGAACCAGGATTCCGTGATGGCGATGAAGTCAAGATCATTTTCCAAGATGGTCTCTGCTATGTCTGTAGCATGGGCGACTAAGGATCTAGCATTTATTTATGCGCCTTTGAGGTCAGGTTGTGAATGTGGCATTTGGCGTGAGTTAGAGGTGGTATGTAGGTTAGCGGTAGTCTTGTTTCTTTTAGAGCGAGGCTTAAAGCTGGGAAGTGGGGTGGTTTCCATTGGGGGATGTATTTTAGGTCGAAGATGGTCTAAGTTAATGTATTTATTGAGGGGTTCGAATATTTTAGGTAATTGTGCACGGAGTCTGAGATTTTTCTGTGCTGTGTTACATGAAGATTTAGGAATAGGTGGCAAAATAGGAGCTCCTACCTTCTCTGAGGGCAGTACGGAGGGCATGGTGATATAAACAGTGGTATTAAGTAAAGCTGTTAGGTAAGTGATAGCAGCCAGATAAACTCGGGTTGATAAATGGAGGTACATAGTGTTTGAGGCAAGGTTAAGCAGAGAGTGAACTAGGCAAGTCAGGCTATGCAGTATTAGCAGTTAACAAGTACAGAGATAAACATTTGGCAATGGTACAGTAGGATGGGTGCATTAATGGTACAATTAGTTGCTAATCCTTATCATAACTACAATAAACGTAGTGTAGGTAGCAGACAAGGGCAGCTGGGAAACTAAGGTTGTTGTGGAGGCAGAATGGAGCGGGATCTGCGGGATGAGTGTCCAAATGGGACGACTTAGGGAAAGGACGGCGAATAAATCACTTGTAAATAGGTGCAATCCTATTCTCTATGGATGCAGATAAATAACTATGTTTCACGAGGTAAGCATGAACAGAAATGATACATATAGGATGAGTGCGTTAATCGAGTGGGAGCCACCTAGGGCTAAATGCAGCAATCGAATGGTGGGCAGCATAAGGCTAGATGCAACAATCAAATGGTGGGCAGCTTTGGCTAAATGCAACAATCAAATGGTGGGCAGCATAGGCTAAATGCAACAATCATGTGGTGGGCAGCATAGGCTAAATGCAACATTCAAATGGTGGCAGCATAAGGCTAAATGCAACAATCAAATGGTGGGCAGCGTAGGTTAAATGCAACAATCAAATGGTGGGCAGCATAGCCTAAATGCAACCATCGAAATGGTGGGCAGCGCAGGTTAAATGCAACATACAAATGGTGGGCAGCATAAGCTAAATGGAACAATCAAGTGGTGTGCAGCTTGCAGGCTGAATGCAGCAGTCAGAAAGGGAGCCACCTCGTTTGAAACAGTGTGCAGTTAATATTGATCACGTGAGCAGAGGATCAGCAAGCACAGGCAGAAATCATGATCAAACGCTGTTTGGGCAGAGTGCGATGAAGCTAACTACAATGTTATGTGTAGGTAGTACAGAACAATAGTAAGTTGTGTTACAGGGTTAATGGTGTACTTACATCAGGTACCTGTGATAGATACATGTCCATAGGGCAAAGTTGGAGTGAATAAGGTGCCTCGCGTCGTTCAGCGGTGAACATGGGCAATCAGGGCTGCTTGGCCTTATAATGGCCGTCGGCTATTCCGCCGATTGTAATAGACACAGGACTCCACAGGTCCTATAGTGTTCATTGAGTCTTGCAGTAGATATGATGAAAGGTCAGAAATGCAAGAATAATAGAGACTTACTTCTGAGAAGCAAAGGGAGTTGGCCATGCCGCGCTTTCCTGCGCTTAACAGGCGCTAAACAGGGCCTTTTCAATTCGGGCCTTCGCAAGGACGGGCCAGCTTCCGCCTGCCGGCGGTGATTGTGGGTAGAAAACGGTGCCAGGCCTTCTAGAATGCTGCTATTCAGGTGGCCTCACCACTCCTTCCAGAAGCCAGTTCTGCACCATAAAATCCCTCTCTGTAAAGAAAACTCTTTATCTTGTCTGACAAAGTCACATTGTACGGCCCCCCTTCTTCGGGAGCAATAGGTACTCTGGACCAATGATGTCTTCTGGTCACCTGAGGAGATAGCTAGAGGTGGTGCAGGGGGATTTCCCAGAAGCTCTACCTTTTCTCCCAGACCATCACCTCCCAACCTACCAATGGTGCCGGGAAGAATGTTCGAGCAGGGCTCTGCTATAAGGTAACACCAGGGTTTTCTCTTGCCCGCCTCCCCTCCCAACCACAACAAGGCAGGTTTCAGTGCCGCTGTCCAATACAGCAAGAAGGGAAGCCCCCTTCCCGAACACCAGTAAAAGCACAGCAGGCATCGCGGTCATGCATTAATTCCCTTTAACATCTAACACTAGACTTGTTAAAGGGATTTTCCCCAGCTCCTCCTGCTAGATCTGCAACCACCCCTAGGCCGACCCATGGATAGGAATTCTAAATGGAAAGCATGGGCTGGTGTAGACAAGTCTATGTGGTGCAGGGAGCATCCAATGAGCCACAGAGCTGTGTAGCTGAACAGACACTTAAGCTGAACCCCAAGCAGCCAAGAAGGAACTAGAAGGGGAGATCAGACCTAGAGAGTGAATGAGGCAAGCTTCCAGCCTGCTGAGCACGATATCTCAGACACTGGTGGAGACTAGATGGGGAGGGGGCAGAGAGTCTGCAGATGGCTCTATAGCTTAGCCACTGGCAGAGATAAGAACAAGGAGTGAAAAAACAGAAAGCCTGTTGATGGCTATATCTCGGGGACTGATAAGTGTCAGAGACCAGGAAGCGGCACACAGAGCAGCTATGGACTTGGGCCAAGAAGGTAGAGCCATGCCTGGCGTTTGAGAATACACCAGCCTGATAACCCATAAGCAAGGGAGAAGAAATACTTGCTGGCAGCAGTGTATCAGAAGGTTCCTTCATCAGTCCTGAAAGGCACCCCGTGGCTAGAGGGTAAGAAAATCTATGCCAAGGTAGGACCCTAAGCTAAGGAGTGAACAAATATTCCTTGCCTTTTACCTACGACTGTGAAATTATCGATTGAGCTAGGTGCTACATCCCTGCGACTAGGAAGGCAAGAAGCAAGCTGAGAGATAGATCCCCGAGACTATGCATTAAAATAGAGGATCCTAATTGGCCCTTGTAGCTGTAACTCCTGGTTTCATGTAAATCCAGCATGCCCCAGGCTTCCCAGCTCTTGGTGATAAAACAAAAGAAAACACATTTGATAGTTTTTTAAGCTATACCTATTTCTTTTAGTGGTATAAGGAAGTTGTATGTATATATGTGTTTAGCTTGATGGAGAATAGGGCTGTGAAATATGAGAGCGTTTTTCCTTGATGGCCCATTCTGAGAAGCTATGAGATGGCTGATGATGGGTTTTTCCAAGATAAGGGTTTTTGGAGCTACTATGAGGAGTGGCCAAAGGAACGGTCACGTAACCAATGGAATCTGTCCTGGGGCCGTTAGCAGCTGCAGCTGAACAGAAACAGAAGATGAGAGAAATAAAGGAGCTGAGGGGAAGCCAGCACATCTAGGGGCTTCTACCACTGGTGGTCTCCATCAGCAGTCTGCGGCCTGTTTCAGGTTGGTGTCAACAAACCCTGGATTTGGAACCAAAGAGTGAGCACCTCCATGGGAATCAAGTGAGCCAGCGGGCAGTTACCTTGCTTTGGGGCCCCAGAAGGACATACCCTGGTAGTCTACAGTTGACCGTAGGCTATGATCCCTGTTCATGCCTGCATTTGCTAACTTATTTAGGACAGTTGACAAAAAGGCTGAATTTTCTATCCAGTGATTCCTAATGGTTCCTCCCTGAGTTACAGTGATAGGATGCGGATGGGATTGGCGATGAGATCAGGTGTAAATGCTCTCTATTGGGTTTATTGGAATTACATAGCCATCTGGGATTTGAGAGACAGCACTGGGACACAGATACAAGTATGGTCCACCTATGGTTCATGGTTTAGATAAGTTGTGGAAACAATTATTTAAGTTAACTGAGTGTTTTCTTTGTCATGCACTACTTTGAATGTATAAGTTCCCAGTGAGACTGGGCTTGGCAGGGGGTGGGAGGTGGTGCTATCCAGGTGCTTATCAACTACGCTCAGGATCCGATCCTTCCAATGAAGACTCAAGGTCACCACCCTGGTGGCGGGATAGGCCTTACTTATAAGTCCTGATAACCTACCTTCTCATCTCTAGGTGTACTGGGACAGGTCTAGATATGCAGGGGTTAAGTAAGCAAAGTGCCTAGAGGGTGAGCAGGGTTGCCTCTCCCACCACCATGTTAAGTAATATCACGGCTACACGCCATTTCGTTTACAATGCATCCTGACTATCGCTCTTAAGTTTTAGCTGAAAGGCCTAGGCACAGTAGGAGTTTGTCCCAGACAAACAGTTAAATAAAATCGTTGAAGTTCAATTCTGTCTCATGTGTGCTGTTGATCCCTGGGTCACAAGCCTTGCACCATGACTTCATGGGTCCTTTCTCTCTACTATCACTCTTTCAACCTGTGGCGTTCCCCAGGGTTCTAACCTATCCCCTAGTTCTTCAATGATTACATCGCTGCCCTGGCACGTGCGATTGCCACCTTCATCTCTAACTTCCAGTGTTATGCGGATGACATGCAACTCTCCTTCAGGCTACCCTCAGCTACCTCCTCTATCTTGCTCATAGCAGACTGTCTGCAATTCAGTCATGGTGTGCTGCACATGACCTCCGCCTCAACGCCAGTAAGACTGAGATTGTTCACAATGAGACTCCTGCTCCCGCTTTCCCACTCTCACTCTGGCCAGCCTCCCCTACCCGCACCCAACTACGAGGCAAAACACCTTGTCATATTCGACTCCACTCTCTGCTTGTCCATTCACATTTTGGACATTTTTAAAAGGCCTAATTACCAGCTACATCTGCTCAGAAGTACTCTTCCTTTTCTCACCTTCCCGCAGCGGCTCACTGTCTCCAGAGCCCTGGTTCTCTCAAGACTGGACTACTGCAACAGCCTCTTTCTCAACCTCCCTGCCTCTGCTTTGCGCTCTCTGTAACTCATCCAGAACAGAACCGCAAGAGTTATCCTTGGCCTTAAGCCCAGGGACTGCATCTCTCTGGCGCTGATATCTCTCCACTGGCTCCCCATAGCTGCAAGGATCAAGTTCAAGACCCTCTGCATTGTCCACAAGGCCTTCTGCGACCTACCTATCTGCAGCAATGCCTACCTAAATACTGTCCTTCCTGTGCCCTCCTCACAGCTACCTCCAACCTTCTGCAAGTGAGCCGGTTCTCCATGCAGAGATTTTGAGGGAAATCTTTAACCTCAGCCGGTGCCTCCCTCTGGAAAAGTTTCCCTGCCGCCCTCCGCCTTGAGTCTGACTTCCTTAAATTCTGGAAACTCCTTAAAACATTCCTCTTCTCCTCTTCCTTCTCTCTCCCTCTATCCTTCCAACCTCTCTCTCAGCTCTATCCCTCTCTCCCTTCTTTTGCCCACAGCCTGCTGACTGGCCACCGGGTGTACCTTAGAGTCTCACAGGTCCCTGGCCCCCTCGTCAGTCCTCTCGCACTTGCCTCCGGGCTTGCACTTGCCTCACTGCTACTGCACTTGGTCAGTGGCCCAAAAGAGTGGCATCTCTCAGCACTTACCCCAGTTTCTGACTGACTGTGCACACTTGGACTCCCCCCTGCACTTATCCTCCTCTCTCCTGTACCGTCTGTGCACTTGCAAGATCTGAACGTACCATGCCTTGAAGATCATGTATCTATATTCCCTTTCTCCCCTCCTTGCGTGGTGGCACATCATTGCAGTTGGAAAAACTGCAGAGTCGTCGTCAGACCTATTTGCTGTTATCTACACTGTTTACTGTATTATATGCACTTACTTTCCCTTTACAGACCTGTATCATTCAGAAATTCAAGGGGTCTGAATGACTGTCGTTTTTCACCCCTTGTTCCCTCCCTCCTTGAGCGCTTTGAAACACTTGCCTTGCAAGGCGCTTTACAAATAAATATTACCATACCATACCTGTTGTAGCTCACTGTTTGGCTGGTCTCTGCTAACCTCCGCTGGTTCTAGCTAGCACTCTGGTGTATATCATTGTCTTTGAGAAGCGTTTGGCTGTGAATCAGCTGCTGGAAGTCTGAAAGGGTTGTATCACTTTGGGTGGATCGCCTGCCAGTTCTTGTGGGATCTGAATGCAATTGCAGCATTAAGTCATTTTCATTTCACTTGTCTGAACTATGCAGATGTCAGGAAGCAGAGGTTAAACCTGCTGCTCCTTAAATGTGATTTGAGATCTTGGAAGCCAGAGTCTTTGCACATGCTGTTCACGTCTGACCAGAATACGATTTTTGGCAATTGCACAGCTCAGGATGTGCTCTCGTCAGCAACCTCCTTTTTTCAACACAACCCCGACCAGCACTGCGAAACGAATCAGAAATGGCAAGGCGTGCTAACAAGTTTTTTTAAAAACAGATCGGAAAAGTGTTTGTTTAAAGGTCTCACAATGCTGTTTGATAAAGTTATCTAGATCATACCGTTTTCACCATTGTAGTACCTGCCGGAAAATAAATCTTGAAATCGTGTGCATAATCGTATGAAACTTTCCTAACATTTCACAAAAAAGTGAACCATTTTGTTATCTAAGAAGTTTCAAAAGTTGCAAAAGTTGCCATCAAGAATGTAATTGAAAATGAACACTTAGACAGTGGTTTGGCGCTGCCGGCTGCTTTGTACGTTTCCCTACTATGGAAACTCTGTGGGTGAGACATAATACCTTCTGTGAGGCCACACTAGCCTAAGCCTTTTACATTTTTTTTTTTTAAATTTGTTTTTATTGACAATTGACAAATTAGGAACGGCCGACCCAACCGGCTAAAACAGCAAAATGAACCACATTGTCAGTAACATTTTCTTTTTCATTACCTTAACTCCCTTCCCCATTTCCCCCCTCCCGTCCCACCCCCCCAAACGATTAACATGCCAAGTTTAGAGGTGTTGCTAATAGTTATAACATAGGGGAGGACGCTTGCGTACCACATGGTTGTTAAGAGCATTCCTTGAAACAGTGGTGTACAACCGGGAAACGGTTAGGCAAGGGCCAGACCGGGACTTTGAGGGGTATGAAGGAATGTGCCATGTTCTCTCCCGTTCAATCTCCCATTTACAGGCGCATGGAAACAGTCATCATGCAGTAGAACTGCAGTCCATTCTTGTGCAAAATCAGACATGGTATCATTTGCTATTGCAGTGAGTTTTTCATATGTAAAAATCACCCTGAGTTTGCAGAGCCATTCCTCTTTGGAGGGGGCCGAGACACTCTTCCATTTTTGGGCTAGCGCCAACCTCCCTGCTCGCAGCATGGCACCGATGACCTTGAGGTAAACATTTACTTCCGACTCCGGCATGGGGATGCCCAGTAGGCTTTCCAGCGGGTGCAGAGCGGACCAAACCCCTCAATATCTTTGATCCAGCTAAGTAATTCCGTCCAGTAAACCTGTATAACCGGGCAGCTCCACCACATATGAAACCAGGTTCCCCTTTGGTGACATCCCCTAGGGCAGAAGGGGGACACATCCCGAAACATCCTGGACAACAGGGCCGGGGGGCGATGCCAAGAGTGGAGGATTTTAAAGCTGTGTTCCATGGCAGCCGTGTACAGGGAACCCGTAAAGATGCATTTAAAAACCGCCCTCCAAGTGTGATCATCCAGTGTCATCCCCAGCCTCTCTTCCCATATGCGTTTGAAGGGTTGCCTACCCTCTAGATCTGATGTTATCAGTACACTATAAAGCTTGGACAGCGAGCCCTTTCGAGATGTACTTTTAGCCAATATGAGTTCAAATGGGGTGAGGGGGCGGCTAAGCTGTTCGGTCCACCGGGGTTGGGACAAAATCCCTTTCAACCGCAAGTATTCGAAGACCGTGGGGGGCCTATACACCAGAGCCTCGGCCAAGTTGTCGTACTCTATGAAGCCCTCTTCACGTGAGAGTTGGGAGACTCTTTCCAACCCCATATCAGACCAGGCCTGAGTGTCACGGAAACCCTTTGTGCCCAGGTCAATGGGAGGGCCCCAGAGCGAAGAAAGCGGCGAAGGCCAAGTAGACAATAGTTTATTAGCTTTACTGGGTTTCCATAGCGCCCACAGGGCTGATAGGGTAGGATGCCTTCTGAGCTGTAGGGGGATAGCCCTAGGAGCGGTCCAAAAAAAATCCCTAACCTTTCTCGGGTGAGCGTGAATTTCTTCGACATATGTCCAATACGTTCGCATGTCGTCCCGCATATGCTCCAACATCACCCTGAGCTGCGCTGCTTTGTAATATATCCTGAAGTCGGGGAGTCCAAAGCCACCATGAGTCTTTGGGAGGGTCAGGGTGGATGTTTTAACCCTTGGCCTTTTACCGTTCCAAATAAAATGGAGGATACGGGATTGGAGCACCTCGAAAAAGGTCTCGGGTATCACAGCGGGAAGTGCTGTGAAAAGATAGAGTAGGCGTGGCAGGATATTCATCTTCACCGTGACCATGCGCCCCAGCCAAGAAAGCGTGAGGGGTGCCCATCTTTTAAGATCGCTACTGACCTGGGCGAGGATCCCCGGGAAGTTGCACTGGTATAGTTGTGATAAATCTCTGGGGATGGTGGTGCCCAGGTATCTAGTGGATTTTCGTTCAATTTTGACCCTCAGAATATCCTCTTTGCTCCCGATGTCTTGGTCCCCCGGGCCCATAGGCATGATACTTGATTTAGATGTGTTTATTCTCAGCCCAGAGAAGGAGCCAAAATAATGTATGAGATCAAACAACCGCGGTAGGGATTTTGGAATATTGGTTAAATAACTCAGTATGTCGTCTGCAAATAGGGAAAGTTTAAAGTCACACTCATCGCACTGTATTCCCGTGATTTCCGAGTCGTTCCTGACCGCTATGGCCAGGGGCTCCATTGCCAGGGCATACAATAGAGGGGACAGGGGACAGCCTTACCGGGTGCCTCTGGAAAGGGAGAAGGGCTCTGAGGTACCCCCGTTAACCAACACTCTCGCCGAGGGCGAGTTGTATAGTGTCGCGACCCACCCACAAAAGTTTTCTCCCAGACCCATCTTCCGGAGAACCTTGCCCATGTAAGGCCACTCGACACGGTCGAAGGCCTTTTCTGAGTCTAGCGAGAGGAGGTACCCCTCCACTCCCTGTCTAGATGCCTCGTGCATAAGGTCGAGGGTTTTCCTTATATTATCTGACCCCTGGCGCCCCGGGATGAAGCCCACTTGATCCCAATGTACTAGGGTTGGGAGGTGCTTTGCTAGTCTATTCGCCAGGAGTTTGGCCAGTATTTTAACGTCGGTATTAAGGAGTGATATGGGGCGATACGATTGGCAATAAGCGGGGTCCTTGCCCTCTTTAGGTAGGACTACAATTAAAGCTGACATCATCGTGGGTGGGAGAGTACCTTGGTCCAGTGCAGCATTGAACATCTTAGCCAAGAATGGGGCAAGTGTAGACCTATAGGTCTTGTAAAACTTGACTGTGAAGCCATCATCTCCCGGGGCAGTGCCGCTCTTTAAAGAAGTTATAGTATCTATTACTTCTTCAGGGGAAATGGGTATTTCTAGCGCCTCGGCTTTGTCGGGGAGGAGGCCCGGGACCGGGAGGGAATCCACGAATCTGTCAATGTCCCTCCCATCCCCCGAATATTCTGTGCAATATAGTTTTTCATAATATAGCCTGAATTGTTCTGCTATTTTGGAGTCCCTCGCGGTTGAGTCCCCTTCCGGGGTGTGGATTGAATTCACCCTCCTGCTTTTCCTAAGTTCATGGAGTCTCCAGGCCAATATTTTATCGGCCTTTTCCCCCTTTTCCATGTACTTTTGTTTAAAAAATGAGAGCTTCCTTTCCATTTGTCCCACCTGAAGGTCGGCCAACCTGTCTCGCAGCCCCTGCAATTCCTCCCACTGCCCAGGAAACATCTGTGTTTTCAACTTCCCTCCCGGTTGAATAGCCTCTATCTTGTCCTTAAGCACCTTCTCTTCGCGGTCCCTCTCCCTCTTTCTCCCCGCCCCAATGCCTATAAGGGTGCCTCTAATAGTTGCCTTAAATGCCTCCCATACTCCCATGGTGCCAACCTCCCCGTTGTCGTTAAGGGTAAAGTAGTCTTCTATGGCTGTTAGGAGGGTTTGGCGTATCTCTCTGTCCTGTAGGAGAAGGTTGTTACAGCTCCACCTGGATCCGGCTGCCGGGGGAGGGGGAAGGCCAATCTTAATCTTTACCATATCATGGTCCGTCCAAGGGACGGTCTCTACTCCTGAGCTCGAGACCTCTCCCTGCAGCGAGGAATCTACCAGGATGTAGTCTATACGTGAAAAAAAAGCATGTGGCTTTGAATAGAACGTGTAACCAGGGTGCCGACCTTTCTTAGTTGTACAAGTATCACTTAAACCCAGTTCCCCATTCACTTCCAGAAAGGTCAGCGCCAGCTTTTTGTAGTGACAGATGTTAGGGCAAGGATTCACGGGTTTCCTATCCCTCTCGGGACAAAGCACCATATTGAAATCCCCCCCCACCAGAAGGGTACCCTCAGCGAATGCCATTATTTTCCCTTTCATACTCTCCCAGAAGGTGTCCTGCGCTTCATTTGGGGCGTATATGCAAACCAAGGTGAACAAACGGCCTCGTACATCTCCCTTTACCATGAGATACCGCCCCTCAGGGTCTGTCTTTGAGGCTTAAAACCCAAAATCGGCCCCGGGGGACACCAGTAGAGCTACTCCTCTTTTCTTTGCCTGGGTAGAAGCCATATACACCTGATCTATTGTTTTAGCCTTGAGCTTAGGCTCCTTCCCCCGAACCCAATGAGTCTCCTGCACGAAGAGGAAGTGTAGCCTCATCCTCACAAATTCCCTTATAAGTAATGACCTCTTTGTGGGCGAGTTAAGTCCACGGACATTCAGTGTCCCCACTGTCAAGGATTGGAGGGAATCATCCATTAAAATGCGGATCGAGGCTCATACCTCCATTTTCAACACAGCAAGCGTTATTACTCCCCCAATGCTTTAGCAACCCATAGACGGCTCGAGACAGCCCCTGGGGTGCAAGAGAGTCCCTAAAACTTGGCGCACCATAACTGTAGCCCCAACAACCTAACTCCCCCCCTCCCCCCTTCCCCCTAATCGCCTGGTTGTGTCGTGGCATCGTCCAGAAACCCCGACCAGGCCACCAACGTCTCCCCCCCTCCGGGCTCATTAACTCTACATAAACAACAACTCGAGCCCCCCCTCCCCCCCCAGGGTCAATGCGATTCATGAATTGAAACATCACCCTCCCTTCACAGTGTCAATTGTGGAGTTATTCGTCGGGCTCCATTAGCGCTTTTCAGCTACCCTGATGGTCTGGCGACGCTGGGGCCACTCTCCTGAATTTCCTTTGCCCTCGAACTCTGTGCCTTTCTTTTGGAGCTTTATTCCCTTTTGGGCCCGTCGGGGCACGCTCCTGGTATCGGTCTCCCAGCTCCGTGTTTGCATTGTCTAATAGTTCGCCGGATACTCTCTGGATATCGCCTTCAGTGATCAAGGCGTATTTATAGCCCTCGAACTCGAAAGAGAGTGAAAATGGGTACCCCCACCTGTATCGGACTCCCTTGGATTGGAGCATTTTTGTCAGCGGGGAGCAAAGGCGACGTCTTGCAAGGGTGAAGGCCGACAGGTCTTGATACACCGAGATCTGGGCCCCTTCCCATTCCACTGGGCCCTTTTTGCGAGCCAGTTCGAGGATCCTGCTTTTTTCAGAGAAGTAGTGAAAGCGGACCAAGACAGATCTGGGGCCTCTGGAGGATGCCCCCGCTCTGTGGGCCCTGTCGATGGTAGGTTCGTTGGTGTTGGCCCCCTCAAATAGCACTCTTATTACCTCGTTAACGGCCTTCATAATGTCTGCTTGCGTTTCACCGTCGTGTTCCGGGAAGCCTAGGAAGCGCAAGTTATAGCGGCGTTCCCTATTCTCCAAGTCGTCAATCTTTAAGGAACATTTCTCTTCTCTTCTCTCGAGCTCGGACAGGCGCATGTCAAATTGTGTCTCGAAGATGTCGCTCGAGGCTGTAGTGTTCTCCAATGCCTGGACCCTGTCATCGATATTGTCCACCTTTTTGTCTAGGGTGTCCAGTCTTAGGGTAATATCTGCCCTGAAGCCTCTGATTTCCTCCAATAGGGCCGCCATACCCCTGGTGACCGTGCTTGCATCCGCGGATTCCTGTTGCGTTTGGGCCGCCATTTCAGGGGCTGTCAGGGGCTCGGGAGGCAGGCGGCGAAACTTCTGTAAGGATTCTCTCCAGGTCATAGGCTCTCCCTGGGTTCCTCTGTTCCCCGGGGGCTACCCCCAGATGTTTGTGGGCGATGCGGCCTGCTTATCACCCTCGTGGGGGGGGCCCCCTGTCTGCCTTGGGGCAAAAGGGCAGGGACACAGCCCCGGAAGTTTCGTCTCCACAGGGATCCCCCCACACCTCTCGATCCTCAAATGGTTCGACTTCCCTCCCTTCGAAGCCGTGACAGTGTTTGTTGCCCCCGGGGGGCGTGAAGGAGAAGTCTCAGGGTCCTTAGCCTGTCCTTTCGCGTGGCCTACTCGGGGTGCTCTCTTTCAGCCGGGCCTCGTATGCCCCTTGAGCACGGCTGGGGAGTGCGCTGCACGGGGGAAGCCTCGTTGCCCCAGGCCCCTTCGGGGTTCGCCTGCACGCCGGGGACTCACCCCCGCCTTTCTCCTGCTTCCCCCTTTGGTAGTCTCACTCTCCCGGAGGTTGCCTAGCCCCGGACCGGACCTCCTTACCTCCCTGTGGGAGTTCGCATGTGGCACGTTCTGGCCTGCGAGAGGCACCGCGTGTCTCCTGCGCCGCCGCCTGGACCTTATATTCACCCTTCACGGGCTCGCCGGGATCCGCTCGCTCCTTTCTCCTTTCTTTTTTTTTTATCGAGGTCCTCTGCTTTTCCAGTGCGTCCACCTCCCGCACCCGGGTCAGCCGCGTCTGCCCCCAGGGTCGCCCCGCCGCCGCCAGGTGGTTCAGGGCCAGGGCGGGAACTGCCGGCCGGGGGTCGCCAGGGCCCTCTACAGGCCTCACTCGGGCCCGGGCTCGCCTTAGATTTCCGCGGGGCCGCAGGGGGGAGGAGCTTCTATCCTTCGAAACTCGAGGGTTCCGATCTCCGGCTCCGCACCACGTCGGAGGCTCACATTTGAACCAGGGGTGCCCGGCACCTTCGTACTGGCGGGGGTGGTGTCGGCTCTTCATTCCGGGGGTGTTGGGGGGGGGGGGGGCTCAGGTCCCTCGATCAGTGCCCTGCTGGGGAGACGAGCCGAGATGCGTCAGTTCATCTCTGCGCCCCCTGGTGGATCGCCTTTTACATTTTTAATATAAAATTACATTGGTCATTTTGTCTCTGAAAGTGATAACTGCATCTTTTATGATGCAAATATGTAACTCTTCTGGGCCACTCTGTCCTCACCCCTCAGCAGCTGCCTTTAGTTTGGCAACATAGTAGTTAGATGCAACCCGAAGTTCCAACAACCAGGGACTCCCTTTCTTTGTTGGCAACCTTGATCCAAATTATATAATTGTGTGTTCCTAGCCTGGTGGCAGGTTAAAATCAAAATATAAGCCCTACTAGTTTTCGCATGGTGGCCTCTGGGAAACTACAATTAGACTGGCAGAAAACATTTGGTGTAATTTTGTCAGCTTGGTTGCTAGTGACTAATTTCATAGACAGAGCATTATGTGTATCAGCTGTCAGGCACTGGGTTTCACCCAAAACAAACCATTATTCCATCTCCCCAGAAACCGCTATTTAGTTTTCCAGAGGATACGAAGTCTCTCCAGGGGATTAGCTAGGAACCGGTGCTTCAAAGGCGACCCCTGCCAGGACAATGGAAAGCTCCCAGCAGGATGGTACTCACTGGTGACCCTTTGATGCAAGGCAGACAAAGATAGGCCAGGGTTGGTGGGGCTTCGGAGGGAAAAGACGAACATGAGAACCGTTCAGCCATCTTGGGTGTTTTTTAGACCACTAACTTTTCCTGTGTTCCATGCCCACGTCCTGCAGTCAAAGCACTCTGGGTAAGACATCACCAGGCATAAAACTGCACACAACAGCCATGATTAGATCCTTACAGAAGGCTAGACAGAGACTTATCCGCTGTGGCAGAATGCCTATTTAAAGAAGTGACCTCACCTCCTTAGTTGAATCATCTTCATCTTTGAACACAAGAAGAAGGATTTCACTGGAGCTCTACCATGGTACGGTCTAATCAATATCTTCTGCTACAGAGTTGAAGATAGAGGCCTCCAAAAAAAAAGAAGGACCCTTCATTCGCCCATCCCAGAGAAACATTTAGGGTGAACTGGTCTTGGACAAGGCCTGTCTGTAAAAAGAACAGTGGTAACCAGGATTCTCCCAACTGGAGGTGTCAGCCCCTGTGTGACGAATCAACTTCTGGGGCACCAGTGGTCCACGGATGAATATCGGTTTCTAAACCCCATACCTCTAGTACACCAGAAGGGATCCGAACAGATTGGAAACGCAAGCAAATTATAAACCTCCTTGTCCAATTTTGGTAACCTCCAGTGATGGAACGGCAGGTTTATCGCCGAAAGTTCTTGGATCGTTGGTTAGTTGCAACACAGGATAAATAAAATTATTACCCAATGTGCCCCTCTTCTCAGCTCCACCAGCACGCGGCCTGATTACACCCTGGGCCATGATGCTGGAGCTGTTCTGAATCGAGGGCATGCAGCGGCCGCCTCATGTTTTTCAGAGCGTCGACTCCTTTTCCAAGATCGCGGACGCAATGTCGGAATTGATGAAAGGGCTTTGCCTCAGCCCTACTTCCTGCCTTCAGTCTATCTGATAGGCATCTAAGCCCACCTTTAACCACTGGATTGACATGCTCTGAATCTCACCTGCAGCCCCATGCTGTTCATTTGCTCTTGTATTAAGTCAATGCTCTACCTGACCACACACCCATTGAAACTCTGTACACCTGATGTAGCCTCTTGCACCATGAGGCGTGGCTTTGCCAGCTTGTGTTACCTAACTTTGCCTATCCTGTATCTGTATACCTGATGTAGCACCCCCGCACCACAAGGCATGGCCTAACCAGATTATGCTACTAAGAAATAACTGTAACATGCCTATTTGATCTTGCACTTTTAAGGATTGAATGTTGCATTTTACTTCTTGTAACCTCATACTTAATTGTTTTGTTATTAAAGCCTTGTGCTGTGTTGTACCTTTCCACTTGCAATTAAGTAGCATTCACCTTCCTCCCTCCTTGTCATTGCTTCTTCATCCCCGTCCTGCACTCTCCTCTGACCCTCTTCCCTGCATTTCATGTTACAGCACTTGCATGATCCAAATGTCTTTAGGGCTAGTGGGAACGTTTTTGTTTTTGACATCCCTGCACCCTCCCCGACCTGCACTCCCTTCTCCCACTCTCCCTTGCATTTCTGTTAGAGCACTTGCACAATCCGAATGTCTCAAGGCCTAGTAGGATTATTTCTGTATTGTTTTCTTCATCCCTGCCCCCCACCTTGTTTTGATGCTCCTTGAAACACATTTCTGATGTATAGGCACATTATAAATTACCAATAAAGAAATAAATAAAATAATAAAAGGGACTGTCCAGTCAAGGTTGCATAACAACATCTTCTTTATTATAATCACAACAGACAATTATAGCAACACTATGAAATACAACCCACCCTGTAAAGGAATGAAGAGGACAGACAGTTTCCAAGAAGTAAAAACGGATGCACTCTGGAAACTACAAGAGGGCAGTCAGTATGGTAAATAATCGCAACAGTTCAAGGTTACTTGGCTTCAGCACAAAGGGCACAATAGGTTGTAAAATGTCTGTAGGGGCCCTCTGGGAAGGACCAGGCGGACAGAACCACAATGTACCTTGTGCTGTAGCTATTCTTGGTGCTAGACGGGGTTGAGTCAACTTCAGGGCGCTTTGCAGGCTTCTATGACAGAGTTCAAGATGGGAGTCAACTATCAGGTGGCAAAACGGTTCAGCCAGCGAAGCTGGACAAACGGCAGCTCGGGGTCAGGAATCCTCTCAGTGCTGGTAGGTGGTTCTGAAGCAGTGGTCAAGACTTGTCGGATGTCTTTAAGCGACTGCAGCATAACAACGGTCAGCGTTACAGTCGGTTGCAGCTCGAGGAACTTGACTGGCTCGAAAATGTCCATCAAGGCAGATGTCGGTAGATGCTCATCGAGGCACTTCTCCCAGTTTCTTCACTAGGCTTGTGTCGTCTTTTAAGGCAGACTGCCCAAAGATGAGGAGTGTCTTGCAGGCAGTTGCCTTGTCGTTGGTTTCGGGTTCAGAGACCTTCTGGCACTTCCCACCTAGGAAGCTTTCTGCAGAATCTAACAGGGAATGCTGTGTGCTGGCTGGGTACCAGTTCTGGAATCGCTGGAAGGGCCTCTAGATTCAGTATTGCCCTCTGTTCCCTGGGAAATGTTTAGGGGAAGGATCTTGCTTTCCTCTTTGGAGGACCTGTCCTTCCTTCACTGGCAGAACATGTAAGGCAGACAATACATTCAGCCAGGGTCCACTGATGAGTTCTTGCTACTCCTTGTAAAGTCTTCAGATGATCTGCCAAAAGAGGGGTTCAGCCCTCTTTTAAAGCCAAATGGGCGACAGTGGTTGGTGTAGGCTAAGTCTACTTTAAGGAACCAATCCTGGGGACCCCACCAACAATCTCGTGTATGCAGGAGTTCATAACCAGAGTGCTTTGCAACAGAAAAGGTAAAGGGGTCCCCACCAACAATCTTCCTGTCCATTGTGGATCAAAGTGTCTCTCTGGTTAATGGAGCTCTCTGTGGTTCCTGATTAAAGCAGCATGTCTCCCTTAAAGCTGCAGCGAGACCAGACTCTCTGGCTCCTGCAAACCACTTTCTCATATGTTATGGATGGGGACTACTATAAACACACAGTCCCAGGTATGACAGCTCACTGTCAATTGATGCTGAGGAGCTGACTTCAGGTTGACACAATTGCATATGAAAGGTTGTTGGGTTTTCCTTTCTCCTTAGTTAACCTCTAGAGCCAGGCCTCATGTGGGCCTATAGGAAGTACATTCTATTCTTATGTTAATCACTGCCACCAGCTGCAGGGCTGAACAAAAGAGCAGGGCAGGTGCACAGAGCCTTTGTTAGTTAATAAGGCTGGCCATGGCAGGTGGAAGGTTTGGTCCTTCCCCTTCTGGAGATGCATTGTGTACTCCGGTCATATCCCAACTAAGTATGACAGGGGGACTGCGCCTGTTGGCTGTGTCCACCCACAGTTCACAGGTCTATGCGTATGTTGTGCGGTGAGCATAGGAAATGCGTGTGGATTAGCCCCACACATTTTCCGGAGATTGATCTACCATCATTCAATTTCATTTAAAAATGCAAAAAAGCCCAGGTGAGTGCACACCCACCATGTGGCTGGTCGAATTTCTAACACCCTGCAAGTGCCCCCTGAAAATCTTCCTGACTGAGCAGGGCAGAGCAATGACTCACTTTGTTTTTGAGACCCTTGACTGGATCTTGGAGCAACCCAGGGACAAAGGAACAACTCTGGGCTCTGGTTCATGCCTCAAACCGCTTGTGATCTATGCAGATCCAGACATCGCCTGCCCGTTCCAAGATTCTTTGTGCCAAGTGCAATTGTTGCTTGTTGAACCGCACTGTGTGTTGGACCCAATAGACCCACTCACAAACCAGATGCTGAATCGCCACTTCAGAAAGCTCACAGACTGCCAGAATGATTCAGTTGGCCTTTAGGAACAAGCCTATGAGGTATTGAAGTGGTTCTGTCCCCCTGGCCTGTCTTAAAGAGGCTTAGTGACATTTAGGACCCCACTGCCTACCTTTATAAAAAACAAAATTGCAGCTGAAATGATTTCATGGCTACCCTTGTCTTCAGATCCATAGTGCCCCCCTTTTATTCCAAAGTCTACATTTCTCTCTGTTCTCTTACATGGGTGGGTTATTAGTGTTTTTATTATTTGTGTGTATTCTTTGTTTCATTACAGGCTCCTCTTTTATTATAGAACTTTTGTTGGGTGTTCTTGTGTTACAGGACTATTGTTTGAATGCTTCTATGCTAGCTCAAACCCTTCCTGAAGAGTATAACTTGCCCTCCACCCATGCTATCTTGAAGAGTCGAAGGCGGTAAACCGTCCGTGTTGTTCCTGTGTAATCTTTGACAGCTATAATTGATTATTTAGTAGAAGTGTGGGGATGAGTAGCACTTTTCTCTGCTATTCACCCATGTGATTCTGCAAAGTGGCAAGGCATCATGAAGCAAGATACAGACAACAGATTCTAAGTTCAAAATCAAATGGTTAATTAAATCAAATGTCAATATGATTGAAGGCCTAATTTGCCCAATGCTAAGGTGGGATTTCCCTAATTGAACAAAACTAAAGAAAGTTTGAGTCAAAGAGTTCAACTTACGTGTCTGTCTGTGTCCAAAACCTATCCTTGCCCTTTCAACTAAAGCTAAACAATGTGTAGGGATGTCAATAATTAAAGAAATGGTGATCAAAACAAAGTTCTGAGCCTTTTCCAGCTCTTAGCTTCCTTTTCAACTCCCATTCCCCAAGTCCAAGAAAGTTCCGCAAATCTTTTAGGTTCCCTTCCCCAAGTTCCATCCAACACAGTTTAAAATAAAGAGGTCTTGAGGCTCCGTCCGCAAGACAAAATATGGGGTTCATCAAGTCTCAGGGTTCCCTTCCCCAAGACTTCAACGTGGCAACTTGTAATTGTTTCAGTCTCTCAATGTTCAACACAACTCCAGATCAACTTGACCCTCCTTCTGGATTGCATCAACAGTTCACTTACAGTGTTCCTTCTTGGTTTGTTCATAATGTCTCTGACTTTGACAATTCTAGGGCTACCTGGTCTAGGCGCAGTTGTTAGACCACACGGTCCACCCATCACAGCTTGCGCAACCAGAAACCCTGGACTCTTCAGCCCACACAGGTTCTTCTGTATCTGCCCCTCTGTACTGATTCACATTCACTTCACTTCTCCTTGTTGGCCTCTTGGCTTTATGTGCAGATTCACACTATACTGTCTTTTCCTGCTTAGCCTCTTGGATTTGCCATACCGTGTCACACATCTCATGCCAGTCTTAGGCCTTGCCGCACTGTATCTATTCATAAAGTTCACTCTGTGGCGTTTTTCTTTATTCCCCACCTTTCTGTCATGCTTTTCCATACGTGCGCTCTTATTTCATTGATTCCTTTAAAATGGACACTGTCCCTTTTAACTTTGATCAGCTAATAGCTCTGCCCACAAAGTTTTCATTCAGTTTAGTATTCAATATGCGTGATTTAACTTTGCTTCAAGTTTTCATTCAGATCGGTATTCATTTTGATTCATACAGCACTTAGTTACTTATGCGTAGCCCCTAAGAGCACCCCGGCTTCAAGTGTCTTTTCCTTGCACTCACTGGTCCTCGACGTTCCTCTCTGGTGGCCTTGCTGCTTTCCTTCTGCTTCGCCAGCTGGCGGCCTGTCACTGCGAGCCCCGCTCACACACTGGGTGCTTCCCTGCACACGCCGGCAGCTCCGCTTCTATTCCACAGACGCGAACAGCATCCTTTTTTCGTTCATCGTTGTCCGCAGCTCCTGCTGCTCACTCCCGACCACGGAGGCTCCCACACTTGTGGAAGTCTAACAACCCAACTTGCTCGGACTCCACAGGTCCTCTAGGACTTCCCCCGCCATCCTGACTTCCTCTCAGGTCCCACCTTAGGCTGCCTCTTCACACACAGGATCCCCAGCTGGTCTCTCCCTCATAGGCCTCCCTGTTGGTCGTCATCTTCCTGCTCTCTGGCTCTCCTCTTATGCACCCCTACACCTGCAACCACTTGACAGGTTGCAGGTGTGACTTCTCAATTGGATTTGCCTGATTGTAGTTAGAGGGACATGCCTGACCTTCACAGTACTTTACAGGCATCTTCCTCATCCCATTATTAGAGCAGTGAAATGAGTTACAACTGTTCATTTCTTCTAGTCTTATGTTCCTCGTCCCAGTACTATCATAGGTAAAGTGTGGGAAAATAAGGGGAGATGTTTTACAATAGCCCATAAAGGCCGGGGGAGGGTTAGGTTGGTTTTTAATAGGGAAAGGGGGATGCCATTTCTCACCTACTTTACCCTCAACCCCTCTCTTCTTCACCCTCTTTCTGTTGCTTCTAGATTGGCAATATCTCCTGGTGTGTTCTTGGTCAGTGGGACAGGGATAGCAATAGCCCATAACTGCCTCTGGGATAGAGGGTTCGTCCCGAAAAGGAAATGCTGGATACTGTGTCTCACCTGAAGACATCTCATCCCCAATCCCCAAGGACCCTCTACCCAGGTGATCCTCCCTTGCTTCTCCACCCCCCAAAGTCAGGATCCAAAAGTGATGGCCTTTCCCTGGCCACCTGAGAAGGGGAGTAGATGTGAGGACGCCCTCAGGTTTCTTCCAAAAGGTGTAGCCAATTCATCATAGTGGGGAAAAAGAGGTAGAATGGGGTAGGTTGGTGTTGTGCAACCCTCCCCTGACAACACTGTGTATGTGGGTCAGTAGTGTGTGAAGTTTATATGAATCGTTTGTTCCTTGAGTGGTCAAATGGTGTCTGTGAGCATGTGAATATTTACCACTCTTGCTTCATATGAGTTTGGTGTTTAATGTTTGTTGTTATGCAATGTCGGGATCCACTGTTCTAGTACTCATTCCTTGCACACAATGTCAAGAGAGTATGACTTCAGATATTACCATTTGTGCACCGTGGAACGGACCACAGTCATCAGCCATGGTGTGCACCCAGTGCCCTTGTCGGCACCGCCTACTGGACATTGATTGCAGCCATGTAGTAGGTGCGTTGGGACTGGTTAACGGCATGCTGTCGTGGGCACTGACAACAGGTAAATGTTGGCAGGGCATTTGGCTTGTGACCATGTGCCAAAACACTGATTTTGAGGCATGGCTTGTGACCATGTCTGGTTGTAGTTCCTTTGGCAACAGTGTACATCAGTGTCTGCAGGCCTGGGCCTGTGGTGATGTTCCATGGATATTGTACATAGGGCATGGCTGAAGGAGTGCCTGTGTGCAAGTTGTTCATGGTCATGGCTTGTGGACACTGCCTGAGGCATATCTTGCTTGCTGCAATCCCACATCACAGTACTATTTCCCACAGTCCTTGCGGTGCAAATTGCCATGTCCGAGTTCTGTTTTTTATTTTTTGGTTTAATCAGAACATTGTTCAATGAACGGCGTCTGTGTTTTCAAATTGTGTCTATGTCCCTGCTGTGTAATGACCTATCCAGACACAAGCATTAGATTGGTCATTGTTCACATAAAACGTTGCCCCATCCTAAGTTGATGTGATTCTGTACATGTGCATACCTGCATCACATGTCTGCCTTATGCCAACTCCGTTCGTGGAAATGCCCTTCTTGTGTCTGATGTTTTCCTAAGACTTTGCCCTATCACAAGTACGCATGGCTAAGTATCTATTTTAATACCTCGCCCATTCCTCATCTGTCCTCCTACATGTTGGTTCTGTCCATGAACTCTCTGTTTCATCTTGATGCAGACATTTTCTGTGTGCTGAGTAAAATCTTTGCCTCTTTTCGGTCTGACCATTCCGTGCAATATAGCCCCCCACTCGCCTCCATCCCAGCTGCCAACTGCATGATGCAGTTTCAAGGATTCCTTTAGCTGAAGAAATTCTGCACATGTCTCATCCTCCTGGCTGTCTGGTCCTCCTCTGCTACTCGGGTGCTGTGTGAGTGGGTGTCCCTCTTCCCTCGCTCTGCTACCTGACCCCATCTCTGCAAGTTCTTTGGTCCTATCGCTTTATTTTCTCCTGCATCTCATTCTGTGATATTTTTCTCTCTCCGTAGTGTTTCTCATGATGTTGTCCCTCTGCGTGCGTGTGTATTGTTTTCAAGGGAATTTGGATGGCTTCTTCACTGGCCGTGGTCACTTGTATTGAGATGGCATCCTTCTTGCAGTGGAATGTTGCTACTTTTTTCTTTACCCTCGTGACAAAGTCACATTGTGCGATTTAACGTTAGGACTCAAGAAGGATCTGGCACCAGGGTTGCCCACTCACCTTGTGAAGTGCTACCTGGATGAAGTGCACAGCGGACTTCCCACTGACCCTCCTTGAGTCCTGGGTCACCGTGTCTTTTAGGATCAGGGGTTAAGGCCGCACAGCTCCTATCTTGCATCCAAGGAGTTCGAAATACTAGTGAGTGAGCATATCCTCTTCTCTCCACATGGAACTTTCCTCTAAACGTTTTGTTTGGTTTCTTGATCCAGTCCCTGAGAGAGTAGGAGAGTAGAAGATGAGACTTGAAAAAAACTCTGCCGATAGCTGTATCGCAAAACCAGATCCAGAGGGGGAAAAACAACCAAGACGCAGTTTGGGGTTATATCTAGGACCTGGGCCTTCTGGGTATTGCCACGAAGCACACAGGGATCAAACAGAGGCCATATGTGACATTTTTCCCCAACACCTCTTAATTGGGAATTTCATTATGACCAATCGAACCAGTTCCCCAAATGCCAAAGAATGATTATAAAAAATAATTCAAGCATGGTTCTGCATTCGGAGGGCAAATTCCTGACCTGTATTCCACAGAAAAGATGTGTCTCGAGAGGAGACAGAAGCTTTGGAGTCTTCGGCCCTAAAGTGTGGAATTATCTTACATTAGAAATCAGAATGTGTGAAACTTTAGATCGCTTTAGGAAGAGACTGAAAACGTTCTTATTTAAATAAAAAATGAATGTTAATTTATTTTAAACTCCTGTTGCTCTTCTTTCTGAATTTTGTTTAGTTATCATCTGCGCCCGAATACGGTTTACTCTGTCTGGTGCGCGTAATAAATCAATCCAAATCAAAATGGTAATTTTAGTCGTGCACATAAGTATCTGTAAGGGTCTCTCAGAAATGTTGAAAAGGTCAAAAGAAAAAGTTATTTCTGTCCTTTTTAAGGCTGTGGCCTGGTTGCTCAGGTCTGCTTTTACAAACCAGACCAAATTTAGGGGTATGTGCTCAGTATCCCAAACAAAATGTGAAGGGTTCCAAGGAAAAACATTACCACAGTTGTTCTTGTCATTTCAGTCATAAAACAGTCCTTGGTTTTCATAGCTTCCTTTGAGATGTTCTTGTGCAGCAAGTAGATGCCGTGGAGTCCCCCTCCTAGATCACAAATCTGCACGTAAGCCTGATGGTTGATTCTGTAAATGGTATCTCCCTGTAGCTGGCCTTAAAGTAAGACCCCAATTCTAGGAAGATAGGTGGCAAAAACGAAGGTCTTTACAGGGTCCTCTCTAGGCCTCTCAATGCCTCCCTCTTTGGGTATCCTGGTCCTGTCGCCTTACAACCTAATCTATCTCCTTCTCTGTCATGGCACAAGCTCATACCTGGAGGACCTTTTATTGTTCCTCCGTTCCCTCTGTCTTTAGCCTTGTGCTTCTCCTTCCTTCACCTCTCCCAGGCTTCACCTTGCGTCTTCTTTCTGTCTCCTCCTGTTATTCTATTCTCACCCTGATCTTCCTTTCCTCCGGCTCCTCCTCCTCCTCCTCTTTCCTGCCCCAAATTATTTTCCAATTGACTTCTCCCCTTAGGCTCATCCATCTCTTTAATCATCTTATTGTTGGCCACCTTCTCTTTCTTTGCCCTTGTCCTAGGCATCTCTATATTAAGGGCAGACTTCTCCTTAACATCTCTCCCAAGCTCCCCCTCAACATCTCTCACCACCTCCTCCATAGACACCTCTGAAAAGCATAGTGAACATTATTTATGAAGGTCTCCATGGAGTGGTGAATACGAAAAGACTTCTTCATCATAATGTCTCGTTCTCCAGTATTGATCATATTGTAAAAACAATGCAAGACATGTCAAATGACAATAGATGCAAAACCATTAAGGATCACCAATCTTCCCAAAACAACATAGCTGCCGTGAATTTCTATGGACCAGCACAAGAAGGGTCACACATATTTGTCAAGATAGATGAATATTCAAGATTCTCAATCACCCGGATTGTGCCATCAACCAACTTTAAGACAATAGCTCAAATAACAGACGAGGTCTTTGGTGAGTGGGGTATTCCAAGAATAGTGAAATCAGATAATGGACCATCATTTAATAAACATGATTTTGAAAGATTAGCTGACCAGCTACGATTCACGCATCAAAACATAACCCCTCTGTGGCCACAGGCCAGGGGTATGGTCGGAAAGTTTCATGGCCACGGTAAAGAAAAAAAACAAAAAAAGCTGAGCTAGAAAACATGTCCTTGCAACAGGTCCTAAATAAAATATTGTAGTAATATATGGTGCATCAAAAAGCCACGGCTATGAACCCAGCGCAACATATGATGGCACGTCCACTAATAACTCGACCTCTTGGACAAGCTCTCCTAAATTATGATAAGGCAATTCAGAATGAGAGATATTTAAATATCAGCCATGGAGAACTCAGACAAAGACATGTGCAGAACAAGGAATTTGAAATTGTAGAGGAAGTGCTCGTACAACAACATATCCGAAAGACAGACCCAAAGTTCATACCTAAACAATTCAGAGTAAAAGCTCAAAAGGGAGCAATGGTCACTGCTACATCAGAACACAGAGAAACAAGGAATGCATCACACTTCTGACACTTCAGGGGAGCAGAAGATGACTGACGCGAGGAACAAGTGATGAGATCAATAACAGAGGTGGATGTCGAACCCAACACAATCGGCGAAGAAAAAAGTCCAGCAGACAATGTACAAAGAAGACAAGCCCAACAAGGTAGATCAGGGAGATTCCTCTAGATTGCTGGAAGAAATTAGGTATGGAGATATCAGTGGAAGGATGGGTGGGCACCACATGAAGGGGACGGGACAAGAGGAGAGGATAATGTACATGAGGAAGTCAGGTATGTGAGGAGGGACATGTGAAAAATAAAAGATTAAGCTACTTCATCATACTGATGACTGATGGCTGCAGCCTCTCTATTGCCTGAATTCCCATATTCTGACCAAATCCTGGTCAGAACAGCATGGCGTCCCCCACGCTAGCTGGCTGTAAGGTGGGAGAATGCCACTACTCAGTGTAACAGCGAATGTCCACCCCCCACCCATTTCTTTTACCACCTGATTTGCTCAACCTTGCGTAGTCTGTACAGGCAGTTGTGTGACAGCAACGCAAGTTTCCCCTAATTTCTTCACAGTGACAGCAGCAGAGGGAGGTGACAGATCCGAGAACCAGATAGTGCTTTCGCCTTGAGCATTAATTTCAGCACTATTAATCACATCTGTTCAAGCAGCACTGTTTAAGCCCTTCATTGTCAAGATACACGTACAGTGGAAGTTCAGAAGCCCGGTAAAACAAAGTAGCTGTTCTCTACCACTCAGATTTAGCATTCTGTTGCTTCCATAAGAGTGAATTATCTCCACAGCTGAGAGTGCAAGGATGTTGGCAGTGTTTGTGGGGTGCTGCTCGTCGTCTGGATACAGTGATTTAATGTGGGAAGGGGCGGCATTTTCCCCCAGCCTGGGATGCTGGGTTTACACTTGAAACACTTGTGTATAGGCGCGTTATAAATGCCATATCATATCATACCTCATTCCTATCTGATCAGTGCGGCCTACCATTCTTTGAGGTGAGGTTCTCAAGGCTGATGCTGAACCACTGCGTCTGTTGATTCGTCCTGGCAGTCAGACGTTGCTGGGTCTGATTTCCCTTAACACTGCTTTATGATTGACTAATGCAGCATCTGCCTTCATAAACCCCAAACTTCTCAAATAATAGTTTATTTCATCAAGGACACAAAGGAAGCTGTAGATTGGTATGAGCCGGGATGGTGAGGGAATAATGTTTGTACTGACACGCAAACTCTTTACGGGTACAGGGATTGGGCATCAGATCGTGTCCAAAAGGGTAATCTATCCATGGGTTACCTCACCCCACCTTGCTACTCACCCACTCACGTTCTGCGATCTCAGTTCCTCCCAAACCTCTCAGTTTCACTCCTTCACTCTTCTTGCTCCCCACCAATGGAACTCCTCACTGTTTGACTACAAAGGACAACCCTACTGTACTGGGCTTCAAGACTATCCTGCAGAAGCACTGCCTTTCCCACGAAGGAGCACCCAAGCTGTCTGCTAGTATCCCGGGCCCATGATCCTCCACCTGTACATGGATGCCAATATTGCTTATTGTGTAATATGTCCTCATGTAATCATTGTTTGTCAGTGCCCAGCCCTCTTAATGTCCCGATGTCTCCCTACTATGGTTTATGTATCGGCCCTTGTATTTCGTGTACTATTGTAAAGAAACCATTCTTGGGAGCTTCTCATCAGGCATACATGCCCATACATGCCCAGGTAGAAAGTCTCTTTTCTATACTTTTCTCTCTATCAAAAAAAAACCCCACCATAATATTGTTAATATACCAGGGTTTACAAATGTGCACTCGCCACTAACAATTGGCTAGTGATAACTGACTCCAGTCGTGTGTATGTGTAGAATTGAGGTGGTGAGTGACGTTTTATGGGTTGCTACTTGAAATGTACACCGTTATTATTTCTTATGACACTGCTATCTTGTTCTGTTATGTAAACCTTCTCTCCGGTGTCTTCGGCTTTTGACATTCCTTTGGGGCAGCTATGTCCAGCCACTGCAGCATTTTTCCTGAATAAAATGTATTTGTTTCAAATAGCTTGCTTAGCTGCGAGGCCTTCTTAAAGCTACAGACTATATTCTTTGCTGTGCTTGTACCATTGTTTTTTATAGGCCACTAGCAATGGCCTTTGGCCATTTCCATTGTATATGTCCCCCAATATGTTTCTTTTACTCCCACTAGGTGACCACAGCCTTTAGCCGGGGTCACTATGCATGCCGTGACCACTATGCACTATTCACACCATTCTTAATAACTTTTTCATTTTTTGATTAATTGTTCACAATATTTCTAGTTTGGGGAGGGGGGACATTGACAATCTCTTGGTTTAGAAAATGTCATCTAAATCCATTCAGCAAGTCAAAGCGTCTCTCAGCCTTGCTGCTCCAAAGCAAATATACTGATATAAAGGTTTTAAGGCACAAGAGCACCCCATTCTCTATCGAATATTTAAAATACTACTGGATGGATTTACTCCGAACCTGTCAAGGAAATTAAGTTAACGCTTTGTGTCCAAAATGTTTCTTATTTGGTCCAAATCTGCTAAGCGTTTTTCATGCTATCGCTGTTACAAAAACTGCACTTTTTCTCCACAGGAAAATTGAGGTTTTTGTAATAGCTTTTTCATTTTCTAAAAAATATTTCCCAAAATGTCCAGTTTAATTGGGGTCTTGATAAACGTTTTGTTTGGAAATCAAATGTTATTAGCCTCGCCCAACCTCTATGCTGTACAAAGCACGAAGGCCAATATAAAGTTTTTAAGGCGCTGGAGTCACCCCCTACTCTGTCACATATTTTAAAAACTGCTGGATGGGTATTAACCCATTAAATCGAATGCATTCACTGCGAAGCCCACTTCAATTAATTATTTTAAATAGTTTGAGCACATTTCATTGAAAATATAGATGGGGTTGGGGTAATAATTAAGCTGGGGGGTTGCAGGGCTTCCATCCACATTTATTTTCGATGAAATGTGTAAAACTTCAAAGAAGACAAATGTGATGTGGTGGGCTTCGCAGTGATTCTTTCGATGTAATCGCATAGCGCTGATGGATTTACCCCAAACCAGTCACACATTTAAGTCAGTGCTTTGTGCCCAAGTTATTTCTTATTTGGTCCAAATTTTCCCACTGGTTTTCGCAGTATGGCTGTTCAAAAACTGCACCTTTTCTCTATGGGTAATTAATGGCCGAAAAACTGTGAAACTGTTTTTGTTTTGTGAATAACTTTTTCATTTTTTAACATATTGATTCCAAAATGTGCCGTTGGGGGGTCATCCAAATCCATTCAGCAAGTGAAACGTTATTAGCAATAGAATTTGGGGGAAAAAAGGCTGCTTTTTCTTTTCTGAAAATCATGTCAGCCTCTCTGCTGCAATACACCATGGGAGATATAGCTATAATTGCCAGAGAAGCGGGCACCCCTTCTCTTTCAAATAATTAAAAAATGAATGGACGCAATAACCCCAGACCTCTACAGTAAATCGAGTCCACGTTTTGTGCCCAAGTTGTTTCGTAACTGGTCCAAGTTTGTCCAGCAGTTTTGGCTGTGCACTTGAGCAAAAAATTGACCTTTTCTTTATGGGAAAAATTAATGGCGACTAGGCCGAAACAGCGGTTTTTTTGTTTACTTTCGCAATAACTTTAAAAAAGGCTTAACAAATCTTTCCCAAAATTTCCAGTCTGGGGGGTGGGGAGGGGAGCCCTAAGTCAAAAGTTATTAGCAATTCATTTTTCAGGTTTCCTATGGAACTCTTATTTTATCCATGTGTGCAATGCCTTGAGAATGTGCCCTATGTAGTTGGAACCCCTCAGACTGGTCCTGTTGTGCTGGCATAAGACGATTGGGCACTAAGCATGCAATAAGATAAATTCAAATCCAAATCGCCGTGCATTAATGCATTGAGTAAAAGTGCATATGGCAGTATTACTGCCTGCTATGGAATGTATGGATGTAGAAGGGATTCCAGGCAAATCCTTTTTGCCTGGATTGTAACCACATTGATCAGAGGGAGGCTGCATGGCCTAGTTTGATATGATATTTATTTATTTGTGGAAGTGATGTGCTCATACAGCAGCATTTTAGGTTGAAAATCTCATTACAGTTTGGCAATGCTACTGCCTTTGGGAACTCTGAATGTAAACAAAAGAAATCCCAAAAGGCACTCATTTAAACAGATTTTTCAAACTTCACAAAGCAAATAAACGCGATAATTCCACAAAAAAGGAACCATCATGCTACCATAATTATGAGTAGATTAACGTTCTGGACACCATATGGGGCTGCTTTAGAAGTTCAGTGGTGCGGAATTATCATTACCGCCGTATTTACTGCAGCTTATATTCTAAGGATTTCGGTGTGCCCAGGGTGACAGGTAGCAGACTCAGGCACAGAAAATACAAAAACAAAAGAAAGTAGAACTACTACCATCAAGGCTACTACCCAATTCTTGTCAGTGAGTGTCATGGAAATCGGGGAGCCTGATTGGATTTTGCTAAGGGAATGAATCCCTAGGTTCGTAACCCAAGAGTTTGTCCAGAAAGAAGAAAGATCGAATAAGGAGACTCACACGTGTCAAAAGTTGTGAATGTAAAAAGTTTGTATTGAAACAAAACTCAAAGGAATACATTTGGAAACAATATATATGAGACAAATTTGTAAGGGTTATAAACATAGAAGGTTTAAGTCAAAGAAAAAAACAACATCAAGGAAATACATTTAAAGAAACAATGTGTCAGAGACAAATTTCAGTAATCTAGACAATGAATAACTAAGTATACATTTAAAGAAACAATGTGTCAGAGACAAATTTCAGTAATCTAGACAATGAATAACTAAGTAGAATATTTGAGAATATCAGAATAACATCTGAAGACAATATGCGAAAATAAATTTCAATAATCTAGACAACTAATGGTTCTAGATTTAGGCCATGCTCCATGTGTGGTGCATGTAAGAGTCAAAAAAGTTTGTGGGACCTGTAAGTATCTAGGTCCTGGAGTTGCTTCTATTCATGGAAGCATCTCATCTTGCAGGTGCCAACGTGACAGGGGGACCTCGGTCAGCTTATAAAGTCCAATTGCTGGCCTGTGAATGTCTGTTCAATAGATATTGGTCTAACATGTAAATCAATACAGCCCCCTTGCACATGGTACACGTTTCGGCGGGAGAGTTGTCCCATTAGGAAAAACTTCTGAGGGACACATTCTGTTCTACATGAACCGCCTTCATCAGGGCAAATAGAAGGCCCCTGTAGCAAGAGAATAAAGATAAAAAAACAAAGGAAGAAAAGAAAAAATCAATATAAATATCCTTGTGTGTCAAGACCCTAATTCTTTCTGGACATAACTGGGTCATAATCGTAGCAAACAATGTTAATTATGTACTAAATCGAGTGTTCGATTTCGTGAAGAGCCTAAATTTAGTAGGTGGGCAGGTCTAGAAGTAAATTTCGTAAATGCAAGAAAATGCAACTGTAAAAAACGTGTCTGGAGTGGTTAGAAGACATGCCTAACTCACCACAGACAACCTTGAAGAAAATCTCGCTGTAGGGCGGGCACTCCTTGTAGGTCGGGCCGGACAGGTCGCACTGGGGGTAGCCTGGTAAAGTGGAAGAGTGGCTGGATTCAGTCCACAATATTGAATCCTGCCGGAAACATCATTCTGTGCTGGAAGGGCAAGGAAAAAGAAGGTGTCATAGTGTTATCACATGTATGTGTCGAGAAAAACTGCAACGGGTTCTGTGTGGTGTGCTAGGTTGTGAGAAGTCGCCAAAAATGCAATCTGAAAGGAATGTCATTTGTGACAGCATGAAGTCTGGTGCAGACTGTATTCACTGCAGGTAGAATATGTGTGGCTCCTATGGGTGTGAGCTGAACGGTTCTTAGGCGCCCGATATGAATATAGTGGGCGTGTAGTGAATTAATAATTAGAGCCAAAAATACCGGTTGAGTAGTGCCGGAGGCGCTTCCAATTCGGTGCTATTTAGTCGGAAATCTTCAGATTTCAAGCGTGCGATGCTTGTGGTCTGGCGGGCTGCTGCAGACTGAAAGCGTTCGTCTCGTGGGTGTGTTAAATACCCTGGAGGTGTGTTGGAGCTGACCAGTCGGCTCGCTGTACGTGTCGTGTCTTGATTGGTGAGTATCGCCGGGAATGCGGAACCGAGTGTAGAAGGTCCGCTGTGTGACCGGGCGGAATTCCCTGGATGAGTCGGAGCCAGGAGCACGAGAAAGAGAGGGCAGAAACCGGCGTGGAGCTCAAGATAAAACCCGATGGTAATGATCGGAGCGGCCACCGGACTGCGCAGAGTGGGGTCCCGAGATAGGGGGGCGCGCTCCGGCGTCCTCCACCGAAAAAATGTGCTCGGGTGAGTCAGGGTGAGCCGGTCGTCCTAATAAGGAAGAGTGCGAAGTAGACCATTACTTCTTTTTAATACGGAAAGATTTGTTGTTCATTAAGCCCCTGTTGTACCGAATCCAATCGATGGATCCACCTACTTTCAAGGTCTAGAAGTCTGCCTTGGATGTTGGGGCCGTTGCGCACTCTTTCGAGAACCCACCATTTGATGTCTTGGGTGGTATGTTTTTTGTCCATATAATGTTGTACCAAAGGTGATGTTAGATTTTTACACCTGATCCGTGACCGGTGTTCAGAAATCCGTGTGCCAACGCTACGCGTAGTTTGCCCGACGTAGCGTAACTTGCAAGGGCATTCTATACAATAGACCACTTGGTTGGTTTTGCAATTCGAAATGTCTTTGAGCGTCCAAGTTTTGTATCCCACTTGGAAATGTTGAATTTTGGACGTGAATTGGCAAACCGAGCAAGACCCACATGGGTGGTGTCCTTTTAGTGGCCTTAGGTTCCACAGATTGCTTTGAGGTGGTCTCTTAGTGTACAAAGAGTGTACTAAATGCTCTCTAATGTTCTGTGCTCTCTTAAATGCAAATCGGGGTGATTGTTGGTCGGGGAGACATAGTCTGGCAATAGGCCAGTACTTGTGAATGATCTGTTTAACCTGAAAAGCATGCTGACCGTGTGTTATCACGCATGTGATTTGGTCTTGCGATTCCACTCTAGTTTTGGGGGTGAGGAGTGAGTCCCGACAGGTGAAGCGTGCCCTCTTCAAAGATCTGGATACTAACTTCCTGGGATACCCCCTTTCAATTAATCTATTGCTCAGTAACTCGGCATCATGGTAGAAGTCATGTAGGTCTGTGCAATTCCTGCGCAGACGAAGAAATTGTCCGTATGGTAAGTTTTCTTTAATGTGTTTGGGATGGTCACTCTGGAAGTGGAGGAGGGTGTTGCGATCAGTTGGTTTGCGAAAAGTGTTGCAAGTTAATCTGCCCTGATTGTGTCCAATCGTGAGGTCTAAAAAATTAATCCTGGTGTGGCTGCATTCCATTGTGAATTGTATGTCTATGCTGCAAGTATTCAGCCAGACAAAAAAGTTTTGTAATGTGTCCTCTGTTCCTTCCCATAAGCAAATGACGTCATCAATATATCGACGCCATTGTTTGATATTGTCTTTCCAGGGGTTGATCGTGTTGTAAATGAAATTCTTTTCAAATTTGGCCATAAATAAAATAGCTAGGCTTGGGGCGAATGCCGCCCCCATGGCTGTTCCCTTAATTTGCAAATAAAACTGTTTGTCAAATTCAAAGAAATTCTTACAGAGGGCAAGTGTCATTAGTTCAATGATAAATTCCGGTGGAGCCTTGGTCTCTCTATTAGTTTCGACAAGATATTCATATACGCAGTCAATCGCAGCTTGTTGCGGAATACTAGTGTATAACGACTTAATGTCAAAAGTCACCAACACATTTTTTTGAGGATCAAATGCTAAATTTTCGAACATCTGGATTGTATGCATCGTATCTCTAATGTAAGATTCTGTGGTGATGCTAATAGGTTTGAGGAAATGGTCCACAAACTTACATAGTGGCTCTAGAATGGATCCGCATCCTGACACAATGGGTCTGCCAGGAGGGTTGGTAGAATTTTTATGGATCTTGGGTAGTGCGTATAGGCAGGGAGTTCTGCCTCCTGTAGTGTTCAGAAAGTCAGATTCCTTCTCCGTAATCCAATCTCTTTCGAGAGCAAAGGAGACCATCTCAGAAATTTCGACCTTCAGGTCCTTCGTGGGATCTTTTTTTAAAAGTTTGTAACTTTGTGTATCTTTGAGAAGGTCCATGACCATCTGGAAATATTGTTCAGATTTCATGATAACAATCCCGCCCCCTTTGTCTGCGGGTTTGATAACTAGCTCAGATTTTTTAGCTAGTTCGTATAGGGCTTCTCTTTCTGCTCGTGTAATATTTTGTTGTCTGTGGTTATGTTTTCTTTTGCTCAGGCTTCTGAGGTCACGCAATACGCATCTCTCAAAGGTGAGAAGATCCGAGGGGACTTGATTCTCAGAGGGTGAGAAAGAAGACTTGGGATGTAGCCCTGTGTCATTGGGATCTTCATTCGTTACATGTTCTTTGAAAAAAGTTCGTAATCTGACGGTCCGTAAGAACCGACGTATCTCCATCTCAGTGTTGTACCAATCTGTGTTATCAGATGGTACAAAGGATAGGCCCTTCGTGAGGACTGAGATTTGTGTGGCAGTTAGTTGAGCATTGGCTAAATTGAAAATGGGTAGGACCTGATTGGCCGTGTGGTTTATCTCCTCCGCCGTCTCGGACGTCTGTGTTGGCCTTGGAAACCTTGGTTCCAAGGTGGAGGGCCCCATCCCCCCCCTCCTCCCCGTCCTAAAAAAGGGGGTTGGAAGGGTGGTGGTGGATAGTTATGTGGTTGGGCTTGGCCAAATGGGTTAAATGGATATGGATTATAATTAGAGTTGGAGTTACCGCTGGATGAGCTGTTACTTGATCCAGAGAAGGATACGCCCCTTCCCTTAGCTTTCTGGTTGCTTGACTGTGTTCCTCCTGATTGGTTCGATTTTTTGCAATATCCTTCTGTGGTATAGGGGTAAACTAATTCTGTTTTAAATTCTTGAATGTCTTTGTGTAGTTTATTAGTTTTTTTGTTTACCGTGTTTGTTTTGAAAATGGCAAATTGTTTGTTGATTGCTTCTATTTGATTTTTGGCGTCTGTTATAAGCGCGCTATTTGCGAATTTTCTCTCTTCGTCATCTAATGTCTTTTGGAGTTCCTGGCTGACTCTCTGTGCTGTTGTGATTGTAAGGACCATTAGGTCCCTGCTACATTTGGTTGCAATGTAGCTGAAGTTCGTAGTATATTCTTTGTCCTCAAGGAACAAACAAGGTTCGTTCCTAACAACTAATCCCGTCGGGATAATACTAGCCCGTAAATACTCCTTCAAGAAATGACCATGTAGTTCAGTCCTGAATACCTTTTTTTTGAGTTTCAGGAGGTCGTCTCCTGTGCTTGTGGGGGGCCCGGATATATTGGGCCCAGTGGGATCAAAGAAGGATGGTCCTGATAACAGATCTGATGTCTGTTCCTCTGTGTAACTTAGAGTGGCACTTTCTGCCATTATATGCACCTGATTTATTGTGTGGTGGACTATTGGGGAGTGCCCACCCTCTCAGAGTGAGATTCTGTATACATATAAGTCAAGGTTAAAGGTTGCCCAGATTGTGTGCACTGAACAAGGGTTATTTCTTGGACCTCCAGGGTATTTAACACACCCACGAGACGAACGCTTTCAGTCTGCAGCAGCCCGCCAGACCACAAGCATCGCACGCTTGAAATCTGAAGATTTCCGACTAAATAGCACCGAATTGGAAGCGCCTCCGGCACTACTCAACCGGTATTTTTGGCTCTAATTATTAATTCACTACACGCCCACTATATTCATATCGGGCGCCTAAGAACCGTTCAGCTCACACCCATAGGAGGCACCCATATTCTACCTGCAGTGAATACAGTCTGCACCAGACTTCATGCTGTCACAAATGACATTCCTTTCAGATTGCATTTTTGGCGACTTCTCACAACCTAGCACACCACACAGAACCCGTTGCAGTTTTTCTCGACACATACATGTGATAACACTATGACACCTTCTTTTTCCTTGCCCTTCCAGCACAGAATGATGTTTCCGGCAGGATTCAATATTGTGGACTGAATCCAGCCACTCTTCCACTTTACCAGGCTACCCCCAGTGCGACCTGTCCGGCCCGACCTACAAGGAGTGCCCGCCCTACAGCGAGATTTTCTTCAAGGTTGTCTGTGGTGAGTTAGGCATGTCTTCTAACCACTCCAGACACGTTTTTTACAGTTGCATTTTCTTGCATTTACGAAATTTACTTCTAGACCTGCCCACCTACTAAATTTAGGCTCTTCACGAAATCGAACACTCGATTTAGTACATAATTAACATTGTTTGCTACGATTATGACCCAGTTATGTCCAGAAAGAATTAGGGTCTTGACACACAAGGATATTTATATTGATTTTTTCTTTTCTTCCTTTGTTTTTTTATCTTTATTCTCTTGCTACAGGGGCCTTCTATTTGCCCTGATGAAGGCGGTTCATGTAGAACAGAATGTGTCCCTCAGAAGTTTTTCCTAATGGGACAACTCTCCCGCCGAAACGTGTACCATGTGCAAGGGGGCTGTATTGATTTACATGTTAGACCAATATCTATTGAACAGACATTCACAGGCCAGCAATTGGACTTTATAAGCTGACCGAGGTCCCCCTGTCACGTTGGCACCTGCAAGATGAGATGCTTCCATGAATAGAAGCAACTCCAGGACCTAGATACTTACAGGTCCCACAAACTTTTTTGACTCTTACATGCACCACACATGGAGCATGGCCTAAATCTAGAACCATTAGTTGTCTAGATTATTGAAATTTATTTTCGCATAGTGTCTTCAGATGTTATTCTGATATTCTCAAATATTCTACTTAGTTATTCATTGTCTAGATTACTGAAATTTGTCTCTGACACATTGTTTCTTTAAATGTATTTCCTTGATGTTGTTTTTTTCTTTGACTTAAACCTTCTATGTTTACAACCCTTACAAATTTGTCTCATATATATTGTTTCCAAATGTGTTCCTTTGAGTTTTGTTTCAATACAAACTTTTTACATTCACAACTTTTGACACGTGTGAGTCTCCTTATTCGATCTTTCTTCTTTCTGGACAAACTCTTGGGTTACGAACCTAGGGATTCATTCCCTTAGCAAAATCCAATCAGGCTCCCCGATTTCCATTTTTGTTTCACTCACTGACAAGAATTGGGTAGTAGCCTTGATGGTAGTAGTTCTACTTTCTTTTGTATTTACTGCAGCACCAAACTACGAGTTTGGCCCTGAAGTGGAGGATTTACCACCAGCATGATGCTGGAGGCAAATGCTCCACTTGAACACCATAAATCGGCAGATTTACTGCGTTAAAATTATGCTCATTGTAAATCTGACCACATCCTCATGGAGTCCTATGGACTCCAAAAATGGGGACAAATACCGCCATACCATCACTCAGATTCCCATAGTAAGTCAATGTGACTTTGTTTCAATAAAGGTAATTCACATTGTCTGTAAATCAGCGGATTTACCACCAAACTCATAATTAGACCAATGTCATTTTGGTATAATATTGAAAATCCCTTATTTCTGAATATCTATATGAATACAAAATGTCATCTTTTCCACAATGCAAAATTGCCAATAATATTTACTCCATGAAGTACATTGTTGCTCAAAGTAATCTACTCAGTTGAGAAGTTTAACTGGATAAGGTTTGTTTCCCGCTATCTTTCACAATTTCATCATGATCCAAGGTGTGTGTATTTTCAACACTGTTTTGTAAGTTTGATACCAATCTGTGTCAAAGCAGTGTAAGAGATTGTATAACACACTCTGAGGCTTGAGGGCAGTTCAAGGGTGTTTATTTCTGTTTGTGGGACTTGCGGCCGTCTCTCTCTCTCTCTCTCTCTCTCTCTCTCTCTCTCTCTGTCTCGTCTCCGTCAGATTTCCACCCTAGCCCAGGCATTCATAATCACACATTAGTGCTACTAGGTGACAACCCCTACTGTCTATGATCCTCTCTTCTATATAAGTGGTTCCCCTATAAGCAGGCTATCTCAACTCCATTAGGGCACTCTCGTCACTTTCTCTACTGTAACAAAGGCTAGTGTTCTAAAGGGAGTTTGGATCATGCCTTGCACTTGCTTTGTGGTATTCAGGCTGGATCAGTTCTCTTCTACATTCACTACCCCTCGCTCCTTCCTTACTTCTGCCAACAGTTCTTCATCCCTCTGCTGTTTCACTCCTCGCCTCTACCCTTTGATGTAACCACTCCACTACTCTTCCCCTCTATTGCTACGTCCCCTCCCACTGCTATATTTCTCCTCCCCCTATTCCAATCTTCCTTCTCCTACTGCATTCTTCCTCGCACTACTACTGTACTCCTCCGACAACAATACCCCTCCTCCTAGAGAAACACCCTTCTCTCACCAATTATCAGTCACTTCAAGTCAATCCTTACACTAACATCTACTCACTTGCCACACAAACATGCTCACTCGAACTGCATAATCACTATCGGCCGTAAGCCAATACCTCACCTTTTCTGCACCACGTCTGCAGAAAACCTCTACCCCTTCCTCCATCCTGCTGGTCTCTTGGTCCGCCACCTCAAGCTCCACTGACCTCACCCAGATAGCCCACACTTCCTGTTTGCTGTCCCCTGCTCTAATCCCTCATCCTCTGTTGTGGTTGGAAATCTGTCACTGGCCAATTAGGGCCTGTCTCACCCTCCCATTGCAGCTATACATGAGGAAAAAACATAAGTATGGGGCTAAGCCCCACCCATGTTCTCTGTGCAAGCTCACAGAATGTTGTTGAAATCAGCCGGGAAAGTCTAAAGTTTATGCTCGAGCTTTGGAGTAATTCTTTTGCAAGTGCCATTTTTATTACACCAGGAGTTCATTACAAGGGCAATTCAGTCATTAACGTTCAGTAGTCTACATAGAAATAATACTGACAGGCCTTCCACAGCGCAATGTTTGATGCCAATATGTGTTTGAGCTAGCTCAATGAGATCCCGGGAGGGTGGGTTTTGATCTGGGAGGGGCCGGGGTAGTATGTGGGACTGGCCATAGGGATTACCATGGCCACGTGCAGTCAGTTGGTGGGTAAGTGACCCAATTAAACCCACATGCTGTGTCCAGTTTCAGCTTATAGGTGGTGCTAAAGTGCCACGTAATAGCCAAAATTAAATTGTAGAAAGGGGGCTATTGATTCCGACTCCTGTAACTTCTCAGCATTTTACTTGGTATACAGCATTGTTCACTGCACCATTTTTGTTGATGAACTGATTGTTTGAAGAGGTTCCATTAATTTTGTGCCTAATAGTGCTTTGATTTTGCCGCCCTGCTCTTCTTCAGGAGTGCCCACTACAGACCTTCTCTCATGGCTCTGCCTATATGCAATATTAAACAAACGTTGGCAATGCCAACAGTTTTAACTTATATATAGGCTTGGGAAATGCATTTGCCATGCACTGCCGTAGTGGTATTAACTAGCCATCTGTGATAGCAGCTGCCAAATGATGCGAGTACCTGGGTATATAATAGCAGTGTCTGGCAAATACCTAATACTTATGCACGAGCCAAAACTGATGGTTTGCCCATGCTTGTTTTTAACAGGACTCCAGTGAAGAACGACCACACTATCTACAATTTGCTCTCACTAAATACTCTCCCTACAGATCTTTACGTTCCTCCGACACCAACTCTCTGCATGTCAAGTGCTTCTCTAAACTGCAAGCTGGTGGCCAATCTCTTTCCTCAGCTGGCTCCCTCTCATGAAACAGCCTCCCTCTTCCTCTTCATCTTGAGCTAGATGTCCTCAAATTCCAGGAGCATCTCAAGACTTTCCTTTTCACCTCCTCCTTCACTCCCTCCTTTTTGTACTTAACCCCACAGTCGCTGAGATTGGTGGCCAGGGCCCTTATGCGTCCACCTGGGTCCTGGCCACCCACCCCCAATCGCCTCCAGCCTCTGCCCGCCACCAGCACTTGCCTTGGCACCCACTGGCCTGTACTATCACAGGTCTGCACTTATTTATTGGCAGTTGACCGCTGTTACCAAGTGATCTCTGGCAGTCACTTAACAGCTGCTTGCAACTTACCCCTAGCACTTCACTCTGTGGTACTCCAAGCACATACCCCAATACCTTCTCTCTCTCTATTCCCTTATGAATGCTCACATGGCCTAGTAGGACTGTCTCTTTGTTTCATTGCCATATTTGCCTTTCATTCTCATGTTCCCTCCCCGTTACCATGTGGGCGCTTTGAAATACAATTTACTTGATGTATAAGCACCTTACAAATGCAAAATAAATAAATAGTGCGTATAAATCGAGTGGCTGAAGGCAGACCTGGTTAAGATATTTTTATTACACCAGTAGCATGTTTACTGTTCCAATTATGTCATTAACTCTCAGAAAGCTGCTTTGAAAAGCACTGTCAGGCACTTTGAGCACCAAGTTTGACGGTAAGGCTTGACAAATATAGTTCAAAGAGATCCTAGGAGGATGTGTTTTGGGCGGGGAGTGGCAAGTAGTGGGTGGGAATGGTCATGAGATTACCACAGCCATTGGGGGAAAGGATAGCTCAGGGGCAACAGGTTTGTCTGGAAGCAAGACAACACAGCTCAACACAGTTTTGAATCCCGACCCCGCGCTTATATTGGTATTAAATGCGTTATAAAAGATCAATTATAAAGGGTGGGGTAAATAACCAAACACCTAAAAGATTTGTGTCCCTCCTCATGTGCCATTTTTCCAATGCTGTACTCGAATGCAACAGTTTTGGTCTATGCGCCACCTAATTGCCAAAACGAACAAGGGAAATGTGTACTATTATGAGATCAGTTTATGTACTAAGGGTATATTTACAAATGCATTTAAAAATGTCCTCGTCTTGATATATTGTAACCCCCTTTTTATAAGCTGTTTTTGCAATGTGTTAGCGGTCCTTAATCCTTTAGTTCCATTCTTGGCAATGTATGTCAAAAGAGCAAATTACCGAATCTTAAATAGTCCAAATGATAAAGAACGGGAAAGGATCTTGCGAAGCCAATTCAGGCGAAACTGCGGTCGAAATCACGGCTCCGGCTGTGCCTTTATTTTGTACAAGCGTGGAAAATTGGGGCGATGATGGCAAAGTAAACCGGAAGAGCCCCGACACGAGCAGGAAGGAACCATGGCTAGGCTTGTGGTACACCAGTATGACATGTTGCTACCATGAAGCTGAAATATCACCCGATCTCGCTGGCAACGTTTCCGCTGCGCATGAAAGGTACATCCGTGCCCTCTTCCTCGCCGCCCATGCTGGCGGAGCAAGACAAATCCAATTCTGTGTCTCCAGGTAACGAGATCTGTCCCGGCGAACCCAAGAAACTCCTGAATGGCCAGTTCTACCCTTACTTGTGGGCAAACGTGATACCCCAAGCGGAGCCATTATGTATCCTCTGTGCGAGCGCGCCGACCACTGAGCCGATAATGACCCTGGCACGGGCAGCCGTGCCTCCAAATGCGGAGAGACAGCGGCGCTCTCGCTTACAGCTGAACGTCCTGGTGTTGCCTTACAGCCACTCCTGTGAGGTTAGTGGAGTAAATTATCTCATATTAGCTGTAACCATGTAAGATCTCAGAAACATGCGAAAAGGAGCCGCTTCCAAGCAAGCGCACACCCCGCGTGGCGTCTGGGTCTTCAGAAGTAGTAACATGGCACTTGACACGATGGATTTATTCTCCACAAAATGGCAGTGCTCTCTAGTGCAGTGATTGATGTCCCGGCTCAGATAACATGGCAGCCTCCCATTCATGATCGCGAGACCCTTCCATTTCCATTCCCAGATTCAATCGTGCGCCCCATGTCATGTCTGTGTGTGCTAGAGCTGGTCCACTCTGTAGTAATAATAGTAGAAGCTGAACATGTCACCACCGTTCACAGACATTCCATACAGATTTGCTCATTTCAAAAATCAGTTAATACAAATAAAATCAGGGTTTTATTAGTGCTTGATGATGGATTTCTCCCTCTTTCAATCTTATAAAATAACTGGTTTTATCATTACCCACATGATTATGGAGCTGGGCAGTACCAGTGAGGGTCAGAGCACCCAGGTCAGAAATGGGGCACTGCCTGCCCAAAGCAGGGACCAGCAATGGGCCCAACCTGCTGCGCGCAGCAGCGTGAGCCGCACAAAATTAAACACCAAACTTTTCTGCCGTGAAGGCAGCGCTGTTGCCCGACTTCTGTCCCGTCCCTCTTCCACTCATTGATTGGCTGGTTTTGGACAGGGAATCCTTTAATTTCCTTTCGTAAGAGTGAAGCCGCAACTTTGAAGCAGGTAAAATGCTTTGGCGTTTTCATTTCCCCACCCTGACTCGACCAGCGCAGCTATTCCCCATGCCACAAGCCCCCATCTTCTGCCTTAGCCATGCCACCATCAACAATTCCCCCACCTTGCCCTGAAGGCTGCAAGTCCACTGGCCACAAAATACTGGTGCAAACTCCCGCCCTAATTGCCAACAGCCCCCTTTTTCATCCCCCTGGATCCTTGTCTCACCCCCAGGACCCTCTTCTCGTCCCCCAAACCCTTTTCTCACCCTCAGTGCTTTTTCTCACCCCAACCACTTTTCTACCTCCCCACCCACTTTCTTGCCCCACCCCCTTTCTGGTTACACCTACTACTCATACAACCCGTCCGCTTTCCTCCATCCTTGCGGGCATCCCCCAACATTGCGACAGTACCAGAACCTTTACCAGCAAAAAATTGAGCTTCCCCTTTAAATTTAGTATAACTAGCGGGGCGCAGCCTCGGGCATGGGAAAGCCCCACGATCCGGCGCTCACCTCAGTTTATCTTTCCGCACCACGGTGTCAGACCTGGCAGCCAGTGCAGAGACTTTAGGTTTCCGCTTACTCCATGTTTTGTTTTTTCAATCTTACTTAACCTCCCATTGGTGCCTCGCCTCCCCCGGCACATGTTGGCCGCAGGAGGTTTCACGAGATGTGCCTCATGCAACCGCCCGTTCCCGGCCTCAAACCCCTTGTACTCTGTCTAGAGTGTCTGGGGCGGACCAACGCTGCGACGCAGCCCTCTCGGTCACAGGGCATTGAAGAATTGGTTGTCGCCGTGGAGGGAGATCTCCCACACTTCTCCTACGCCCCACCTTAAGGACTTTGTCAAGACAATGTAGGCCCTCTCTTCAGCACAGCTCCACAGCGCTGTGACTCCATCCCCGGGGTTCCTCGGATTCAGGTTCTGACAGACCCGAGGCCTCAAAGGATACCGGCTCCAAAGCTGAGGGGCTCAGGGGCCCTACCAAACTGTTCTCGGAAGGGCAATCAAGTTTGTCCTCTTCTTCGACCCCAAGGGGTAAGGGATCGTTGGGTGCCACCTCCAAGAGTCAGTCCTCGGCACGATCCAGCACGGCTACCAGCACAGGTGCCAAGGGCGTCCAGCTTACCGGAGCTCACTTTGAGGTCTTAAGTCAGAGCTTTACAACTATTGGCCAGCTGGCTGAGGGTGCTACACCTACCAGAGTGATCTCTGAGGTTGATACTTCCACTTTGGGTACAAGATCCGAGCTGTATCCTCCCATGTCTGAGGCCTCTCGTGACTCAGGGCCTCGCACCCTCTCGCCCAGGGCGTGGTGCAAGGCTTTCAAATGGCAGAGAGGCACGTGGCAGAGTCCGCCAGGCCAGCTGCCATCTTGGATCCAACTCAGAGCCTGCCCGTGCTCTCGCCCATTGAATGGGCTTTGTAGGAAATTCCCTGTTCCCTACCCTTGGGAAGCAGCAGCAGATTGTATGGTACAGGCATCTGGTCTCCTCAGGCATACATCTACCCACCGCAGCCTTATGGCTACACGCTTCAGGCGCCTCAGCGCTTTGACCATGAGTGGAGACCCAGCGCCTTGGAGGCCGGGCCCCTAGGGACTCAGCGGCTTGAGATGACTGCTTCTTCAAGCGCTTCCTGTTCCTCATGCGTTCCCCTCAGATGGAGGGTCTCCTGAAGGATATAGTGAAGGAGGTCATCCCACAGGTGGCGCCTCCTCAGACCCCTCCTCTGGGTACTTCACCCATTACTCCGGTGCTGCCTGTTCCAGTGCCGGTCCTACCGCCTGTCCAGGCCCCACCTCCTCCTGTACTATCAGCGCCTCCTCCTCAACAGCTGTTAGACTTTTCTTTGACTCCAGGGACACCACCAGCACCTGTGTCCCAGGGCCCAGACTCCCCTTGGGTCCATAACATTGGGGGGGTGATGACGGCCAGGACGATGAACCCTCTGCATCAGTTAAGGCCTTTCATGACTGCTTTCAGGGCCCGGTGGAGTTCTTGAGAGTCCCTCTACCCAATGAATCCCCCCAGGAGTCAGGAGTCGGGAGTGCTAGCAGAGGTTTTGGGCAAGTGCACCACCACCCAATCTGGCATTCCCCTCCAGAAGGATGTCCTGTAGGTGGCGAGAAAGGTCTGGAAGAAGTCCAGGGCCAACGCCATGATGAACAAGAAGCTGGACAGCAGGTTCAGGCTGACGGATGGGGAGCCAATCCTCCTGGTCTCGCAGCCGCATTCTTCAGTGGTGACTGCGGCCTCATTATATTCAAAACCATCGTCTTTGTTGTCTTCCTCCACAGGAGGCACCTTCAGTTGTCCTCCAAAGGAGGACTTGGTCCTCGAGTCTTTGGGCACACGCTGTTAGGCCATTTAAGGACTGCATCTGTGGCAAGCCAATGCTGATGCCCTCTTTGCCACAGCTAACCAGAAGCTGTTGCAGGAGCTCAGGGAATTTCTGCCAAGCTGCTCTTTGGAAAGGCAAGCCTCCTTCAAGGCTGAACTGGCGGATGCCTGGGACGTTGCACAGGACCTCATGGAGTCTTCGGTCTCCCCCATTGACACAGCCAGCAGAGGGCTGTGCTTTGGTGTCAAAATGAGAAGGACGGCATGGATGCATGCCACTAAGTTTTCCGCAGGAGCAGACCCTGGATCTGCCCTTCAAGGCCGTGGACCTCTTTCATTCTTCAACCAATGACGAGTTGACAAAGAAGAAAACATCCACTCAAACTGCCAAGTCCTTGGCCATCCTGACAAAGCCAGGGCAGAATTCCTTCCCTCAGTCTCAGGGCGGGACCAAATTCAAACCAAGTGCTTTCACTGGCTTCAAGGGTTTCCGGGACCGCAGTGCGAGGAGGCCTGACAGGTCGTCCAGCGACAACAGGAGGAAGCATCAGAGGACTTTGCGTGGGTTTTTACGCTCCCCTTCTCTGTCCCCACCTCCAACGTCAAGAAACAGTGACATTACGGTCATGGAACACAGCTCGCCTGTGGGGGCCATCTGACTCTTTTCTAGGATACCTGGAAGCGTCTTTTCAGCAACCCGTGGATCCTATCCGTAGTCTCCACAGGCTTCAGTCTTCCTCTTCCTTTCCCTGTACCATCCTCTTCTCTTAGTTAGCGCTGGTCCTCCGCTCTTTTACGGGAGGACCGTTCGCTCTTGGAGATGCAGGCGGTAGAACCGGTTCCTCAATCAGACAGGATCTACGGATTCTATTCCAGGTTATTTGTGCTACCCAAGAACAACTAGGCTGGCCTGAGGGTTGTCATTGACCTGTCATTTCTAAATCTGTCTATCGCTAGAACGCTTCAAGCTGATCACTCCCACGCACATAGCAGAGTCTCTGTGCGCAGGTGACTGGATGTGTTAACTGGACCTCAAGGATGCATACATGCATGTTCCCATCTACCAGCCACATCAAAGTTTTTTCGGTTCACGACCATGTCATACCACTTTCAGTACAAGGTGCTTGCTGCCTTTTGGACTGAACTCGGCCCCTCATGGTTTCATGAAGTTTATGAACACAGTGGCGGGTCTCCTCTGCTTGGAGGCCCATCACTTATACTGCTATCTGGATGACTGGCTAGCGAGGGCGTGGTCACCCGAGGGAGTGATACACTCCTGCCAGAGATTGGTGGATACTCTTCATCGACTAGGGTTGTCCCTCAACCAAAGGAAGTCGCAGTGGTGCACCTCCCAGGTTCCGGTCTTCCTAGGGGTACGCTGGAACACAGCCGTTCATCAGGTGTTCCCCATGTCCAAGAGTCTCCTCTCCCTTCTCAAGGCGATAGGATACTTTCTGTCCAACTCGACCAACTCGGCACAGTGGTTGCAGCTCCTTCTGGGCCTGATGGCCTCCTCCTGCGTGCTCACTGTGCAGCACGCTCGCCTCAAGATGAGGCGCATTCGGCTCCAGCTGGCAGCCAATTGGGATCAGAAGACGGGGTCCTCAGTCGGTCAGGAGCCCAATCCCCGCCCTCCTCCTGCTTGATCTTTGGTGGCTTATGGGTGGCAATGTTTCCATGGGATCCCCCTTCACCGAGTCGGAACCTACCTTGGAGGTTACGACTGACTTCTCCCTTTCAGTCTGGGGGGCTACTCTGGAGGGCTACGTGATTCATGGCGTATGGTCCAGAGCACAAGCCCTCCTGCATGTCAATCTGCTCGAACTCAGGGCTGTGGGCTTAGCCCTCAGGGCAGTTGGGCCCGTCATTAGGGACAAGTCTGTTCTAGTCAGGACAGCCAACTCTACTCCGATGTTCTACCTGAATAAGCAGGTTGGTTCCCATTCCTCCCTCCGCTGTCCGGAGGCAGTATCGATCTGGGAATGGGCCCTGATGGAGGGGGTCTTGATTTCCACAGTCCACCTTCCGGGGAGCAGCAATGCAGAAGCGGATCAGCTGAGCGGCTTGGGGTTCAACAACTACGAATGGGAGTTGTACACCGACTCCTTGTTGCCCCTGTTTCAGCATTGGGGGTTCACGGACCTGGATCTGTTTGCATCTGCCCAGAATTCCAAGTACCCCCAGTTTTCTTCATGGGCAGGACAGGGTTGGGGGTTGCTGAGAGACGCCTTCCAAATCTGTTGGCACGGTTACAGGTGTTATGCATTCCTGCCCACCCCGATGCTCCAGCAGACTTTCCGCAAGTTCCGGGATACGATGGGATGCAGCCTCATTCTGATTGCCCCCCACTGTCCTTCAAGGCCCTGGTTTTCAGATCTGATGCATTTGTGCTCCCAGGGTCCTGTCCACCTTTCGATCACCAGCCAGGGGCTTCCTGACGCAGCAGGGCAGGGAAGTGGAATGTCCGAATCCAGCCAAACTAGCGCTGGCGGCCTGTTTCCTGACCAGCTGAGGCTTCAGCATGCACAATTATCGGATGACAACTGGGACATCATTCAGCAGGCCAGGAGGCCCTCTACTCAGTCCCAGTATAAGAGCAAACAGACTAGATTCTGCCATTGGGCTTGTGACAAGGGGTTGAATCCTGTCACCTGTCCGCTGGATGACATCCTGGCTTTTTCAGCACACCTGGCTCGTTCTGGGGTTCAGGTGGATACTTACCACACTTATTTGACGGCGGCCATTGGGGCTTACAAAAATTCCACTGACCATGTTTTTTGGGTGGCCCACCTCAAAGGATTTTCTAGGCTTTTTCCTCCGGTGCAGAGGCCACACCCGGTCTGGGACCCTAATGTGGTTCTGGCAGCTTTGCAGCGCAAACCTTTAGAGCCGATGGCCTCTGTGGACGTCTGCTTAGTAACACTAAAGACAGTTTCCCTGGTGGCTCTCACCTCTGCGCGCAGGGTAAGTGAGCTGCAGGCGTTGTCTTTGTGTAAGCCCATCACCAAGTTTCACAACAACAAGGTCATCTTGCACACTCACCCACACGTCTTGGCAGAGATGGTCTCTCCATTTAATCTGAATGAAGAAATCTGCCTGCCAGAGTTCTTCCCCAACCCGCAATCAGAAGCAGAAAGGGCCCTACATTCCCTGGACCTCAAGAGGGTCCTCAAGTTTTACCCCTCTCAGACGAAATCCTTCAGGAAGTGCAAGGCTTTGCTTGTCACTTTCGGGGGCTCATCCCCTGGTTCTCAGTCTTCCAAGGCTTCCATCACCCGTTGGATGGTTCAGGCCATTTCGAAGGTGTATACAACCATGGGCAAATCGGGTCCTGAGGGGATTCACGCCGATTTGGTCAGAGCTAAGGCCCCGGCCGTCGTGTTCCAGAGACATGCTTCTTGGGATCTCATCAGCAAGCCGGCTACTTGGGCCACTCCGTCGGCCTTCTGTAAGCACTAGTCCCTGGATACCAGCTCCAGGTGCGATGGTGAGTTCGGTCAGGCAGTCCTGAAGAACCTTTTTGCTTCGTCCCAGATATGAGGCAGGTTATCACGGCTCCACCCTATGGTCTTGTTCGGTGTAATTATCCACAACGGTGGAGGAAAGGGGACGGACGTATGAGTAATTAAAGTTACTCACCGTAGTGATTAGAGTACTCATAGTCCCCTTCCCTCTATATGTCCCACCCACCTTCCCCCGCTAGTATGCCAAGGGCTAGTATGTACTAAGCGTAGCCAGGTATCTAAGCGTCCGATGTGTTCAAAGGGGACTGAAGTGAGGCACCGGAGGGCGGTGCCTCCGTGGGGCTTTTCCAAGGCCATGCCCCTGTGCGCTATGCTACATTTAAAGGGGAAGCTCAATTTTTTGCTGCCAAAGGTTCCGGTACCGTCCCCATGTTGGGGGAAGCCCACAAGGATGGAGGAAAGGGGACTATGGACTATGAGTACCCTAGTCACTACGGTGAGTAACTTTTATTTACTGTGCCTCAAAGCTGTAAGCCTGCAAAAGTAAGCACTGCATAATACACTATTTGGGTTATTATAACCTTTATTAATGTCACAGTCTGGATACTGTGCAATTCTTCTGTTTATTTGCTTGTTTCTAGAAGTCTAACATTTCTGCTAGCAGCTGTTGCCAGAGGCCTGTGGAGGGATTTTAAATTCAACTGATGAATTGCTATTTTTTGAAGGTGTGAAAGCCCTGGCTTTTTTGATTTGTACTGAATAATAAAATCATGTGGCTAATTCCAGCACTTAAAGGGAAATTTGCTAGTCAGATTCCCCTTTCATAAACTCCATGCCAAAAGCATAGTGTGTACCTGTGCCTTGCTGCATCAGTATCCTGATTCGGCAGCACCTGCTCTACCAGTGGAACAGAGCAGGTTCGGAGTTCACAGATGCCCACTTGATAGCTGCAGTGACACCCAAGTCTCTGCAGTGTAGGGACTGCATCTAAAATATGCACTCCTATCCCGAAAATTGCATAACTGAAGATTTTGTACTGATGGCACATTAAACTGTAAATATAAGCCATATGCTAGTTAGGGCATGGTGGACAGAAGTTTTCAGAGTTATCCCAGCCACATTATATTGATTTTGCACATGTGTCAGCCCTGTGGGCCCAGTTCAGCTGTGGAAGGATTATGTGTATTCCTCCAAGAAAAGGCCCCCTCCTGTCCACTGACAGGACTAGCCTTGGGGGATTGCTTCTCTTTGTTCCTTTGTAAGGGCAGGTAACACCCTTTCCCACAGGACAGCCACTCCACGCAACGCTGACATGGGAACAGAAACCAAGAGGCACACCCAGTCACAGAGAGCCAGATGTCACATCATGGGGATGCATTTCTAAAGGCATTTGATCATATTGAGAGGGAACGGGCAGAGTTAGGGTGAGCCAGAAAGGGATCTACACAGTTTTGGGATGGTCCTGCCATCTTGATTCTCTCTGCCTCTTTTTCTCTTTCCTGTGCCCTCCACTTCCTCTGAAGCACTTGGTGTGTGACATCAGAAGGGAAAAGTCCACTCATTTCAAGAGTAGGGATTGTATTTGTATTCATTAAATTTATATAGCGCTTTACGCCAAAGAGTTTTACATTACAACAACAGGAATACATTAGAATAATAAAATAGAAGCTTAATTGCAAAACATGAGACAAACCTTCAAAAATAGTATATAGAACCATTTACCTAAGATGAACACAAGAAATGGAGCAGGGGAAGAGGAAGAGGGAAGTAATGGTGGAGTCAAGATGGGGAGAGGAAGAAGAAATGTGAACGGAGGGAATGAAGCTTAAGAGGAAGTGGAGAGGATAGGGAGGTGTAAGTGAGAGGGAAAGGGACGTGAAGAGGGATGTCAGGATGGGGGAAGCAGGCTACCTTTAGTCCAATCACCTGGGAACCTTTGCCTATAAAAGAAGGGGTGACCCACCACTGCTTAGAATCATCCGGAAGATTTTGTTGGACCATGCTGGGTGAGCAGTCCTCTCTACAGTCTTCCCGTTGTGAGGTGGAGGCAGGTGTTCCAAAGGCAGAAGCAAACATTGTCCCCTAACCATCCACAGGGACCATTTGGGGGGAGGGGCCTGCTGCTGGATTAAGACCGACTCTCTGCCAGCCATACCGGTACCCAGGACCTAACCATGTTAGAGGACCTCTGAAGTTGTATGCCAGCCTCTCCCGTGTTTGGCAGCACAAGATAAGGACTCACTTTGTCCCCGTGTCCCTGGATTGGGACTCACAACAACCTGAGAGCCAAGACAGCCGGGATCCTAGTGTTTTTCGTCGTTGACCTGCGTGGAGCATGTTTCATGATCTGTTAAATCCATATGTAGCAGCAGGACCTGCTGTTGCTGCCTATTGCTCTCTCCCTCTCTTCGCACAGTGCCAAGAAGTCTGGTTCAGCGCTGCTGAACTGCAAAGAAGGTACTGTTGACGGCTAACTGCCCCCTTGGTCCATTTTCGGGCGCTAGAGACTGGTTGGGTAACTTTGAACCCTGTTTGCTCACAAGTGCATATCCTTTTTCAAGAACATTGTTGTGTTTGCTTGCCTTTCACGCCTGATTCATTACCCGAGTGCTGCATCAGCTCTCTTTGCTTATTCTGTGTTCTTTCCCCAGGGGTGGGTTTTGTGCAGCGTTTTTCTAGTTTGTTATTATTGTACATGGCGTGTTTAATTAAAGAGTATATTTTTTTATAGAACCTTGATTGGGTATTCCTTTATTTTGGACTGTTATACTTCGCTGATTGGGTTGCGTCTGAACCACATTCATACCCCTCTTAAGAGTATGTCCTTCCCTAGGCCCACATTACCACAAAAGGGGAAGAAGGCATAGCTCTTGACTGTGCCTGTTTTCCCTTTATGATTGTGTTGGCTTTCGGTTTGCAGACGTGTTACGACTGAGTGAGCGTTTTCGCCTCTACTCACCCTTGCAGTCCTGCAGGGCAGAAGTCGATTTGTCACACGTTGAACCAATGAGGAGAGTCCACTCAGTCTCACCTTAATCAAGGAAAGGTTTTAAAATCGGCACTAATACCATCCGAGTGATGGAAAGAATGCACAGTCCCTTTTGGTATTTCAACTCGAGCCAAATATCATTTTATATCAAAATGCACCAGAACTCTGAGCTCCTTATTATTTTTTGGGGGTATCTATTTAGCCCAAACCAAGCTTTGCAAAGTAATTGAGTGCTCTTCATTGGTAGAGGTTACAGAAATGTATTAGATGGTTACAGGGGGGTCAGTCCTTACAATACAGCATTTGTCACCAACCTGTCATTTTTGCTAGGAGGGAATATTTACCTTGTACTGCTAGTGGTGAATATGTAACACTGCTGAAAAGGGGTGAGGGCTATAAATGGTGGTAGTCAGGGGTACTCCTCTGTTAAGTTGAGTTTGGGAGACCCGGACTACGTTTTCACAGGACTATGCTATTGGGGACTGGATTCCTTATTCCTTATTAATCATTTCGAATTGGGGGATTAAAGCCGCTTGGAAGTGTAAGAACACAATGTACATTTGAGCTGAAATTCTGTACTATGATAGCTAATGAGATGCAAGACTTTCTAAGTGTATGCATGTACTTGTAGAAGCAGTAGGCTTTAGTTGTATACTTGTTCATATGGCCATATCTGCCCTTCAAGGCCACTGATGCAGACTTCTCACAGCTTTATAGTAAACCTGCCTTGATAATCTTGATAGATTCCCCAGTCCTCCCCCCTGCATCCAGGTCTCAATACGATTCTTCTGATTCTTTGTTTACAGTTAACGCTCCTGTGTTATTTTCACATGCCAGATAGTCTGTTCTAACTCTTACTTTGGACCCTCTGTTTTCCATTTCCTTCCACCTCCATAAACTGATATTTAACAAGTAATAACTTGTTCTAGGTACTGTGTTGGTTTGTTACAAAGGAGGCTGCATTACATCATATACAAATCCAATGTTGACAGGACACATAATGCTCATATAAACTAAATAGTTGCTTGATGATTAAATAATAGTAGCAATTATTACTGTACTTAGTGGTACTCATTTATTAAACTAGAAGGGCTGAGTCATTCCTGCTGGGGTTCGCACTGAACACTACCCTGACCTCAGTCTGTCCTCTTTATCAGCTCCTAGAGAGCCTTTCCTATCTTTGGCTCTTATGTGGTGATTTAGTTCCACCTAATGAGGCATGAATATTGGTAAAGAGTAGCCTAAGGAACGGCAACCTTTAGCGCCCCAGATGCTTTGGCCTTATCCAGCACAGTCAATGGTGTGGGATCATGAGACTCATAGTACAAAATACCTGGAGAGCTGCAGGTTGCAGATCCTAGGACTAGTGTATCTGCATAGATGCTCCTGTGGAGGCAGAAAAGTGGAGCCGTGTGCTTAGGCTGCTTAGTTTTTGCTCAGATGCAACTATTGCTAGTGTTTTCTCATAAGTGGCACATTGGTACCATTACAATGATCAGTTCTTTCTCATAGGTTGGCTTTTGCACCACTATTAGTCTTGGCTAATGGGTAGTGAGCTAATATGTGATGCTTCAGTGCCACGATTACTGCTGGCTCATATGTCACAATTGAATTCCACCTTAGTTGTGGCTCATAACTGGCAATTTATCACCGCCATTAATTTTGGCTCATACGTGGCACATTAGCACCAGCACCAAAATTGCCTTATATTTTGCACTTTATTGACATCAATTGTATTAGCCCCCACTGCTACTATTAGTTGTAGTTCAAACCTGGCGTTGTTATATCTGGCGTATAACTCTCACATTCATTTTGAGTAATAAGTGACACTTTTAACACCACCAATTGCGGCCACATTTTTTTGGCCCATAGTGGTGCTTTAACTCTAGTATTCATTTTGATTCATTGGTGCCACTCTAGCACCACTATTTTTTTTAGCTTCTGGGTATCCCATTGCTCCAAGTACAGCCAACATTATTGTTAATAATATATGTTGTATTATGAGTTTACACTGTATTTCTACTGCAGCAGCCGTGGAATGCGCCCTGAATCAGACTGAAAGGCTCTGGGGTGCAAGTGGGGCTAAAGGAGATCAGGATGCTGTACTCTGCCCCTCTGTCGGTGCACCTTCTGGAGGAAGGCACATCCCCAGTCTAGGTCTGGGGCCCAGGGACATAATTTCACCAAAATGCCTGGGGTAGCGGAAGTGACATCACACAACCCTTGACCCCCCCCCGATGACATCACAGGAAGTGATGTCATTTGACCCCACCCCCAAGTGACATCACAGGAAGTGATAGCAAACGACCTTCAGATGTATTAGAACCACCTAGCACCCGTGTTTCCAGGTGCTCTCTTTTCAGCCAAATATAAGAACCGAGACACAGAGGGGGGCATGATTTGTCAACGATTTCCCATTTGGGAAATGCCATTTTGCAGATTCTACGTGGGGTCTATATGTAAAACATACATAATGCAGTATTTCTATCAGGGTAACCGAAATCTGTAACACAGGCTACAGCTAGTGTATGAAACATCTATAGATCAATAGACACAAAAGTGTGTGTTATCTGTGGCATTGCTGTGTTAAACAAGCCAAAAAAGCACTGAGCTGGGGAGGTGTGCACTGCTGTTTAACCAGAAGAAAAATGCTGCACAAGCAAGGCCTGAAAATTAAATAATTGACCAGGATTTAGTATCAACAAAATTCCCTGGTTATAAATGTAAATATTATTCAGCTACCACTACGATAGAAGAAACCTACTAGGCTGGTCTGCGTGCACAGAGGGGAGAGCACCTGATAATGTTATCTTTGCTGGAGTATAATACCTGGGAACGTTCCTTTCAATACACCAAAGACCCCCCATAGTTTCTATTATCTAAGCGTAATACTGGGTGCCAAAGGACTTAAAAGAAAAACACCATTTAATGTAATATCATTGTTGCACACATAAATTCATAGTACCACACAGTTATTTAAAATTGAAAACACCCACGAGTTGCTTTTCATCCAGGGACTCACTGTCAGACTTCAAGGCACGCAGTGCACACTACCACTTTGTCGGACCTAGTGGTCCCCAATGGCGTAGCACAAAATTTGGTAGCTCCCTGCGAGCCATGCTGTGGCGTCCCCCCCAAGCTCCTTAACAAAACACAGGGAACGCCACACCCTGGGCCAGTCCGGACCACCACCTGTGCGGAATGTCCATGATGATTTTGCCACTGCAGGGACATGCACTACTGCAAGTGAAAGAAGTAAATATGTTTTTCAATCAAAGCTTAAATCTTTAACGTAACATAGAAAGAAGGGGGCAGTGCCTGGTGCACAAATATACCAGCCACCAGTGGTGGCTGGTGAGTTGTTTTTTGGAGGATGTAAATATTTGCCACAAGTATGTGATTGCGACTGAGCATAGTGAGGGAGCCCAAACTAACGAATTTGGGTTGGGGGGTTCCGGGGGAATTCTTCTCCTTCCCCAGAGTAAATATTTTGAATACTGGGTTAAAATGGTGCATTACAAAGCACATTTTCTGGGAAAATGTGGCTAAAAGCGAACAATGTGGGTAAAAGGCCAACAATCGGTTTTGTAGAGTGTTGGGTAAATCATGAAAAACAGTACAATAGATGCAAGTCACCAGAAGTACACAGGCCATTTCCCAGTGCATTACCATGGCAGTCCCTGCCATATATGCCAGTGTAAAAAACATTTGTATGCTGGCTGTGCCCATACATTTCCATGCTGGCTCCATCAACATATGCTAGCATTCCCATATGAGACCATACTTATGTTCGCTTTAAGATGTTTTTCTATAGTGTCATTACTGGCACTGGGCACAAAACTGGCTCTGCCAATATATACCAGTACATGTAAGTGCATACTCCCGTTGATTTGGTCATTAAAAGTATGTCACAATCGGAAAACCTGTCCAAACTGGTTCCAATATAAGCCAGTCTCGACTCATAAGAACACTTATTTTGCTTGATTCATCATACATGCTCAGTTAATAAAAAGTCATGCTACAGTGAAGAATATACAGGGCACTACACCAAAACATCAGTGTAGCGAGGTAGCACTACTTATCATGCTTGCTTTTTTAAAGATGCCGAGAAATAAATGTCATGCCACGGTAAGCAATGGTTAGACTGACTGCCCCAAAATGCCAGTCTAGCCAGGGAATGGCAGGCATGAACTTGCCTTTGCCCAAATATACCAGTAAATCATCCAAAGTCAAAAAGGATGTGGCAAAAATGCTCCAGTGATCCCCACTCTCCCAGGGCCTTACACACACATGCATCCCCTTTCACCCACTGGTCACTCACACACACATCTCCTTTCACACTCGCTCACACTGGATTCACCACACAGGCACACACCAAACCCCACCCAGAACATTTAAACAAACACTACCACATGTATGCTTATTCACCCACCAGTCACTCACCTTCTCTTACATGCACTCATTGCATTCCCTACACAGGCACACACCCACCCACCCAGAACATTCAAAAAAAGGCTCTCACATTCATACTCATTCACCCACCAGTCACTCAATCATACACCTTTTCTTACCTCCACCCATTGCATTTTCTACACAGGCGCTGCATACACCCACCCACCACATTCAAAAACACACCATCACATTCATACTCTTTCACCCACCAGTCACTCACACCTTCTATTACATCCACTCATTGAATTCTCTACACAGGCACACACCCATATGTTATTGAATTTGAAATGATGGCCTTTAAAACAATCAAATAGCTTTTACTTCTGTAGTCCACATCTCACCCTTGTGCCTTTCCCCTTATTATAGACATTTTTTTTTCTATGTAATAGCGATGTCCATCTCTGTGCGTGATTTTCTTAGTTGCTCATTTATCGTGTGACCACCATCTGATGAAGAAGAACATGGGACTTTGAAAGCTAAAGAAACTACCACCGAATATGTTTAGTTAATCCAATAAAAGGTATACCCACTTGGATTTTGTTAATCTCTGGTGACAGAGCCATCCACCCCAAACCCTGCCCTACCTTCACAACAAACTGAAACCCATCATCCGCACATACACCAGACAACCTAGCCAAAATCTCCTGCACATTCCACTCTGAAAACTAACATGCACACAAAAAACAAGCATTTATTCCCTTAATGGGCACCCAGAGCCTGGAACACCCGACCACGTCATACCCGCGCCACACCATCCGTAACCATTTTCTGAAAAATCCTGAAAACAAACTCTTTCCTTAGACCTAATCCACCTTCATAACCTCCACTGCCATCAGAAAAATCCTATCCTGTCCTGAAAAGATTTGTAACTTCTGTTTTACCACCCCGCAATTTAACTCTGGGACCTTGCAAGGTGTTCTTAGACCCACTGGGAATGCCCAGTGGTTTAACAAAAAAAATAAGATATATATGTTTATGTTCTTTTAAGGGGCCTCAGATACACCACTGACCCTTCTCCTCTGCTCTACCTCAAGTCAAGTGTCCCTTTCTCTTTTCGTTCCCCTTTCTTATTCTTATTCCTTTTAAATGGGGTGGGGTGGAAGAACTTTGATCTCCTTTCCCCTCCTGCCAAGCCCTTTACCTGCAATCCATATTCATACGTATACTGCATTTTCCAAATATATATAGTATTTTCAAACTTTAATAGCTCAAATGTTACATTTTTCTCATATTAATGTTCAAACTTTAGTTGTCAAGCTATGTGCCTGTTACTACCTTGCTTTAAGAACGTGCCAGACTTACTGTCTGCATAATTGCAGTGGCTCTTTTGCCAGGGACGGCATCTAGGGGTCGCCATGGGTCGCACTTGCGACCCCTGAGGTCTCCCTTGCTATAGCTGGGGTCTCCCTCGCTACCCCAAAAAAAAATTAAAATAAAAACCTTTCTTTTTTTTTACAAATTGAAACTCCTGGGCTGTGGCCAATGCCATGTGGCTCTTTGTTTCTAGAGTGTCTGGCTTTCTTGTTCAGGCTTCTTAAAAAAAACAGGGGGTTTCACAGGTGTAACACTTTCAGCAGTGACCCTAAATAAGAAAGAATAGGAATAACAAATCATTTATCTTTATGGAATTCTATACAATAATTTCTAGACTCATTAAAGGTTTATTTTAGGCTCACTTCAGGGGGTGAGTCACTGATTTAGTCTGTTCTTAAACACCTCAAATTCACAATGCCCCCAAAAAGCATTTAGAATAGAATTAGCATCTATTTTGCTTTTCGCGAGTTGCAATTAGTTGTAGCATGTTTTTTTTTCTGCCGATACATATGGTGATCTATTCTTTTATGAAATATCTATCACGTTAGAGTGATGTTGTAACCATATTTTTCATAGTGTACTTAGAAACAATGCTATATGATTCCACTTACTGTTTTGTCAATGTGTAAACGGTTGTGTTACATCGCTTCCTGTGATGTCACTTTGGGCTGGGGTCAAATGGCATCACTTCCTATGATGTCATCAGAGGTCAAGGGTCATGTGATATTACTTCCCGCTACCCTTGGCATTTTGGTCAAATGACGTCCCTGTCTTTTGCATGGCGCTGAAGTACTGGCATTCCAAGTGTGAATACAAGACATGCGTATTACCCAACTTCATTGTAAACAGTTTGTGGACTGTGGAGGATCAAATGCTGCGTGGTCACTGGCGGGGTTTAAGCTGTCTGGTTTTTTCAACAGGTGCATTAACAAAGTGGGTTACCTTGCAACATCTAGGGAGGATAGAGCACATGTGATGGGCAGAGCGTTTCTTTGGACAGTTTCATCTTTTCAATGTTAATACTGTAACAGAGACTCGGGCTCAGACAGAGAGGAGGAAAGTGCAAGCGCCAGCACCACGTCCTCCCAGGCCTGGTGAGGTGGCAGGGCAGCCGCAGTGCATTCTGAGGAAACGCAGACCCCCTTATTGGAAAAAAAGGCAGTGTAAAAGGTCAGGAATAATCCAAAAGGACAAGCAGGGGATGTCTGTGTGTATATTGGGTTTCACATCTGAAATCCAGTCCTGATAAATCTGGGGGCTTTGGGAACATCCACTTTGATTAATGAAAACATAGTTCCTACGGACTCGGGCTTTCAGACTTCAAAGCCCCTGCATGTGTTTGAGAAAATAGGAAAACATACACGCAAACTATTTTTAAACGAGCCAGGAGCAAATGTGGTATTTGGAAATGATAGTGTCATGGGAGGATTGCAGAGTAATAGGCAGGGTGAAAAGCACGCAAAGTATGTGTTTTCCCGCACAGGCCGCGGGCGCATTTGGGAGCTCTAAATGGCTATTGGAGCCCGGGACAAGAGGGCTCAGAACGCGACCGAGTGCAGGGGCTTTGGATGGATGGCACGATCACTAGTCATGCAGAAGCAGTGGCTGGTCAGGGTGGTGCCCATGTTTCCAATCCTGTTTTCCTTTTAAGAGTTATTGGTTGGAATCCTGTTCTTTCCAGGGGTGGACTGGGAATCAAAAGTGTCCCTGACAGTGTTTGCAAAGTGGCCCAATTTTACACCGTGCAGTCTGACCCACACCCTTTAATCTGGATTAGGGGGGGAAGGGGAGCTTTTTCCAGAAGAACATTTGGAGGAAAAGGGCAAAAAGAGTGCATTTTAAAGCACGTGTCCCTATATAGGGATTGCATAGTAGATATAAGCATAGTGACCTAACATTTAGGAAGAGTGAGGGACAACATAATGTAAGCTTTAAAACAAATACATCCATTACTTCGAAGGATGTAGGAGATGAGGAGAGATGGATGGGAGAAAGGGGGAGAGGTGCTTTGGAGCAAAGATAAGAAGAGTAGAAAAGCAGGGTACCCACACAAAAGGGGCCCATGGTGCAGGGGTCCACAGGGCATTCTCCACAGTCACCTGTAGGCCAGTCCAGTCCAGGGCTGGTTCTTTTGCAGTGCTGGAAATGGAAACAATTTACTGGGGGAACAATCCCTCTCCTCTTTGCGTGGGTGGGAGGGGGGGCGTTTTGTCAGTGGTGTGGGCGGGACCGAGGGGCGGGGCTAAGTGTCCTATAACATATGTGCCCTGAATGCCCTGAATATAGAATACTGTATACTTTGCATAAAAACAAAGTCCATTTTAGGAACATACAAATGACCACCAATTTATCAAACATGTCTGTGATAGTAATTTAAACATGCATTCCCTTTGACCATGCAATTCACCCTTGGTTTGGTGCTCATTTCCTCTGTCAGAATAGTCAAACCAACAGTAAAATGTGTACAAAGCATGAGACCTAAATACAGTTTTGGATAGTTTGTTTGTTTTTATATTATAAGCTACACGCCCACAGGCCTCGGAGCGCTACACAAAACATGATCAAGGTCCAACAAAACAATAAATAAATATAGAAAAATAATGAGTAACAAACAAATGAGTCTTAAGTTAGACACATTTTTCTGTTCATATTATTCCAGCGTGGTGTACACTGGGTTCACTTGGAAAAGCATATATCATTACATGAAAGTAAAGTAAGACAGTGGTGCCGCTCATATTTTTCGTTTTTTTGTCTTAAGTTAGAAGACCCCATTGGCAGGTATCTACAAAAGTTTTTAAAAAACCCGGAAGATTACTAGTGCCACAACCAACCACAATACAATTCCTGTTTTTCAATGTACACCAATCATCAATCTTTATTCTACGTATAAGCTTAAAATCAGAGCTTCTGACCACACCCGGCCCGTTCTTAAACGGAGCCAAGCTAAGACTTTGTTTCGTAAGGCTTCTCTTGGTTCTTTCGCACAGGGTACATCAACGTTAGTAATGACAAAGTTCCTATGATCATTGACCCAATCTCTGATTGGGCCATCCCTAGGTATAAGCATATACGTAGACTCCGTAGGATAGCTGGTTTAGAAACAACATCTACATGGCCAGACGAACGAGCTAAGCATGACTTTGCAATTCTGGTGGAAGCTAGGGAAGCAGAGTTGTCAGGTAGTGAGGAGTCTATTATCGAAGTAACAGACAGAGCAGGAGCATTTAAAACAAAAACAGACTTGACTGAAGATATATTGGAGCAGTTCAGGCAGGTGGACCGACCCGATATAAATTGCCCTTGCTTATCGGGATTATCGAAAAGCAAATCATTTTGACTAGCACTGTCAGCCCTATTAGAAACCACAAGCACAGCTGAAAAAGACTGAAGATCAGAGGAGCAAGGTTAGCCAGCTTTGGATAGGAGGTGACTCTTAACAGATTTCTGAATATGTTCCATCCAGGCCATGGTAATTTGGGCTTGAAAGAGCTTCCACGGCCCAGAAAAGGGAATTTTGCTCACAGTACGGGCCAAATGATTGACTGAAGTCCAGGTTGATAGAAGAACAAACTTTATCCGGGGAATTTATTTCGCTGACAGAGGCCGTCGGGGAAACACAACAGCTTTCAGAATACCTGTCAGGAGAAAGAACCCCAGATGCAAAGACCATAGATCTATCAAGAGAGCTACCCAAATCGGGGAGCTGCACCGGGTGAGAGTCGGTAATAAATGCCCTCGGTAACACAATTGCATCTTGAGCAGCGGCCTTAGTAATGTCACAAGGCAAAGACATTTGCTTCACCTGGAGTCTCTGCCTCCTACGTAAACCAAATGCAAGAACTTCAGCCACACGGCTTTTTGTGGGCGCCAGTGACTCAGCCTTTGAAGTCATGGCATCCAGTTTCATTGTTTAAGTTTGGGCTGTTGAGCAAAGGATGACATTCAGATGCAGTCTTTGGAGACGCACCGCACAGCTGCACAGATTGAGATGGCAGTCACGGGCAGAGAGCTTTTTCAACTTGGTGGCGTTCCGGTCCAATTCCTCCCCTGTTCTTTTGTCCATTTGCTTTGATGGGAATTAACCAAGACTTGAACTCTTGCGATCCATTTCTTCAAGTAAAATTCCAGGATTAGAAACACAGCGACCAGCGATATCGAGTCATCTGTTCACCCAATGTTTAGGTGCTGCATGCCATTGTACACTAGCCAAATGGACCTTTTTTATGTATACAGTGCAGTGAATCGGTATATTACTTGTCCAATAGGAATCATTGCCTGGTACTTACTTTATGCTGACAAGTACCTCTATCCTGAGAAAGTAAGGGATGTCTCCATTGAAAGTGAAAGTTGGAGTCACCACAATATATAAGTGGGAAGTCCTATGGTAGACGTTTGCAACCTTTGGCTCTCCAGATGTTTGTACTACAGCTCCCATCAGACCTACCCATCACAGTCGATGCAAAGGGATCATGGCAGTCATAATCCAAAATATCTGGAGAGCTGGAAATCAAGGCCAATGTCCTGCGGTGAAGGCTTCAAACAGAAATATTTTTTTTATTAAAAAGAAAGTGTTTTTCCAGATCAGGAGGCTTCAATCAGAAAAAATGAAAATTGATGAAAACATCTCTACATTATCTCACTGCAGCTGCGCATCTCTGTGTGCTGGTTTTCACCACAACTTCAACCGATAAACAGAACTAGGGGAGACAGATGTAATTTACACCCTTGAAAGAGACCGCATGCTAGCTGTATTCTACAGTTTTAATAGTACAGCAGAACGGTGAAATATTTGAAAGAATTGCACTATTGATAGAAGCATGAAACTTGGTGCACATATACTGCACATGGAAAGGTTTTATTTTGGTTATGAGGCCATCCCAGATTTTCCCTCTAACGGTAATGGCAGACAGTCAAAATGGCAGCCCTGGAAAATTGTTAATCTGCTCTTTCGTTTTTTATTTGGTGCTGTTACTTCCACATTAAATGTGATTTTCAGCGAATTTGTTGTAAACGTATGTGGAAAACATCCAATAGTTAATAAAAATGCATATACAAAACAAGGGTGCATTAAAGGGGTAGTGTAATATTATCATTTTTTTCACAGATGAAAGAGTTTGCATGACAATTTAAGAAGAAGAAAAAGAAGATACAAATATGGAGAAAGTACATAAACTGATAAATCAGTTCAAGCCTGATACGTTCAAAAATAATCACAGAAACAGAGTGGAACCAGTGTTTCATCTGCCAAGAATACACTTTGGAGGTTCTTCGTTGTCCAGCAGAGACTACACATGATACAAAGGGAGCTGGGGACAATTATGCAATCTGGTTGTGGGGTTTAGTCATGTTTACAAAGGACAATTAATCTGTCGTGCCTGGATGAAGGTGGCGGTATCGAGTCAACACTGGTACGATGTAAAGCTCGGTTTCACAAATCATGTAGATTGCAGTTCAATAAAACAAATTGCAAAGAGCAGAGAAAAGGAAGATATTACAATGCAAAAATTCACCTGTTGGAGTGTTCAAGAAAAAAGTTCCTTGAATGCAAAGCCAATATGTTTTTTTTTTTGTGACAAGCTCGCCCCAGTTGGAAGATCATTGTGTACATCACCTAAATTCGGCCTTGATGCTCGCAAGCCCTTAAATAAGAAGACAAACCCCAGCTTGCCAAACTGAGTGCAGGCGATCTGTTTGCACAATATGCCACATTTCATATTCTTTGCCTAGTATTATTACATAATAGAGCAAGAGACAAAAAACAACACAAGAAACTGAGATGGACCAAATTAACCATAGTATTGCATTTGCAGAACGTATACCATACATTGAAGATGCTCGAAGGTACAATTCATGTTCACCCATATTTAAACTTGTTGACCTATGCAATCTGTACAGCATGAGGATGAAACAACTTGGCAGTGATCTTGCAGCACGGATACATTCCACAAAACTGAAAAACACGATACTTGCTAACTTTCATGACATGAAAGCATGTAAGCAAGGCTGTCATGTGATGCTTATATTTAGTAATGATATTGGATCTACACTGAGAATATGATGAAGATATTGTGTCGGCCATTGGATTTACCTCTTTAGACAGTTGTCTGGTCTTGGAGAATTGTGGCCTATCACTACCGGAAGCCACAGTGACGCTGTTCCTCTTGCTAAAGCGGGAAATTTAGTGAGAAGAGACATCTTTAAAATGAAAAATCACTTTAACGGATCATTTGGAAACAAGCATCAGGAAGACTCTGTCAGTCAGCATCTTCGTTAGCACTGGTTGCTAAGGTTAGAAATTGCCCAAAGATTAAAGCATACTCTTCTTCAAAAATGCCATAACCAATCCTCACTGTTGCACCGTTACTAATGTACAACAGTTTGGTGAGACGTCGGAAGTATGCTGCACATGTTATCAGAATTTAGCAATAAAGTATGTCATCACTATCGTATAGAAAATGCTGTCATTCCTCTTCAGTTAAAAGGAGGGCTCTTCACAACTAGTGCAGTCTACAAGAAAGACCACAACCCAAGCTCTACCACAGCTCTTGAATCTTTCCATTGTACAGGAATATCAATATTTCAACATCCAGAGGATAATTCTATAGGGAATGATCAGACTATTACTAAAAAGCTTTACAAAGGTAGCGGGCACCCCTCTCTCGCAAGAACAGACATGATAACCTGTTCAGTGGTTATTATCAGTCTTTGTCCTGCAACCAGACGTGGTCTCCCTCTCACTGTGCTTAGAGAGGCATCAGCTTCACCTCACTGATGATCCCCAACAAGGGTGAAACACGTGTATGGGGTTGCTGGTGGTACTCTCGTTCAGATTGGAATTGCCATTGTATTTCGGTGCTGGACTGCCCCTGGGCAGGACAAAGACTGATATGCAAATGGATATTTCCCATCTGTGAAAGGCACAGTGAGTAAAAGCAGTGGCTGCGAACTCTCAAGTGGTTAATAACCACTGAACAGGTTATCATGTCTGTTCTTGCGAGAGAGGGGCGCCCGCTACCTTTGTAAAACAATTTTTTAAGGAACCTGGGATTGGTAACCCTAGGTCTCCTGGGGGCAACCAGACGTGGTCTCCCTCTCACTGTGCTTAGAGAGGCATCAGCTTCACCTCACTGATGATCCCCAACAAGGGTGAAACACGTGTATGGGGTTGCTGGTGGTACTCTCGTTCAGATTGGAATTGCCATTGTATTTCGGTGCTGGACTGCCCCTGGGCAGGACAAAGACTGATATGCAAATGGATATTTCCCATCTGTGAAAGGCACAGTGAGTAAAAGCAGTGGCTGCGAACTCTCAAGTGGTTAATAACCACTGAACAGGTTATCATGTCTGTTCTTGCGAGAGAGGGGCGCCCGCTACCTTTGTAAAACAATTTTTTAAGGAACCTGGGATTGGTAACCCTAGGTCTCCTGGGGGCAACCAGACGTGGTCTCCCTCTCACTGTGCTTAGAGAGGCATCAGCTTCACCTCACTGATGATCCCCAACAAGGGTGAAACACGTGTATGGGGTTGCTGGTGGTACTCTCGTTCAGATTGGAATTGCCATTGTATTTCGGTGCTGGACTGCCCCTGGGCAGGACAAAGACTGATATGCAAATGGATATTTCCCATCTGTGAAAGGCACAGTGAGTAAAAGCAGTGGCTGCGAACTCTCAAGTGGTTAATAACCACTGAACAGGTTATCATGTCTGTTCTTGCGAGAGAGGGGCGCCCGCTACCTTTGTAAAACTATTACTAAAAAGCCTTGTGCCGAGAAAGTGACTAAACATCTTACATCTTCCTGAGTGCTACACCAGTGTGCCCCCTGTTCCTCCTATGAGAACTGGTTGTCATCTGCCAACAGTAGAAGCAAACTTAGTTGACTACCATGCTACGCAGCAAGCTATGGTGAAATAATACACCTGGCTGAAGCATGCAACACAGGTTTTGGCTAGGGACAACCTACAAGGGGATGACAAAATCATCTGGGCAGCATACCATGCAAGTCATCAAGAAGGAACTCCAACAGATTGTGAATGAATACTTTCACCCCTGCTTCCTCTTTTTCCAGACCATACTATGTCAGTGGCCATGAATTGCCATGTAATGGATATTGTGAGGAAAGAAGTTGAAGGCCTTAATCCTGGGCAGATGCCAATCATTATGTTTGATCAGCCTCTCTACGCATTGACAAAACACACCCAGTGGAACTGGCCAACAACTCATGATGAAGATCAATTCATTGTAATATTTGCTGGGCTGCAAATTGAGATGGCAGTTCTCAAGGTTCTTGGAAATCTCTGGGATGAAAGTGGGTGGACTGGGGCACTTGTTCGGGCTGATATTACCACAGCTGGAAAAGCTGATTAATTTAGATAAGGTTCCCATGTGATTCATACCCCAAGGGTGCACAAAATTACAGCCAGTAGTCTCTATTTACTTGTACAGCAGGCCTACAATGACTACATGATAAAGAGAATAGCAATCAAGTTAAGTCACTTGAAGACTGGTATTAAGAAAGAAGTGATGTATGTACCCAATTTAGATTCTGGGACATCATTCTAAACCTAGAACGCCTTTTGATGACTTTTATAAGAGTGATACAAGAAGGATATTTGCAGCTCTATATAAAGGCGCAATCCAAGATTGTTCCCTGGTTCTTTTCTTTGGACCCTACTCACTATGTGCCATGCATTCCTGTCCACTTACAAGATATGGTTTCACTTAAAAGGCATCACCCTAACACCCATGCAAAATTCATGAAAGGAAAGTTTGTCGCAAAAATGTCAAAGCATGCGTTCTCAGCTATTGCCATTGATCAGGCCCATGAAAAACATAACACATCAGTCAAAGGTGATGGAGGGGCTGTATGCATGACAGAAAACTCAACAGTTCTGCATCGTTGGATGGTCTCTGGTCCTGAAATGGCCCACTTAGTTGAAGAATTGAATTCTACAAGGACAAAGAGATGGGAAAAAGATGAGCGTCACCACGAGGTCGAACAAGCATTCACAGATGGATTTCACAGAAGATATCAAGTCTCTTACTCATGCAATGCATGATATGTGAAATACCTTTAGTGAAACTAGCTGTGATCTAATGGTACTAGACAGCAGAAATATAGTACATCCAGCAAGTGCAGACACATTGCTAAATATTGAAAAAACTGGAGTTGACCAGTATGAGTTATATGTCAGCGGCAGGCTTATTAATCAAACTAAACGTATCACAGATCCTATTAGGAGGAATAACCTGCACCTCTTCAGTCGTCCTCCAGTTCATGCAAAGTCAAGTAAACAGTTACAACTGACATTGCTGAGGAATGACTGGTCACTATTTTCTAGACTCTACATTGCATCATAGATACGTAATAGAGATCTGGAAGATTTCTTTAGACACAAAAAAAAAGCCTATCCTCCAGCAATGTCTAAGTTAGGGAGTCTAAGAACCGGAACAAAGTCTGATTTATTGATTTGCCTGTAAGAACTCACAGCTGGAAAAAACACTACTTCCAAACCAACAGTCCAAATGACCATCCTTGACGGTGCTGCAATTGTGTCAGCGATTGGACGTACCTCTTAAGATAGGTGTCTGGTCTTGGTGAATTGTGGCCTATCACTCCCGGAAGCTTTAGTGAACCTGTGAGAAGTAACACAGGTGAATGGCGGACTTCCCAGCTATTGCCAAGGAAAATCCTTGTGGGGAATAAAAACCATGGCGATCAGAAGTTCAATTGCTGTGGCTTGACTGAGGCTGGAGTAGAATTGGCAAGTAACAGGTCCAGAATAACAGGATACAGCAGGAAGACACGGATAAGGTAAGACATTCAAGGAGGCAGGAAGGAGAGTAGCAGAAGAGTAGCACAGTAGAAGTTACATCAGATGAAACAAGGAGCATCCATGTGCAAATGGTTGCGACGCAAAGCTGCAGTGTTCTCACTGCATTAAGAAGCTGCAAGGTCCGTTGCAGTCTCTCTGTGCGATCAGCACCATCTTGAAGTGGGCAGAACTTCAGCATGCAAAGCAATGTGCAGTGGACATGAAGGCTGCCATATTGGAAGGGGCAAAACAAGACACAGATGTGCCGGGCACCCAAGCGCCACCTTTTCCATAGAGACCATTGCCTCAGAAGCATGACACATTGTCAACATGCCGCAACCAGGATTTCCGAAAACATTAGAAGATTATGCTAGTACTGTGTTCATATCCAGCATCAAATCTCAGCTTCAATATGTTAGAAGGCTAGATATCATCTGGATGTGTACAGGCCTGACAGCTTGAAGCGTGACACATGCAGTTAAAGGGGAAAAGGTGTTCGGAAACTTGTTGAACCAAGAAATGCGGGTTGATGAAAATAAGACTGAATTGTTCTCTTTCTTGGCAAAAACCTTACCAGATATTGCCTCGAACAAGCAAGTACTTACCACAAATAGTACCAATGTTCTTTCTATAAAAAATCAAGATATCTTGGGACTGGCTCCATGCTCACATGAAGAAGCAGACACTTGCATCCTACTCCATTTATGTGATGCTGTGCAGCAGGGATATAACAAAACCGAACTACGCACTGTGGACACCGTCATTGAAGTTCTCAACATCAAATTGCAACCTCTGAACATTGAGGAACTATGGATTACATGTGGAGTTGGAAAGAACTTCCGGTCCTTTGCCACTCATGAGTTAGCAAGAGCTTTGAGTCCTGATTGTTTTACTGCCTAACCGATATTTCATCCAATAACTATGTGTAACACCGTGTTCATTTTTGGAGGAAGAGGCAAGAGACTGCATGGGACACCTGGAATGCATACAGATAAGTCACTTCAGCTTTTTGTGGATTGGCTGACAGGCCTAGTCAGCAGGCAGTAGAAGAAATACTAAAGCCATTGGAGAGATTTGTAGTTTTTCTATATGACCGTACTAGCAGTGCGGAGAATATTAATGAGGCAAGACAGCACCTATTTACTCAGAAACAAAGAGCAATTGACAATCTACCTGCCACGCAAGATGCGCTCATTCAGCATACAAAAAGCGTTATCTACCAGCACGGTCAGACTGGGGCATAACATTGTCTCGGGCACCAATGAAAAAGTGACCCACAGTTGCAAATGGCAACTCATTTCTTTTGTGACAGTTTAAGTAGTACCCAAGGGGGGAGGTTTTTGGTAAAATGTGATGCAAAGTATCACTGTACCGTCGTCACCATGTGCCGCCTCTCGCTTCCGTTCCTTTCAGCTCTTGGCCCCCCTACACTGGAACTCCTTACCTCTCTCTATCCCCACCTACACCTCCTTGCGCACCTCCTTGAAAGCCCTTCTTCTTCATTCCCCCCCTTGACCTTCTACCATCTCTCCTCTCCATCTCCCTGTCCCTCAGACCTTCCCTTCCCCTTGACCTTATATCACATATTTGACTTTATTGCTCCTCTTCCCTTTACTACCTCCTCTCTGTTCCCTCACCTCCATTTTCCAAGGAAACTGTTCTACATATTGAATCAATGATTTGACTCATGATTGTTAACTTGCTTCTTCCTTTATTGTACCTTGTTGTTATAGTGTAAAGCGCTTTGGATTAAAGCGCTACATAAACTAAATAAACATAAACATAAAGTATGCATTTTAAAGGCTATTTATTCAGTAAGACTGGTCAAAACTACTATCCGCATTGCGAAGTCATTTATCCCACATGGGCCAAAAAAGTGGCACAGTTTGACCAAAAAACGGGTCCACACTAGCATTTTGTGTTTTTGGTTCGGACATTGCCGTATAGGCCGTACGAGTCTGTCTACCAGGTTAGTTACTGCTGGGCCCAAATGATTGTCGCAATACCACAGCCTCCACTGCCAAGTGTTTGGGGCTGGAAGAAGAAGGATAAAGGTGGATGGGAAATATCCTGGAAAACCCAAATGTTTATTACCTAATACCACCCTATCCGTCGCGGCTCAAGTCACCCCATACCTGCCGTTACTATACCAAACTGTGCACTACTGTTGAATACCTTACTAAGGATTTTTAGGTGGGGTCGTGACCTGCCGCTGTTGTGCATTGACCCGCTACTTGCAATTAATTTGCACTTTGTTAATGCATATTCTACCTACTAATTATTCCTACATGCGACTCATGCCTTGTTTGCCTGCTTCCTCTTATCCAAATGTTGTAGTACTGTGGCTAGCACCACCATCACGCCAGTAACCCAAGTTGTGCTTTGCTACGGTTCATGTTATTTTTGCATTGCTGCATGCCACTGCTTACTTGTCCTTGGCAGTTGTGCATTGTGTTGTTACAAACTCTAAATCCCCTGACACTGTATCCCACCACTCTTAACTTACTTCTTGCCTCATTCTAACCTCCCAAACCTATTCCGAATAAGTTCTCTCTTGCCTGCTTGATATCCTATTACCGACTGTGCCACACAAGCTTAGGCCAACCCCTGGCTAGGTCCTGCTACCCATACCTACCACCTCAAACGCATCGCTTGTGGGCCCTGCTTACCCGAGTGATACTAGTTTACTCCAGACCTCCTGTCACCAAGAACCAGCCTTCTACCCTCAGCTCTTTGCCCGTCATGCCTGCTTCATTGCTGTGTACAGCAGGCGCATTCGGCAACGCGGGGAATGTGATTGCTCGACTCTGGTGCCCCCGGCACCACCCTCTCCCCTGTCCAACACCCTTCCTCCCTAAAGTTCCCCTCTTCCCTCCACCATTATCACAGCCCTACACAGACACACCCTCCACTACCCACCCAGCGAAGCTACACACCCCATTTACCTAGCCAGCCCCCCTTCAGGCTCTCCCCTTACCAGTGCCGCCATTGTACCAGCTACTATTACCACTTGTTTTGGCACTCCGCGCCACATTTCCATAACATCAGCCACTCCATCGCCTTTCACCCACCTCATCCTAGGGTCCTTAAGGCATGCCAGACTCTCCTCACAGACTGGCCCACCCCACCCCCGTAAATCCACAGCCACTTCATCCCCCACATCCCACTATCCTAGTCTGCAGAGACTCCAGAAATCCATGCGGCCCAAAACACAAGCCACAGCCACAACCACTCTACAGCATGAACAAAGCTCTTCACGCTCCAATAGGCCTACCTCACCCTCCACTCCCGACATACCACAGACATCTCCGCGCCCCTGACAATTCCCAACCCCAGCCTCAAAGGCGCCCTTCTCAATGCGAGATCTCTAGGCGCTCATGCTATCGACATCCACAACCTACTTCTGGACCAACACCTAGACTTCCTAGTCGTAACGGAAACCTGGCTTCACCAAGCACCGGCCCCTTATTAGTTTAGTTTAATTTATTTATTTATAGTGCGCACCTAACCCTCAGGTATCTGGGTGCGTAGCCCTAGCCTGCCCACCTAACTATACCATTCTGAGGGCCGGCCGAAAGGACACCACTGGAGGAGGAGTGGCCATTATTGCCAAATCCACACTACAGTTTAGAGCCTGCACACTTGACCCAATACCCGGGTTCAAATTGCCCTGTTAGACCTCAAACTTACAACTGACCCTAAAACCACAACAAACTTCCTCATTATTTACAGAGCGCTGAATAAACCACCCCGAAACCGACATCCCCTTACTCCTCACCCCTCTCCTCAAGCCAAATACAAAATGTATCATTCTAGGTGACCTCATTCTTGGATTTAATGACAAACTAGACCACGCAGCCCTTCAAGAAATGCAGTTCACAGACGTGTTAATTCACCCACTTATTCCAAAGGCAGAATCCTAGATTGGATACTCACCCTAAATACCAATCTATCAATCGATTCCATCTCCAACATCTTGTGGACTGACCAATACCTAATCAGCTTCATCACGCTGATCCCGGTCATTCAGAATGCCTCAAAACTCTCACTCGCCCCCAGTATGGTAAGAAAAACCTGTAAACCCACAGTAGATAACCTCACCCCTCTACCGACTGACTCCCTCAAAACATATCCTAATGCACTCACCAGTCCTGACATCGCCGATATTTACCACAACTGTCTAAAAGCCACCATTTATACAGTTGCCCTGCTCACTTCCAAAACACCCTGCAACGCCAAGCAAACCAACTTCTGGTTTAATGAAGAGCTCATTGCTCTTCGCTGTCACAAAAGAGCGCTGGAGCACTGGCACAAAAAGACCCCAACGCCTGACACAACTAACCTACTTCTAATAGCAAACAAATCCTATAAAGCAGCAGTTATAGCACATAAAGCGAACTCCCTGAATTCCTGCATAGATAATGCCTCCTCCAACACCAAAGAGCTATTTTCCATACTTGGAGGATTGGATGCCCCCATTCCCGCCACCAGCCCTACTAACGCTAGAAAGCTTGGTGCACCACCATCCAAAATGTACTTGCCTCCAAAATCCTCACTCTTCAAAACAAAATCCAAACTAAAAGGAACCTCTTGACCAACAAAAACCTGCCCTCACTTTTGCAGGACACATGCACTCCAAGAGAATACCACCCAATTTAGATTCACCAACATCTCCCAAGACCAGGTGCTGAACACCATATCCACTTTGAAACCGTCCAACTGTAAAGGCAACAGCTTCCCGGCTCACCTAGTCAAACTTTGTGCCCGCACTCTAGCGCCTATCATTACCAATTTCAGTAATGCTTCATTCAATACCAACTCTGTGCCAGCAAGCATTAAAGAAGCATGGGGCACCCCGCTGCTTAAAAAATCCTCATTAGACTCCAACATACCCACAAATTACCGTCCCATCACGACTGTTCCTTTTTTACTGAAAATAGTGGACAAGATAGCCTACTCCCAAATCCAAGATTATCTTGAAAGTAACCTGTTGGTAGGAGCCAGACAATCTGGTTTCCGTCCCAAGCACAGTACTGAAACTGCCCTGTTAGACCTCAGAATCCAGATGGACAGCATAAGAGATTCGGGGAAAATGTGTATCCTTCTCCTACTTGTACTTTCTACTGCTTTTGATTTGGTCGACCACGACAAGCTATGCAACACCTTCGCTGAGAATTTCAACTTCACCTCAGAAGCCACTCTACGGGTTAAATCATTTTGAGCTGATCGATCCTCAAGAGTCTCCATCGGTGCTGAGGCTGCCAATCCCATCCCAGTCCCCCTAGGGGTCCCCCAAGGTTCTTGCCTCTCTCCCACCCTCTATAATGCCTACACAAAACTACTGTTTGCAGCACTGGATGCCATGGCTGTTCTCTACACTAACTTTTCAGATGACACCCAGATCCTCATCCCCATCTCGGGAGACTACGCATTAATAAGATACACAGCATTATTCAAAATTGTATGGCCACCAATAGTCTGTGTCTCAACGACGAAAAAACAGAGATCCTCATAGTAGGTCCATCATCCCCACCAAAAACCCTCCATGCAAACTACTCAACCATTACCATCAACAGTACTCCCACGCCAGTACTTAAATATGTCAAAACCTTAGGCGTCCACATAGGTTCCAACCTCACAATGAGCAAACATATCAGAGGCCTTGCTTCGGCTACCGCCTACACTGCTAAACTCATTGCACTCAGCCACCAATTTCTCACCCCTCAAAACTGCCTCACCGTCACTCGAGCCCCAATTCTATCGAAACTTGACTATTGTAATATCCTTTTACTAGGAACCACAAATATAACCTCGACAAGATGTAATTGTTACAAAACAAAGCCCTAACGGCAGGTTTTGGACTAAAAAGAAATAATCATATTTCTCACATCAAGAGAGATGTTCATTGGCTTCCCATCGAAGCCAGAATCCTATTTAAGACACTCATTACCACTCACAAATGTATCACTGACGTGGCCCCATTATATCTGAACAACACGGTCACTCAAAAAAGACCACTAGATCCCTCAGATCAGACTCTAGTACCCACCTCTTCGTCCCAAGGTTCTTGAGCACCAGAGCAGGGGGTGGGGAAAGGGGGGGTCTGCTTTCATGTAGCTGCACCTAAAATCTGGAACTTCCTACCCATGCATATCGGAAACGAGCCCTCCCATCAGCGCTTCAAAAGCCTCATCAAAACTTGGCTCTTCACCAAGTTCTAACCAAACCAACTCTCTTTATTTGGCCCAGCCTCGCTATCTCATCCAAAGGTTTCAACTACTGCAAAATGCTGCCGTTCGTTCTATATTTCGTCCTCCTTTTGGATCCCATATTTCTCCTCTGCTCAAGAAACGTCACTGGCTTCCTGTGGCCAGCCAGATCTTGTTCAAATCGCTCTGTCTGGTGCACTGTGCCTTTTATGGCGTGGGTGCTGAGTATCTCCAAGCTAAATTTGTTCATTATACTCCTTCCCGTTTGCTGCGCTCTCAGTCTGCGTGTCTTCTCATTGTTCCTTGCTATCGGTTGTCACGTATGGGAGGCCGTGTCTTTTCAGTCGCGGCTGCTACAGCCTGGAATAAGCTGCCTACCGCTCTTCGTGCAACTGAAGACCATCTTACCTTCCGCCGGCTGCTGAAAACCACTTTGTTCCAGGCCCGCTTATTGTGGTTGTTGGCCATTTTCTGATTGTATTCCCCTTCTGTAACTAGCGCCAAGAGGCCTTTGGGTGTACGTGCGCTTTATCAAGTTTGTATAACATAACATAACATAACAGTCCTCCCCTTGGTCACCAAGCTCCTACCTCCCCTGTCTCACCCAGCTTCCTGCTTTGTCTGTGCTGCACTGCCTATATTGTACAATAATCATGCTATGCCTTGTACTGAGACATCACAGCTCTCATACCGTAATCACATACTGTAATTCTCTGTGTAACCAGTTATGCCTGTCTCATGTAACTTACGCTGTGATACCTCAAGGTTTGGGCGTGTAAAAAATGCAATAAATAAATAAACCCTACCAGAGGGCAATGCAAGCTTGCAGTGAACTCTTAAGATGTGGCGGCAAGAAAGGCTGCATGCTACAGTGTAAGTGTAGGACAGCTACTGTACAGTGTACTGCTCTTTGTACTTGTGGCACTCTTTGTACTGCCTGAAATAAGGGGCGGGGGAATACAAATAATCTGTTTCATGAACAGTATCAATATTCATTCAATAATGAACAATAACTTAAAAATCAGTAATATAAGACACTGGATTTGTATTACATAAGCATCAATAATTGTTAATGGTTTTGTTTCTCTTCCATTGACTAAATCAATGAATGTATATATTCGGCTATAAATTATGAAGAAAAGAAAAGATTTACTGTTAGGCTTCATTTATACTTCTAAAGTGTAGAATAGGCATTGCATGACCACAAGTAAATGATTGAATAATGAATATCTACAAATATATTAAGATCCCTAAATGACAACAAGTCCCCATGTTTTAACAAGTGTTGCCAACTTTGTTTCAGGACAAATCTGAGATGGCCTGATAGCCACAAATGTTCATTAGAGTGTGGTCTAAACTTGTGCCAACATTCATATTTCTATCATCAAAGGCACAATTATTTCACCTCTCTGTAGTACTATTAGATGTGCTTTGCTGTGTATGGGTAGTTGCAGTAGGTTTGCAGCATATACAACATGTTGGAAGCCTATCTTCTCTTGGTATTCAGCGTAAAATTATATTGGGACAATGTGTACATCCTACACAAGACAAAGAGATGAAAGAAACAAGGTCCAGATTCCTTTTTACCTTTACCCCATACCCACAACTGGGAGCCCTTCAGTGTACTAATGCCCCTTTCTTTACTGCAGCTGTCTGAGCCTATGCCACCAAAACTCCACCATGGCATGTGTAGGTACAATGCATAGCTCCCCTCTTATTTATTTGAATACTATTTTTCTTGGCATTGGGGCATCATTTGGAGCATGGCTTGATTCATTTGATGTTGTTCCCGTGTGTACTTGAAAAAAGCCTAGCATGTAGCTCTAGTTGATGTTGGCAGGGCAGGAAATAAAGGGGCCACCAGTATTGCTCAATAAATAAGTGTGCCCTAGTGTCTCGGCCGCAGATTCGGGTGACAAAACTACACTACAGGGAATGAGTTATGGAGTGAGCTTTAAAGCAGCCCATCTAGGCAAAGGTTAGGGATTAAGGGATACACCTGCACATGGGCGGTGCCCCTGCATCGAGGGACGTCATTTGGGGTTCGCCAGGGGTTGCAGCTACGACCCCTTAGGTCTCCCTTGCTACCCCTAACAAGTAAATAAAAAAGAAAAAATGTTTGCCTTTTTTTTTAAATGCCTGCTTGCATTCCCAGTAATTTGGTAGTATGGGTCTATACACACTGATATTAATGATGCATATGGTGATCCATTCTTCTATGAAATGTGTTTCACATTATAGTGATATCATATCCATATTTTTCTTAGTGTACTTAGGGAGAATGCTAAGTGATGCCACTTCCTGTTTTGTGAAGGGGTGAAAGATCAGGTTCCATCGCTTCCTGTGATGCACTTCTTGTGGGGTCAAATGATATCATTGCCTGTGATGTCATCAGAGGTCAAGGGTCGTGTGATGTCACTTCTGCTACCCCTGTTATTTTGGTGAATTGACGTCCCTGCCTTCGTCTTTTTTTCAAGTGACTATATGAATGTATAGAATATATGTTAGATAACCTGAACGTTGTTCCACTGTAGGGACATTTACTGTAGTAGGAGACTCTGCAGCATGTGATTCTGCACATTGCTGCACACCCGGGTCTGGTTAAGAATAGACTACATAAACAGGAGTGCACGGCATCGACCACATGGCACACTGTTTACATGTTTATTACATATTTACCTTACTTTACACATTTGCAATTTAGGCACCGGAAGGTAAAATGATTTGTCTTGAATTGCTGATCAAGTCCAAAGCCCAGAAATGGGTTATTGTTTCAGAAACTTCTCCAATATTCTGTGTGTGTTTTTTGTGGGTGCACCGTGTTTCCAGCTCAGGACTCCTGTTCCTCTCGATTAGTGCCAGACTGCTCCCGTGTAATGTAATTCATGGGGTTGCTTAGCTGCCATGATAGGTCTGCCAAGTAGCGGATAACCCCGCCCCATCCCATTGCAGAGATGCAGCGCCTTCCCTGCAAGGGCCACTTGAGCCGAGTCGTCATCAGTAAGACTTCTCCCTAGGACCATCATGATTTGGGCTACCCATTCTACAATCTGCCCGCGTGGCAGGTCTGTGGGCATGGTGGCAGGGCCTACACATCCTTTAGCCCTCCAATTGGGCCACGGATAGCTGTTCTGCTGGGAAAGGCTTGAGCTCCACTTTCTGCTTTTATTCTAATGTTTTTTTGATGGGTGCTAATGTCAAAGGTTTTCCGAATGCCATTCACCATCATGAGCTGACTTAAGGGTGCAGTGCAGAAGGATTCCTTCAAAGCTTGTGCAAGGAATGCAATCCCCCCTGGTAATTCAGTTGCAGAATCTCAGTGCACATTCACAGTTTGGGTCGCCCGCACTAGACTCTGTACTCGGTGCTGCTGTGGCCTCTTCATCTTCCCAAAAGGCTTATTCTAATTGCCTTACCGCAGCGGTTATTTACCTTTTTTAGGCGTTATACTAAAGCCAAACATAACGTTACAACAGTAAAAAAAAAAAAAAAAGTGTAAATCTCTGTGCCATTGCTTACGTGCATTGAGCATTTTTTGCCAGTCTGAAATCTGCCAGTCATGCCACCTTTCTGCATTCTCTTTAACCAGTGCTTGTTATTTGGGCTATTAGGTGTCACCTGCGACACCCATATGCCGAAACTATTGCATTAGAGTACAGATAGGAAGAAATGGTATATGAGGAGGGACGCACAGCCTGTAGGTGTTGTTTGGTTATGTGCCCACCCATTGACTGCCCATGGCCATTCTAATCCCTATGGCCATTCATACACATTCTTGCCTTTCTGCTGCCTAAAACACTTCCTCAGAGGAGCTTGCTTTGATCAAGCCTTACCTTCACACTTTGCACTCAAGTGCCTGCCAGTGTTTTTTTCAAAAGTCTTTTGAGACTTAATGACCTAATTGGAGTTGTAAGCCTGCTAATGGTGTCTTAAAATGTCTTACTAGGCCTGCCTTCATCCACTCGATTTAGAAGCACTCTGCATTTCCTTCATTGAAGTTCTGTCAAAAACATGCACTGGCAAAGCCAACAGTTTTGCCTTGTGTATAAGTATTAAGCTTTTGCCAGGCACTGCTATTAGATGCTCAGGTACTCGCACCATTTTTCTCCTACTACCATCAATGGGCAGTTAATACCACTGTGGCTGTGCCTGGCAAGTGCCTTTCCCATGCCTACACATAAGCCCAAGCTGTTGGCATTACCAATGATTGTTTTTTTGCAGACGATTGACCTTGTGTTCTAGGCCCGCATTTGTTGATTCGGGCAGCAGCATTGTTTAATGTTAAGTTCTGCTTGTGAAACAAAGGCCTTGTTGGCTGCTTTTGCATAAGCTGTTTGGCCTGATTGGCCACCACATTAACGAGTTCGAATGCAAAACTGGCATTTTCTAATTAGAAAGTGGGTGCCACGCTCCTCTCCTGCTGTGCCCACACATAGTGCCTGTCCCAGATTGCTGCATGTGACGTCAGATACCCGATGGTTAACCCCCACCTGGCTCCATGAGGGATTTTATATCTATTGTAGCCCGAGCATTTCAAAATAAACTGCCGTACACCAAAACGTTTCCTATGCATTGTCCTAGTGAGGACCAGAATATGGAAATCCTGATGTGATGGAAGAGGGAGTGGGAAATGGTGCGTGGTGAGGAGAACACACATGCAAATAGTACAGAACTATGTGACATACAATACCTTTGGCTTTTAGATATTTAATTACATTACAAATATTTACGTTTGAGGCACACGTAGATAAATTGAATCTCTCAATGTGTGGCTCAGTGCCAAGCCCTTACCGTTGGGCTCTGTGGTAAGTAACTTAGCCACTGAACCTTCAAGTCGAGCAGCTACCTCGCAGAGAACCTCAACATATTTGGCGGACAGTGAGCCACCAGAAGCCAGGACGCGTGCAGACTTGAAATCTGCTGCTGCAAAAAGCAAAGGACCAGAAAGCAAGCCTTCTCTGCCTATGCCCCAAGACTATGGAACATCCTCCCCGTCAGCATCAGGCTTGCCACCATGCTCCTATAATTCAGAAAAGAGCTCAAGACTCACCTCTTAGAGTTGCTCCTCCTCAACACCTAGGCCATCACATTGCCCTCTGCGTCACTTGACTCGCTAGACGCTGTCCGCCTCTCTCCTCCCGCCAACCTGTAAAGCTATACCCCTCCTCTGTGCCCCTCTGTATCCCTCTGTATCCTACCCCGCTGTATATCTGTTCTGTTTTCGCCTCTGGAAAAAGCTCTGTTAAGCGTCTGTGCTGTTGTATGCCTGTTTAAAGTGCTCCATTGTGTGTGTATCTGTATTGTTGTATACCTCTGCAAAGCATTCTGTTGCTTCTCGAAGCTAGGTACGCGCTCAGTGATTACCATCATAATAATAACCATATCACGACTTTCTTAATTTTAAGGCAAATAACCTACATCCCCAATCACCTCTACCCAGCACACTTAATAGTGGGGGATCATGGGAATCATAGGCCAGACATCTGGAGTGCTGCATGTTGTAGACCCTTGTCCTAGTCAAATAGTTGAACACAGCTATGGTGCAGACAGCTATAAATGTGCCCATCATGTATGGGGGTTTGTGTCTAGTGGCGTTTGTTGATTTTGCTGACCTTAGACCTGGATTCCCATTCTGGCCTATCCACTTGACCGAATCGTGTACCATCTGGGTGCCTCCTTTCATCACCTAAGCTATGCAATTACAGATGAAAAGGTTTCGTACCAATATCGAATCTTAATGACTTTGCATCTTTACTGCTTCCCCGAAATTAGATAAATCATCACTTTGGTTTTGTTTTATTGGGTGTCTTTTCAAAAGCAGTGTTAAATACAGGTGTTTTGTGATTGAGTTTTCAGAATTTAAAAGGGCATACTTGTGTAACACATAGTTTAAATTAGAACATATTTTTCAGTGACAAAATGCTCAATATTGGATAATAAAGAGCAGTTAATACTTGTGGCAGTAGCATGACCAAACTAACACTGAGGGTTTGTAGCATCAAGGTCTTCCCCTTCCCCTAGGAATAAGCTAGGATAATGTGTCTGTTTACTTGCAAAGATAACTAAACACGTTGTGGATACTTGCTGACCACTGTTCGCCCACCCGTCTGCAACCTGCTCTGACTTCAGTGACACACACCACCATACTTGGAGAAGAAGCGGGTTGTGCCTACAGGAAACTCTAGCTCCAAATCTGATATTACCAGAGAGTAACTCATAGACACGTGCACACTTAACCATACAAAGGCAGATTGGAAGGTGACAGGGAGGGCCGTTCATCCTGTGGCCAAGTCCATGCCAAGACACCATCCCTTACAAATATAGCATGGAAGGTGAGGGGTAGAGCCGCTGGGGTTCTCAACTCCTGCCTCACACATACATCAACACTGGTCACCACAGGTCAGGAATTCAGCAATTACACAAAATCCCAAAACCCCTGCTGTTCTGCCCCTTTCCCACAATGGCAATAGTAACCAATTTCTTTTGTACATTTTTTCTCAGTTGCGAAATGCCAATCACGCTATTTGTCAACTTACAGAAAAAACGATTAGCACCTAAGAAAGCATGCCTGAGTGCTAATAGCTATAAACCTCTGAATAAGCATTACCGATCAGGTAATGGTGCTGGGACCCACATACACGCCCTTGCTTTGCTTTGCTATGGTTCTTTTGACAAAGCTGGCACCTGTGATCTAACACCGCCTATTACACAATGCTACCCCAAAATTCTGGGACAAGAAAGGGGCTGTATTTGTGGTTACATGTTAAACTTTTTCAAATGAAATATGAATTCAAAACCAAAGGTGGTCCGCAAAATGTATGCTGGAGAAATCACCAACAATGTATAATAACAGGAAGTTTGCCTACAAAAATAAAAATTAACCTGCCTTCAAGAGTCTCATTAAATCATAAATCACACAATTACTCAAATATGAGAAATCTATATATAGCTATAAATCTATTTTTAGGCTGTTATATGCATGTCAATGTTAACAATGCCGCCTGTTGTCCTGTGTATTAAATACTTCTATAACATTATGCTGTTTAACTCTTCATTCAGTGTATGACGGATTACGTCAGATACTTTAATTTCTCCATTCCCAACAACAGGCGTTTCTCTCAGAACGGTTTCAGCAAGAAAATCAATATCTCATATACATTAGGTTTAAAAACACATTTTTATCATTTGTATTAGGTTTTCCTGTATGAATATGATGATGTGGGCTTCTGGTGTGCATATGTAAAATACAACCTATAAAAGGTTTCATCAGAATCTACAGGCTTGGGTTTAGTTAATCTGTGCTTTCAGTTTTAGAGCACACAGAATATCGTTTTTTTACACCACATTGAAACATACATTTCTAATTTTCTGTAAGGACAGGAGCTATTCCCCAATTCCATTGGAGATGTGTGTATATTTAGTGCATGCCCCCTTAAGTGCAACATCATTAGAGGTATTAAAATGGTCATTTTAAATTGCATAATTTTCTAGGGGATGGATCTGACCCCATTGAGCTCCCTTTCACCCCAGGAATATTGCTTTTAGTATTATTATAGCTTTCACAGGTCAGAAATTGAATAACCCACTGCAAAATTGATGCGTTGTACACCTGTTCACAATTCATGTTTCTGAATACACCTATGGAAATACAGTGTTAACTTAATTTAACTAATGTCAAAATGCACTGTGTCCTTGTGTAGAAAATGCTATTCTGCTATTTTAAGTCAGTTCCCTTTTAGCTTAAATATGGTCAGAAAGCAAGGCACATTTCACAATAAAATGCTACAGTTCTCCATTTGAAACACATTGGCTATAATTAAGAGACTGTGCATTATGTCCAGAAATGTCTATTTGAAATCAGTCTCCAAGTATCTTTCCTTCAGTTCCATCCTTTTTAGTGGGCTTACTAATAAAGGATTCTTGAGACTATATATCTAATTCCATTGGGGCTTTTATGCCTATTTCTAGATTTTATTGTTAAGGCACAGAACCGCGATGGACCCTCATAGCTTCCAGGTAACTCTCCCCTCACAGCTAGGCCCACTGTTTAATGCTTTCGATCCATCTTAAGGAATCAGGTCTTCTTTAAGCAAAAACAGTGTCAGGCTTTCTCTGAACAAGTTCTCTGGGGATTCCTGCCATCTCTCAAGGTATTATTCCACTTTAGTACTCATCCATTTGGGCAAGGATCCCCTGTCTGCAGACTTCCAAAATTCCCAGAGCTCTCCCTTTATCTTTGTGGGTTTGAACTTAAGTGGGCTTTACATTTTCCCAAAGAGGGCCATTTGACATAATCATTTTTGATCAGTGTAATCTTCCCAATGTTTTTCTTAACAGAATATTACTTCCAGAGAATCCACCCCATAATTTGATTGGTTCAAAATATTTTGTACATGAGTGGTATATGGATTTTCAGAATCATTAAATAAAGACACATTTAAGCATATACTACAAGTCTCTATATTTTTTAAACTTTACAAAGGTATTGAAATTATATGATTTGTTAATTTGTAATACACATTAATAGGTCATGTTTAGTCTCTTATTGTGAGACACACTCCCAATTTCAGAACATTTTCTACTTTTCTGCTACCCCATTATGTGACTAAGTTACAGAAATAAATGTATTCTGCATCATAATGTAATCTGAAGTAAAGAAACGTTTTATTGATGGTAATTCTGTATGTAGAAGTTTCATTTCAAGTTAATGATTCATGCAAACTACTGACAGAGCCCCTTTATTGAAGTCATACATAGATGTGCTAACTGGCCAAGCTAAATTTCAAAATGTAATGGAAAAAGATTCTTTAGATGTATTGTTTCTGAAAACAGGCCTCCCATTGTGTGACTTCTCCCAGCCATAAACTGGATAAGGAGACCATAAATTGAATTTTCTCAGAATGCATTTGTCAGGTATTTTTCTTGATATAAGCACATGATTGTGTGGTGCAACCCACTTATCACAGGCCCTGATTGGCCAGATGGCTTCCTCTTGAGCATTCTGGACCTCGTTGGTCCTTGTTTTCAAATCAGTGCGAGTTCAATTACCTTGTCAAGGATTTACTTGGGCAAAATTAGGCAAAGTGATTTTTGATATCATGCTATTTGTAATACAGATGATCTGATGTGTATATTCCTAGAATGTTAAAAATTGTCATTTACTTATGAAGATTTTAAATTGTCCAGGACTTAATTTTTGACTAATTTACCATTGTATCACATTAATTCCTCCCCATACATTTATATGGAAAACAACTATGCATTTGGTAAATGTATTGCTGTTAGAAAAATAAATATCATTATATTCAACTATCGGCTGCCACATATTCTGGATGAGGTACAAGTTAAAGAGGTGTAAACAGTGTACATTTTCAAATTATTTCTCTTTGTTATTTCTTCATTGTTATGTACAATACTATGCTTTCATTGAAAACACATAGCAACAGGTAATGTGTAAAACAAAATGCCAGGCCCCTGTTGTTGTTTTCTGTGTGTATTCCAGACGTGGGCTCCATAAATCTTAAATAAGTTATTTGTAGGTTGCATGCCATTTGTATGGAATGGTTATTATCTCACAAATTGTCAGTCTGCGCTTCACATGCTTGCATCATGTGTAGGGAGTTTACAAAACATATTGTACATTGAAATGCAGCAAGCACCCAGTCCAGTCGTTTTGAAAGAGACGGGGCTAGCTGCATCGTTTTTACTTTTAGGAGAGGTGCCAACCACACAATTTGCCAGTAACCGTTTTTCCCCCACTTTCCCCTACTAGAACCTTCAAATCTCCTCCACTTCCAGTCGGAAGCCCTGTTATGCTTCATTTAGACCAGTCATCTCAAGCTAAGGGGCCATTGGCAGTAGAGTAAACCCACCCTAGTGGCCATTCATGTTTAAATATTGTCAAAGTTAAAAGCAATTGTTTTTCCTACTCACATTTCAGGGTTAATTCCAAGTGTGGTTTCTGCCTGCCTAATATGTGCTCTGCCATACTAGGTTCTAAATGTGTCTACCTGATGTTGTCTCAGAAGAAATAATAGAAGCTTGTTTTACAGCACATGGTACCATTGTGTTTTTCTAATGGAACAATTTGCTTGTCTGCATCAGCATGAAGTTGCTTTATGGAATGCTTGTGATTCCGCGTGGATGGGTGAGCATGGAATGTTTATGTGATGGTCGGAATTACTAGTATTCTTTGTCAGTAGACTAGAGTCAGCTTGGAGTGGATGGTCTGGTGGCTGTCCCCTTTATCTGTTGTGTGTACATCTCTGTAACTGGAATATAAGATACATTCTAAACATACCTACCTTACAAGTAACAGAAGAGTCAAAAGTCCATCTTTACAAGACAAGAAATTCTGGTATGATGCTGGCAAAGATATGAAGGCAGGAATTCATGATGGGAGGAGCAAAGCTGAAAACACACTCGCCCGCAAGGGTACCATTTCATCCACTAATGACATAAGGAATTCTTGAAGATGTCAGTTAAGCCAGCATGAGAAAACAGAAGTACTGTTCTGTTCCTTTTTAGGGAGTTTACAAACCCCTGAAGCAAACCTCAAGGCCCATAAGAGTGGGCAGTTATCTGCCAATCAGAGTGGCAGTTGGACCAAAGAGGCTATTGGGGTGCAGATGTCAAGATGATTCATTTACTAAAAGAAAACCAGGGGCATAGTTGTAATTAAGTCACATGTGTGAATGGTTTGTTTGAAGGACCAGCCTGGGTGTAGCTTCTTGCAAGAGTCAAGGAGGTGTTCCTAACAAGGTGAAACATGATGTAGGGTTGTGCATGTTCACTAGTGGCTGGGCAGACTGCTTGGTGTTGCCTCATTGCAGGCAGTGCGTCCAAGTGGCACACCTCTATTCCTTGACTAGAAACAGGACTGGTGAGTGGCAGTTGCTTGGCTGGGAACAGAATCCCAACTCAGTTGCAGAGACGGAGCAGTGTTAGGCTATCACCCATTGGCAAAGGGTCTTCCTACATGTTAATTGAATCAGCAAATTACTGTACCATGTTCAGCTTGTTATGCATGGCCATTGTATGGATCATATAGTGAAGTCCAGGAACACGGGAGCACCCGTTTGGGGCCTGCGAAACATGTTTCCGATGGGATGCCCATCGCTGCAGTGAAATGCAGTTCCTAGATGTGCATCCGGAGCAAAAGGTGTCATAGGTGGTGGAAGGTGCAGTGCATTCCAGTGTGAATGAATTTTAGTTCCCAAAAAACAAAAGGGAAGCATGGACTGGCATTTCCGTTCCTATGAAGGATCTTTGGTTCAGCTCCTAGGAATTGGACATCAGCTGCAGGGAAAAGACTCAGCATACCTCACAGTGCCCATGGAGGTATGTCAGATTACGGCAATGTTGTGTGGATGGTATGTTGAGCAGTGACAAGGATGGCATGGGAGATTTTGAACCTGGAGCAGAGACAAATTAACAAGGCGCCTCCTAGCATTTGCAGGTGCAATCCAGCTGGATGCTTACCATAGCCCTTATAGCATCTTATGGTCGGATGTCGTCACTAAATTTGTATTAGTCCTGATGCTATTGCCCAGTGTTTGAAGTGTACGAAAAGAAGTAGTGGAACTATGTTCCCTGCTGGCCTGCACCCACTCCCCACAAACCCCATCACCACGCACCATCCCACACATAATACAAACCCCCAAACACATTCACCTGCTGTTTAAGGGAACGTTCCGTTCAGTGCACTGAAAGTGCAAGTTTCAACTTCTTCCTACACTTTTATTTGAAAACAAAACCATTCTGGAATGGTTTCTTTTTAAAATAAAAGTATAGGAGCTGTAAAACTTAATTTAAAAAAGTAGAGAAGCACCACTCCGACTGCTCCCGCTCACTTCGACCACTACGAAGTGAGCGGGAGTAGTCGGGAGCGGTGCTCGTCGTGTTTGTATTGTGTCCTCAAATGTGGGCATGTTGGGGAGATTCACTGCCAGTACAGTTTAAAGGAGACTTCAAACCGGGGTACACTCTATTGGGTAATGTGTTATGGTCTCACTTAGGTTGCTTCTAGGGTTAGACTGCCAATTGCAAATGATAGGGCCAAATGCTGGTGGTTGCATGGTTCAAAATTGAATTTAGTTCAAAACTGGGGGTTTCATCTCCGAACCACCACCACCGGGCCCCGCTGTCTCCCTCCCCTCTCAACACCCCACCCCCACCCCCACCAAAACACACACAATCACACACAGGAACACCCACACACACACACAAACACACATAGCCACTTACCCGTTCCCTCTCCTGGCCGCTTCCGGGTCCTGACATGCATGTCAGCCTCTGTGCGCACTTGTGTGCATAGCAGGGGCTGACAGTTCGATTTAGAAAGACCGCTATGTGCAGTCACAGAACTTTTTTTCTGGTCTTTTTAAAAAGGTCTCTTGACCTAAGACCGGTTGCATTTGTCTTGTTGGTATGTACATGCATGTTTTGTCAGTATATGTTTCTGTTCCATGTACTTATTGTGGTACATGGGGTATCCACAAATGCCTGGGAAGTTTTAGCAACTAGATATAATTTTGTGTTATGCGCTGTTGGTAGATTTAGTCAGTTCTAGGAGCATCAAATGTTATTTTATGGGGACAAATTGCCCCATATCTTTGAGGTGTGTTTCACCTCAACTTTGAATAATGGTTGTCAAGAACTCGTGGTGGCAACAGTAAAGCCAGACACAAGTAATCACAGTTCGAGGGTGTTTATTAAACTACATAAATGGTTTGGAAAAATATCTAATCTAAACCTAAATCTAATAAGACAGGTCTAGTGGCGTTGTGTCAAAGTAAAAGGGCCTATACTAACAAAAAAACGATTGCCAATCCTTGCAACTAAATACGGAAACGTGTGGGCTAAGGTTTCTTTAAGCATGAAGGAAGTATTCACAAATGATAAGTCAGGATGTAGTAGCCGGGGGTCTCCCTACCCCACGTTTTCAGCACAGGACAGGGTGGGATTCCGGACCACAGCACACACTCAAGCTTTTGTCAGCACAAGCCTACAGTTCCATTCTCAGGAAACAGGACCTCTGGCGGTTGTCTCTTTTCTGCAAAAAGTCTCTTGCCTCTGAGGACCTGCTGCATACAAAATAATCAACTAAAAAGTTAATTTTCCGTCTATATGTTGGGTGATGTCTCTTCACCCCTGGGTCCCCCTCTTCCAGGCTCAGACCCTTCTTGAATGTTAGTCTCCCTCCTCAGGGTAGTAAGGCTTGTATTCCAAGGATTTCAAACAATCTTCCCCATTACATTCATGATTCTTAATGTCTTTTTAAACGGTTCACAGTGAGCCTCCCTTTATCGGGTTCACTTTTATCAGCACCTACGTTCATTGAGGCATCAGGCTTCGGCACCTTTTTATCGGCATCCCTCCGTTGGATTTACTTTTGCCAATCTTTTCTCTCACCATGCAGTATTTGCCTCCCTTAGCTTTTCATTACTTGATGGTCAAAGACTTTCGACCTCTGTATGACCACTTTGACACTTTCATAGCCCTCGTATGGCCTTCTGGTATTGGTAGCTTCGACAAAGATGGGGAACCAACTAGAGTCTCTCGCTGAACACCCACGTGGTGACGGAACCTTTTAACTGGCTTTCCCCTGCGACCTTCACAGCGCTTTGAACTTGCCTCAACTTGCAACTTTCATCAACACAGTTCAGTTTCTTGTTGGATCTCGCCTCTACTCACCAGCTGCAATGAACTGCTTGGCTTTTTCTGTATCTGGGGTCAAGGACGGTACCATGGTAACAAGCGCCTTCTGTTCTCCTGCTTCAGCATAGACGCGCTCTGTGTACCGTTGACATCTGCTGCAGCACATGTTAGCTTTTGTTTGCGACCTTATGATTTCTTCCACAGTGAAATGCGGTGTCTTGGTCAGAAAGGGCAAGGTTGCGTCTTTCCTTGTCACTGTCATGGGTTGTTCGCCACCCCCACTAGTCCTCGTTCCCCCCATGCTATGCGGCCTCGGCAGTGGTGGTTGCCATGGCGACTGGGACAACACACAGCATGCTGCTTGCCCCGGACTACACTACTTAGAAGTCCTGGTGCTCCGTTCACATGACACGTCACGTGTTCAGCTCACCAGCACAGTCCGGAAGCTGCCAGTACGTGAGCAGTAGAATCCTGCCGGGCGGCACTCCTTACCGTTACCCTCCGCCCGGCAAACAGCTTTCCATGGTTGTTGCTTGGCGTTTTGTGGTTCCTTCCTGATATCCTGTCATCCTAATCCTCTCTTTTCCTGGACCTGCCTTTGCTTTGCCCTTGTCTGGTTTCGGCACTCCAATCCTTTGGTCTGATCACCCGCCTCCCATTGAACTTGGATCCTCTCCTTTGATTTTGCCTTGTTTTGCCCTTGTCTTTGTCTGGTGCGTATCCCCCTTGGATTGATATTCTGGCTCCCTCGAACCTGACCCTGTCCCTGGACTGCCTGCTCTCTTCCTGTTTGCCAGGGTCTTGCATCCTTCTCCTCAGATTCTCCATTCTGCTATCCCAAGGACCTGCTTGTTCTCCCTCTCCCTGTATTACATTGGATTTCCAGATTCTTGTGTTTGAACTAGGTTTTTCCCTGACCTGGATGTTCTTGTTTTCTTTTTTTTTTTTGGCTTTTCATCGTCTTCGGATTTGAGACTTTCATTGTTTGTTGGACTTAGTCCTGTGAATTCTAACTTAGTCCTGTGAATTCTAGCACTGCCCTCTTGACCCCTAGATTGCTTCCTTGTGCTGTTCAGGTCAGTTATCCTAGAGGTGCATTCACTTTGTCGAAGATCTTCCTGGCGCCTCTTTTCCTTGGGGACACCTGTGCTCCCCAGACTTGGCAGGAGCTTGTCAAGTAGGTTAATCGTCTCCAGTTAGACCAAAACAGGTAGGAGTTGGGGACTGTCTGAGGGAGGTATTTTCTGATCAACATACAGCTGCTGAATAAGGTATCTGAACATAATGTTTGTGTCTTTTCCCTACTTTTAGCTCTGCTGTTGCTCCTGCCTTTTCACCTGAGCCCCTAGCCTGTCAGTTGCATTGTTTGCTCTCTGCAGGCTACGCTCTAAGGAGGAAAGTCTCCCAGTGAAAGGAGACCCGGGTTGCCCTATTGGGCTGGAGTTACTAGGGACGGAACAAATCCTGACAGTCACCCCCAAGGTTCTCGCCACCTTTCTCCTCTTCTTGAACTGCTGCCCTGGGATCGCTCTCTCGTTGTGCTGTCTGCCTTGCTCGTAGTGTGCTCTTGTGCTCCACCTTTTATCCCTGACGCAAAAGGAAAAGGCCATCATGTGTGAGTGATTCTGGTCAATTGCCTGACTTTGCCTGACCCTTGTGTTGGGACATGTCGGGTAAAGGGCCCTAATGTTAGTTTGTTGTCTCTCGCGGTGTGTGAAAATGTTCATGTTAGAAAAGCAGGGGGAGTAGAGACGTTAAATATCCTATGTAGTATGTTGAGACGGATTTCTGAACTCTGTCCTGGAGGGGCAGAGGTTCAGAAGGCCAGCCTAGTTTCTTGGAACAGGGTAACCTCTGGACAAGCCAGACCAATCAGGGTAGCGATCGCGGCGGTCAAGACTAGGTATCAAGAGAGGTGAGGGTGACTGAAAGCCCGCAATGAGCACACAAAGCAAGGACACTTACAAATTACTCCAAGCAGGTGTTATATTAAAAATATATACACATTTATTACAAGGCCTTTGTAACATTGACTGTAGCGAGAAATCACAATAAAACTCAAGTAAACCAACACATACCAAACCAATACAATATATATACAAATACAACCGAGTCTAAAGAGTTAGACGCACGAAATGTGTAGACCACCTAGATGGGGAGGAAAACAGGCAGTGCGAATAATAATTAAACCCAGTCCGCCTTCAGAGGCACCTAACTAAAAGGAAGTCCAAGCCCTACGAAGAGTGGAGTCTTGTGCTCAAAAGTACCTGCACATGCTGGTGCCAATGGGCAAAAAGGGGAGTCTCTTCGAGGGAATCAGGCAGTTTAGTTCGGTGAACAAATGAAGATGGACAGAGCTCCGCGACTCAAGCGCAGCCTCCACTGTGGGCAGAAGCAGAGCACGAGTACGTAAAGGCGTGCTGTTAGACACAGCGGGGAAAAGCTATGGGCTCCTGCAGGAGGGCGACCAGTTCCTAGCGATGCTACTCACCGGTCCCTGATGCAAGCAGACCCAGGCTTCTCCGCATCAGTTTCAGTGCTGGCAGGTTCAGATAGGAGCAGGGGACGTCTCGTCGTCGTGTATATTCCGCAGTAGCAGAAGTTGAGTTGAGGGCGTCCCAAACGCAGTGAACCCGCACAGTTTGTTACCACAGCAGGGCAACAGAGCGGCCGTGTGTATTTCAGCCCAATGTACACTACTCACTTCAGACCTGGGAATGCCAAGTGTACGAATCGTGTGAGAGTGAGAAGGACTCGTAATACAACACAACACAACCTGATGGCGGTTACAGAGCAAGACTCCTGGGTAGGCTGGTCAGTCTGCTGGATGGCCCAGAGACACTTCCGAAGGCTTACGTGCAGGAGATGGTGAAGATGCCAAGAATAGTTGTCCCCACTATTCCAAGGGTCAAAGTACCAGTACAGGCCTTCTCGTTCGATCCGGGGTAGAAAAGGTTTCACAAGGCGACAGCAGTGCAGAGGATCAGTCCTTCAGCGGGTCACCAGCGATTCCTCGGTTCAGCCTCGTGGTTGCAGGATACTTGGCTCCTGTATTCCTTTGTTCGTGAGAACTCAGGAGATCGACATGGCAGTGGCGTTTCCAGCCCCCTTTTATCCACGGTTCCCTTCACGCCAAAACGGAGGGGACCCAATGGGAGATCCGCTCATAAAACACTCACACCATCTGTGGACCTTATCACGGACCACGGGGGTCCCAGGCATTCACACCACCCTAGACTCTCTGACGCCCAGGATGTGTATTGGGACCAGACATCCCAGCTCCCATCCTGGAGGCACACACCAGGCCTGTAGAAGCCTGCGAAAGCATCTGTGTTTCGCGGGAAAGTACATGCCCAAATAAGGAAGGCCCCGGGTCGGTTCGACCTGGGGGAGGTGAAGGGGGCAAGACGGTCAGCGTGACAGGACAAAGAGCCTCGTGGTCTGGCCATTTCGGGAGCCAGGCCACCATTTTGGGCTAAGCGCGAGAAACGCGCTTAAAACGCCAAAACGAGCTCAAAAACACAAGAAACGATCGCTGCCACCAATCCCAGCCGTAATTCACTTGCACCGTTCATTTACAATCCAAAGAGAGTATCTAGGGCCTGTAGAAGACTAGAGACCCAAGAGAGCAATAACTTAGCTTACAGTGCCCTCTTGTGCCATGTTGCGCGAAAGCTGCAACATGATAAAGAAACTACGGAAAACAACGTTTCCCGGTACTGACTGTCTTAAGGCCATGTCAGTTTCCCCGTAAAATTGGAGCGAAAGCCCAGAGGAGTGCGGCAGAAGGCTGCATTTCTCTGGCAAAGTCTAGATCATGGTGAAAACAACAGCAAAAGGTTTAGGGGTTGCCACATGGAAGGAAAATGACCCACAGTTAAGAAATCTTTCCTAACATAGTAGGATAGGCAAGAGGAGTTATGGGAGGGGAAATACCACGTCTTACCCGTCAGTGTTCACGCTCTACTCCCCGAGGGCCCCTATCCAGGTCATTCTCCCACACTGGTGCACCCCCAGGAAGTGGATCCAATAGCGATGGCCGTGTCCTGGCCACCTGGATGACAGATCCCAGGGACTAGTTAGGGAGTCACCTTTAGTTTTCTCACATGGTGCACTGATAGTACTTGTGCTGGGTGATGAGGTGCCTTCTCTGAGCATCGAGTGTATGCTTATCTGGAGACATTAGAGTCATTGATTTCCGAATGTTAATGTGGATAAGCAGTAGGGTCTCAGTAGAGGTTATTTTATTCAGTTGCATCTTGACCTTGACTGGTGTTACGTGTTAGCCTGATTAGTCATCAACTGCGGTCTCGCTGCTCTAACCCCAGTGCATTGGGATATCGGTAATACTGTTTCCAGTGTGTATTGCTTGTATATTACTGGATCTTAGTGGCAGTGGAATACACTACTTGATAGTACTGGGTGTGGGTTTGTAGGCATGAGTACTGTTAGGCTGAAAGATTAAGTTGTATTAGGTTTGTACTTGTGTGTGTCTTCTTTACGTCATTATTTCACTATTCCCATGGTCTTTTGAATGTGTACTTTGTGAGGGGTGTTGAAATGTGCTTGTCTGCATCTGCATGACTGCTGCATCATGATCTGTGATGTCCTGTGGATGGGTGAGCATAGCCTGTATTTGGGCTTGAAGGGGTGCCCTATGCTCATCATTTGATTCATGTGAGCTGGCAGTGGGTGGATGGATGGTCTGCGTGACTGCTGCATCATTATCTGGATGGTTGCATGACTGCTGCATCATGATCTGTGATGTCATGTGGATGGGCCAGCATAGACTGTGTTTGGGCTTGAAGGGGTGCTCTGCTCGTCATTTGATTCATGTGAGCTGGCAGTGAATGGATGGTCTGGTAGGCTTCTCCAATATCAATTGGTTTGTACTTAAACTTCTGGCTGCAATTTCAGCTAAGCGATACGCTTACTTTACATATAATTGCAGGCAGAGTTAAGTGTGCATCTTTACGAGACAGGAACTTGGTTACTACACTTGTGTTACCAGTACCCAATTTAATAGTACTCAGTGATATTGCGCATGTAATTCTGTCTCGCTGATCAGTTGAATAAACATTCTCCCTGAAGATGGCAGACCACTCAAAAGCTCTGCCTCCATTTAAGCGATTATTGATTGCAATGTTTCGCATTATAAAACACCAAATAAATAAATAATGCCATTCATTATACAGCCTCACATCCCTGAGATGAATTGAAAGCAAAGGGCGCTCAGCAAAATGGATAATTCAATATATGCCTCTTAAAGAGGGTTTGATGTCTGCGAGCAGGACACCCTGTGTTTAAGAGATAGTTGTACAGCAAGAATGCGAAACCTCGGCGTAGATGTAGTTTACGTTTTGGGGAAATGATTTTGCTTTGCATTTTGTAGAATGTGGATGGTATTTTGTAGTGACTGTTTTCAGAAAACTCTTCTTCATATTCCAGTATCTTTTCAAAGTGAGTCTTGGAGTGCAGTGCCATTGCATAACGATCCTAGTGCTTCCGGGTGATAATTCACTGCTGCAGGTAAAGGGAGGGTTCACATTATTTATAGATTCACATTTTAGAATGCAATGAGCCTTGGTACAAATGCACATATTTATGGTGGCAATACGATGATTCAAGATTGAGAATGGGCTACGTGGTACCAGTACCTTAATATATGACTGGGGATAGACTAATTCAGGTAATACACAGCAATATTTTTTTCATTTATCGAGTATTTATACATCGCCTATACACAATGTATTTCGAGGTGCAACAAGACAAGAGGCTGGGGGAACAAGGACAAAACAAAAATGAGCCTGCTGGGCCTTGTAACATTCAGATAGTGCAAGTGCAGTAAGGAGAAGTGCAGGGGGGGGCGGAGTGCTGGTCAGGGCGGAGAGAAAAGCGAGTTCCCGGGGAGGCCAGGTGGACAGGGCTAGGGGAAAGCAGAAAGTGCAGTGAAAAGGAAATTCCACGGGCTAATGAGCTGGAATGGCTACAAGGGTGCAGGCCTAGCCAGGCTAGTGCCTGGGGAGGGGCCCATAATTCCAAGTTGAGGGGAGGGGTCTGGGGAGACCAGGTGAAGGGGTAGACTGGACTAGGCGGGGCCTGGTGCCCTGTAAAACTCTGAAGGAACCAGGCAGTCAGTCAAGGGCAGGCAGGGACTTTAGCAGGGGAGAGTGAAAGGGAAGGAAGAAGAGACAAGGAAGGTCTTGAGAAGCTTCTGAAATTTAATGTGATCCGGCTCCAGTCTGAGTGGCGCAGGGAGGCCATTCCACTCTCTGCTTGGAAAAACGTCTCATCTGCAGAGAGTTGCAGCTAGACAACCGAAGGGCTCCAGCAGGAAGGTATTTAGGGAGAAATAGTTGGATGTAGCGGGGTCCCAGGCCCCAGAAAGCCTTGTGGATGATGCAGAGGATCTTGAACTTGATCCTCGCAGAAACCGAGAACAGTGGAGAGATGTTTGGGCTGGAGAGATGCTGTCCCTGGGCTTGAGGCCAAGGATAGGTCTTGCAGTCCTGTTCTGGATTAGGTGAAGGGGTGAAGGGAGGATATAGGCACATTAAAGAAAATGCTGTTGCAGTAGTCCAGTTTCGAGAGGACCAGAGATCTGGAGACATTGAGTTTCTGGGGGAAGGTGAGGAAAGGGAGAATGCCTCTGAGGAGGTGGAGCTGAAATTGGGCCTTCTTGGCAAGGTCCACGATGTGAGGAGAGATGGAGAGAGAGTAGTCAAAGATGACATCATGGTTTTTTGCCTCACAGGAGGGTGAGGGTAGGGGGCCCATGGAGGACGCTTAGAGTGTGGGACGAAAGAGGAAGCAGGGGTCTCAATGAGAAGGATCTGTGTCTTACTGGCATTAAGGCAGAGATCGATAGCAGCGCACCATGCCTGAATAGCAGACAGGCAGTCATGAATGAGAGAAGAAGAGGAGGAGGCAGAGGAGGGACGTTTGAAGGAGTGTGTGTCATCCGCATTACACTATAAGTTAGGAGAGAAGGTGGAGATCAATGGGGCCAGGTATATGTTGAAAGGAGAGAGGCTAGAGCGACACCACAGGCGGAGGGTGAGATGGTGGAGAGAAAAGTGCCCATTTGAGCCTGGGAAGGTCGGAGAGGAAGGAGGTCAACCAGCCCAGAGCCAGGTCTGTGATGCTAAGGATATCACAGAGCTGATTTATCAGAGTGGTATCATTGACTGTGTCAAAGGCAGAGGAGCGGTCGAGAAGAATGAGAATGGAAGGAGAGCTGGAATAGAGATTAGAGAGCAAGTCTTCATGGGTGTTCAGGAGAGCAGTTTCTGTGCTTCTGGCAGCTCTGAAGCCAAACTGTTGGTCATATAGACAACCAACAGATTCATTGTGGTGGATACGCCGAGAGATGGCCAGCCTCTCCAAGAGTTTGACCAGAAAGGTTGTAATGGAGATAGGGCAGTAGTTTGCCGCGCAGGAAGGTTTGGCACAAGGCTTTTTGTGGAGAGGGTGCACAAGGGAATGCTTGAGGTGTGGGGGGGAAGGATCCAGTGACAAAGCAGCGATTGCAGAAATCTGCCAAGGCTAGAGGAAGAGAGACAATGTTGTTCTTGATAGTTCTGGAGGAGCAGGGGAGCACCTGTTTGGGTGAGATTTTCATAGAGCGGACTTGTCTGGAAACCTCATCAGGTGTTGTGGGAAAGAAAGCGGAGAGAAGAGTGGCGGCGAGAGGAGGGCAAAGTGAGGCCTGAGACCAGGTGAAGGAAAAGGGCCATGAAATAAAGGAGAGTGAGGACAAGATGTCCTGAGTTTTAGAAATGAAGTGAGAGGCCAGAGACGTGTAGAGGGCCAGTGAAGGCAGAGGAGAAGTGGAGACTGCAGTAGGGTTGGCAAGTTACTTGCAAATTTTGAAAAGTTCTGCTTTGTAAGTGGCCTCTGAGATGTGGGCTTGGATATAGGCCCTCTTCTTTGAGCAGATGGAGAGTCTGTATTGCCTTTGGAGCAGGCGACAGGCCAGTTTGTCAGAGGATGTGCATGAAGCCTGCCCCTTCCCATGAGCTGCTCTGCCCTTGCGTTTCAGAGTGGCTAGGTTGGCGTCATACCAGGAGTTGCACTTGGAGGTAGATTTCATGCGGATCTTGATGACAGGGGCAAGGATGTCCAGAGTGTTGGAGATGGAGAGTTGAAGGTTAGTAAGGGCTGTTTCAGAGTGAGAATCAGTGTAAGCAGGGGGATAGAGATAGAGGGTGGCGTCAAAAGCGACAACTAGCACTTGCTTTATAGGTCGAATGACAAAGAAGGAGGCTGGCAATGTGGGTGGGGGCTTATGGAAGAGAATGGAATTATGCAGTGTAAGCATTCACAGATAGGGGGGAAAGAATTCATAGATACAAGCTACCAATGCAGTGATGCATGCCTGAGAATGGGCCAATACATGGTAATATTGCCTAGTTTTGCGGTAATATTCCAGTGCTACATAGCAGCGAATTAGCTAATCTAGGGTTAGACTGTGTTGCTATATGGCTGAAAATAGACGGATATAGGTCACCTGTTCAGAGTTGACAGAGAAACGGGTGCAGATGCACAGTAGCAGCTCAATGATACATGTATGGAACTATCTTGGTTTGTGGTACTGTTCTAAATACCACCTTCCATACTCTTGCAGCAGTGAGGTGAAGTTGTATGAGAAATCAAGGGGTAACGGTGAAAATAGTTGGGTAGGACAGTCAGTTAGAAGCTATGCAGCACAGTGAGATAGCGACCAGGACACATTTGCCAGGCACACAGTTCTCTCACTCTTCCTCCACAGTATATGCCCAAACTATATCTTTGTTCTTTCCCAAATGGGTATATTTGGCCAAAGAGAATAGAACTAATGTGAATGGGATGGTGGAAGAGCATGTGGCATTGCCATATCCACAACCATCAATTTCCCTATGCAGGAAAATTTCTAGGAGGCATAGGTCTGAGAATGACCGGATTCAATGTAAAAACGAAATGATAAGTAATAATCAATTGTTATGTGGCTGAAGATAAAAGCAGAGAGTGCATCTATAAAAAGTAGTGATGCAGTAATAAGAGGCTGGGAATTGATTTACTTGCTCCTAGCAGCTTCCCAAGCACTTTTCATTGAAGGTTTTCCCATAGGCGAGTACAGATAGTTCCACCCCCATTCCCATCACCTCGTGAGTCTACCATGCAAATGCCAAAGTTGGACAAGGCTCAGAGAGGGGAAACTGTGCTAACACTGAAAAAATGAAGGTTACGGGTAATCAATTTGGACATTAGTCCTTTCTCCCTCTTCCCAGTCCTTAAGTTATGGTGATATACCCAACATATCCAGCCTTTTTGCACACAGAAATGCCAGTACTGGTGCTGCAAGACATCTATCTCTTATTCATCAAAGTATATCACGCGGAGGCTGAACCAAGGACAGCCATGCCAAATTTCCAAGAGAAGGCACACTAAATATTAACTCTGTCTTTAAGGTGTCACCAATGTCGAGAAAAAAGCCCAAGAGGCAACCTTGCAAATTTCAGACATCAAGACTACCCCTGACTCTGACCTTAGAGGAAGAAATGAACTTAGTGAAACACCCCCAGATAATGTGAGGGGATCATCCTTCTACTGTTCATATGTCAGAGTAATTCTCTGCTTAGAGGTACCTTAAAGGCTATCTTACCTCTTAGGCCTGCAATAAAGGCTACTAACAGAGAAACAAAAGCTCAAAAGGAGTCCGTACTAGCTAGATGAATTAAAACCGTGCTCAACATCCAAAATATTCAGCCCCCCCCCGAAGAATCAACATCAGGGGAGAAGGTTGTAAACAAGGACTTCCAATGTCAATGAAAATCTGACTGGACGGGGAAAGGATTAGGTTTCTGGTATGAATTGTAAATGTACTTCTGAACACACAAGAGCATCCAGCTCACTCAAGTGGCATTCCGAGGTGATGACCTTGGGATCGACATCTCGAAAGAAAGATGTTTCAGATCCTCTTACTGTAATGGCTCAAAAGGAGTTGACTTTAAGGCTGTCAATACCAACACAGGTACAGGAGAGTGAACAGTAGAACTGTGAGGAATTTGACCATCCGCACGGGGAGAGAGCACTCGTTTGGGCTTTTTGATTTTTTGATAAATAAAAATGAATGATGGGAGATCTACCTCAGAGAAATGTGTGAGGCCATTCCGCACACATTTCATCTGCTTCCCGCATAAAACGCATATGCACATGTACTCCAGGAAGACTCAGCCTACAGGCGCCGTCTTCCCCTGTCATATTCAGCTGGAATGTGACAGCCACTGGTACATCAAAGCATCTCAAGAAGGGGTAAGGCACACCTTCCTGCAGCCATCGGCAGCCTAATTTAAATACCATAGGCTCCATGGATCTGTTTTCCTATTGTCATTCGGGTGGTGGCAGTGCATACTAATGAGAGATAATTGAGGCAAGCCCAAAGAGGCTTGGTTGTCGAACATGACAACAGGAAGGCAGGGCTAACAACCCTTTGGTATGCAATGTGTCAGCTTGAAGCCAGCCTCTACCGCTCTCTATGAAAGGTAGTGAATGGCCTGTCTGGGTTCATCAGTTACCGCAGGTGTCCCTGCAGAGCAAACCCCTTTCAGAGGGACGATGAATGTGATTTATGGAAGACAGGTAGTCTGCTCCCATCCCATCAAGAGTCACAGAGGGCTCAGTTAACCAGAGAGACACTTTGGTCTACAGCAGACAGGGAGATGGGTGGGACTTGGGTATATGTTGTCACCCCTTGTATGTCCTGTTGCAGAGCACGCTGGTCCTGACCTCATGCATAACAGAAGATTCTTGATGGGGACGCAGTATTGGTTCATTAAGGTAGGCTTATCCTGCACCAATCCCTGGGTCCCATTTGGCTTTAAGCGAGGGCTTGACAGATCACCCGACGACTCTGAAAGGAGTAAGAAGGACTCATTTGGACCCGGCCTGAAGGTACAGTCTACCTTACATTTTCCACCAGTGAAGGAAGGCCCGGTGTTCCAAGAGGGAAGCAAGATCCCTCCCCTAAACATCTCCCAGGGAACAGAGGGAGGTACCGAACTCAGAGGACCCGTCCAGCAGCTCCAGAACCAGGACCCAGCCAGCACACAGCATGCCCTGCTACGTTCTGCCAGCAACCTTCCTAGGTGGGAAGTGCCGCAGAGTATCTGAACTAAGGACAGGGCCGCAGCCTGCAAATACTCTCCTGAGCTTTGGGCCGTCCGCCTTGAAAGGATGACACAAGCCCTGCGAAGAAGCTAGGAGGAGTGCCACTCAAGCATTATCCAGTGTCCATCTTTTAAGGATATTTTTCGAGACAGTCGAGTCTTCGAACCACATCCAGCTGCACCGCTGACTGTAGTTATGCCACAGTAACCAGAGCCATCCGAGACGCCTCGACCAGCATTCCAGATGTATCAGCCAGCACAGAGACCATGATTCTTGGCCCTGAGATGCCGCGCCCCTCCAGCCTGCAGACGTCCGTCCAGCCTTGCTTGCTGAACTGTCTGCCACCTGATATCCGCAGCTGTCTCCCGCCACTAACTCTGTCTCAAGGGTTGCAAAGCACCCAGGAACTGCCTCGATGCTGTCTAGCACCAAGAACCTCTTCAGCACCAGGTACATTGTGGTTCTACCCCCTGGTCCTTCAGTGAAGGCCTCTAGAGACAGTTATGACCGTTTTCCCCCTTGGTGCAGGAACCAAATAACCTTGGACAGTAAGACTGATTGCTTTACCAACTACCCTCCTGTCAGTATCCAGAGTGCATCCCTTTCCTTCGTGAAACTGTCTGTCCTTTTTGTTCCTTTACAGGGTGGGTTGTATTTTGTAGTGTGCCAGAACTGTCTGCTGTAGTAGGCATTTTTATGCAACCTTGACTGGACAGTCCCTTTGATCATTGGATAACAATTGTATTATTGCAGTGTTGCAACTAACCAACGATCCACAAACTTGTGGCGAAATGCCTGCCGTTCCATAGACATTACCAACATTGGACAAGAAGTTTTTATAATTCACTTGTTTAGATCCCTACTGGTGTACTAGATGTGTGGGGTTGATTGATGGTTCAGAAACTGATATTCATCCCTGGGCCACTGGTGCCCCGGTATTTCATTCGTCACAACGAAGTCCTAACAAGAACTATTGGTATGAACACAAATCATCTTAATACCAACTGAAGAAGTCCTGAAGGCACAAATTACTTCTAGCTAAGCTCTAAGCGAGGAAGCTGCCAGACCTTTGCTAAACTATCCTTGGAGAAAGGCAATATTCCTCATGGTTAAAAACTTTGAGAGGCTTTCAACACTAGCAGAGCACAGAGAAGTAAAAGTCACCGATGCTTGTTATAGGATCTTAACATGGATGGATATATGGACAGTTGGACCATCCCAGTCACTGATGCAGAGAGGTTATTCTGAATTGAAGCTCACCCCTCAGTATACATGCAAGACCTGAAGCCAGACTAGGGATTGTCTCAGGTAGAACGGCCACCTCTGCTTTCAGAGTGTAAGGGGAAGGAACCTTCTTGGGCTCATTGAAAAGCAGGGCAAGCAAGTGAAAACGAGATGCTTTGTACTACCAAAGAACCACTAAGAGGGCCTGACACCCTTCCTTCCTGATTGTTACTGATAGTCTTGCGATTATCAGGATTGGAATAGAGCTAAGAAAATAAATGTTCAGCGAAGGCACCGCCAAGCCAGCTATCAGCCACGCATGCAAGTGCATTCTCCTGGAGAAACAATGAGGAAGCAGGGCATCCTGACTTGATGACAACAGGTCCAGTCTTAGGACTCGAGACCTGAGGGGCCACTGTTAAACCCTTCAAGTGATTGTAATAAAGGGGTTGTTTTAAGACCGCTGCTTCAGGTGTCAGCCCAAACATTCTCTCGACCTAAAATGTTGAAACTGTGTGAGAAATTGTTTGGGACACCGCCCAAATACACAGAAGGTGGGTCAGTTTCACCATTGCTCTGCAACACGCCCCTGGCATTTAATATAGGCCTTGGCAGCCTAATTGTGGTTTATCACCAAGAACATATGAACTATCAAATGTGGGTAACTCTTTCACTGCTAGAAATAACATTGGCCACTCCCACCCAAATTGAATATCTCCTCAGTCTGTTGACATCAGAGTGCTTTGATCTGAACGCATGCCCAGAAAAGCTTCTACAAACCTATCAAGCTTGCATTCATAGTAAGAATAAAGGGTGTTAGTTGGTCCACATTTGTCCCCTGAACAAATTTGCGCAGTCCAGCCACCACTTGAGGTAACCACAAAGGGTCAAACTCCAGTGCTGTAGCACAGGACATATCTCACCAGAAGCTTGAGATTGAACCTTTTACCTGCTGTGAACATAGGAACATTCTTCTCACCCTGGACTGAACTTAACTAAGAGCAAGAGCAAGAGTAACAGGGAAGAAAGACCTCACTCTTGGAGCTTGAGGCTTTTCCTGAGAAAAAGGAAGACTTTCACTTCAGTGGAAGTTAACCATTTCCTGGGAAACATGAGGAACCAGGTGAGTGAGACCCTGATAATTACACAGTTGGAACCCTGAGAAGGACCCAGATGGGACCCTGAGAAGGACCCAGACGGTTCCTTCATAAATGTAACACACAGCCCAGATGATTGAGGAAATTGCACAATATGTGACTGTGAACCTTCAACTGATCTTGTATGGGAGCGTGCACTGACCAGTTGTCCAGATGCGTGTAAACGTGTAGCCCTTTGCTATGAAGTACCCCCACCAATGGGCTGTAATCTAGGTCAAAATCAGTAGAGCAGACCGTGGCCCAAATCGCAGAACCTGAAATTGAGATGTGTGGCCCATTACAGCGACCCTCTGCTGGCCTTTCAGGCCTAAGGATGTCATGAATGGACCAATACCATCTCAAAGGCAACCTGCCTCACAAAAAGATGACTCTTTTTAATTCCAGAACCAGACATACGACTCCCGGCGGTTTCAAGACCAAAAAGAGGATGAAAGAAAAACACAACCCTTTCTCGAAGACTGAACAAGTAGCTCCTTTTTTGGGCAATTTCTGTATATACAGCAGATAATGTTGAGCCATTTCCTTGGCCTTCCACAAGGGCGCCACTATACAACCTGCGGAAAGAAGTATTTGCAGAAACTAGGTAAGGAAGCCTTGTTGCACAATGTTCAAAGTCGGTAATATATTCTTCACAAATGTCACAGAAATGTTACAGACTGTGTCTACACAGGATGAGCTGGTCTCAGCACTCAGGACTGGTACTGGTACTGCTACAGGAGGGGGCAGAGGTGGGTTGACACGAGGGTAAGATGATAGAATAAACCTTCCACAGTCTCACCCTCTCCTAGGAAATCTTGTTGAGGGAGGGACCATATCTTGGGTATGCACACTGCCAACCTTGTGAGTGAATCCTTGGTTTAAGAGGATAGGTGATCCCTAATCCTGACCTGCTTGCTTGGCCATCATGCCAAGCTTTGCACCAAAGCACTTCTGAGAAACGTAACTTTAACCTGCAGAGTTTCTGTGTGCATTACTCTGAACTGGCCAAACCCCATATAGCCATTGTGCACCAACACTGGAACATGCAACCAGCACAGAGGACTCGATATTGTCATTAGCAATGGAGTCACTTTACTGAAAATGTTGGGTGGGACATGACATCTGTAGAAAAGGTGCCCCAGCCAAATGAATGGGGGCAAAAGGGTGAGCCATGAAAGTTGGGGGGGACAAACACCCCTGACCCCCCTAAAATTACGCCCATGGTAGCAATGCCAGAGTGATATTGTGCAATATTTTGTCATCATAATTACCAAATCAGCATAGTGTGCATCATCCTCCACCACAGTCCATAGCGTGCCCAAATCCTTGGACTGCGAATCATGTATGGCATAGTTGGAGGCATAAACAGCGCAGTGTGATGCGGTATAGGCTCTCTTTAAAGGAGTTTCCACTTACTGATCCACCATGTTTCTTGCACGTCATCAAAAGCGACTGCTTGTGGGCCAGGTGTGTACTCAGTCTCTTCCGGGGTCAGATCTATTATTCCTGTATCTTCCGGGAGTGACGATGGGACTATGTATACTCCGCAATGCAACGAGCATGGTAACATGTACTGGGAAAACTGCTGCTCACAAGAGTGGTTCTCTCCAGAGGTGGTCCCCTTATAAAGACTGGGGTGAAGTAGAGAGGCAAAGGGGTTCATGGAGTGGCATAGGGTAAGATTTCCGAGACTTTAAGTCACAGGGCCTGACATAAGAGGCTAATAATAGGCTAATAAAGTGGGCAGATGCATACATAAAGACTACATAGGCAGTGATGCATTTTTGAGAGTGGACCCATACAGACAAAGAATGCACAGATGCAAAGAAAAATGTGGGACATTTCTATAGGTCTCAGTATGGACTGTGTACTGGGAACCTCAAGTATCCTTGCAAATGTTTTTCAAAGTAGCCCTATTCTACAATCTTCGAGAAAGCCCAAACCTTCTAAATAGGATGTGTGGGATTCTGCCACAACAACATTTGGAAAACATTGGTCCAAATGGAGAATTTCAAACCACATTTGTCCCCATATAGGGTTTAAAAAGTAGTTAAGCATATCGGAAAAGAGAACCTAACATTTACTAAAAGTTAGGCTTTATTGTGAACTGTTTACTTTAAAGCGATGTGGGGGGTGAGGAGAGATGAAAGGAAGGCGGCGGGACGCTGTGTTTTGGCGCAGCCGCTTAGGTACCCTGCTTTTCTACTCCTCTTCTTGTCTCTACCATCGATAGCGCTGCCTTCCTGAAGCCGAACATTCCGGCGGAACCGATTAGGCGCCAGCCATTTCGGCACAGTGCCTTCGGCGCAGCTCCCGTTTAGGCACGCCCATGGAGCTGTCCGTACCAGGATAGCCCGCCTAACAGTTATATCCTGGCACAGAGATCTATCTGCGCCAGAATGCCTGGTTTGGGGAAGGCGTTGCTGTAGCTGGGAGAGAGGGCAAGAGGAGTAGAAAACCAGGGCACCCACAGAAAAGCCCCAAATCTCCAGAATTCCCTGTAGGCCAGTCCACCACTCGTTGCCGTAAGGTTAATGATTACAGACAGACTAGTTAAAGCCACCTTATCCCAATGTCCAGAATTTAGTATGAATATATTATAAATTCGTTAACTAAATACCTGTCTATAAGCGCTCAGATGCTCTTTGGGTGGAAGTCCAGCACACCTAAGACAAAATAAAGGCTTACTTTAAATCACTTCCTCTCGGAACCACCCAACAGCCGGGCTTTGTTGGTTTAAGCACACGCCGTTCACTCGCCTTTTAAGTAACTGAATATGCTGCATTTGTTGGACCTAGTGTTTGGCAGCCTGAGAGAGAAAAAAATGCCAATGCGTAGGTTTCTCAAAGTTAAAAGTACATGAAACACGTCCTCGTTATCAGCCTTTTGGCTTTCCTCTTTGATCAGCCGTCAGAAACTATCTACACTTCTAGAGCCTGACTGTGCAGGCTCAGCGCACACTCTCCGCCAATGACAGGCGCTAATAGAAAGGGTGAGAGACCGAGGCCCGCGGCAGGCGGCCCGCCGTCTGATAACGACCAGAGTACTGCGTGATAACCGCCGGTGAACACTCGGGCAGCAGGTTCACCCGGGCAGCGGCAGAGAGTTTTGAACTCCAGTGGCCCTAACTCAAGCGACACTGTGCAGGGGGAGGGGCGAACAACACTCCGAGATGTATATGGCCAACCGGGACTTAGGGATTTCGGCAGAGGAGCCCCACAGCTTTTGACTGATCCCTTGCCTAGGGTGCGCCGTAGATTCCTGGCACTAGAGAGCCTTCAACACTGAAATGGTCCTCTCCAGACAAGGATCATGGTCCTTGGCAGGGCAGCGGCCCTTGAAGGGCTGCGGAATGCCAGTTCAATGCGCACTAGGCCCTTCTTAAACACAAGGCCTCATCGGACGGAGGTGGCTCCCCTGGTCCTTCACTTTCATCCATTCATAACGCCACGAGGTTAAAGGGTGAAGCTTTTGTGGATGTTTCCATGAATATGTCTAAGTCTCTTGAAACCCAAGCACTTGGTGTGAGTGCGTCTGTTACAGCTGAAGATATACACGTTCTTGCGTGTGATATCTAAGGTACAGAAGGTTTTCTCCGAACCCCACAGCTCTGGTGTTCCCAGCAATCATTTTCACTGGGGCACATAGAGGCCCACAGGCAAATTTAGAGGGCAACCTATGATGGGAGAGGCAAAATCCTACATCATAACTATTGAAATATGCACCAGTGCAGTTGCGGGGCAGTCTTTACTGAGAGCGGACGTCTCTCTTCACTTCTTTTAGAGGAGGATTTCTATTGGCGGAGAGCAAAGGTGTGGCAGACTTTAAATACTGCCTGCAGCCTCATGCAATCTAAGCGCCGACAGCGCAGTTGCGGGTGTGAGGAATTCGACCATCCTCACAGTGGGTGGGCGCTCCCCTGGGCTTTTTACATTTTTTTACTGAAATTGAATGATGGTAGATAAACCTGCGGAAAATGCTTGGGGCTTTTCTGCACACATTTTCTTATACTCACTGTTCGACATGCACATAGACCTGTATACTCCGGGTGGACACAACCTACAGGTGCCCCCCCCCCTTTGCTATTTAGTTGGAATAGCACAGCCAAGAGTACATCAAGGCATCTCAGAAGGGGGAAGGCATCAACTTCATCCTGCCATGGTCAGCCTAATTCACTAACAAAGGCTCCTTGGATCCGCCCTGTCCTTTGTTAGCTGCTGGTGACAGCTTTGCATACTAATCAGAGTTAATTCAAGCAGGCAGACGGGAGGCCTGGTCGCGGGACTAACAAAAGACAGGAAAACCCCAACAACATTTGATATGCATGTCAACCTGAAGCCAGCTCCCGACTCTCAGTATCAAGGGCAGAGACCTGTAATGTCTGGGACTATGTATTTGCAGTAGTCTTTCCCGCAGGGGGACACCATTCAGAAGGTACGAGTATGTGGTTTGGCAGATACCAGAAGACTGGTCCCACCACAGTGTCAAGGGAGACCTGCCACTTTAATCTGGAAACACAGAGAGCTCAATTAACCAGAGAGACCCTTTCATCCACAACAGACAGGAAGATGGGTGGGACTTAGAATTACATGTTTTCACCCCTTTTCCTTTTCTGTTGCAAATCACTCTGGTTATGACCTCACACATACAGGAGATTGTTGGTGGGGACCCAGGATTGGTTCATTAAGGTAGGCTTAGCCAACACCAATCACTGGGGCATATTTGGCTTTAAAAGAGGATCCAAGCAAGGAATAACAAGAAGCACTCATTTGGACCGTGGCTGAAGGGAATGTACAAGTACAGAGCTGTAAGGTCCTCTTTTTCTTTATTGGGGACTGTGTGGGAGAGGACCAAAAGATACAACAGTGTATAAAGAGGATTCCACAATACATCTACCCTCCTTCACAAACAGCAAGCGTGAAAGTCCACACTTAACACCGATTCATAGCTGCCATTTTCAATTTAGACAGACCCATGCTCTACAGTTAACATATTTTAATATTCATATATCACATATATACAACAACATAAACATAAAAAAGTCTTAAAAATGCATGATATGACATTTCCAGCAGACATCACTTGTTTAATTAAGCGAAAACATTACAAATGTCTCAATTTGATCTAGACATTTTTAACCGATGTGTGAGGTTAGTAAGGGAACCTGAGGGACATGTTCAATGAAAAAAGAACCCTCGATAATGGTTCTCCTTAAGTTGGTCAACACATATTTGTGTTTCTAGGTCTCAAAAAACTAAACAACGTGATTGGTTAAAAATGTCTAGATCAAATTGAGACATTTGTTGTGTTTTCGCTTTATTAAACAAGTGATGTCTGCTGGAAATGTCATATCATACATTTTTAAGACTTTTTTTATGTATATGTTGTATATATGTGATATATGAATATTAAAATATGTTAACTGTAGAGCATGGGTCTGTCTAAATTGAAAATGGCAGCTATGAATCAGTGTTAAGTGTGGACTTTCACACCTGGTGTTTGTGAAGGAGGGTAGCTGTATTGTGGAATCCTCTTTATACCCTGGCTGAAGGTACAGTCCGCCTTACAGCTTCCACCAATAAATGAAGGCCAGGATTTCCAAAGAGGGAAGCAAGACCCCTCTCCTTAACATCTCACACAGAACATAGGGAGATACTGAATCCAGAGGACCCTCCAGCAGCTCCAAAATCGGTAACCATCCAGCACACTGGTAGGTAGGAAGTGCCAGAGAGTCTCTGAACCGAACCCAGGACAAGTCCGGTGCCTGAAACTCTCGCCTCAGTTTTGAACCGTCGGCCTTAAAGGACGACAGAAGACCAGTGAAGAAGCTAGGAGGAGGAGTGCATCGATGAGGATCAACCATTGTCTGCCTTAAAGGACATTTTCGAGCAGGTCGAGCCCATTGAGCTGCAACCGACTGCACCACTGACTGTTGAAACGCTGCAGTCACTAACTGTGCCCAAGAATCTTCGATCAGTGCTTCAGACCCGCCACCCAGTGCTGAGACGATTCGTGGCCCGAGCCTCAGTGTAAGCCAGCATGCAGCCGCCCGTCCAGCCTCGCTCACCAAACTGCCTGCCGTCTGATACCTGCAGCTGTCTCCCGTCTTGAACTGTGTCGCAGGAGCTGCAAAGCGCCCTGAAACCGACTCGACCCTGTCGAGCAGCAAGAACATGTACAAGCACAAGGTACATTGTGGTTCTGTCCCCCTGGTCCTTCTCCAAAGGCCCCCAGTGACATTTTACAACCCATTGCTCCCTTTGTGCTGAAACCAAGTATCCGTGAACTGTTGCAATTAATTACTTTACTGACTACCCTCTTGTCCATATCCAGAGTACATCCCTTTTCCTCCTTGAAACTGTCTGTCCTCTGCATTCATTTGCAGGGTGGGTTGTATTTTGTAGTGTGCTAGAACTGTCTGTTGAATAATAATAAAGTAGATATTTGTATAAAACCTTGACTGGACAGTCCCTTTTATCATTGGATAATCATTGTATTTTCGCTGCGTTGCAACTAACCAACAATCTATGACCTTGCAGAAATAAGACTGCTGTTCTGTCCATGTTACCAAAATTGGACAATGTTGTTTATAATTTGCTTGTGTTTCCAATATGTTCCGATCCCTTCTGGTGTACTAGAACTGTGGGCTGATTGATTGTTTAGAAACCGATATTGATCCCTGGACCACTGGTGCCCTGGAAGTTGATTCGTCACAATGTGATAGTTGCATGGCAGTAGGGAGGCAGGAGGTGGGAGTGGGGCAACGGATTACAGTCTTCACATTGGTAAGTGATTTTGTGCTTGCTTGGCCCAATGTACAAACTAAGAAGTAAAGGAGGGACAGGGTCAGGCCTAATGGCATCTGGACAAGATCTCTCGGAAACTGAACTTGTACCAGTGTGTTTTGTACGATCAGCCTCCCCTTGTCCTCGCATCCCTTACTATGACCACCTCCACCCCTGCTATCATGGGCGGCCACTCTCCTACTCCAGTTGCATCAGGTTTCCTTCAGCTTGATTAAACCCTCACTTCTACGAACAATGAAAAGAAAATAACTGCCTTTTTTCCTCATGGGCGCAGTGTGACCGAGGGTGATATACGTCAGGTAGTTCCTTGTGGCTCTTCAATCTTGGCATAGTTAAAGAACCCTGTTATAAATGTTGTCCCTCCCTCTGCTTCTAACTTGGTTAACCTGATAGCCATAGACGTCTTTTTGGCAGCTGCAAAGGATGACCCACTATGGGTCGCTTTTTCTCCGATGGGTCCGGAGAATCATTAACAGTGACACCCGACTTGTTCGTAATGACGAATGAAGACAAAAACAAATCAGTGGACTCCTCTTCACTTACCAGCTCTATAGAGAGCACAAAACATCCTTCTTCTGAACTGCTGAGTAATGCCACCTTGGTGGCGTTACATTGTGCTCTAAATTCATTAACTCGGGTCTTTGTATTATTAAGATACAAAGTGAAAGGTCATACTTTGCAATGGACTGGATTACTGAATAATCTTTCCTTCATGGCAGTGCACAATGTGGATCTGGTAGATATGTGATCAAGATTGACAGAAATCATACACTCTTCCTAATGGCACTTCAAAGAGAGAAAATGAAAGACCCTTTTAAACATCTAGGAGATGTAAAGTAAACTCTGACAAATATTACGATGCCAAATCAGGTGCAACATTTACTGTCTGCCAGTTTGCATAGTCCCCATGTAACAGATCTACCTAAAAGCCTGTTCATAACATCTGATTCTTTATAATGATACTCCACCTTTGCTGTTTTTTCTAGAATAATTTGAGCGGTTAGCTGGTATTGAGTGTGAGAGGAGAGGAAGTTACATCCCCTCCACATTTAAATCTTGTATTCAGGGACTCAGAGGGCCTCATTACGAGGCTTCTGCTTCCGTAATGAAGGGTGCTGGTACAGGACCGGCACCGTTAATTACGGGATGCCTGATTACGAGGTCCCCTAGCGGGACCTGGAACAGACGTCTGGTAAAACCAGATGTCCTTTCTGGGTCCCGCGAGGGGACCGAGGAGCTAATAATGGGCCCGTTATAAACGGGCCCGTTATTAGCTCCATCCCCATTCTCATTGAGCCTTATGGGGGCTGAAATGGGAATGGGGATTGGTTCTGTGCATGAGGAATTACCGGGTCCTCCAAGGTTGGAATGACCCGGTAATTCCTCATTCACAGAACCCGGTACTGGAACCTGGTATGGAGGCAGCCATGCCCTTATGAAGGGCATGGCTACCTCCATACTCGTAATGAGGCCCAGAGTCTCCCATTCCCTCTGGTTTGGGTGCAAGGAGGAGGCGTGAAAAGGGTTCTATAGGACCTTCCTCGCAGTCAAAAAAATTAAGAATCAGAAGCAAAGTAAGAAGAAGGAGGGCTCCTCTCAGAAATTCGTACGATCTATCACCTCGATAGGCAATTTAGGAAAAGACCAAGTTACTGATGACTATACCCCTTGCATCGATCTTTAAGAAAAAAAAGGCTTCGGTTAAGATAACAAATCTACCTTTCAAACTTCAGAAAGGGGCCAGTGTAATGCTTCTGTAATTGACGAGAATGTAAGTATTCCCTCACGTCCAATTCCTGTAATAACAATACGAGCCTCTCAGAATGAATGCAGTGCCTTTGATGAAGATCATCTAGATAACATGTCATTGGAAAACCTTCAGGAGAGAGAGAGCCAAAAGGGCTTGGGACTCTGAACCTGGTGCCAAGGACTATCACAAGGTCTCCAGCATCTTCCTCGGCCTCTAACAAAAAAATGAGTAGCTCCTGGTCGAAAGATCAAAGGAAAGACAAGTCCGCTTCAGAATCCTCAGAGGACTCATTGTACTACATTTTAGAGGCGATGTTCCCGATAGAGGATAAGAATTCTCTAAATCGCTGCACGATATTCTCTGTATTTCATGGTATTCCTCGGTTGAAAATCTTAAACTCAAGTGATATTGCCCTGTTAAGACGGATTTCTGAACTCTGTCCTGGTGGCGCAGAAGTTCAGAAGGCCAACCTAATTACTTGGAACAGGGTAACCTCTGGACGAGCCAGACCAATCAAGGTAGCGATCGCGGCGGTCAACACTATGTCTCAAGAGGGGTGAGGGTGACTGAAAGCCCGCAATGAGCACACAAAGCAAGAACACTTACAAACTACTCCAAACAGTTGTTATATTAAAAATATATACACATTTATTCCAAGGCCTTTAAAACAATGACCGTAGCGAGAAAATCACAATATAACGATAGTAAACCAACACATACCATATCAACACAATATATATACAAATACGACAATCTCAAGCATTAGATGCACGAAATGGGTAGTCCACCTAAAAGGGAAGGAAGACAGGCAGTGCGAAATAATGCTTAGACCCATTTCGCCTTCAGAGGCACCTAACTAGATGGAAGTCCGAGCCCTGCGAAGAGTGGAGCCTTGTGCTCAAAAGTACCTGCACATGCTGGTGCCAACGGGCAAAAGGAGAAGCTCTTCGAGGGAAATCAGGCAGTTCCGTTTAGTGCACAAAAGAAGAAGAACAAGTTCCGCGACTCAAGCGCAGCCTCCACAGTGGGCAGAAGCAGAGCGCGAGTACGGAAAAGGGTGCTGTTTGACACAGCGGGGAAAAGCAATGGGCTCCTGCAGGAGGGCGACCAGATCCTAGCTATGCTACTCACCGGTCCCCGATGCAAGCAGACCCAGGCTTCTCCGCGTCAGTTTCAGCAGCTGGCAGGTTCAGAAGAGCAGGGAAAGCCTCGTCGTCGTGTCGAGTAAAAAGACGTCCCAATCGAAGAAACCCGCACAGTTTGTTACCACAGCAGGGCAACGGAGCGGCCGTGTGTATCTGAGCCAAATGAACACTACTCACTTCCGACCTGGGAACGCCAAGTGTACGAAGCGTGTGAGAGTGACCAGGACTCGAAATACTACACAACCTGGCGGCGGTTACAGAGCAAGACTCCCGTGTAAGCTGGTCAGTCAGTTGGATGGCCCAGAGACGCTTCCGAAGGCTTACTGGCAGGAGATGATGAAGATGCCGAGAATAGCTGTTCCCGCTATTCCAAAGGGTCGAAGTACCAGTACAGGCCTTCTGGTTCGATCAAAGGTGAAAAGGGTTTCACAAGGCGACAGCAGTGCAGAGGAGAAGTCCTTCAGCGGGTCACCAGCGATTCCTCGGTCCAGCCTCTTGGTTGCAGGATACTTGGCTCCTGTATTCCTTCGTTCGTGAGAACTCAGGAGATCGACATGGTAGTGGTGTTTCCAGCCCCCTCTTATCCACGGTTCCCTTCGCGCCAAAACGGAGGGGACCCAATGGGAGATCCGCTCATCAACACTCACACCATTCGTGGACCAATCACGGACCACGGTGGTCCCAGGCATTCACACCACCCTAGACTCTCTGGCACCCAGGATGTGTATTGGGACCAGACATCCCAGCCCACATCCTGGAGGCACACACAAGACATGTAGAAGCCCGCGAAAGCATCCGTGTTTCGCGGGAAAGTACATGCCCAAATAAGGAAGGCCCCGGGTCGGCTCGACCTGGGGAAGGTGAAGGGAGCAAGACGGTCAGCGGACAGGACAAAGGAGCCTCGTGGTCTGGCCATTTTGGGAGCCAGGCCACCATTTTGGGTTAAGCGCGGAAAACGCGCTTAGAACGCCAAAAGGAGCTCAAAACACAAGAAAACGATCGCTGCCACCATTCCCGTCCCTGAATCACTTGCACCGATCAGCTACAATCCTAAACGAGTATCTAGGGCCTGTAGAAGGCTAGAGACCCAAGAGAGCTGTAACTTAGCTTACAGTGCCCTCTTGTGTCATGTTGCACGAAAGCTGCAACATGATAAAAGAAACTATGGGAAACAGCGTTCCCCGGTACTGACAGTCTTAAGGGCATGTCAGTTTCCCCATAAGAAAGGAGCGAAAGCCCAGAGGAGTGCGGCAGAAGGCTGCACTTCTCTGGCAAAGTCAAGAACAAGGTGAAAAACAACAGCAAAATGTTTAGGGGTTGCCACATGGAAGGAAAATTACCTACAATTACGAAATCTTTCCTAACATGCCCAAGTATATTTTTTAGATGAAACAGGGGTAGATATAGTGGCCTTGAAAATTCCATCAAGACTAGTTAGAGAACTGGTTTTAGCTTCCCTACACAACCTTCAATTGCAGGGATTTGATTTGATTTGGTTTCATATTTGTTTTATTGAAACCAGCTACCAGTTTATGTCCCTTGACCGTTTCCTGTTCCACTGGGCATAATGTTTTTAGAACAGTTTCTATTGCCACGGTTGTAAATAAGAAGCTCCCTAATTCTGTAGATTGGTCCTGGTCCGGGAGCTTACCTGGTCATAGAACGAAACCAGGACTAAAACATCCTAGTCTTTAACACTTGTTCATGGAACTCGTGAGGTTTTAACCATATACTTAGTGTTAAAGGGATCTGTGCCTCTTTGAGTGAACGTGATTTAATTTTCTTACATGAAACCTTCCTCCTTGAGGAGGTTATAGTAAATGGCTTCATCACATATATAAAAGCAGCCGTTAAGGACCTTCTGTGTAAACTAAAAGGTGCACTCTTAGTGGCAATTCGGTTTGCCTGGGTCTCGGAAGCCATCATATGGCATGGACACTTCCATGGGAATTTAGCTATTCATTTAAATTTAAGCAATAGTTCCCAAACATTTAGTTATAAATATATACTGTAATTATAGAGAAGCATTTATTCAATCTTTGTTCACTCATTTGGCACAGATCTTAGTATCATGTTTCCAATTCATGCAGGGGAAGTGATCTGAGCCGGGGATTTCAATACCGACTGCCGGGGTGGTGTTGGTAAAGACAAATTTGGTTCGGAACTATCCAAGTCACCAAATCGCATAGGCATTATGCAGCCAAATGGGCTGATTTTCTGGTGGATTGGAATTTGTTTATTTTGCATACTGGCAATGTTGCCGGAATTAGTGATGCTTACAACGGTAGTCGTGTTAATTTATTTTCTTGTATTGATTTTATTGTGACATCTGAGTTGTTAATGGAAAAATTGATAATTTGTTAAGTAGTCAATGGTACTCCTAGTGACCATCAATGACTATGCACCTTGTTTGAAGTGGCCAAAGTAGAAAGACCTTGGGCTTTCTCGATGAATGTGATTGTTTCGAGGGGTACAAATAAATGATCATGGTGTGTGAATACAATCAGGACCTTTAATCTTTCTATTAAAAAGTTGATAGGAATTTATAAGGAAAATTCCATGTTTGAGTATTGTACACATGCAGCATTCCCAATATTTATAAAAGATGACTTGAAATTTAAAAACCTTACATGGAAAATAAAACCCTAAACAAATTGACCATTTAATGATGATGTCATGGAGTCAAAAATAGTCCTTAGGAAAATATTAAGATGGGATATACAATATTCCAATGATGGAGGGGAATATAATGAGATAACTAGAACAGCTAAACCGAGACATAAAAACGGGGTCAAATCTCTAAGACAGACGACGTACCAAAGGAACAGGGAACTTATGTTGGCATGCATAGTGACCAAATCTGACATTAACTATTGGAAAATGGTCAATTTTCAAGCCAAGTCTCCGGCAAACCCCATTGATGAGAAATCCTGGGTGGTTCACTTGGGGAACCTTTGTGCGGATTATACTTCTGTAACTTCCTATCTTCTGGGTCGACCATATGCAAAATGGGCCCTCTTGTTCATTATTTTAAAAACTTTATATTAAAAAGCAATAGCTCCAGAGCCTCCAGCCCTAATGGGCTCCGTACTCTAGGTTTTAAAGAGGACCCCAAATTATGGGCAAGAATCTTATTCAATCTGTTTCAGACAATTATAAGAACAGAGGAAACTCCTAAAACGTGGACACAATCTTTAATTGTTCCCATTTTTCAAAAAGGAGATTGAGGTTAACTGTCTAACTGCAGACTGATAGCTCTGCTTGACGTGGAAACGAAGATATTTTCTTCTCTCCTTTTGATAGACCTTACCCTTTGGGCTGACCAGAAGGGCTTTCTTAGCCCCAACCACGTGGGCTTAAGACCAGGGATGGCTACAACATGTGCAGGCTACGTCATAGATTATATTAAAAAGTAAGCCATAGATAAACAGGTCAAACCTTTATTTAGCCACCATTGACCTTTCCCCAGCATTTGATAGGGTCAATCGTGGTATTTTATGGGCTACATTTAAACGCTGGGGCTTACAGGACAATTTGCTGAATATTTTAATTTATCTACATGCCAAATCATCCATAAAAGTCTGTCTTAACCTAAATGGAGACTATATTATAGATATCCCGACATCCAGAGGACGTCACCAAGGATGTAGCCAGGCCCAAGTTCTTTTTAATGCATATTTAGCAGATTTAGGGCAAGTGATTAATAATGTTTCTTTCATTCCTTGTGAAGGCATCATGAAGCAAGACACAGACAACAGATTAAAAGTTCAAACAGAAATTATTTATTAACTCAAATGTCATGATGGTAGAAGGCCTAACTTGCCCTATGCTAAGGTGGGATTTACCCACCTGAACGAAACTAAGGAAAGTCTGAGTCAAAGTGTTCAACTTAACAGTCGGTGTGTGTCCAAAACCTATCCTTGCCCTCACAACTAAAACTAAACAATGTGTAGGGATGTTAATAATAAAAGAAATGGTGAGTGACACAAAGTTCTCAGCTTCTTCCAGCTTCCTTTTCAGCTACCAAAGTTCCACAAAAGTCTCAGGATTACCTTTCTCAAGATCAAACCAATACAGTTCCACACAATCCTCGGCGTTCCCTTCCCGAAGTTCAAGGCAACACAGTTCAAAAGAAAAGGGTCTTTAGGCTCCGTCCTCAAAACAGCATCTGCAATTCAACACATCTCAGGGTTCCCTTCCGCAAGACTTTGACGTAGCAACTTGTACCTGTCAGTACAACACAACTCCAGGTCAACTTGATCCTCCTCTGGATTGCATCAACAGTTCACTTCCAGTGCTCCTTCTTGGTGTGTTTCGCAATGTCTTTGGCTTTCACAATTTAGGGCTCCCAGGCCTGGGCGCAGTTGTGAGACCACGCGGTCTACCCATCAAAGGTCGTGCAACGAGGAACTCTAGGCTCTTCAGCCCACACAGTTTCTTCTGCATTTGCCTTGTGTCCCAATTCACATTCATTTAGCTTCTCTTTGTCAGTCTCTTGGTTTTATGTGCAGCTTCACACACTTTTCCTAGTCGGCTTCTTAGCTTTGTCATAAGGTGTTGCACGTTGTATGCCAATCTTTGGCCTTGCCACACTGTCTCCATTCATATAGCCCACTTTGTGGTGGTCTTGTTAATTTCCCTTTCTGTCGCACTCTTTCACACGTGCACTCTTTTTCTTAGATTGTTTTCAAATGGGCTTTTTCCCTTTTGACTTTCAGCAGCTAACAGCTTTGCTCACAAAGTTCCACTGAACTCGGTATTAAATGTGCGTAATTTAGCTTTGCTACAAGTTTTCATTCAGTTCGGTATTCAATTTGCTTAATTTAACTTTGCTTCCATTTTCATTCAGTTCGGTATTCAATATGCTTAATTTAAGTTTGTTTTGAGTTTCATTCAGTCCGGTATTCCATTTTACTGCATACAGCATTTTGTAACTCACGCGTAGCCCCTAGGAGCGCTCTGGCTCCGAGTGCCCTTTCCCTGCTCTCACCGCTCCTTGGTGTTCCTCTCCGGCAGCACTGCTGCTTCTTCTCTGCTTCACAGGCTGGTGGGCCGATCTCTGCGAGCCCTACTCACAGTATGGGTGCTTCCCAGCACATGCTGCAGCTCCGATCCTTGTCCCTGAACACGGACAGCCTGCTTTCTTCTTTCTTCCTTTTCCCACAACTCCAGCTGCTTTCTCCCGATCATGAGGCTCCCACACCTTTGGCAGTCTAATGCCCACCTCGCTCTGGGCTCCACAGGTCTTCTGGGACTTCTGCTGGTGTCTTGGCTTCCTCTCAGGTCCCGCCATGGCTGCCTCCTCTTGGAAAGGGTCCCCTGGTGGTCTCTCCCACACAGGACTCCCTGGTGCTCCCTTTGTTACTCCTTTGATCTCCTTTTATACACTCGCAACTACTTGGACTTGCCTGACCATAATTAAAGGAACATGCCTGACCTTCACAGTACTTTGCAGGCATCTTCCTCGTCCCAGTACTAGAGTGGTGAAAGGAGTTACTAGTGTTCATTACTCCTAGTTACCTCTTCCTCATCCTAGTACTGTCATATGTAAAGTGTGGGAAAGTAAGGGGAGATGTTGTACCATAGCCTATAAAGGCTGGGAGAGGTTGGTCTTCAATAGGGAAAGAGGGATAGCATGTCTCAGCTACTTTACCCTTAACCCCTCTCTTCTTCGCCCTCTTTCTAGTGCTTCTAGATGGGTAATATCTCCTGGCGTGTTCTTGGTCAGTGGGACAGGGATAGCAATACCCCATAACTGCCTCTGGCATAGGAGGTTCTTCCTGAAAGGGAAAGGCGGAATACTGTGTCTCACCTGAGAATATCTCATTCCCATCCCCCAAGAATTCTCTACCCAGGTGACCCTCCCTCACTTCTCCTCCCCCATGGTCAGGATCCAAAATTGATGTCCTTTCCCTGGCCACCTGAGAAGAGGACCCAAGGGGAATAGATGTGATGACACCCTGAGGTTTCTCACACCCTCCGGTAAATAACTGAATTAGAACTCCGTGGATATCCTAGGTGGATGAAATTATTTTAATGGATAAAATGCAAATAGGGCTGCAAAGATTGCTGTTAGCCTTTCAGTCCTACTACAATGAGAATGAGTTGATTATCAATATTAATAAAACCAAAATATTAACCTTCTCCGTAGGCCAGGTAAAAGTCATTCTTGGTGGTTGAATAAGTAGAAACTGGAAGCCATGAATGATTGCAAATATCAGGGGGTTTTCATTACAGTGCAGCCTAATAAATCTGGCTCATTGAGACATTTGAAAGGGAAGGCAAATAATTTGGCAATCCAAATGAGACACTTTGATAATAGATATGGTAAGTTTTCTGTACTACCTGTTAGGACATTTAATGAGGCTAAAATAATACCGGTATTCATCTCTGGCCTTGAGATTTACCATATCCTATTCGACCATGATTTTACTGTCTTAGAAGGCCTCTTTTGAAAATACACCCAGTCGCTCCCTTTATCAATGCCTCTAGTGGCAAGCAGATTAGATTTTGGATTGATCTCATTTAATGCGTGAATACTGTGGAAGAGAGTGTTACTCTATAAAAAAACTTGAAAATCCTCCACCAAGGTCTATATTGGCCAATTTATTTCGGCTGTATATGATACCACCAATTGGCATATTATGAACTGTAAAATGTTGCTGGTTAAACATGGTTTCAATTACAAGAAAGTTATATAGAATCCAGTGGCATATAAGAAAATGTTGTGGCGATCTGATTGGTGTCATACATGCGAATCGAACTCAAAATACTAAAGATTCCCAGATTATTTAATGATATATAAGAGGGTGGGCATTTGTGCCTTTTATTTAAACCAATTTCCATCAAGAACATTTTGTTCCACCCTGTTGTTGTTTAGATTAAACCATTTTACCAACTAAAGATAACTGCTTCCTTTGGAAGAAAGATTCTTGTGGGGATACTATTTGTAGTCTATCAGAGGAAGAAACCTTAAAGCATGTTGTTCTTTGATGCCCAAGTCGGCGTGAAAAGAAAATGCAGTTTTCGCCTCCCATATTCATAATCTTCGTACTAAACCCTGGGAAACCCTATGCATATACTTGGAGAATCTGACGTCATGGAAGCTACGGAAGGATCTATATCAATTCCTATTGGCTATAGAGTTGACTGCTTGTTAAAGAAGGGAACTAATTAACTGATCTCTTTTCCCTATTTTTATTTTAACAACACTGATATATATATTTATTTTGTTATTGTTGATGGTTTTGATAATATTTTTTGGAAGTGAATATCGTTGCCTTTTTATTATCTTTTAGGAATTGATGAAATTATATGAAATGTTCAATAATTGTAATGCTTAATAATTTGCAAGAATTGATGGAATTGTATGCATCTGAATGTGTGCAAGATTTTATTTTGAAAACTAACTGCACCATAATCATTTAAAAAAAATATGCACATGTGTGTAATTTTGCCTAACATTTTGGTGCTGGACTGCCCTTGTGGGTGGGATCAGACTGATATGCAAATGGGTAATTCGCCTCCGTGAAGGGTTCAGTGAGCTAAAATGTAGTTGTAGACCTTTGCTTACATGAAACAATTTTGCTCTTGTTAGAGGGGCTCCCACACCTTTGTACATTTTGTAAAACATGGGGTTTTACCCTAAGTTTCTATGGGCAATCCAGACAACACTTGAGACAAACCCATAATATCTGATTGGGGAATGAGATAGATCAGAGATAGTATTTATGTGAAAAACATGAAGCAATGCATTGGTTTCCACTGAATGCAACACACACTTCATTACACGATTAGGAACACTACCTCGAGGGTCTACGCGCAAGCGCGGTACCCGTAATGTAGTGTTTTCCCCAACACGCATGCACGGTAGAGATTTACATCCTCAGCACACATATGAACTTTAGAATATCTATTTTTTTTGTCACCAATAACATTAAAATTAAATAAAGAAAATGTCAGTGATTGCTTATAAGCGTAGGGACTGAGGGGAGGCCCTCTGGAGAATAGAATGGTGAGAAAACACGAGATAGAAGCATAAGCGCATGCGTGGAAAAGATCAGTGTTTTATAAACGCCACCAGTGACGGCGGCAGCTCCTTTTGAGCAGCCAGCGCATCGGCACAGCACGTAGAGTAAGAGGTAAGAACCGAATGAGGGTGATGGAAATAGATCTTTTGAGGATAAGTAGAATACAATGACATGAGGTCCTAAACTCAAGCTTTTTAACCAACAGGGAAGCGTGTTGCTTAAGAGGAAACATAACAGAGTGGGAATACACTCTGGATGATTAAAGGCGACCAGCAGTGTTAATAGCCCTGATGATGGATGGATGTCCGAAATGCATTGGCTGATATTATGTCACACTGACGAGTTAGGAATAAATAACGATATTTGAAAAACTACACAAGGAACTGTGAACTTATGATCTAAAAGCTAATTTAATATATGAAAGCGAACTAATTGATTTGAATATTGTTTGGAACCCTGGAAAGGGTCTTGCGATTGAGCTCATCCAGGAACGGAAGCTGCTCGTTCCTACTTTTTTGGATTATGCTAAAACCTTGTGCCTAGGCTAAAGGGTGAGCTCCCATACAAAGTGTGAGAAATAACTGAATTGGTGAACTACCTAAAAGACTTAGCGGTGCCCACCCTACCCCACAATCCAGACATGGGCCACTAGCTCACTGTGTCTTAGAGAGGCTCAGCGTCACCGCTCTGATGAGGCCCAGCAAGACTGAAACACACATCTGGGTGGATGATTGCGCTCTGGTTCAGTAGAAAATGTCCTAGCATTTTGGTGCTGCACTCCCCTTTTGGATGGGACCAGACAAATATGCAAATCGTTTGTTTCTTTTGTGAAGGGTTCAGGGAACGAAAACGTGGTTGTAGACCTTCCTGAGTGGAATAAATCCCATAGAATAGGTTAGATGAACCATGGTTGTCCTCAGTAGAGGGACTCCCACATCGTTGTATATTTGCGTAAATTGGAGTTTTGATTTCGATAGACTGGATGCTCACAGCAGTGATGTTTGCTGCTCAGACTGAGAGGTTTCCTGCTGTTGGGGTGCATCTCCAGCAGCTGTTTCCGCCTCCTGTGTGTATATATTTATATAATTTGCATATATGTTGTATAGCCTGATTTTTGTTTGCAGCGAGCTGCGTAAAAGCTCTACTTTCTCATTGCCAGTCCATGCATAACTCGCTCTCATTCAGCATCAGACATGGCAGCACAAAACCGACATTCGTATGTATCTCGTGAATGCAAAGACACTGCTTGGGAGATGAATTGTAAAGGGCCATGTCTGAAGTTGAACAAGAATAGCAGCAGTGACACCAATGTAAAACTTTGTTATTCTAAGTCTCTGTTCGCGGAATTATAGATGTAAAAGGTCTTTATCCTTAAAAATGTAATATCCACAGATTTTGGTAATTACTTGATTATGGGGGCACTGGCGTAGTGGGGTCCCCCGCAGCCCAGGGGCCCTGTTTCACCAAGCCTGGAGGGGGGGGGCCCTGGCCCAGTCCTCACCCATCAGGGTAAATGCTGCGCTGGGTCACGCAGTACAAGATGGATGCACGCAGTAGGGGTTGGGGCTGACCGTGACATGTGGCATGTGTCACATGCCACGTTCAGCTCAAAACCCTTCTCATCTGACTTCCTCGTGGCTCATATACAGGAACCAGGAAGCTCTCCCAGCTTCCTGGATCCTATTTGTGAGCAGCACAGAGGAGCCAAGGGTGCTCTGGAGTGAAAGACCAAAGGTGAAAAAACAGATAAGAAGGCTTTTTAAAAATGTGATCTGTATTTTTCATGTGTGAAGTGTGTGTACGATGTATGTATGTTACTTGCTAAAGTAGCCAGGAGATGTTCATGCCGAGCACCCTTTCTTAGTTACATTCCTCTTCCCTGTGTATTAAAACACACTGCAAAGTTCTCACCACCCCCGCACCTCCACACCGACCCCCTTCTCACGAATATAGACTTCAGAGTTCAAAATGTGCCATTGCCTGTTATTTATGTTCATCCTGCACGCCTTTAAACATGTTTGCCAAAATCATCCTTCCTGAAGAAATATCGATCCTAAAACATTGCTCTTAGTGATAATAATTACAGTGGTTATTTTTTTTCTCTAGTTGGACCACAATTGCAGAATGTGCTCTTCACAGCGATGCACAAACCTAATCCAACTTAATGAGAGTAATTCAAGATAGGTTTATCTTAGCTGCCAAGTGCCTGCGCTACACACTTTGAAATCAGTGCGGGACTTTATAAACGCAGACACTGGCTCACTCAGTCAGTGTTCCTCAAAAGATGCACACGTAAAGCGGCACCCCTCGGCCCCCGCATGTACCCGCGCGGGAGCCAGGGAGAGAAGTGGACTGGGGTGCCAGCATCTCTTGGTCCCGGGACTATCGAACATTCTTCGTCAGCAGCATGGTGTGAGGTGCTAAGAGCATGCCAAGGGAGTAAACATGTGGCACTCGCTTCCTCAAGAACAAATGAGAGGGCGCCACAAAACCTCAGATTTATCTTACACTCCCTTTCCACAGCAAGGCTATCATCGGTAATATATTTTATGCAGACAGCTAAATTTAAGGTTTACCTACCGCAGTTAAATCATGCAGTTGGGTAATTTGCCAATGCCAAACAACCTCATCAATTTATATATAGTAAAATAAACGTGTATTGCAATTACCACCTGTTGAGATTTTCATAAGGGATTTAACTTCTCTACTGTACGTTCAACACTTATAACAAGCTAAAAAGAGAAAACGGTCTGCTGTGTTAGGGATGAAGCATTTTGTGTGGAGTAGTTCATGGTTATTGATCAGGTCTATGCCAGTACTGCTAGCTCACTGACTGCCGACAGAGCTTCAGAATCTCTGCCACAAACATGACTTTGGTGATACTGGATCCCTCTGCCACCTGCCACAGTCGAGGGATCAACAGGTAACTCATTTCAAGGCTTCAGTTTAACTTATTTGGATACAGCAGAAAAGTCACCAGATTGTGCCTGAGCCCATGTGGCAGAAGGCGGTTAGGAATACGTCATTTCACCAACATGCCAAGGGTAGCGGAAGTGACATCACATGACTTTTGACCTCCGATGACATCACCGGAAGTGATTTATTCTGAACCCGCAACCAAGTGACATCAAGGGAATTGATGGCACACGACCTTCGGATGCTTCTAACACCCGTGTTTTCAGGTGCTTTCATTTCAGACAGATATAAGAACCGAGGCACAGGGGCAGCCGAGATTTGTCCACGATCACACATTTGGGGATTATCATTTTCCAGATTCGACGTGGAACCTATAGTACCTGTAACAGGGTAACCAAAATCTCTAACGCAGGCTACAGCTAGTGTATGAAACATCTATAGATCAATGAACACAGAAGTACTCGTCATCTGTGACATTAATGTGTTAAGCCAAAAAAGCACTGACCCGGGGAGGCGTGCACTGTCTGTTTACCCAGGAGTAAAATGCTGCACAAGCATAACCTGAAAATTAAATCATTGATCAGGATTTAGTGTCAACAAAATTCCCTGGTTATAAATGCATCTATGAGTCAGCTACCACTACGATAGAAGAAACCTAATCTGCGGGTGTAAGCTGAGACCATCTGTCTCTGTGAATTTATCTTTAAGTTATGCGACAAGCAACCACAAGCCAGACCCGAACATAACACCTTAATGTCCTAGGGTTTGATGCTTTACTCTTCTTCAATCTTTTTTAACGGGGTGAGGTGTGGGGAGAGGGCCTGCGCATCCCTCAAGAGTGAGGCTCAATACATCTACGATTTTCAGAGTTCTGTGTGTGAGGTGTGTTATTCAATGACTCGCCACACTCCAGGACCAGCCTGTGAATGAAGCTTCCACAAAGCCCTTTCCAAGAAGGAGTTTGAGGGAGGAGGGGTGGATCACTCCATGGCTCTCTCACTTCTGAGACTCTACGTCCAGCACTTATTTTCTTAAACAGTGTTGCACCAGCGCAGGGTCCTGGTCAAGTTTGCGTCCCCTCTAAACCATTCACATCAATCTTGAATGCATTCAAGGTGAGCAGAGCCCAATCTGTGGCATAGCACAACATTTGGGGCCCACCCTTAAGCTCCTTAACAAAGCCTAGGACACACCACACCCCGGGCCGGCTCATACCACCACGGGTGCGCAATGTCCATGATGATTATGCCGCTGCAGGGGCGTGCACTACTCCAAGTCAAGGAAGTAAATATGTTTTTTAATCAAAGCTTAAATGTGTCACCCTGCACTGAATGAAGGTGGGGGGGTACCTGGTCCCAAAATATACCAGCCACCACTGGTGGCTGGTGAGTTGTTTTATTGGAGGGTGTAAATATTTGCCACAAACATGTGACTGCCATCGAGCATAGCGAGGGGGCCCGAACTAATGAAAAGGGTTTGGGGGTGTCAAGGAGATCCTTCCCCCTCCAATGAGAGAATGTTTTGAATAATGGGTTAAATTGGTGCATTACACAGCACACTTTCAGTGAAAATGTAGGTAGCAGGCCAGACAGTTTGCAAGCAGTTTTGTAGGGTGTAGCGTAACTCATGGCAAAAAATTACAATAGATGCAAGTCACCAAAAGTGCACAAGCGCATTTCGAATGAATTGTCATGTCAGTCCCTTCAATATATTCCAGTATAAAAAACATTTTCATGCTGGATGTGATCATACATTTCCATGCTGACTCACCAACATATGCTAGTATTCCCATGTAAGAACCTAGCCATTATCGCGTTGAGATGTTTTTTTATGTTATCATTACTGGCACTAGGCACAAAGCTGGCTTTGCCAACATATGCCAGTACTTCTATGCAAGAAAATACTCATGTTGGTTTGGCCATTAAAAGTGACATGTCACAATAAGAAAACATGTCCAAGCTGGTTCCATTGTAAGCCAGTCTGGACCCCTAAGAACACTTGTCATCCTTGCTTCATCATAGATGCTCAGTTAAGAAAAAATCCATGCTGCAGTAAGAAATATGCAGGTTGCTGCACCAAAACATCAGTCTAGCGAGGTAATACTACTTAGCATGCTTGCTTTATCAAAGATGACAAGTAATACATGTCATGCCACAGTAAGCAACAGCTAGACTGGCAGTACCAAAATGCCAGTCTAGCCAGGTAATGGCACACATGAAGTTGGCTTTGTCTGAAAATACCAGTAAAACATGCTAAGTCAATAAAGAATGTGTCAAAAATTCTCTTGTGAACCCCAGTCTCTAAGGGGATTACACACATACACACAGGCATCCGCTTTCACCCACCCATTCATCTCCTTTCACATTCATTCACACTGCATTCACCACACAGACATGCACACACTCAGTCAATCACCCATATACCTTCTCTCACATACACTTATACTGGCACCCACCCAGATCATTTACACACACACACACTCACACACATTCCTACTCACTCATCCCCCATTCACTCACCCATAAACCTCTCACGTCCACTTGCACTGCATTCTCCACAAAGGGCGACACCCACCCAATCTGAACATTCAAACACACACTATCACATTCCCACTCATTTACCCACCACTCAATGACCCCCACACCTTCTCTTACATCCACTCTCACTGCATTCTCTACACAGGAACACACCCACCCACCTACACAGAACATTCAAACACACACTACCACATTCATATTCATTCACCCATCAGTCACTCACTCATAATACAGCTTCTCCTACATCCACTTTGAAAAAAATGAACTTGATGTATAAGCACCTTACAAATGCACAATAAATACCTAAATAATCCACTCTCACTGCATTATCTACACAGGTTCACATCTACCCACCCAGAACATTCAAACACACACACTATCACATTTCATATCATTCACCCACCACACACTGACCTCTAGTACATACATACATCTGACACGCACGTCACACATGCAAAATACACATCACATTAACACAAAGCCTTTTTACCTGTATTTCCAGTTTCGTTCTGTGACTCCAGGCCACCCTTGGCTTCTCCGTGCTGCTCACAAACAGGAAACGGGAAGCTGGGAGAGCTTCCTGGTTTCTGGTTCCTGAGGAAGCCAGAGGAGAAGAGGTTGGGGCTGAACATGGCATGTGACACGTGCCACATATCACGCTCAGCTCCTTTTCGCACTGCAAGACTTCTGCGCAGCGTTCACCCTGATGGGTGAAGACTTTGCTGGGGCACTCCCAGACCTGGTGTGGGTGGGACCAACAAACCACAGGGGGTTCGCTACTCCAGAAGGTTTTTTTGTTTGTTTTACAGGGGTAGGAAGAGAGATTGCAGAGGTTGCAAGGGGGAACACAGGGGTTGGAATTGTGTAAATTGATGTGTAAATGGATCAGCTCCTCTTTAAGAGGCATGACCCAGTCTTTCTGTCTCTCCCCTGAATAAGTCTGACTCCCTGGCAGCAGTCACGCAATGTTGCTGGGGTTTTGAGTGCCCCACACTTCTTTCTTGGCCCCTTCAAGAATGTATGTATGTATAGAATGTATTCAGCTGAAACCTAGCTGGGGGAGCTAGAATCTTTCTTGGCTGGAAAAAGCTTGTCATGATGTCCCATTGGTCTACCTGGAATTCTGAAGTACCACCACTTCTGATGCCTTGGGTCACCATGACAGGGGTTGTGTGTCAGACTCTTTGGATGCTGTAGGGCCCTGGTTTGGCATAGCTTCTTTCCCCCAATCGGTGGTCCTGCCACAGATTCACTGCTCTATGATCAGGCTCTAGCTCGAAGCTCTGGCTATCTTCCCTCTATCCTCCTTTACTCTTCCTTTCAGCCTTTCATCCTTCTTGACTTTCTTCTTCTATATCTCCTTTCTTTGTTCAGTTCCAGCTTCCTCTCTACAGAGCTCCTGGTCATTGTACCACACAGCTAGTTCCTTCCCTTCCCTTTTTCCACCACTCCTTCCTTTCTGTCTTCTCCAATCTCCCCTGAAATGGTTTCTCATTTTCTATTCCCCCCTCTCTCTCTCTCTTGATATCACCTCATCTGCTCTGTTCTCTTTCTTAGCCTCCTTTTTCTTCTCTCCCTTTTTTCCTTCATATATCCCTTGGCTCTTTTTGCCTCCTCCCTTCCTCCTCCTGTTTGCCATCTTCTCTCCACCTCCATTGGGCATACTCCCTCTTGCACCTATTTACGTTTCTCCTCCACTTCTGCTGTAACCGTTACACCTCTGCTATGTTTTTCCCCACCCCTGCTCTTCCCTCTTTTTCTCCTCATCTCAACTTCTTGGTTTCCCTCCTTCTTTCGGTCTTTTGTCCGCCTCTGTTCCTCTTTCTCCAAACTCCACTCTTTGTTTTGTCTCCCCACTCCTCATTCTGCCTCACATTTATTGCTCGCTCCTTCACTCTCCTGTCTCACACATCCTTGCTGTTCCACTGTCGTTCTATCTCACCACACCATCGTGATTTGAACGCACCACTGCATTCCTAACTCCCACACTCTGTCAGGACACATCCCCTTTTACTCTTTCTGGGCCTGGATTCTGTTAGTCGAGCAATTAATTATGTTCAGCTGAGTATGGGAGAGGGGAAATGCTATACTTGGCATATAGAACCATTGAACTTTCTATGTTGGATATGTGTTAAAAGATTCAGGATATTTCACTATGTATTTTGGATATGTGAATATCAATGAAACAACAGTATTGTAGCATCATACACATCTGTGTAGTAACACGACTGAACATTTGTAAAAGCTACTAATGACCTGCCTATTTAGGTGGTAAAGACGGGGAAACCTCTCTGGGGAAGGATTGCAAGGAGGTGGCTCTACTGATACTGAACTCTGGCCTGGATACAGCAGGCGGTATAGCTCATGCTATGGGCACAGGACCTTTCCTTCGCAGGCATTCCTTGATGATGACCACTGGCTTTGGCAAATTAATAGAAAAAATATAAGTTGCACACCTCCAACATTCCTTCTAAAGCAAGTTTTAGATGTTAATCTAATATTTATTTTACTTCTAGTGCATCTGGATAAGATCTGTTGGTAATGGCCCAAAATGTCACCCTCAAAATTCCCATGGCCGAAATTCTGATTTTTTTTTTTTTTTTTACACACCACATATATATGTGAGGGGGGTATGCGATATTATAGTAATGTGGGGGGCTGCAGGGGTCTCCCCTGCATACATGTGTGGTGTAAAGGGGGTTAAGATAAGTCACAATTTTCAGCCGTCGGAATTATGGGTGTCGAAGTGATCACATGGATCCGATCTGTTGGATGTGCAGGTCGAAATCCTTATCAAATCACAAGACAGCCACTTTTGGGATCGCAGGATGCACTCCCATGCGGCCAAACCCTTTCAAATTAGTTAAATTCAAATTCAATTATTCACCAGAAAATGTTTATTAAACTAAGTTTCAAATAACTTAATGATTATATATAGGTTATTATTCATAACAAAAAACAGTTTTTCTTTAAATAAAAAAATCACACAGTTCACTTTTAGATTCATTAACCAATAAACTTTTAAAATAACAAAAATCTTTTGTTCTAACTAATCACAGTCTATCTTTTTTTAATAATGCAGCTTCACGATGATTACATTTCTTCTGTGTAATTCCTGACATACCAAAGGTGTTAGCAAAAAACTTTTTCTTCTATCCACTGTTCATAATCTCGGCACGTTTCGGACAACCAGGTCTTCCTCAAGAAACTTTCAGAACTGTCTTACTAAAATGACCAATAACATAGGCCTTATTATATCCCTGTAAGTTTTGTAATGACACCAATAACCAATATAGTGGGAATTCACTGGCTTCAGTAGAGGTTTCTCTTCTCTTTACTTTCTCTTGTTCCCAGGATTTATACTGAAAAGATATTTACAAAAGAAGATTCCTCAAATAACCCTATGCCATAACCTGCTATCTTTTAGTTTCAATAATGTATACATTTGGTTTCTCACCCAGTTTCCCCAAAATCTTCAATTCACTTAAGTCTCCTATATCCATTGAACCATTTCTTCAGCTATTTTCACAAAATCTCAAATTAGGCAAATCCTGTCCAAACAATAAATCTCAACTAGTATCGTATTAGAATGTGTATCCATACCACCAATCTCACTCCAGATTCTCCATACCTCACTTACCTAGGTTAGAAAACTGTTCTCTTGTAGTAATTCATAGTGTTTAAGACTGCCCAGTCACAACCACTGTGTTCCCAACACGTTGCTTAAGAATTCAAGATTGCATCATGTCACGCAACGTTTCGTGATACGCAGCATGACATCATACATGCAGTCCCATGTATCATGGCCGCTCACAGTTATAATTCAATTTATATTCCATATTCATTCACAATTCTAATATTAATTAGCACCCAAGGATCCTGAAATTGGATTCCAAATGCTATTAAAGTAAATAACTTAGGATTGGTTATGTCTCATCTCATTTCAATGGTGTAGCAACATTCACTCCTATATTGTAGGTCATTCTCTTACGTCAACATGTACACCTAGTTAAATATAACAGGAAAGATTCCATTCAACATTGAGCCACTTAGGTTGCAGGGCTTCTATGTTTTTGATCCAAAAGAACTCCCTCTTTTCTAGTAGTAGTTGTAAATTACCTCTTCTTGGTAACCTCACTTATTCCAAAATAACAAAATCTACTTGTGTAACAGAATGTTTCTTTTGAATAAAATATAGTGCCCCCGGGGACCTCTCATTACCTGTGTGTACATTGTATTTGTGCTCTGTTCAAAGTATCTTAGCTTTTTGCATGGTCAATCCAACATTAAAGATACCATACGGGCGTCAAATGCCCTAAATCCCGTTTTGTGCATCATGGGTAGCTGAATGGTTTAATGAAATCTGTTTACCAGTGTAAGGATAATTCGGTGGCAATGTTGACATTTGCCACATGGTGGTTTACCTTTCCTATTTCCAGTCTTCCTTCTTTGTTCAATTGGATCTCTCTTCTTTGGTCAATAGGATCTCTCTTCTTTGGTCAATAGGATCTGCTCGTACCAATAATTCCTAAGTGACTGACATTTCCTAAAGGCAAAAATGTGTTGTCTAATTTTAAACCTTCCCAATTTTTCATCACAATCTTCTTTATCAAGTGGCTCTGCATGGAATATGTCATTATATATACTCATTTCAGAGCTGATTTTATTTATTTCGATCCCAACAATTTTGTTCTCAATAGTTGATCAACTTTACACATTCTCATCAAAATATTGTTCTTACTATAGCCCTATAACCCCTTGTAACACATTTTTGTTTCAAGTCTCCACTTTGTAAGAATTTGCTTCGGGTCCTGAGATTATTCTTTTGTATGTCAAGAATTGTCTCTAAGGAATACCTACACGCACCCTTCAGCACCAAACGCCTTGGGAAATGTGTTTAACAAAAGCTACGCTAATATTTATAAAACTGCCGGCTCCTCCACATAGCACAACATGGATTTAGAGCAGGAACTGAATTAAATTTATTCCTGTGATGGGCAACCTAAAACACAATGCTTACACCAGTTCACCCAATGTGTTTTTCCTTCTGGACATTTCTGACACTGTTGACAACATCAGCCCAATATTCGAATATATAGACTAGCGTACATTGGAGTAAAAGGTACCCCTGCAAGTCAATATGCAAAGTACTGCAAAGATACATTTCTTACTGCTACTCTTTAACATCTACATGACCCCACTACTGAAACATATTAGCCCCTCAGGCTTCACATGTTTCAACTATACAGATGACTGCAAATTGTATACAACCTCACAAATGGCTCTACACCGGTCTTCGGCGCATGCCTTGCACACTTTTCTGGATGCATGCAAATAGTTATGCATCCCAACCACAACAGAACTCATGTTCTTTGACACAGCACCACTAAACCCTGCATTAGTCCCATGGCCAGATGAAATGTGAGGCTCCCCACAGCAACTGTCAAATACCTCGGAATCATGATGGATAGCAACCTCACACCAGAGACGTAGGGTAAAGCCATCATAAATAGCTGCTTCTCCCAGGTCTACACAATCCGGCACATCATGCTCTAACTGACGTTAATTCACAGGACAATGGCAGTTATCACACTTGTTCTTTCTATACTACACTAGACCAACAGCCTCCATGTTGGATCCAGAATATCTACTCAACAAACTAAAAAGAGACTAAGATGCAGCTGCTATCTGCTGCTGAGGATACAAAGATTCAACCACATCACCGGGCCCTCTGTATACTCCATGGGTTCCTGATCAAATAGAGGTTTTACTTCAGAACACTTTGCATAGCCCACCGCCCATCTTGTACAGGGGCCCTGAATCAATCACAAGGACATTTTCACTACTCCCCACCATCGAGAGTGCTTCAGTCCAGCAGAAATGCCTTAGTACAAGGGCCAACCTTCAACTAAAGATGACACAGAGGAAACTCTCGAACTCACTTCCACAAGACATTTGTACAGAAGACAACCACCTGAGCTTCTGAAAACCACAAAAATAGGCTATTCAACTAGCACCTGTATGATACCAGCACTGCAACCTCATCCAACCTACTTGCGACAACTTCAACCCAAAAGAAGCTTTCCCACAAATCATATGAACATACCAAGAACCCCACTATCTGATAATTGGCTCCTTGAGGTTAGGCTCCCCATTTCCTCAATGAAATCAAACGCTACCACAAACATCCAACAAACCACCCTTGTCATATCCCCGAATCGGGCACAATTATCTCACTCTTGGATGATACCCAATACTTTCTCTCTTCCCCACTACAAGGACCCCGCATTCTTTTACTCCTCCTTTCTCAAAACTGTTTCCCTTCTAAAATCTCTAACCAGATTACACTACATACTCAAAACCCCTACACAATGCCAACTCACACCTATCATTAATCACACCAACATTAATTGAGCTATGTGAAACCTCTCCTCTCTAGCTCTAGCACCCCTCCCCCACATCAGATGCTGTGATTTGACCAGATCATGGGCTCTCTTCTCTGGATAAACTCAGGGCCTACTTTTCATTTCCAGACACTTAGAACTAGAGTGGCACTCAGGATTTGGATATTTCTAGCCTCTACCTATTAGTGCCACAGGTTTCGCATCTGCCACTCCCTCTATCCCACAGCGAGGGCACCAAAAATGGCAGAAGGGTGCTATATGAGACAACTTTATATTACATTACATCCACCTCAATCCTGTTTGTGCCCCAAAAAATGAATCCCCTATTGTTATGCGCCTGGGGACGATGAAAATGGCAGCAGTGCGCGGTATGAATCCCAAATAACATAACCTAACATGACATTAAAAGTAATCCCTCTGCTGTTCCCTTTGTACTAAGATGCGAGTTGCTCTGATGGCCTCTTGAGCCTGGTTCACTCTAAAGAAAACCCTGTCAGAAAAGAAAGTCAGCTGAAGACCTGAGTAGTCTTTTGGTTTTGAGAGTCATTAGAACACACAAAAATCATATCTGTTAAAATGTGATAAGTGGGGGCAGGGGGCGCTGTTGCGCAACAAGATGGCCGCTTAGGTGAGGAGCTCCTCTCCGGCATGAATCCTGTGTGAAATTTTCCCCCGGTTCCAGGGTGCATCGAGCCTCAAAAATAGCTGGGCTGCTTCCCGCTACACTCTGGTTCCTGCAGGAGAAATTCCAACTGAAATCGGACACCCTAAGCCCTCGGCCGGGGGCAGGCCCTGAGCCTACGTAGCCGGGCCACCACACGGCTCCACGGAATCCTACGAGGGAGCCGCTGCTCCCAGACCCGCACGGGCCTCGCGGTGGGCGGAGCAGAACTGGAAGACTGCAGACGTGGAGCGCCGTGGAGCGTGTGCCCCGTAGTATCCGGCCTTGGTCCTGTATCGCGTGCGGGACGCCGCGCTGGATGTGCTTCCCCACTGTCTCCCAGACCCGGACCCACGTGCCCCGCGGCAGGGGCTGCCGGTGCCGACGCGGAGCCCGGGAAAGTCGGGAGAAGCGGGAGACACTACACCGTGCCTGCGCGTCACCGGCGGACCACAGTTCATCAGTCCTGCGAACCGAGCGGGATGGCCCCATAGCCGCGCAAAGGAGGACAGAGGGAGGAGTACGCCACAGAGTGCGGTAGACCGCTGGATGCGTGGTGGGGCCTGGGCACGGCTCGCACTACGCCTAAACGCTGGGGTCCTGAGAAAACGACCGATCCTGTTTCTCGTCAGCAGGTACACGCAGCGGCTTCGGGTGAGGCCCTTGGGCATGAGGGGGCCACGACAAGACCCTGGCAGTCCCCTCAGTGAGGAGGTCGCTACCCTGCCCGTGTCGTTGGGGGGGTTGCGTCGAGCTCAGAACAAGACTTATTTGGGACACTGATGTACTATGCTTGGGCAACACGCACAGAGAGCAGACCCCTTTGTGAAACAAATCACAACCTCCACCAGTATCGACGTGGGAAGACACAACCAAGTCGTCCCAATACCATCGGCACAACCCTGGCGTATCATGACACAGGCCGTGGTGGCTATAGTTAGCGCCCACTAATCTACTCTGGGCCCTCGCCCGATAAGCCCCGAACTTTGTGCTACTCTACTGCACTGTGCGTGTCTGCGCACCCCAGCTCTGAGGAATATCACTCTGTTTGGCCCACGTAATACAGCACTGAGGCACGGGTGGTGGGGCAGACACGCCGAGACCCTCACGCAAACCCTGCACTACTCAAGTCTCCTGCTGTAGCGCATTGGGACACGACCTCACCATCCTAACTGGCACAGGCTACTTTACTGTCTCCATAATGCCTAGCAAGAACGTGGGCAAGAACAAAAGAACTGGCCCCATGGATTCATTTACCAGCTCACAGTCGCCTCCCGAAAGCCCAGCCATACAACGTCCTTCCTCTCCCTTGCCATCGGAAGATTTGAAATTCGACCGCCTACTCACCACGGTACAGAGCGGGTTCTTGGCTATAAATGTCAAACTCGATGACATTGTCTCCACAATTGGTTCACTAAAGACCCGACTGGACAAAGAAAGTGCCAGAATCACAGAGGCTGAAGGCAGGATCGGTGCGAAAGAGGATTCGACCCGGCAAAACACCCAGGACATATCCCTCCTGAGAGGGGAAATGGATAAACTCCGCGGCAAATGCGATGATTTGGAATCTCGCTCCAGGCGAAACAACATCCGCATAGTTGGCCTTTCGGAGTCTTTCTGCAAGGGTCCAATGGAGCTCCGAATCGAAGATCTACTGAAATCCCTCCTCGGGGAAGAGGCCTTTTCACCTCAGTTCCTAGTTGAGGGCTCATCGTTCCCTCGCTCCACCGCACAGGCCCGGGGCTCCTCCCCGTACGGTTATAGCCAAACTACTGAACTACAGGGAAAGGACGCCGTCCTCAGGCTGGCAAGGGAGAAAGAACCCCTGAGAATCGGCAATGATCACATCCATATCTACCCGGATTTCTCCGCAGGGGTCCAAACTCAAAGACGATCCTACGAAACCATTAAACGCCAGCTGCGACTGCGACAGGTCCCCTACGCCCTTTTGTATCCGGCTAAACTTCGTATACAGCACGGCGGGAGAGCGCATTTCTTTGAATCCCCTGCAGCAGCCTTGACTTTGACCCGGTTGGGCACAAAGCACAAAGTTTCTCTTTTTTGTTGCTGGTTGTTCCCTGTTAAAATTGCACTCACTGGCTCACTCGCAGGCCTTCTTTGCAAGAATACCCACTTTCTTGAATGTCATCACGATGCACGAAAATGGCGCAAAACACTAGAACACCCAGGGGGCTACAACTGAAACTAATCACTTGGAACGTTCGGGGGTTAAATAATAGAGCGAAAGCCAGTAAGGTGGGGGCATACATTAATAGGCACCACCCACACATTGCGATGCTCCAAGAGACCCATACATTGAAATCTACACACGAGAGTATCCTTCGGCAATGGGGTAACAACAGACATTACACGGAATATTCCTCTCAGAACAGGGGGGGTCATCACACTGATACACCCGTCATTGGGGTCGCCACTGGAAAATGCAAGATAGACCCGCAGGGCATATATGTGGTGGTCTGGGGCACGTTGGCTGGCCTAAAACTCATATTGGTCAATACATATGGTCTGAACCTGGACGACCCAGAGTTCTATATACAGCTTCTCGCAGTGATAGGTTTGACGACAAATGTCTGGGTCCTTTGGAGAGGAGACCTCAACACTATTCTTGACACCACACTGGATAGGTCGTCCAGCAGGCCTAGGCATCTTACCAAAGCGGCGAACATTATTCGGCATGCCCAAGAGGAACTTAACCTTTCTGAAGCTTGGAGGGGGACCCACCCTACCGACAGAAAATACACGTTTTACTCCTCAGTCCATGACACCGAATCCAGAATAGATTACTGGCTCATCTCGTCCCCCCTGGTTAACTGTATCGAACGTTGCGAGATCCTCCCTCGTACGCTCTCGGACCATTCCCCAGTCACCCTGGACATACTGCTCCCCGAAATAAATCGCCCAGTACAACGATGGAAGATGTCCCCCAACATATTAAAAGACCCGAGTGTCGTTGAAGCTCTTCACACCGACATGGAAGAATTCTTCCAGCTGAACAAGGGCTCCGTAGACAGTTGGGCGACTATATGGGAGACGTTTAAGGTATGGGCACGGGGAAATCTGATCTCCAAAACGGCCAGCCTCCTTAAAGCTGTCAGAACCGAGTTGGGTAATACAGAATCACGCCTGCAAACACTCGAAACTGAGTACAGCATGACCCATGATAAGCGCATCCTGGCCGATATTAGTGCGCAACTCCAAACTTTCAAAGATCTGGCAACCAAAGAACAACAATATATAGCCATCCCCATCAGAGCACGCAGATACGGGAAGGGCAATAGAGCAGGTCACCATCTTGCCCGCATGCTCCGTAACGAACAAAACCATACTCCTATCATGAGCATCCTAACGGAGGGTGGAACCGTCGTTAATGGAGAAAACGAAATAAACCTCGAATTTTCACATTACTATACTGATCTATATGCCAATCATGACAGTTGTACACAAAATAATATACAGACATACCTGAGTAAGATTGACCTCCCTAAGTTGATCTTGGAGGACAACTGGACCCTCGAGCAACCCATAACAAGCGATGAAATAGCTGAGGCAATCAAATCGCTGTCGTCAGGTAAAACCCCAGGACTGGACGGTCTGAATGCTGAATTATACAAATCTTTCTCCACGATCCTCGCCCCGATACTAACTCTTGTATGGGAGGAGGCCATTGATGCAGGTTCACTCCCAGAATCAATGACAGACGCGGCTATTACAGTGCTTCTGAAACCTAGACGCCCAGCACACGAACACTCTTCATATCGCCCCCTGTCCTTGATTAATACCGATACCAAAATGTATGCAAAAGTGCTCGCCACCAGATTGCTCCCCAAAATGACCACCCTGATTCACCCTGACCAGTGTGGATTTATACCCACTAGATCCACGGCCCTAAACTTGCGCAGATTATTCTGCATACTGGCACAGATCAAAACCAGGGGCGCAAGCCGTAGCCATATCATTAGACGCAGAAAAAGCATTCGACTCAGTTTCATGGCTATATATGTTTGAGGTCCTCCACAAATTCGGATTCGGCCCCTATTTGATGCGATGCGTCAGGCTGTTGTACTCGTCACCCAAAGCCAGGGTGCTAACCAATCGAACTCTGTCTGACCAATTCACTTTACACAGAGGGACCAGACAGGGGTGCCCCTTTTCTCCCATACTTTTCGCTCTAACTATTGAACCGGTGGCGGCCACAGTCAGGGCCGAGCAAGAGCTGAGAGGCATATATATGTCAGGGGCATACCAAGCCATCTCATTATACGCTGACGATGCACTGTTATATGTTCGTGAACCAGGGAAGACCCTTCCCCCCATACTGGCCGTGATAAGCGACTTCACTTTACATTCAGGTTACAAGATCAACACGGCCAAGTCCGAAATCTTCCCATTGACTAGTGCCACCACTTGCCCCACAAACACGCATGGTCTTGCATGGGCTCCTGATTACATCAGATATTTAGGAATCCTAGTCTCTCGTGATAGCACCTCCCTGTATATAGACAACTACGAGGCCACTCTACAATCCATATACCCGAAACTTCAAATCTGGGCCAAACACCCCATATCTCTTGCTGGCCGTATAGCGGTACTCAAGATGACAGTACTCCCCAAGCTCCTTTATATCTTTTGTAGCGTCCCCATATGGCCGGGCAGACCCTTCTTCGATAACCTTCGATCCATGGCTACTACTTTCGTTTGGAACGGGGGGCAAGCAGAATTAGTTGGGCCAAGCTGGTTGAACCCTATGAAAAGGGAGGGTTTGCGGCCCCCGACTTCGAACTATACTATTATGTAGCACAGGCACACTATGCAAAATTTTGGCAAGACCCTTCGGATAAGGCACCACACATGCCTATCGAGCGACATTCAGTCCGCCCAACAGACCTGCGATCCATTATTTTTACGAAAAGGTATAGAGACGATTGCAAGTTTGACCCCACCTCATGTACAATCGCAGCATGGGCCGCAATCAGCAAACGACTCCAGATAGATAACCCCTATGATTCTCAGGCCCCCTCTGGAACTTCCCAGGCATCACACCCACGTACGACATTGGTATCCAGAAAAGTTGGCTCCCAGATTATGAGCTTACAATGAAAACCATGTTCCCAAATGATAAATTTGTGACCCCTGAGGACTTTGCAGAATCGGTTGGTGGAAACCAACTGATCACTGTTCGGTTCCACCACATGAAAGCGGCGTTCAAGAAACGCTGGCCTACATTTCCAGATGAACCCCCCGAACATGCATGTTATCAGTCATTGTATTCTCAGACGGGCACAGGGGTGTCCAAACTATATAATATAGTCCAGACACATACGGAAACTCTAAACACCATTAAGACATCGTGGGAAAAGGACATGGGTACTACTATTGAAATAGGGAAATGGACCAGATACTGTCTCCTATCTAAAAAGATCTCATTGAATGCAGGCCTGAGACTGATACAGTTCAAGATCCTGAATAAGCTACACTTCACCCCGGTAAAAATGGCGAAATTCTATGACACCTTATCTGGCAATTGCCCAAAATGCCACGCACCTGGCGCGAACTCCTTTCACATGTACTGGGCTTGCCCCCAAGTAGCGGAATTCTGGCGCATGGTGGCTAATATCCTAGAGGAGATCACACAAATCCCCGCAAACCTCAACCCCCCGAAATACCTGTTCGGGGACATTGGAAAGGTCCCGGAAAAAATCAGGAGACTGTTAAATGTCGCATGCGCAGTCGCAAAGAAATGTATCCTCCAGAAATGGAAGAGCACACCGGCTCCGACTGTGGACCAGTTCCTTTCAGCATTGGTATATGTGAATGAATGCGAAGAAAACTACATGGGAATGGTACCCTCTCCATGTAAACCGAAGGACATTTGGGCTCCATTTAGGACATATTTAACTGAAACCTCTTCCGACACAGAAAACTCTGACAATGATAGTGTGAATGAAGTGTAACACTACACTGTTATCCAGATGGTCTTCTGCCGCCTTTTATCTGCACTGTGTCTACATTTTACATAACTACAAACGCCTGATGTATAACATTAGTCCGAAAAGGATTGTGTGATTATGAAGTGCACAATATATTTGTATCATATAGTTTTACAAAGGTAGCGGGCGCCCCTCTCTCGCAAGAACAGACATGATAACCTGTTCAGTGGTTATTAACCACTTGAGAGTTCGCAGCCATTGCTTTTACTCACTGTGCCTTTCACAGATGAGAAATATCCATTTGCATATCAGTCTTTGTCCTGCCCAGGGGCAGTCCAGCACCGAAATACAATGGCAACTCCAATCTGAACGAGAGTACCACCAGCAACCCCATACACGTGTTTCACCCTTGTTGGGGATCATCAGTGAGGTGAAGCTGATGCCTCTCTAAGCACAGTGAGAGGGAGACCACGTCTGGTTGCCCCCAGGAGACCTAGGGTTACCAATCCCAGGTTCCTTAACAAATAGTTTTACAAAGGTAGCGGGCGCCCCTCTCTCGCAAGAACAGACATGATAACCTGTTCAGTGGTTATTAACCACTTGAGAGTTCGCAGCCACTGCTTTTACTCACTGTGCCTTTCACAGATGGGAAATATCCATTTGCATATCAGTCTTTGTCCTGCCCAGGGGCAGTCCAGCACCGAAATACAATGGCAACTCCAATCTGAACGAGAGTACCACCAGCAACCCCATACACGTGTTTCACCCTTGTTGGGGATCATCAGTGAGGTGAAGCTGATGCCTCTCTAAGCACAGTGAGAGGGAGACCACGTCTGGTTGCCCCCATGAGACCTAGGGTTACCAATCCCAGGTTCCTTAACAAATAGTTTTACAAAGGTAGCGGGCGCCCCTCTCTCGCAAGAACAGACATGATAACCTGTTCAGTGGTTATTAACCACTTGAGAGTTCGCAGCCACTGCTTTTACTCACTGTGCCTTTCACAGATGGGAAATATCCATTTGCATATCAGTCTTTGTCCTGCCCAGGGGCAGTCCAGCACCGAAATACAATGGCAACTCCAATCTGAACGAGAGTACCACCAGCAACCCCATACACGTGTTTCACCCTTGTTGGGGATCATCAGTGAGGTGAAGCTGATGCCTCTCTAAGCACAGTGAGAGGGAGACCACGTCTGGTTGCCCCCAGGAGACCTAGGGTTACCAATCCCAGGTTCCTTAACAAATAGTTTTACAAAGGTAGCGGGCGCCCCTCTCTCGCAAGAACAGACATGATAACCTGTTCAGTGGTTATTAACCACTTGAGAGTTCGCAGCCACTGCTTTTACTCACTGTGCCTTTCACAGATGGGAAATATCCATTTGCATATCAGTCTTTGTCCTGCCCTGGGGCAGTCCAGCACCGAAATACAATGGCAACTCCAATCTGAACGAGAGTACCACCAGCAACCCCATACACGTGTTTCACCCTTGTTGGGGATCATCAGTGAGGTGAAGCTGATGCCTCTCTAAGCACAGTGAGAGGGAGACCACGTCTGGTTGCCCCCAGGAGACCTAGGGTTACCAATCCCAGGTTCCTTAACAAATAGTTTTACAAAGGTAGCGGGCGCCCCTCTCTCGCAAGAACAGACATGATAACCTGTTCAGTGGTTATTAACCACTTGAGAGTTCGCAGCCACTGCTTTTACTCACTGTGCCTTTCACAGATGGGAAATATCCATTTGCATATCAGTCTTTGTCCTGCCCAGGGGCAGTCCAGCACCGAAATACAATGGCAACTCCAATCTGAACGAGAGTACCACCAGCAACCCCATACACGTGTTTCACCCTTGTTGGGGATCATCAGTGAGGTGAAGCTGATGCCTCTCTAAGCACAGTGAGAGGGAGACCACGTCTGGTTGCCCCCAGGAGACCTAGGGTTACCAATCCCAGGTTCCTTAACAAATAGTTTTACAAAGGTAGCGGGCGCCCCTCTCTCGCAAGAACAGACATGATAACCTGTTCAGTGGTTATTAACCACTTGAGAGTTCGCAGCCACTGCTTTTACTCACTGTGCCTTTCACAGATGGGAAATATCCATTTGCATATCAGTCTTTGTCCTGCCCAGGGGCAGTCCAGCACCGAAATACAATGGCAACTCCAATCTGAACGAGAGTACCACCAGCAACCCCATACACGTGTTTCACCCTTGTTGGGGATCATCAGTGAGGTGAAGCTGATGCCTCTCTAAGCACAGTGAGAGGGAGACCACGTCTGGTTGCCCCCAGGAGACCTAGGGTTACCAATCCCAGGTTCCTTAACAAATAGTTTTACAAAGGTAGCGGGCGCCCCTCTCTCGCAAGAACAGACATGATAACCTGTTCAGTGGTTATTAACCACTTGAGAGTTCGCAGCCACTGCTTTTACTCACTGTGCCTTTCACAGATGGGAAATATCCATTTGCATATCAGTCTTTGTCCTGCCCAGGGGCAGTCCAGCACCGAAATACAATGGCAACTCCAATCTGAACGAGAGTACCACCAGCAACCCCATACACGTGTTTCACCCTTGTTGGGGATCATCAGTGAGGTGAAGCTGATGCCTCTCTAAGCACAGTGAGAGGGAGACCACGTCTGGTTGCCCCCAGGAGACCTAGGGTTACCAATCCCAGGTTCCTTAACAAATAGTTTTACAAAGGTAGCGGGCGCCCCTCTCTCGCAAGAACAGACATGATAACCTGTTCAGTGGTTATTAACCACTTGAGAGTTCGCAGCCACTGCTTTTACTCACTGTGCCTTTCACAGATGGGAAATATCCATTTGCATATCAGTCTTTGTCCTGCCCAGGGGCAGTCCAGCACCGAAATACAATGGCAACTCCAATCTGAACGAGAGTACCACCAGCAACCCCATACACGTGTTTCACCCTTGTTGGGGATCATCAGTGAGGTGAAGCTGATGCCTCTCTAAGCACAGTGAGAGGGAGACCACGTCTGGTTGCCCCCAGGAGACCTAGGGTTACCAATCCCAGGTTCCTTAACAAATAGTTTTACAAAGGTAGCGGGCGCCCCTCTCTCGCAAGAACAGACATGATAACCTGTTCAGTGGTTATTAACCACTTGAGAGTTCGCAGCCACTGCTTTTACTCACTGTGCCTTTCACAGATGGGAAATATCCATTTGCATATCAGTCTTTGTCCTGCCCAGGGGCAGTCCAGCACCGAAATACAATGGCAACTCCAATCTGAACGAGAGTACCACCAGCAACCCCATACACGTGTTTCACCCTTGTTGGGGATCATCAGTGAGGTGAAGCTGATGCCTCTCTAAGCACAGTGAGAGGGAGACCACGTCTGGTTGCCCCCAGGAGACCTAGGGTTACCAATCCCAGGTTCCTTAACAAATAGTTTTACAAAGGTAGCGGGCGCCCCTCTCTCGCAAGAACAGACATGATAACCTGTTCAGTGGTTATTAACCACTTGAGAGTTCGCAGCCACTGCTTTTACTCACTGTGCCTTTCACAGATGGGAAATATCCATTTGCATATCAGTCTTTGTCCTGCCCAGGGGCAGGACAAAACTATATATTTGTATCATGTTTATGAGGATTACTGCGAGTGTACTGTGACATGCAACCAAAAATAAAGTTTAAAAAAAAAAAAATGTGATAAGTGGAATGGTCGAAGTGTGCGGGCGCGGTTGGGAGCGGTGCTCCTCTACTTTAAAAGCTGTACTGTTAATATACTTTTAATTTAAAAAGAAACCGTGCCAGAATGGTTTTGTTTTAAAATAAACAGTGTAGGCTAGGGTGGCCAACTCTTTAATAGTATTTCGCGGGTCACTTGCCCACAAGGCGGCGATGACGTCACAACGTCATTCACATTTGGGCCACCCCTTTTTAATTTACATTTTTCTAATGGCGCTTAATTGAAATGCAAATGTTTTGTCCTTGGGAGGTGATGGTCAAGTTTTTTAAATTCAAAGATGACCATCAAGACCCCAGGAACAAAGCATTAGCATTTCAATTAAGGCAGGTGTCGAGCGTTGCAGCTCTGTAGAGCCGCGGGGAAAGCAAGCAGCAGGCGACAGCGCCGTGCTATGTAGATTGCCACTCCAGTTTGCAGAGTGGCTGTGCTGGAGGCAGGTTGTCCTGACGAAAGTCGGGACAACCTGCGTCCCGCACAGCCACTCTGCAAACGGCGGGACGGAGTCCCTAATTGCGGGACAATCCCGCAAAAGCGGGACAGTTGGCCACCCTAGTGTAGGCAGAAGTTGAAACTTGCACTGAACATTCCCTTAAACATCACGTGTGTTTGTTTGGGGGGTTGGATTGCGCATGGGCTGGGAGAGGGGGTTGGTGATGGAGTTTGTGGTGAGCGGGGGCAGGCCAGCAGGGAAAATAGTTCCACTACTTCTTTTCTTACACTTCGACCACTAGTTAAGTGTGGTTAAGCTTTCGGACTCATATCAAGTTAACTGGCTTTCCCTTGGTAAGAAGTGTATAGCAATCAAGAGGGAATGTTAGACTTCACACTTCACTACACTTTTGGAAGAATTAACAAGCCTTCCTTCAAGAATCCAAACCAAATCCTGCAGCTAAAAATCAAAAAGTTTGAAATATATCACCTCCTCGTCCCACCCTTCGTCCTGGGTGGCGAAACATAGGTTTGGCTATGCTTGCAGCCCTCATTTGAGACTCCTCCCACCAGTCTCCAAAGGGAACCACGGTGGTCCTTCATAAACTATCTTCAGCACTATGGCAGTCAATTTAAAAATGCATTGGTCTCATTGCTCACACCATGGCAGAGAGTCCTCCAGCTCTGTTGTGATGACGCAAGCACAAACAGTGGGGCTGACTTCCCTTTGCAGCCTGCATAGATCATAACCTTGTGGGTAGGTCCTTCAGTTCAGGTAACTCTCGACTGACAGGCTCACCAGCGCAAATATATTATCATGTGCATCAAGATAAATTAAGACTGTTATGCCAAAGTGCGACTAGCATATTCCCACACTCTTAAACATTGGCAAACCCAGCAAACCCAGTAGGTCATACTTTGCTTTTATAAAGAAAAGCTTTTTTGTTGTTGTCAGGAATGTGTTTTGCTTTTACATAATATTTATTTGAAAATAATATTAATGGTAGGTGGAGTCGGTGCCCACCAAAGGAGGAACACACCATGTTTCTTGATATTAGCTTTGCTAAGAGACATAATATTCTATTTTAGTACAGTAATGATGTTATTTTGGAAGAGTCAAGTAGCTGCTTCATTTGACTGTTGTGGTTGATATTTCTCTTTCTTCCTTTGGTTTAAGGTGGCTATGACCGCAGCGTAACCTTGCTGGAGGTGTGCGGCAGCTGGCCGGAGAGTTTTGGGCTGCGTCATATCTCGTCCATCGACAGTACAGAAGATGGCCTCCGTGAGCGGCTGGCCGAGGCGATGTCGGAGTCACCTGGGAGAGACATTGTAGGATCAGGAACAGGTACGAACAAAATAACACGCATTTTCAATTGACATTGTGCCCACTACACCTAAAGCACTTGTCGCGATTACAATCAATTTCGGTTCAATTGAAATAACGTTTTTATTAGATGTAAAGCTATCATTATATCATGAAACATCCTACAAAACAAAAATGCATTTTGATGACAAGCCGAAATGAGAAGTACACACTGGGCGCATCAGGAGATGGGAAGGAGGAGAAAGTGCAACGCTGTGGGAGGCGGGGCACATAGAAGCAAGCAGAGGGCCCATATTACACACAACCGCTGTTTCAAAATGTAAGAATGAATTTGAGAGGAAAATACTTAGAACCGATAATAAAAATGCGAAACAATTTAAAATGTATCTATATTATGGCACAGCTTTAATACCGAGTAGTGTAATAAATCAAAAATATATGTCAAGTATACTTTAGTTTGATCCCAACGAGTCATAAAAGTCACATGCAGTAAAAACAAATACAGCATATAAAATCATTTAAAAATCGATAGGGTTTACAAAATGCAAACACACAATAAAATAAGCAAGAGGAACGTTAAAAATATAAAATAATCAATTCAGAGGCCAAGGCCATTGAAACCGATACAACTTTCACCGCTACGAGTAAATGTTTCGATCTCTTTGACCAAGCCTGGGGCAGAACATTCCCCATAACATAAAATACCATTTCACAATCTCCCACCAGACAGAGGCACAAAGCCACTTGCATCTTTTTAACATCAAAATACCTGAAAAGCGGCATAACATTTTATCTCCTGAAGTAAACTTAGGCTGGACAGATATACTGAAGATATCAGTCAACAAGCTATGTCCTCATTCTTTCCTAAACAGATCATGTTATTTATGTTTGCCCGTGAACGGTCTCATTGTGGGCGTTTAGCCGAGCCATTATATGTGATACCCAACAGTGAACCAGGGGATTCCTAATCCTTTAGTATCAGAATCCCGTAGACCAAACGAATGAAGCCTCCTCTGTGTCATAGATGCCACTGCAGCGAGCACTAGCAGAGTGGGGAGAAGCGCTTTATTCAACATTTGATGTGACTTAGGTTTTTGGTAAACTGAAGTGCAACATTAGTTGCATTGCCCTTTTATTGATTTCTTTTTGCAGTTCCTACCTTATGGAAAATGATTCTATAACCATATTAGTACAATTGCGTACGTACCTTTACCTGCCCATAAATCCATGGAAAGGATTGCGTGAAAGCAAAAGAAACTTGGCATTAGAGAAAAAGAAGGGTGTGGAAGATCATATCATTCCATATAACATGTCCAGATGTTACAAACCTTGAATTGCCAGCCAAGTCAAACATGTATATGACGGCCCACTTTGGTCTTACAATATTGGTATCAAGCCGCAACTCAATATAGCAAATAGCAGGTAAAATACACAATATGTCGCTTAGTAGAATATCAAAAGCTTGCTATCTAATTGCACCCTTATGCGAAGTAATCAGTTGCGGTGCATGCTAACCCATCACAGCTTGTTACCAGTGCACACATTTTTTCGAAAGCCTTACCATATCACTAAGGAGCTCACTATGTATTTTGTTGCATCATCTTCCTTTGTGTCTTAGAAACCGTCCTGAAGTTGGAACCATGTTCGTGCCGTAGTGCTATTGTGATCCTCATTGGACAGTTGTGTATTAATGGTAGTTGCCATTTTACAATCGTTTACCTTTTGCAAATCATTCCCAAAAATGTAGCATGTAAGATGCGAAAACGAGGGCAAATAAAAAGCAGATGCCCTGGGGATTTAATAGGGGGCCTAGTAAGTACGTTCATGGATGAGCAGGATCCACCTTGTAAAACGCGTGCTTAATTTGGGAGTCCAATAGAGCGCAATATTTCTATTTCTCTTGCAAGTAACACAAACTTGTTTTGCAAGGTGCTTTTACCTGGATTAAATACATTCACAAAATCTCTACATTAACGACACATTCCGTAAGATCGCCTACAGCCATTTTGCTGAGACCTATTCAGTTGAGAAGGGAGATGAATCGCTGAGTTGGAAAGTAAGTTAGGGCCCTGCTTGTGAACATGTATGATAATGGCACCTTACCATAGAATTGGGCTGTAGAATTGCCTGCAAAGGAAGGGTGAGTACATGTGCACACCGAGTAGGGTCAGAACGCAGCAACAGTTTTGCAAGCCTATCGGTCTGTGGGTTTACTAGGAAAAATGGACCAAATGAACCCTGTGTTTGTGGCCTGATCAATACTCACATTAAAAGGATAGCAGACCTCAAGTAAGCTACAGGTAGAGAAGAAATGTATTCACGTAGCCCCCACCCCCATCCCCAAAGGCAATTGGCAGTCTTCAATCCCCATTTGAATAGCTGGAATTGATTGAATTTTCATCGTGCACCTAGAAACACAGCTCCAGAATTTCTTGTATCCACGTTTTCTAAAATGTGTTGCATTAATCATCAGTTTACATTTTGAGCAAAATGCTTTTTCTGTCTGTGAGTACCTCTATATTTTTCCATTGCTGCTGTTTTGTGGCATTCACACGCTTTCTTAGGTTCCAAAGTCCTCAGAAGCATTATTTTCCAGATGTCACAGTACCTACAGCTTGCAAATACTTATTCTGCCAAGGTGCTGAACAACCAGGAATGCAACTCCTTTTGTCAATTGCCTACGAATATATATCCCACAATGGAGTCAAAGGATTGATAACAAAGCAGACTACCATACAATGCCATTTTGGTTTAGAGAAATGTCTAAGATAAATTCTATAGGACTCTATTGTAAAAATCGATTAAGGTGCCTCAGATTTTCTGGGTCCACACAATTATTTGGCAGTCATTTGAGCAGCTGGTATCTAGGAGCTGATGAATAGCCCTAGGCATTTTGCGGATATTCACAGCAATATGTTGAGGGAGATGACCAATCCCTAGCTCTTAAATAACAAAAGTGCTTAGATGCTTGTGGCTTACGAACATAGTGACTATGAGAAGTTTCCAGCAAAAAACAAGGATCTGCTGAAAGGTCATCTATAAATGTGCGGTTTTGACATTCAAAGGTATTCAATAAGTGACTTCTTCCATAATAGATGCCCATTTGGTTGACTAAGACAATAATTAAGCGTTACTATCCAATCTGGTGGGCTAGATGGGGTGATATTGGCCCAGCGTCTGAGTAAAAGGCCTGTGTGTAGAAAGGGCATTTAACAAGGGTTCCCAGGCTGATATTACCCGATCCAGCATGCCGGAGAGTGTAGTAACGCTATTAGCACCCCAGGTTGCCTATCCGGTAACCCGGGGTGCTGAGGGCAGAGCATTTAGTTTAAATGAATGGGACGTCTACCGGCGTCACGTTCATTCAAATGAAATACTCGCTAAAAGATGGCCACCATAGATCTGAAGACGGGGCTCCTTTCAGAACCCCTCTTCCATTTCCATCACGGACACAGGGAGAAAGCCGCATGTGCCGCCAGGCTAAGCAGGTAAGTGGCAGGGAGGGTTAAAATAAAGAATTGAAGAGAAGGGAGAAGGGAGAGTGGAGGGAAGATGGCAGGCAGGGGAAGGAGCCATCGGGTGGCTTAGAGCGTGGGCTTGCATCATTAGGTGCAGCCCGCGTTACGAGCAACCTCGTTGGTTGCACACCCGTTCCCAATCGCTAATCAGAATTATCACCATGCAGGGAATCTAACATATTAATGAGAGGTGTGCTACATTTAGCATTAAAAATATTCTATGCATTGGTTTGTAGCTTGACCAAACATGCCCCTTCACTACCCATCTTGCCTGGAGTGTACTGTACTTTACAAAAAAAAAGTCTGGTAATAGTAAAGCAATGTGGAAGATATAAATTCACTGTAAAAGGGAAGATAACACAATCACAACCTACTTTCACAGCAACTGCCAGAACACCACTTGGGCAGTTTTTCCTGTAACACTGCCTAGATCGTGTGGTGGGTCAGAAGAAGGACACAGACTCTGGCGTTCCGTCACAGTGATTACTTTTATTAACTGAAAGGAATAAATGCCTATCTCTCCCTACGCTAAGGGTTTTCCCTGCCTAACAGAACTAAGGTGATCCTCAGTCATCAGTACGAGTCCAAATGAGAATCAGTCCACTGTCCAAACTAACTAAGTGTAACCATACCACGATTATATTACAACAACAAAAACCAGGAGAATGGCTCCCTTCTCCTGTAAGCTGGGTTCTTCACCAAGTTCATTTCAGTAACATATTCTCAAGTCGCTCTTGGTAACTACATTTATTAAGTCACACAGCTCTGATACTGGGTTCTTCAGTTTTCAACCTTCTCCTTCACTTGATTACTCTTTCTTTCTTTCTTTCTTATACACTTCTTGCCTTATTGTATTTATAATTATCCTTTCCTTTCATAGGGTAACTTTATCCAACACTGGGCACTTTTCCCTTGGCTTCTGGGCTTCTCAATCTTTATTTCACTGTCTTTGATTTCACTTTGGACTTGTCCCTTATTCTCTGTTTCAATCTGCTCTTCAGGTTTTTCCCTTTCACTGTGTTTTCTATTGTTTTCTATTCTTTAATATCTCAGGGTTTTCACTCATTCCATCTTAATGCTTTATCTTGACTGACAAGTATGAGCATTCCAATAATGATTGTTTTTCACTTTATTTGATATCAATACTTTTTTTTTCATTCGGTCTCAATGATCTTTCCTCATTCAATGTAAATTATTTATCTCAACTGAGATGAGTATGAGTGTTCCAGCAATGATTTTCCTTTCCTTCATTCAGTCCCAATACTTGATCTCAACTGGGACAAAAACAAGTGTTCCAGTAATGATTCTCTTTCTCTTCATTCAATGCCAATATCTTATCTTGACCGGGACAAGTATGAGCATTTCATTAATGAACTTCAGTCCCCCACCCGGGTCTCTCGCCTTCCCGGTTATCTGTCATGTTCAGGGATAACGTCACTGGGGTTCTCGACTGGTTGGGACATTCTCTTCCACTTGTCAGGTTGGCCTCTCGCAATTCCTGAGGTTTCATATATGATCTCTCCTGTCTCTCGTTTAACAGTATGTTCTGTGTTGAATCAAAGGAAGTGGTATCCCCATCATTCACAGACCCGCTGTTCCATTTCTGCTTGATTGTGGACCAGCCACCTATTGGCTCTTACTCGGGATGAAGAGGCCTTGCATCCACATCTGCCTTTCTTCTCTGTTCCTGTTCCCGATGCACTGCATCTAAAGTTTCACTCTGGTTTCTCTTTGGCATAGGACGCCACATGTCCAGCTTTTCTTCAGCATACATCTTCAAGCAAGTTTGTAACTTAAAGGTTTTCTCTCTCTCCCCTCCCCTCAATTTCCACCTCTTTGTTTTATTATGTTGCTGTTTGCCGTGGGACTTCCCCAGTGCAGTGTCGCAGTCCTTTCTCTCGGTTTCTTCTATGCCCTGTTTTCCTCCACAGATCTTTTTCCTTGTCTCAGCACAATATTGTTTTCCTTCAAAGGAATAATCAGAGTTTCTTGATTACAATAACATATTTTGGTATGTTTTTCATACCTTTCTTCACTGGGTATTTTTGGGGGTATTTTATTGGTATTTTCTTAGGGAGTTTCTTGTAAGAACGGGTGTCCTTGTCCCCAAAGGGTGAGTCTCTCCTGGTGAGATCCCGCTTGCCGCTCTCTCTAGTGAGGATGTTGCGGAGTGGGCTCACCACCCCAGCCTCACAGGGAAAGGCTCCACCTCCGGGAGAAGTGATGTATTCCTGTGATTTGTCACCATAGGTAGTTTGTGGGTTGTGCACTAGCCTCTAACATAATACAAGCTGACATTCCACAAATTCTAAACCCAGCAGAGTAACTCAGACCTTTATCCTTCCGATGTCAATAAATAGGGTACCAAAGGGAGGAATCCAGTATGAAGCGCTATATGAAAACCCAATTTTATTGGTAGCATTCAGCCATTTGATTTCCCAAGGGTATGATTAAACTAGGAATCACAAAAAATACACCCTGTCTTCCAAGCAATGCAATTTAAGGGCTACTCTATCCCTCAGAGAATTGAATATGGAATATACAAAGGGTTTAAAATGGTTGTTGGATCCACACTTAGCTCACCCAACCAATAGGGAGCCATGACTATTGCCAGAAAGCTTTATCACAAGATGCGTCATCAGGGCTTTTAAACCATGCTATTGGAATGATTGCTGTTGAACAGTGGTCTTGCTGTTAATGGCTTTATCACTTTATTGAATTTTAAGTTAAGACCATCACAAGTTGGTACAGGTAGGGTTATGTCTTCTGGACTTTTGAAGCAGCAGTGCTTGTTTGGAAGGTGCTGGTTGGTGAAGTAAAGGAAACGATTTTACATTAGTAACAGAGGTGTTAACCTGTGTGTGCCACAAGGATATTGTATTTCACCTCTGCTGTAACATGATCTTTTAGTTAACCTTGGAGTTACTTTGCAGAATTACACACACACATTGTCACAGGTAAAATGGAGGATAATACCATCTTTATTCAATCCACCTGGAAATCTCAAAATGGAAGTCATCAAACTGGATAGGTTTATACCAGGCCAATCCAGAAATAATGGTTGTCTCCTTCCGTAACATGATGAAAAGAGATGCTGTGGTTTGCTGACCTCTCTGGTCGAAATGGCTCTATTCAAGTGCTAGACCAGGCAAAGTCTCCTGGCATGATTTTTGATTATACTATGTCAATGGCATTGTATATTAGTAGCCTCATCAGCTCCAAACATTTTCATTTTATGGTCTTAAAACATCATTGACTCTTATTGTCAGAGCGTGAGAGCACTCTTCTAGGTAAGGTGATTGTCAGTTTTAAATTGGATTTTTGCAATTTCCTATATGAAGGTTCAACTAAATATCTTATCCAGCGACTACGGATCTTAAAAAATGCTGGGGCCACTATTGTGACAAATAGCAGATAACTAAAAGGCAACACTGTCCTCCAGTACAGGTTAGAATCGAATTTAAACTCCTAACAATAATACACAAGACCCTGTATGGCTCTGCCCCAACGTATATGAGCCAGAGTTTTGCCTGATACAGTTCTATTTGTCCCCTCAGATTGTCATTGCGCCCTTCTCCATCAGTTCCGAGATTTAATAGATCTAGAGCCTTCGGCCAATCCTGCATAGTGATCAGTTATCGGTTGTAAGCTTTGGAACAATCTCCCTGGAAACATTAAGGACATTTCCGACCTCATGTAGTTTAAGAGGTGACTGAAGACCCCTCTGTCTGATTTTGCTCAGTAATCTCCCCGGTGAGCTCCTAATCGCCTTCTTTCTTCCTTTTCTATATCGGAAGAGAAATGAGAAACCAAGTCTGGCAGGGGTGCTGATCGTCATTGACTAAACTAAATGAAACTAAACTGAGTCCAAGACCTATTGTTACGTACCTTTGTACCTTCCCTCCAAGCTCAAGAGTGCAGTGGGTGTTGTTCTTTTGCCTTTTCAAGTTTATACGTTTGTTTCTTACAGTGTTCCTTAACCCTCGCTACAGATAGCAGAATATAATGCAGGATTATTGTCTTTTACATAACCTCACTGCAAGTTCAAGAATTTAAGCTGCTTGTTCTCTTTTCTGCTAAGGTTCAGTTATTGTTGTGCACTTGTTAAACTCCCCTCCTGGGTCCAAAATGTCTTGCAGGACTCTCTTCTAATTACAATTGTTAGTTGTATTTATTAGTTGCTTGGGAACATCCACTACAAGTTCCATGATGCAGCACAACGGGGCTCTTACAATTCTCACTGGTAGCTGGTATGCTCTTAGAAACATTTACTACAGATTTCAGGATGCAATACAATGGGTCCCACAATTTGTATTGGTAGTTAGTATGCATTTGGGGTTTTCACAGTTCTCATTGGCAGTTGATGTGCATGTGTGAACATTCACTGCAGCCTCCAAATTCTGCACAGTCGTTCTTTTGGGCTTACAGTTATCTGTGCTATCCCGCAGACTAACTAATGCTCCCCCCCCACCTTCCTTTGGTCTTGGAGGGGTGTCTGTCCCACTTACACAATAGTGATTTGATGTTTGATCCAAGCTCTCCCACTGAATAGTCGCTCACCTAGGTGCCGCTTGGTAAGACATGTTCGCGCTCTGTGCTCTGAATTGTGCCCTTCCTGCCATCTTCCCCTTCTTCCTCCGCTTCTCTCTTACTACCCCGACTGACTACTGTCATTCCGTAAGTTGATGGGGCATCTAGAGATTTCTAGAAGCCTTGGTGTATGACTTGGGTAGTGCTCTCGTTCGCAAGTCCTTCTACCTCTTTGGAAGCATTCCTTCTCACTGTCTGCTCTCTGGCTAGGTTATTTGCCTTCTGGAGGATGCTGTTCATCCGACACTCTCCTCGGCTCCAGCAGGGTCAGGCCACCCTTCAGCAAGCACAGTTCCTCAGGCCTTTTGCAATTCAACAGTGTTAATGTGCCCCTACTCCTTCCTGCATTTCAAAACTCTATACTCTGAAGGGAAAGCCTATTACCAGCAGTCAGAGCCCTGTCCAGACTCCCACACTCCTATCAAACAATAGGGGGGCTGAGTTCAAGAATACACTCCTCCAGGTCGCACTAAACCAACCAAAGATACAGTGTATTCATGTATAAAAAAATATCTTTTAATACATTTCATATCAATCCATCTTTCCCATTTTCATTGTGAGCAACAGCACCAATAAATACAAAGCATCTTACTTGTACAAAACAAGGGGATAAGATAAATGTGTAACGTAAAGAGTGAGTGCTGTGCCTCAACAAAACCATCCCAAGTGTCCACAACTCAACGTACAACATTCTAAATGCTTGTTAAAAAATATATACAAATGCTTCTCGAATTACTTCACAAAACAAACCACTACATGCAACATCTACATCCACGTTTCAACCCTTATTAATAATTCTAGGGTCTTCATCAGGACAATTATCCCTCTTGTTTCTTTGCCAAAATAGATTTCACAATTTCATCAAAAATACGAAATATATTGCTTAAGTTGCTCACTAACATACCAAATGACATTGTCTCGACCAAATAATTAATGTTCTTTTTTTTTTTTTTTACAATTCCCACATAGTCTTTTGGGATATTCAACTCCTCTGCGTCTATAATCGCGGTCAGTTGTGTTGCATCTACGGGAAAGAGATTTTCTTTACTTTTAGTAAATTCATATAATTAATAAAGAAATAATTTTGAAATATTTAGAAACTCTGCGAGCAAAGGGTTAGTGCAGAACACTCACACCTTACGTGATAGTCCTTCTCTCCTAATTCTTTCACATATTTTCACTTCCTTTCAGTTACTGGTTTACTACTTTAGCTGAGGACCCACCCGTAACACTTTGTCTTAGTGTGAATCTGTTCAAATACATCTGGGTCAGTGACCTAATTGAATGTATGCCATGCACAAACTTGTAAGTGCATGGCACATTATTCTTCTTCATTTATGTATAGCGGTATATGGCCTCCTCTGTTGACTGGTAGAAGTCGCTTACCTTGGTGTGGAACTGTTGAGATGTGTGTGTGTGTGTGTGTGTGTGTGTATGTAAGTTCCCTATTTAGGTGCATACAATGTATAGTGTTTTCTTTAATTGAGTAGCCTGTTATTTCTTCCTGTCAACTTACTTGATATACAGCACGCGTCATCAACTATTGTGCTCCCAAATAACGCTGTGATTACTCCCCTGTTGAACTGCGGTAGTGATTGATGAAACTCTGCGTTCGCATATCCGTGTATATTTCAACAGCAAACTCAATGGCATTTCCGTACCACTATAGGAACGGAAATATAGTACTGCACTCGTTTGTAATACACCTAGACATGCGGACATTTTGAAATACATCCAAATTACTTATTCAATTCCTAGGCTTTTCATGCATTCTTTTGGCAATATGGCCAGAGGAGAGGGGGCATTACTGGTCGAGTAATGCCCCCGGGGCCATAGTTAGAAGCCCTATCGAAGCAAGGGCTTTAACAGCGCCTCGGGTCATTACCCAACCAGTAATGCCCCCCACCGAGGGTCATATTGCTATTAGTACCCCGGCACGTCGCACCGGGGTACTTATTGCAATTTTTCTCGGGTCGAGAAACGGCGCTGCAACCGTTTCTCGACCCGAGAGAAAAAAGCACAAAAAATGGCTGCCAGGGATCGGGGAGAAGGGACTTCATGTAGTCCCTTCTCCCTTCCCATGACGGAAATTAAAACAAATGTCAAAAAAGTAAACATAAAAATGCCTATCATGGAATGAGCGAAAGGACTACACGTATTCTCTTCTCCCTTTCCATGGCGGCCACTCGCAGAGAGAACTCTGGGACGCGGCAGGGCTCAGAGGCTTGTCAGAGAGGTAAGGCTTGGGCGAGGGCAAATGAGCTTGCTTTTTACAAGCTCATTGCCCCTCGCCGGGTAATAATATGCGTTATCGGTTTCTTAAAACTGCGTGATATTTTTATGTATTTGTTAATCATGTATTCAATTATGTTTTTAATTATCACAGCCCTCTTGATTCTTTGCCGAATCACATTAATTTCTACATCCTCGAAAGGCTAAACCGTTTGATTTACCCTTTCAACCCAGCCTTGTGGGTTTTTAAATGATAAATCCATCCAATTGTTGATGTTGCCTCCTCTCATGCTAGTGTAGACTGTTTTTACTACCCACCATTCGAGAGTCTCAGAACTATGGGCATTATCCAGATAGTGCTTCACTAGAGGTTTGGTATTATCCTTACTAGGCAATTTGGAGCAGTGTTCTTCTATCCTGGTGGTGATTTTTCTAGTAGTCATCCCTATTTATAACCGTGAGCAGGGGCGTTTGATGGCATATATTATTTGCTTGGTTTGACAATTCAAAACGTTTCTTAATTTCCAGACAAAGTTATTGTAGGTGAAAGACTTGGGTCACTTTGGTGTATTTACAATTGTGTACATTGTCCACAAAGGTAATTATAGCCGGTTGCATTTCCCAAGAAAGGGGCCCTGTTATACATTTTTTAGATTTAGGTTGAAGGCTTAAACGCAGATACTGCCGTTTTGTGGTCAGGCAGCTGTGGTGAAGGGACCACATTGACCGCATCACACACACCCGGACAAGCATTTCCCTGGTCATAGAACAAATGTTTTAGGGTAAACAACCCAGAAAAATTGCATGTCCCATAATTCCCCTCTTGAGCAAAACCAGGACTAGATCAAAGGAGTGGAATTGTTCACCCAGGAGGGGATGGACCATACATCAGGTCACATAGGCCAGAAAGAAGACCAGAAGACCGGAAAACATGTCCCTAAGCTAGAAGGCCCACGTCATGCTAACAAACCAACAAGGGACTACATCTCCCATAAACCCTTGTTTCCATCAGAGCATATCCCGGTCTGGATTAGCAAATGCACTTACAGATTTCGATTCAGAAAGATAGTGGGGAAGACCAGGGTAGTGTTTTACATCCCCCAAAGGGAGCAGTCTTGGGGGAACACCCACCTCTCCCCACTGCATTTGCAGAGTGGCAGCAAGAAACCCAGTCCTCCTCTGCACAGTTAACAGACACACAGACAGAGCTCCACTTCCTTACCTCTCTATCAGGATCATTGGTTAGGCAAGAACTCATGTCTTCCTCACAACTGCCAGCACAAGGGAGACGGAAGTTGTTCCATGTGATAATGTCGCCAGGACAAATGTACTAGGTAGGTGACTTTTTTTCCCCTGAATATTCTACGAGGGGTATCATTTTATATTATAAACTCCCATTGTAGAATATTTGGGGAAAGTGTTTGATTTTAATGAGGGTAGATTCTTTGGGGAAATTTCCAGGGCGACTTTATCACTGTACACTACAGAAGTACCTGCAGCTGTAGCTACCATTAAAAGCAAGAAAGAAGTTATTTTCAAACTCCCACCCCACATGTTTAATACATACTCTGAGCTGCTTCACCTAAGAGAAATACAAGATGAAATTCAGAGAATGGAAACTCCACTGACTGAGACAAGAGAACAAATTAGCAGTTCCTTCACAGCCAGCAGCAAACACAGACTCAAGTTGGTGACTTCCCTATTGAAAGACTTCCCCCACAAAAACCTAGGACTGCAAAGCATCCCTGCCATGGAGCAGGCATGTGACCCAGTACTGTAGCAACCGTAGTGGCAGGGGAGGCAGCTTGCCCATCCACAAGGCTCCAAAGAGCAGAAAGTCAGGACAACTTGGACAGTGTGGGACTTTTTCCGAGCTGCTGCCTTGTCGGGAGGGCACTATGGCTCAGAGAAAGTGCCCCACCTACTCGTTCTCTGCCATCCTGAGTTGCACAGTTTTTACACTTCTTTTGTTTTATCAGCGCCATGTAACAGTTTAATTTTATGGCTGCAAGCCCTCTCTATTTGGGCCTTTCTTGAAAGGACCTACTCACCTTCAGGGCCACAACGAGCAGCACAAAATTGAGGAGACAAAAAGCACCTTAACAATGGCCTTTCAATTACCGATGCAGGGAGTAAATGTTCACCCTCCTAAACCATTTTTGGCTACTATTGGCAAACCTTCCATACCATGGCGAGAATGGAAGGAATACTGGAAGAATTATATTAATATCATTGATAGTGTAACTTCCACGGCAAGCAAAAATAAAATGTTGCTTTTGCATTCATTAGGCCCTGAAGGGCACAGAATCTACAGAGAATTACCCCCTCAAGGAAGTGAAAGCAATGATGAAGATGGTGACAATGCAGATTAATATGATTTGGCTATGCAAGCCCTAGATAATTATTACCAACCAAAGATAAATGTGGCTGTTAATAGATATTATTTCTATACTAAGAAACAGGCAAGCGAAAGTGTGGATGAATATGTCAATGCACTAAAGAAGTTGGCCACGAGCTGCAATTTTGGAAGAGAGGTAACCCAAGATGAATTGATCCGAGATCAAATAATTATTCATATTAACAGCACAGTAGTGCAAGAGAGATTATGGTTGTGTGGCAATCTGTCTCTAGAAGAGGCAATAGCTATTGCTAAAAAAGTAGAAAACACAGCGACGTGCAGTAAAGCCATCAGAGAACGTGAGAGCGATCTGGGAATCAAAATGACTAAAGTTAACGCTGTAAAAGAAAATGAACTATCTAAGGAGATCAATTCAGTGAGAAGTAAGGAATGGAAGAATAAAGAAGTGAGCAAATACTCTGCAGAAAGGAAAGAAGAGGAGAAAATAAAAGGAACATACACAGGAAGATGTTTTAGATGTGGAAAAAAGGGACATTATGCGAATTCACAACATTGCCCATCATTGAATAAAAAGTGCTTGAATTGTGGAATGAAAGGTCACTTTAGTGCCATGTGCAGAAATAAGAAGGGAAACCCAAGGGTAAAGTATATACAAGAGGAGGAAGAGGACGAAGAAGAGAAACGCGGAGTGGACATAGTTATGATGGTGAGGAGTGGCAGCAAGAAATCCACTCATAAGACTGCTTTCAAAATTGATGGTATAGTGTCAGATCCTACTGAGGATTCAGGTTCTCCGTACACTATCATAACGAAGGAGAGATGGCAAGAGTTTCAAAAGGTTTAAATCCTGTTCTGAAAAAGTCAGACATAAGAAACCCTGGGGCTTTTGAGGGTTCAATGATCCAAATATTGGGATATAGGCTTGTGCTTATTGAGTTCAGAGGGAGAATGGCTGAAGTCAAAGTATATGTAGCCTCTAAAGGTGTAAATGTGTTGGGTTGGGAAGATCAGGCAAAACTACAGATAAAGTTGAATGCTGGAAGTGTGGAGCCAATTTCTATAGTGGTGGCCAACAATGAAAGGGTTGGTTCTAAAAAGGGGAATTTAAATATATTAGAGGGAAAGAGAGAGAGCTGTTTCCAAATGTGTTCAGTGAAAAACTGGAAGGTTACAAGGATATAAACATAACATTTTAGTGAAACCTAATGTTCAACCCATGATGCATACTGTGAGACATATTCCCATAGCCTTGAGAGAGGGTGTCAAGGCGGAATTAAACAGATTGAAGGAAGAATTGAAGAAGTTGATGCATCTGAGTGGGTATTTCCCATTGTGGTTGCCAAGAAATCCAATGGTATAGTGAGAATATGCATGGACCTTAGGGAACTTAACAAGGTTATAATTGTAGAGATGTATCCACTTCCAGTTATCACTGAAATGCTAAATTTAATTGCTGGAGCTGACATGTTTTCCACTATTGATTTATCTGCGGCTTATCACCATATACAGTTACACCATGAGTCAAAGGAGTTCACTATTTTTATTACACCGTTTGGAATGTATATGTATGCTAGCATGCCATTTGGTTTTGCCTCAGCCGTAGCGGTATTCCAAAGAGTAATGTCACACTTACCAGAGTATATGACATATTGGTGTGTGGCCCAGACACGGAAGAACATGACCAGCGATTGTGTTGGGTACTAAAAAGATTAGAGGAGAGAGGATTAACAGTGGAATACACTAAATGTAAATTTGGTAGTAGATTACTTGGGACATTATCTGTTGGTGGTTACAAACCCAAAGCTGACGCTATGGAAGCTATAGAGAGAGCACCTTATCCCAGTTCCAATGATGATTTGATGTCTTTTTTTTAGGGTTGGCGGAGTATTCCAACACATTTATCGAACACTTTGCTGAAATAACCCAACCACTGAAAGAAATGATGAAGAAAATTGTAAGATTCATGTGGAACAGTGAACATGAGAAATGTGTAGACATTGTTTTAAGAGGTGTATACTTGATGCACCGTTATTAGGAAGGAAGTCTACCATTACGGTGGATGCCAGTAGCAAAGGTTTGAGTGCGGTTCTATCTCAAAGTGATGGAGAGAGAGAAAGAATAATAATGTTCACTTCTAGAGCTATAGGTGATACAGAAACAAGGTATTCTGTGATTGAAAGAGAATTGCTAGCATGTTGTTGGGGGTAGAACATTTTCGGCAATTTGTTTGAGAGATAAATTTACAGTTAAATCGGATCACAAACCTTTAGTGGAAGTGTTCACTGTCAAAGGCATGTCTAAAGCTACACCTATGTTTGCTAGATTAAGCCTAGAGCTTATGGTGTATAATTGTGAAATTTAATATGTTCCAGGCAAAAGAAACGGTATTGCAGATTTCCTATCTAGAATGCCTTGTGACGAGAGCATGGCTAGTGTGAATATGAAGGGAATTGTTTTAAGATTTTGATGAGCAAGTGTGCAGAATGCTTAAATGTGAATCTGATGAGAAGATATGTGGCGTACTCAAGGCTGCGAGTGTAGACTGGTGGAGGAAAGAGTGTACAGATGACAAGATTTTGAGTCAAGTAATGGAATGGGTAGTGAATGGTTGTCCGGACAAGGTTGATGATGAGTTCAAAGGTTATGCAGGGGTTAGAGATGAATTAACCATTGAGGGTGAATCTGTTATGAGAGGAAGTAAGGTGGTACCACTTGAAGTGTTGAAGGAGAGATCATAAATGTAGCTCATGAAGGGCACCCAGGTCTATCAATTACTAAGAGGAAATGTTTTGGTGGCCAGCCGTGGATACATGTGTGGAGAGATGTTTACGTCAATGTATGGCTTGTAACAATTGTGATAAGAATATGGTTACTAAGAGGTCGCCTTTGACTCCTATTCCGGTTTCAGAAGGAGCATGGGAGGAGTTGGCTGTGAATGTGTTGGGTCCCTATGAGGCGTTAGGACATGGAAATAGATTTGTGTTGGTGTTAGTGGACAGGTACACCAAATCGCCAGAAGGAGCAGATATGGATTGTGTTACGACCAAAAGGGTGATTGAGTTTTTGGAAAAGATATTCAGAAAGGAAGGAGTACCAAGTGTGATTATAAGTGACAATAATTCTCAGTTTCGCCGTAAGGAGTTTCTGGGGTATGTTGAAAGAATGGGTTTTCGATGGAAATATTCTTCTGTTACCACCCTGAGAGCAATGGAATGGTTGAAAGGCTGAACAGAGTTATTGGTGACTGCATACAATTGGCATTGAGAAATGGATTGGATTGGAGAGAAAACCTTATTGATTTACTGTGGAGTATAAGAATAACTCCACACAGTACCACAGGGGGTTCCCCTTGCAGGTTAATGAGAGGCAGAGAACGAAACAGCTAATTGTGCCTGTTTTGGCTTAATGATAAGTTGGGGATGCCTGCTGATGATAAGGATTTGGTGACTAATAGTATTAAGCGTAGTCGGCAAAAATGTAAGGATTACCATGATAAGAAATTTAAGGGCAATGTTATATGGAAGAGGGAGAAGTTTTGTGTGGGAGATTTAGTGAAAGTGAAGAAAGTACAATGTGTAAGAAGGGTGAATCCACAGGTTTTCTAAACCCGTAAAGGTCATTGAATGTTTAAAGAAAGCAGTGAGAATTGAGGGTGGAACAGTTTGGAATTCTAATAGAGTCTTAAAGTTGTTGAAGGATAGAGTGAAAGGAGATGAGAATGTGGTAGTAAGGAAGTGGGATCATTGGGATTATCCCTTTAGAGTGTAGAGGAGGTCCCAAATAAAACCTACACTCCAATCGTCCATTTTGAAGTACCAGGAACGTTCACACCGAGATATGTGACGTATAATGAGCAAATAAACCAGCAGAGAGCCGCAGTAGGGCTCTGCCCAGTGCCCATCAGAAGAGCAACAACTATTGAAGTACTGATACCCAGAAAACCATGGACATTAAGGTATCCATTAAGGAAACCCTACCAGCAAATTAAACAAAATGAAGATTGCCTAAGTACTGTCCCGGAAGAAACCAAAAAGGTCTTAATGGAAGATGAATGGTAACGTCATAAGGACCTGACAGACTCACAGATAGAAGAAATGACGACCCGAGAATGACACAAAGAGACGAAACGCCATGAGTAAGGATATCGTGAACTTCAAACAAAGGAATGATGTCCAAATGTAAGAAAATTAAGCTGTAAACAATACAAAGACAGTCTACCAGTGTACACCTGTAAATATGCTTGGAACCGCAAGAACGCTAAGAAAACAGTGCGGCTTGCTGTGCGTGGTAGAAGACTAGTGCAGCAAGCACCATTATACATAATCTACCTCAAAACAAAGCACAGTATTATAAATGTATTTCTACTTTGCACAAAAAGCAGAATCAACCCAGGTTACTAAAGGTCAAATGAGCAGAGATTCATATTTAGCAAAACGAGAAGAGACGGCTTAATCGAAACTTAGCAGAAGCAACTCGTGCCAGGGAACCCAAGGTCATACCAGTAGACGAGGTGAACAGTAGCTACATTTAATTGAAACTAAGAACAGAATATCCTGCCTCTGAAAGGTTGAGATAAGAAGACGTAGGCAGGTGGCGGGCTAAATAAGAATCAAATACACAAATTGAGAGAAACTAGACAAATTCACGGTGTGGGAAGCATGTGACCAGCCGAGCAAGAAGAAGCGAGGGTTCACACCCATGCTTGGCACCCGACCAAACAGAGATATCAGAACCTTTCCAGACAGAAGATGCAGTTTTGAGCCAACCACAGTGAACTAATTGACACATGGCTACTAAAGTGATGATTGATTGATTGTAACCATAATTGGAGGAAGGCCGGGTAACTAAGGGGCACCCCGCACCTGGCCGACCATTCTGTGTGCTGCTAAGCAAAGTAGAAAAGTATGCATGGGGTTGGTGCCAACCCAATCACAATGGACCAAATAATCTAGGGTCCAATAGTTAGTAGAACCAATGAGACGTCGTACTTTTATTGACGTCTACAGTAGTCATTTTGAAGGAACCAATGGAATTGCATGTTAACTTTTGAGGTTACACGTCAATTATGAGTTTTGAGTATAAATGTTACAACTTGTATGAAGTTCGTTGGAGTTGAAGCGAGACGGACGATCGCATCACTGCTGATATCCATGGCTCCCCGTTTTTTGTACTTGTCATTCAAGGGACTCCCTTTGCTAAACCATTGAGTTGTCCTTATTGATTGGTGTTGGAGTAATGAATCTGCACCCCCATCCATCTCAAGGGTGCGGCTAGTACTTCTGAGCAAACCTCTATGGGCCGGCTGGGGGTCTCGGAGTACAAGAGGGCAAGGTAGTTGTGATGTTAAGGGTATGAGTGTTAGTACAAAAGGAAATTGTACCACTAGCAATGAATCTGATTTTGGTGATGCAGAAGGTCAGAACAATGAGTTGGGTGGTTTGTCTACTCAAAGTATTGTTCTGTTGTATTGTTTATTCATTTATAGAGCGCTCCGGGCCCTCGGGCATCTGGGTGCATTACAGGGTACAAAGGTTACAATTGATTTAAACATCAAATACATTTACAAGCTTTCATGACTTATATACAGAATATACAACAATTATTTACAGTTTCTTATTGTGTTGATGCTGGAATACTTGAGTTCGGAAGCCACATAGGTCACAGGTCACAGGAGTGCAGCCAAAGTTTAGTACTGTTCTTAAATGAGTGAAAGGGGGGTGTGGTTCTTAAGGAGTCAGGGATAGATTATTTTTTTGTTTAAAATTGGGTTTCTAATGCTGTTCGATTGCGCCTTTCTGGCGGGGCGTGAATCTAGTCACAAGGTATTGTGGGGCCTTTTTGATGAGAATTTTGAATGTAAGGTTAAGTGATTTAAGCTTTATTTGTGTCTATTATGGCGAGCCAATTGGTAGTGTGTCTCGCGTGGGAGATGCCTAGGGCAGATCTTAAGGCGTTATTTTGGAGGGTCTGAAGTTTATTGATGTTGTGTTTACTGGTGCCCAGATATAAGGCATTATAGTAATCCATCTTAGAAACGATCAATGCACGTGCAATCGTGGTGCAGCTTTCAGTGGACAGGAATGGTTTACAAGTGTGGATCAGTTTACAGGTGTAACTGGTGGCAGAAGCTGTGGCATTGACTTGTTTATTGAAGTTAAGTGTACAGTCCAGATAAAACCTAAGGTTTTTACTTCCTTAGATTCTTTGATATTAATTCCATCAATGATGATGGAATTCTATTGAGGGGAGGGTTTATTCAGTCTGTTAGTTGACCCAATGATTAAGAGCTCCGTCTTATCATCATTGAGACACAGGCCATGGGTGGCCATCAATGTTTGTATGATAAGATAGATTTTATTGATCAGCCCTACATCTGTGTCGTAGTCCTCTTGGATAGGGATGAGGATCTGGGTGTCGTCAGCATAGTTGGTATATGAGACACCCAGATTGTCTAGTATATCGAAGAGGGGTTTAGTGAATATATTATACGAGGTTGGAGGGACACAGGATCCCTGTGATACTCCACATGTAATTGGTACTTGGTCCGCTGCAGAGGAAGGTGAGAAAACTCTCATGGATCTATTATCTAGAAATTAATTGATCCATATAGTAACTTCCTTTGAGAAATGGGCTGCTGATTTTAGATGGTTACACAGAACTTTGTGATCAACCAAATCAAACGCGGTGGATAGGTCCAAGAGGAGGAGAATGGAAGCTTCTCCATTGTCTTTCCCGTCATCCAATAGGCTCTTAAGGTCAATCTCTGTCCTGTGTCTTGGTCTGAAACCCGATTGACGTGTACCTAATAAGTTGTTAATCTCCAAACAAGATTGAATTTGGAGGTAAGCAGCCTTATCCAGGATTTTAAGAAGGAATGATACCGTAGTGATTGGCCTGTAGTTGGTGGGGATGTTAGGGTTTAGATTTGTCTTTTTTAGTAGGGGTAGTACCCAGGCGTCTTTTAGGTTGGTGGGAACTGAGCATGATTTGAAGGAAGAGTTGATGAATGTGGTAATGAAGGGAGCTAGGTACTTGACAGCTTCTTTAATAATCGGTGCTGGACCCGTATCCGCGAGACATCTGGAAGGTTTAAGAGAGGTGTAATGATCCTTTCTACCTCTACTGTTGAGATAGATTTGAATTTGAACTGGTTACTTGGATTAATTTGTTTGGATGCAACCTCCTGCAGTATAGTTTCTTGTGTCTCTAGTGCAATCTTGTATAATGTCATTTTTTTGGCTACAATTTTGTCTTGAAGCATGGCTATTTTGTTGCAAAGGGCAGCTTGGATGTCTGTTAACCAAGTTTTATTTTTGAATCATGAGTCATTGGGAGTTGTAGGGGATTAGAATTCTCTTAGGATAGAGAAGAGTTCCCTGGTGCTCGAGTTGCCTTTTTTTATTCTTTCATTAAAAGTATCTTTTTTAGTTTGAATGATTTCCTTTTTGTACCTGTCTGATAGGGAGGTGAGGTAATTCTTATTCTGTTCACCCGGGTTACTTTTCCATCTGGCTTTGGCATGTATTTTCTCTTTACGTAGGGCTTTCAGGCTGGGAGTAAACCAAGAGTTCAGGTGAGCTCTAGGTTTTTCTTTGCTGAGTTTGAGCAGTGCACTTGAGTCGATTGCCGAGTTGATGGTATTATTATACAGGTCAACTAGTGCCGTAGGGTCAGAGGGTAGGTCTGCTAAATTAGTGATGGGTTGGATAAGGGGTAGGAGGTTATTGACTATTGTGTTATTTTTATTTCTTGTTAGGGCAGGTGGGGCCATAGTCTTAGCTGAGTTCATTTGTGGGCTGTCTTGTATAGTAAATGAGATCAGGTAATGATCTGTCCATATACACGGTTCAATAGCAGTTATAGAGGATATACAGTTGATGTCTGCAATCCAATCCAGAGTGTGACCTTTTGTGTGTGTGGGTGCATTACTCCTGATGGTGAGGCCTGCTTCTATGATAGTGTTAGTTAGGATAGTTGCATTGGCATCATTAGGATCATTCAGGCCAAGGTTAAAGTCTCCAAGTATGATAGTTTGGGACCCAGGTTTGGTATTAGTGTTAAGAAGAGTTGTTATGTCTTCATCAAAAGTTCCTAAGAGGCCAGGGGGTCTGTAGACAAGGTGTATGGTGATGGTGCGTGAGGCTGATAGACGAAGTTTGATTGAGAGTAGTTCAGCGGAGGGAAGTGGCATGAGTTCAGTCGCTCTCAGACCCAAATTAGATTTACAGATGAATGCAATGCCTCCCCCTTTGGAAATGTCTCTATCACTTCTAATAATAGTGACATTTTCTGGGATAGCTATGGAAAGGGCAGGTCCTGCTGCTTTGTTGAGCCACGTCTCTGTGATGGCTAGGAAATCAAGCTGGTTGGCTGTAATAATGTCTGCGATTTCGGTGGCATGGGCTACAAGGGATCTGTATTTCATGAGTGCTCCTTTAATTTTGTGTGTTTCTTTGTTCATGTTCTTGACTGGATCTTTGTGGAAAGGGGGTGAGGGTCCAGGCTCGTGATTGAGTTTTGAGTTGTGATTGATAATGCATGGTTTGAAGGGAGTCTGTGTGTTCCCTCTCATAGAGGTTGAAGAGGTATTGGAGAGTCTGGAGCCTAATCTGTGATTTCTCTAACCTGTAGTGCATGGCTGGTTAGGTTTGGGCCTACTTGCAAAGCGCTGAATCCATTGGGCTGGAGTTATTCGCTCTGGTAAATGGTTCATGTCTTCATTGATTGAAGGCATTTGCTTATGGGGAAGAAAGGTGGCAAGAAATAGGTTGGCCTGATTTGGTTAGAGAGTGGTAGGGGTTTTCTCAACCAGGGGGACCTAAGGTTCATGTTAGCCATGGTGATATTACCATCCAGAGATGAAGATAGTGTGGCAGCGATGAGCACCTTAGGAATTAGAAAAGGAATGGTACTTGTGATGCACATGAGCAATAAGTTGGTAACAACATTTGTTGGAGCATAAATCATGACTAGGGTGGAGCCGACAGGGTAAGCCAGGGGTGTGTCATTGTATGTTTTATGATGGGTGGGATGCAAAGGTTATACTGGCTAGGTCAGATAGGATGTGGTATGTACACAAGATAGGTAAGGCTGTTTTTTAGAGGCAGTGATATGGCATGGGTAGTGATAAGAGACCCGGCAAAGAGTATATAAAGTCTAAAGATGGCAATACAGTGGGTACAGCACAGGCTGTTCTAGCAAGCAGTTGGCTGAAATGATGCAATGAGGCAATGGCTGTTCTCGTATACAAGACAATAGGTGGGAGTTCAAAGCGTTTGATAGGAAATATACCAAGTATTGAGCAGTGGGCAGGTCTGTAGTGGCTATTCTGATAGGCGACACAATGGAACATCTCAATCTGTACTAGTAGACATAACACTGAAGGCGGACACTGGCAGATCTAGGACAATGGTACAATATGTTCCAAACTATAACAGTGGTAAATTCGATACAAAGCGTACTGGTGAGATAATGTGGTTGATCGTCTTAGGCTATTAGAATCAGCAATAGTACGTTACAGCATGGTAGCGCAGGTGGTGACGAACAGTTGGGTTTGGTCCTGGTAGTAATGCAGTTATTACTAGAGCAAGTTATGTACCGTTAGTGTAATGCAAATAGTAGTGATTAGGTATATGGTTGAAATAGCATTGAAACATGGCGTTGAGGCTAAAGCAGTTGGATATGGTAACAATAATAAATGCAGTTATTTCTGGAGTCTATTGATTATCATTAGTGTAATGCAGATAGTGACGGTGCAATACATATGAACAACAATATCTTTAAAGTTTAAAGAAGTTTCAAAAGAAGCTCAAGGGTATGTAAAGTGCTGGCTAGGTTCAAAGAATTTGTAGTGTATGAATGAATGTTATAGGGGTTATATTCTGATGTCATGCATTTTAATATGTTCTTTTTATTTTCTTTGTATTTTTATTGAATTGATCATGCAGGTGCATTAATGTTATTCTGCAAATACTATGACTTGTGTATAGTTGTTTATGGAAATGTTGGGATATAGATTCTGGGTTGTCGTGGGGTTTTTTTTAGAGGAGGGGGATGTGTAGTGATGAGGTAGTGTAGTATTGTACTCTGTTGCAATGCAGTGTTGTTCTGTGGGTTCTATCTGGGTGTAATGTTGGAAGGGAATATTGGAATGTGGAAGGTTTGGAGGTTCTAAGGTGGACAGTTGGTCAGAGAGGGTTGGATACAGAAGGTGTAGTTGGTGATGTGGGGCTCATTCATGTATGTTTCTTACCTGTGAATAAAAGTGTTCTGATCATCCTGGAGAAGTGATCTGCATTCCTTCAGTGGCTTGTGTATTTTGTAAGTAATCACTATAAGACAGTATTTTTGCCGTTCTTGAACAGCCAACACATAAATATTTGGATCAAGTAAAGCTTGGAAAGTATGTGGCCAAGTGCTAAAATTACAACATGGGTGAACATCCTGGTTTACTGCTGAACCAAAGTGTGTGATTTGAGCCAAATGATTCAATATCACTGTGAATTAACTGCAACTTAGAAGTGATTAAGTTCACACTACTAAAAAAAAAACTCCCTTACAATTGGGCAGGTTGATGGTTTTAAGGACAAAATCCTCATCCTTCTCTGTGACCCTTAAGACTGTCACCTAGAATTGTGTCATTCTTGCACTGCCTTTCCATCTCTTCCATAATACCACATTTAACAGGCAGATACAGACTGTTAGTGCACAAGAGATTCCAGTACAGCAGACCTACTGTGGCAGAAGCAACATTCACTTTCTTCCGTGTTTCTGCCAATCACTGAAGTTGCTTGAGCCATCCACAGTAATTCCCCACAGGCGAATGAGTGAAACTCTTTTATATGTCCTGTTAAATTACTTAGCCTTGAATAACACACCTTATGCTGTTTTCACAGGTTCTTGGAACTTCATGTTCTACAAGAGTGGTGTGTAGAGGACTAACAAATAATTGGGAGTAGCATTACAAATTTGCTTCATTTCAATGTTGATATGTGCCGATCTGAAAAGAAAGGGCTTTCTGTGGATTGGAAATTTTAGATGTTTTGTGAGTTAGCTGGAGCAGTGATTAATGTACGCTCTACGTTGCTAATGTAAATTGTTTCTCTGGTGTCTTTCCGAGTGGTGTTTAAGTAATGCAAAGAGATGTGTTGGTTTATCTGCGTTTAGTGTGGTGGATAACGAATTATAGTGTAGAAGCGTGTCTTCAGGTGGTGTACTTTCCATTGTGTATGCTGTATTTTATCAGTCCTAGAGTTGTGTCACGAGATCTGTTGTCTGTTAAGAGTGGGAGGTAGAACAATTTTAAGGTGGTTACTGTTACCATGTGTTCCCCAACCAATCGCCCAATAACTGTAGACAAACCTTTTCACTTTGGAAACATCACAGTTGGTCAAAATGATGTGTTTATATCCATGAAAAAGATTATTTTGTTATGCAGTTATGCCTTATTATACCATATTATAAGTGATGCTAATTAAATTGACACTGTGCCATGGCACACATTCAGAATGCACAGTTTCAATTCTGTTGGCTGGGACCTCCCTTCTGACATCTATTGGAGTATTTCATGTGACCCCTGACTAGCAGAGTGTAAACTCTGCATTGTTACCCACTGTTTCTGTAATTGTTTCTGTGAAATGCACGATTTTAACCCATTATTTTTAAAAATGTGTAAGGGGAAACACTGGCCAAAACCTTAATGGTTTAGTTCACATTCACTCACTTGAATGAATTCACAGAAATCATTTATGCCCCTCCATTTTACAAATTCACCAGCTGCAACTGCTCCAGACTGTAGTGGTTAGGTTGGAGTCAGGGATGGATGCCCATTAAGTTGGCTAGTTTGGTCTTCCTACCTTCTTGGGTGAGAACATCATTTTCCCGATAACAAATAAACACAGAACACCAGGATCTTTTCCATATTTTGCGACCCCGCCTCACTCCTCCCACAATGGATATTCCCCATATGTGACCCCTATGGCCAATCTGTGGAAAGCTAGTCGGTCCAGCTCCCATGACAAGAGTGGAAGAGAGTTTTGTGGTACAGAGACAGTGAGTTGTGGTGTTACAGAGGAAGAAGATTGCTGGAGCAAAGAGGAAGGTTGCTTGACTGGCTGTAAGACCTAGAGTGGAGGACAAGACTGTAAGAGCCAGAGAGGAGAAAATGACTGCTGGGCTGGCTGTAAAACCTGGAGTAGAAGAACAGAGTGCAAGACCCAGAGAGGAGGGGGATATTAGAATACCTGGAGTGGAGTGGTGAATGTTAACTCCTGGAGAAGAGCTTGTTTGGAGATAGTGACTTTGAAACCTGGAGAATTGAATGTAAGCAAGCAGATCTTCATCCTTTCATTTTACGTGCCATAATTGCACCCATATCTGGCATATCAGGATACTGTACCCTGAACGCTTTCCAAACAGCCATGCTACAATTGTTAAATGGTGCTCCATCATGCGCTGTATTCTGTGCTGTGACACTTGAGTAACCTGCTCTTGTCCAAATGTCATCAGCCCTTTCCCCAAGAATGGCTGCTAGGAGACCCTTAATGTCCCCTATAGCTAGATTATTTCCTACTGTCATCTTTTCTAGCTCATAAATCCATTTTCCCTCACCCGCCGTTAAACTAGGGAGTTTATATCTTAAATTATCCTTGTCCATCTGGGGCCAAGGATATACTGCAGTCTGGCCCCTCCTTTCTCCAATAAGGGGAACTGCGTGAACCCAAATCCGCAATCGGCTCCCATCGTCTGCCTATCCATAGTGGGGACAATGGTTCTTGATTGCCTTCTACCTGGCAATTACGTCAGCCTGTTCATATATGGTGATGATTGCCCCCTCTCACTAGACGATCTTCCTTTAAGTCACTCTGGGTATGCCATGAGATCTGGCATCCTTTTTATAGGTTGGTCTAAATCCGACCATCTCACTTCCTTGTCTGTCTGCAAACATCTCTCGGGACTGCTTGCACTTTCTCCCTCCTCCCCATGGAAGGTTTCTCTGTCTTCGTCTGACATATCTAGTCCTCAACTAGTATGGCTTTCATCTTTCTCATCCCTATTTCAAGTCAGCGTGTCTAAAGACAAGGCTCTGTGCTCGAGACTAAACAGGCTTCCTTCCTTGCCACATGACTGGAAAACTATAGATCGATCTTCTTTTCCTCTGCTTCCTGATAAACCTTTTGTCCTCATCTCCTGATAAGCCTCATCGATCCTATCCCCGATGCTTCCTATCTCGAAATTCCCCCTGCGACGGGAGACTCTCCTCTGTCACCCCATGATATTACTGGACTCGGTTCATCAGCTCTTTCTCAATGCAATCAATATCGCGTGCCCTCTTTCTCCTTTTTAACTCCATTACTTCATCTAATTCCCTTTGTTTCTTCACATTCCCATCTAACCCTTTCCTCTTCTTGTGTTTTCTCTTCCTTTCTTTCGTTTGCTCTATGCACCTCTTCGTCCCTTCGTCTTTGCTTTTTTTGTTTCATAATTTACATTCTTCTTCCTCTTCTCTTCTAACCCGTCTCATTCTTTGATTGTTCTCTGCCTGTTATCATATTTCCTTTGCTCCTCTGCCCTTTCTTCCTTTCTAAGCTGCTCCTCCTGATACATCTGCTCTTGTCTTTGTCTACTCTTCCTTTTATGCTCATCCTCTTTCAATCGTTTGTCTTGTTCCCTGTCTTTTCTATCCTGTTCGTCTCGATCTTCCTTTTGCCTTACTTCCTCGATACTTTTACCATCTAGTTTGAGCAGCATCTGTCCACCCATCCGTTCATTTTGTACGAGCGTAACCTAGTCAGCTTTATCCCTTCCATCTCTTAATCTCCCGTTTTATATCTAGGGATACATTTGGTCATTCACTTTTCTCCTCATTGTCTTGCAAGACCTTAAAGGTCTCTTCTTTTCCTTTTGCCTTTTCTGAGCTATCATCACTGCTGTAAGCACACTCTTCATGTATCAGATTACTATATCCTGTTGCTGCCTTTAATTCCCTTAATGGATACAATCCTTCATCTTTTGCTCTATCGTCATTTACTTCTAGCAATGTAGGGGGAGCAGAAGGCTGAAGACCTTCCTCCCTACACTGATTAATCATCCAGTCCTCAGGAGGCGGATCTTCTCATTCCTCTTTGTACATTTTCCAAAGTTCTAGACTAGCTAGCCTTTTCTCCAATTTCTTCCCTGTGGACGCAGCATGCATGTATCTGTTCATGTGTTGCAAAACTGCTTTTGACAGCAATCCCCCTTGTGGCCATGGCATAAAAATCTTGTCTGCTGTTCCCTTGACCCATTCCGCACTATACTGTTTGAGCTTGGGTGCGTGTTTTGGCAGTTGTTTGCAAAGATGCATCAGCGGAGTAACATCCCCCATTGTGACAAGTCTCAATTGACTATCAATACTTAGCATTGATTTACACGAAATACATTTCAGAAAAATAACAAATATAAGCGCGCACCAACAGTTGTTGCTAAAATCCTCTATTTTCTCAATTTACTCCAATCTACCTGTTCAATCGACGCCGACAAAGACTAAAAAGATAAATAACAACTTTTCACCTCTATTCAACTCAGCCTATCTTTGTTGCTCTTTGACACTTCACTTTTTCAATACACAAAATGCACAAACAGACAAATTAGTCGGCTTTAACATATATCTCCTCAGCGCTCTTCACTGCTATCTCTTGCCCCTAAAATACCCCGATAGGAGTTTGCATCATTCTCTCTCATAGACGTTGTCCATGCACCGCATAAGTACCCCTTGGGTTTTGAAATTACTCCTTCTAAAAGCTCCTTGAGTTTAGGACTCTGGGCTATACAGACACTCCTCGTCTGGAAGCTCCTCGTCATATATTAGCCAAATCACCCCCGTTACCTTATACTTTTACCACAATCCCCATTCCCCTATATTGCCAGCTCCCTCAATCTACTCACATTCACCTTTCAGCTCCTGACCCTCAGGATCATCTCCTCCTCCAACCAGCCACTGTCGCGTTTGGTCCGCTCAGCGCCTGTGGAAACCAGGAGGGATTTTGTGAATGAGGGACACATCCCATCTGTATCAGTCTTCTTGCAAGAGTTCTATATCGTCCGCTCTCCACAGGAAGCTACCAAATAAACCCAGCAGGGTCCTTTAAGACGAGGTAAAATTATCTGAGATGGATGGGGATGCAGATCTTACTCATACATCAATAATCAGACCGACTCAGGAAGTTAGGCCAAATCACAGCTGTTTTATTAACAATTATCTAAAACAGGGAGTACAACGGACATCAACGGAGGTTCTCTCAAGTCTCAACGATTTACATGAAAAAATACAACTTTATACTAAAAATGCATCATATGTGATGTCATACTAGGTGGCAAAATAAGAAAACCTAATATGGGATGTGATAGGCTTAAAGGGAACATCTAAGTATACTTTTTGTAGGGGCGAGGATCATGATTGGTTCTCTAAGGTCAGGTGGGCAACTAAGCCCACCCCAAGTCATCTTCCGTGTCAGTCTAATACACAATATTCTATTGTCTTCTCAAACTATAGGGCTCCTTACTACGTGACCCTCTACAATTGGTTGGCACACTTGTATCCTTCTGGAATATTCCACTTGCTAGCAGCACGCAAGCTGGTACCCCAGGTGCTGGGGGGTTGGCTTTGGACATGCCTCCCCACCCAATTAGCCCAACATCCATTATCACTCCTGCGGTCTGCCATTCAATTAATACTTTTAAACTCGGCCTTGCAAAGGTTCACTGCGTCTGAGAATAAAAGGGAGTGAAGGCATGGCCTTATCTTCTGGTCTCAGTGTAGCTCGCCCCAAAGTCTATTTTCATCTGACCATGTGACTAAAGACCATGTTTTGAACTCCTTCATTGTATTTAATACTATTAATTGAAGAAACCTTGGCACTTCTAGTGTTTTTCTGTTACACCTCAAACAGGAGCTCAGCTTGCTTCTCACGTTCACTGTATCTCTCGAGCAGATAACCAGGCTCTCAGGGGCACCGGCTTTTCACACTGGGCCAGGCAAGCCTTCTCGAATCTTCCTCCGTCAGCTATTTGATTCAACTGCACCACACTTTCATCCCTTTCATTCACAGGGTCCAGGTTTGCTAAAAATGCATCTTGAAACATCAAGGTTCTATACATTCCTATATATATATATATATATATATATATATATATATATATATATATATATATATATACATTGGTGGCACCACCTGCAATCTATTCACTACATAGCCAGCCTCATGATTACTTTGTCTACTTGCGTTACTGCGTCTGTTAATTTGTGAACTGGTTTTGCATTTTCTTCAGTGCTTCTCAGCACATCCAATCTTCATTTTGCTCCCGAAATGTTGCTTACTTCGCTACTTTGCCATTGGATACTATAAGGTCTATATTCTTTCTTCATATACATCTCTTCTGGGTGCGTCATTTCTGCTTCATCGTGACATCACCAGTCTTCTCTTTCACTCATCTTCACACATCTTCCGGATCTTCCTTCAGAAGACTGTCATTTCTCAGCGGAAAGGGTTTTCTCAATGGATACCTTGTTTCAAGGACTCTTCGTGGTATACGTACCATTATTGGCTTTGCGTATGTCGCAATTTCCGGCTACCAACGTAAAGGCAGAATGGGGGCGGGACTTCCGATAGCGGTACTTGGCACCACCTCTACATCTCGGTCAGACCAAGTACATCTGGATCGAGTTCTTCAAGGAGACGGCAGATATCAGAGGAATTTTTGACGGCTGAGCGAGAGTTGAGAGTAGCAATGTGGAGCAGGTTGCCCCCTTTGAAAGACTTCTGCGGAGGGGTACAGGTCAGAGGTATGCCCTGCAGAAGTGTTGTTGGCGCCCGAGGATGGGCAGAGGAGGGAAAGTTAGCCAAGGAAGAGGAGGTGGGTGCCAAGGGTGGCAGAGGAAAGAGGAAAGAGGCAACAGGGTGACCAGAGAAGCAGCATAGACAGCCGTAGAGGCGGCAGAGGATGGAAGAGGTAGAGGTGCCAGAGAGGGAAGGGGAGTGACAGCGGGGGAAGAAGGGAAGTTGATAAGGCACGGGAAGCATCTATCAAAAAGGAGAAGGTTGTCCATGATGGTGCCATTTAGGTAAACATTAATGTTGGTCTTGGAGGTTTGGAAGGGGGCCAGGAGGGCCTCCCATTGGGTGCCACCATTAATGGGTGAAGAGGAAAAAGGAGAGGATGGATCAGAGACCATATGGGGGGGTCCATAGGCCTGGGGAGGGAACTACAAAGTGGATGTCGATAAGGGTCTGTCTGGAGGAAGCACTGGTGTAGGTATCAGTGATAGGGAGGCCTGGGTTGGAGACCTGGATATCCCTTTTGAACTTCTTCCTGCCAGACCTAGTGAGAAGGATAGGATAGTTGATAGTAAAGCAGTTAGAGAAGATAGGAGAGACAGAAAGTGCAGTGGGGAGAGTGGGGGGAGTGGAGAGCTGGCTAGAGAGCAGGCAGGCAGGGGGGGACACTTGGGTCGGGGGACACAGAAGGAGGGGGGGCACACAGAGGACAGAACATTTACAGAAAATCAGATGCAGGATATAAACAAGTCAGTTGCCAATGGAACCCAGAAGTAAAGAATGGACACAGCAGGGATGCAGGCAGTACAATGTAAGCAAACTACCAAGGAGAAACAGAACCAAAGAACCAAACAATCACTGCAATGTGAGAAAACCAACAATGGATAGCAAGAAGTGTTAAGAAACAGAACAAATGAACAGTGGACCTCGAGGAAAAGAATGAACACAAAAGGGATGCTGGCAGTAACAACCATGGATAACAAAATGCAAATAAACTGAAAAATCGACCAGGGAACCTAGAAGAAAACAATGAGTACAGTAGACAAATGCTGTCATGACCCCAAATCACTATGCCTCTGATATTGATTTTGAAATCAGAAATGTAAATATTGGGTCAACCAGTCCTGGTTTGATGGGGGAGCACACATGTCGAACTAAAATGATCAGATTGTGAGAGAATCTCCAATCTTGTAGATCTAACTATATTTTTAACCTACCTTCAAAACTTGTTTTGTGTCCATGACGGTGATGGTGGTGGCAAGTTCTACCGCGTGGACAGCTGCCAATGGATGTGGTAGCACTACGGCTCAGAATGCGCTACTGTTTGAACAACTGCATAGCTTGAGGGGTCTGCTGTCCATGTACTGGACGTGGGCTGTGAAGGTGGAACAGCAGGCTGTGCAGAGTCAGGCTGGGTTGCTGGTGCCCGGTCATTGTTTGTTGGCCAGCGTCGCTGGCGGCTGCGACAGGTGGTGTGCCTGTGGGGCTGCTGCCTGTTGTGCTGCTGTTGCGTCCTCGCTGGACCCATAGGTGGAGAAACAGGAGCTGTCGGTGTTTACAGCTTCCGGTGCCTGCTGGGAGGCACACCCCTCTTTTCTGCGGCATATGGATGCTCCTTGTGTGGTCTCGTGGGGGGCGGAAGAGTGGAGAATAAGCAGTCTCCCTTCTGTTGCTGGAGGTAGCCCTGGCAGGGCTGCAGGTCTGGAGCCTGGTAGTTGGCACTGGAACTGCCCCTGATGGGGCTGGAGAGCTGGATCCTGGTGGCCGGCTCCGGAGTTTTACTTTTTGCTTGTGAATGTGTGACTCTTGACTTGACTGTTTTTATTGTTTGCTGGCCCTATCCTTATTTTATCAGGATTCCTAGAGTGGACTCTTTTCTTGTCCATTTTTGCTTCCCCCAAAATTAGTTTTTGGTAGGGGGGTGGCTGGACCTATATCTGCATCATGTTGCTCGACTCTCAACTTGACAGTTTTTCTGCATCATCATTGCATTGGTTCTTTATGGTTTCTCTTCTTTTTTCTTTCTTTTGTATCCTGTCGTTGTATGCCATCTGTGCTACTTTTGTACCAACTCATTAAGTTTTTTAAAGCACATTGGCGTAAGCAAAACACAGTACAAAATACCATGGTTGGGGGGGCAGATGTTTTTTGGAGCGGAACCCATTGAAGTCTACAAAGATTAAGGATATTTCGCAGGTGATGTCAGTGTGCTGGGAGGGTGAGACCGTTGATCCGCATTTTTTAAGCAGTCCTCTTGTGTAGAAAAAGGGTCTATGGAAGGCGACCACCTCTCCAAAAGAGCTGTGGAGTATATTTTAAACAGCTTCTGCATAACTCAGACGCTTCCCAGCAGCATTCGTTGCTTCCTGTTCAAAGCCACACCACTAGACACTTAGAAATATAACTTTCATATTGCATACACTGTTTGTCATTATATTCGACTTAAGTACTGTGTAGGGCATATGGTCTTTAATTCAAATTCATTCATCCAGACAATATCCGGTTATTTATGAACAGAAAATCATATCTTTCCTTACATCCCGCTGCCCTGTAATCCTAGTGACATGTTTTCATGTCCGTTACGGCGTCCACTTTCCCACCCTTGTTACTACAGTTTAAGGCCCACCCACCCAGCCCCGCAAGGCTGCCAGCTACCATTGTATAACATAACAGCTGGGCATTCGTTTCTTTATGCAGTGAACCCCCCTCCCCCAATACATTGAGTACTTCATTGTTGGGAGGAAATTTTATTTCGCTTACATGTACTGAAAATCAAGTGTGTGGCTATAATCAGAAGTGTGGCAGCCTGGAGAGAAACCCAGAAAATCCTAGTCAGAGATGCCTTATGAATGCGCTAAATACGGGTATAGAAAGTGGTCTGGAAATGTGGTAGGTTGTGCTTAATGACTTGTCACCTTTGAGGTGTTCTGGGGCCAGTAGCTTAGAAATTGACTTGCTACCTGGGAGTCTTTGAGGATGGGGGAGTGCATTGAAAGCGAGCACACTTGGCTTCCTCCCTCACAGCAGACGAAGGTACAGGAGAGATTCTCTGAGGTAAACCGAGGGGCTCAAAAGTGCAGATAGGAAGGTCAAATTGTATTAAAATTACAGGATTAGAATTTCAACAATAGCATAGCTGTGGACCCACCTAAAGATGAATCAAGACTAGGTCTGCCGGAGGGCGTGGCCGACTGGAGAGCAATGAGGACATGAGTTCCTGCTAGCCCCCGTGTACGCCAACAGAATTCTGAAATAATATCCAGTATCCGTGGCGGTAGATGACTAAAACACGTTGACAGAGGGTGAATATGTGCTGAACCGCTGATGGAAGTGTGAAGTGTGGTATCCAGCTCAAACCGAAGAAATAAAGATTAAAACAGAACCCAAGGCCGACAGAGAAGAGAGACCCAAAATGTCCGCCAGCCAGTGACTGTGGCATAGATCGACGACTGGGAGGTGGTCACTGGTTAAGACAATTGTGCGCTGGTGCCGGTGAAATCACTTCTGACCCGAGTGGACCATGTAACACCCAGCTAGCATCCTAAGCGAACTCGGATCAGCAAATATATGCCGAGAGCCGGTGCATCAACGGAGCGTTCTCACCCACCCGGAATCTTCGGAGTGGGCAGAGCACGCTGCAGCGTGGAGGCGGGCTGGACGGGAGAACGCCTGGGGGTGTCCATCAGTCCCAAGGTGACAGCGGAGCAGAACGGGCTCCTGAATATCGAAGACGCCCTGTCAGCGCGAGCAGTACTTAACCCTACAACGGCCACTGTGCTAAGTGAAAGGGAGACATGCCATAAATGCATCGGACACTCAGCGCACTAAATGGGGCTCGCCACTTGAGTGGCGAATACTGCTGGGCCTCGTGACAACAGCTGCGGCCCCGAACTACCGGAATCTCATGGACCCAGACGGTGCCGTGAAGCACTGCAATGGACTGAAAACAACTGTACCTAGGGCAGCGGCAGAGGAATCCAAGAATCTGTGGCCAGCTCATGCACTGAGCGGGCGGAATGGCAACTAAATCAGACCACAGGGCAGGCACCGGTCCGATTTCGCATGGTCTGCCGGCCCACAAACTGTAATACACTTAGCGGCATCACCGGGGGATACAGAGCAGTGGTCTCCCTGTGAAACGAGCGGGGGTACTTCTTTCTCCCTGCATCTCCGCTTGCCACCTCGGACCGGATAACAAAGGCGCAACTGCCTGACCCAATGGCCGATCCATAAGCGGACACCGCTTTGCAGCTCGGCCCGCCCCCCCCTCCCCGTCGGACATAAGGCGGGGGTGGAACGACGGCAGACAGGTAACTCCTGAAGGCCAGAATGGGCAGACACACACCAGTGACACTAAAGACAGTGTAACACTTGTAGGTCTGAGGTGGTCCCCAGAAGGCCTCCCCCCCGCCCTTATGGAGTTCGGCATGGAAGGGCGCTGCAACGCATTGTCTTCAAACCTGTGAGTTCATGGGATCCAGGGTTATGGCACCGTACCCTTACCGACCCACACCATACAACTGGTGAGCCCCTGGAGGGGAATCACTAGCGGGCCTACTCCCCATACACAGGGGCATTGTGGGAGATCCTTGGAGACAGAGCTAAATTAATCCTGAGCACTGGCTGTAACTAGAAGTCTCGAGCTACTCCACTCCATAAGACCTGTACCCGGCCTTCCCGCTGGGGTGTTGCAGCGTGCTGCGCGGCGGGGCGGGGCATCACGGACAACTAGTGCCTCCAGTGAAGGTCTCCCTCAAGGCGAGACTTTGGACCTGGTGGAGAGACTTTTACTAAGAAACTTACACAGACACAGGTCACCAAGGGGACCACTCCAGCGCAGTGCTGACATAGTCAACCCACAGGACGCAGATCTGCCCAGATCCGTGCCAGCAGGTACTCTTGGCTCTATACTAGCACCCACAGCCAAGATCAGAGAGTGCCGAAACTTGCCCCCTCCAGGGGACGACTGCGGTGACGACCATCCCCAGTCTACGTTACTGGGGCACAACATCCAGTGGGTGTGGCGCAGCTGGGCCACTTGGGCGTACAGCCCTGCAGCGTGTACAGCCGACCAGATACTACTGTACACATAGAGGTGGAAATACCCCCTTTTCCGGAGCCGGAATGCGCCGGATGCTGGCGGTGGCACTGTAACACGAAGGAAGGCTCACCTGGCACTAATGCTGCAACAATACGATGTTCCTAAGGAACAAATGCGGGTGCGACGCCTGGGGTAGGGAGGACAGACCCAGACAGGGACTCGCTCAATATCGCCATACTCTGTCATTGTTCTGTACACTGCGCCACAGACTCTATAAACCCCTGCTGGCCTGCCATCGATAACTAGACATCCCCATTACTGGCCTCCCACGGACGATGACGGAGTACTACAGGGGGAGGAGCCCTGGATGCCCTGTACGCCCTAAGAGTAACGGGTCACCTACCTGGTCATATAACCATACACTGCACAGCAATTAGGCTACCCAACTGGCCCAGTCACACAACATGGTCAAGGACAAGCCTAGGAAGACATCTATGCAAAGTAAGATGGACCAGTATGCGACCACGGCTACGACCGGACCTACGGACCACACACCACAGCCCGATGCCCCAGCCATCGAAGAAACTCTCTCCCTTAAAGAAGTCATGGGGGCTATAGCTAAATCCCGCTCCTCAATGGAGAAGAAAATGGATGGCATTACAGCAGAGGTCTTCTTTCTACGACACAACCTAAAAAAAATGTCCTCCTTTTCGCATGGCTGCGAGCTTGTAAGACCTACAACTTTCCCCTTTTATTGTTGCCTGCACAGAGGACCCGAGGTGCGCGTCCTCACGGTCCGGCGGCCGGCCACCAGGGAGATGGAACAACGCATTTCTGGAACGGAGGACGGCCTGAGGGTAGTTAATCAGCAGCTCTCGCAAGTAATGACTCGCCTCAAGAACACGGAGGCCTGAGTCGACGAAGGAGAAGGTAGATTGCGCCGCAATAATGTGCGTTTCTTGGGGCTCCTTAAAAAATCGGTGGGACCAAGCATGGAACGTTTCCTGGAGCAGTGGCTGGTCAACATCTTCGCCCCCAAATCCTTTTTGAAATTCTTCTCTGTTGAAAGAGCCCACTGTATGCCAGTGGGCAGACCTACCCCAGGTTCACCACCCGAACAATAATAGCCAGGTCACTCAACAATAGGGACAGGGACGTGCTTCTGCAGCTGGCTCGTACGAAAGGTTCAATCACATACAACGGTTCCCGTATCGCCTTCTTCTCAGACTACACCCGAGAGGTACAACGCGCCAGACAATCTTTTGAATAGCTGAAAAGGCGGCTGTACTCCATGAATGTGAAATATGGGCTGCTATTCCCGGCCCAACTGAAGATCTACCATAATGGAACCACAGTGCATTTCACTGACCTGCGGGAGGCCTGGAAATGGGATGAAAGACCACCTCAATGGCGACTGGGGACCGGAACCGAAAAGAACAAACGGGAGGCCCTGCCTCAGACCTGATCGTTCTCCCCCAGAAAGACGTCCAATGCCGCCGGAACAGAATGAGCCTGAGCAAGCAGCGGCCCCCTGACGGAACTGTTCATGAAATAGACGACATTAAGGAAAAGTATATACATACCGGGCGGATAACCAATGTACGTTCAGATGCCCAATACTGCATGAGCTATGGAACTGTCATGGTGTCAGCTCGAACTCTAATCTCTAGTAAATTTCCTACCCCCACTCCCATCTTCCCTTTTGTTCTTTTTTCTATTTCTTCTTTGATTTTGTTCTCTCTGGACTGGTCATTATAACAGTCCCAATTGATGCCTTCTGCCCTTGACCTCTGGGTCGGTTTTTCTGGGCATAATATGTTCTTGGTTTGTGCTGTCAGCAAGGTTTTTTGATTGCCAGCAAATGTTCGGGCGACAGATTGGTTATTGCGGAGTATGGGGAGGGGGGTGGAATGGTTGTTATTCTTTGTTTATTGTTTGAGTAGGAAACGGAAACCCAATGCATTCACTTATCCTATTCGAACCACACATGTGGATAACACCACCTACACAATCTTGAACACCTATAAGTACACATGGCATGCACTCAAGATTCCCTAAGGGCCAGTAATGCCTGCAAATCCCTCAAACTCCTCACTTGGAACGTGAACGGCCTGGGGTCCGGAATCAAACAGCTCCTGGTCACAAAATTCTTAATAGACACTCCCCTGACATTGCACTCCTCACTGAGACACATCTAGCTGGCACGACCTGCACCCTTTTCCGTAGGACGAACTACCGTACTGCAGTACATGCAGGATTCACTATGGGCTCCTGGGGGTCCTGATCCTAATGCATAAACATCTCCCATTTACGTTGGCCTTGGTGGAGTATGACGCCCCGACCAAATGAAAAAAGAGGTGTAAGGGGAATGACACCCACTTCTAGCGGTCCCTCATATAGGCGAAGCCTTTAGCAACAAACAAAATAGCGCTAGGGGGCAGGCTTCTCTATTGCTGTGACTGCCTTCCAAAGTTCGTTGAAAAGTTACATAAACCTTTTAGTCACACTCATGAGACTTGAATACAAAAAATATAGCAATTTCATTAATATCAATACAATTGTAAAAATATAATCAAAAAGTACAATCGAAAATTCCACAAGTTCATCTATGACCAACAACTCATCAAAGTCATAAATTCAGTGCAAAAACGCATAGCAGACAATTTGACATATCTCGGGCTTCTACTGGCCCACCCAATGATGTTTCACAGGTAAAAGTGTCTTGCGTTGTGCAAATTCAATGCAGTGTCTCACATCAAACACTTCATTCATCCTAGTTTTCTCTCACTCATACTCATTCTTTTTCTCTCAAACTCATCCCAAAATGTTTCTTTCTATTCAAATGTGATCAAGTAAAACGGAAATTCTTCAGGGGTTGTCTGCATTTAACACAATACACCAATAATACATTTTCTTAACAGGATAGCACGTTAATTGTTCCAGTACTTAGGGGAGCTTAATATTAGCTCTGTACACAATGTGTCAGTACATTCAAGTAAGAAAAAGAGCTCCAGATGAGAACATTCGAAGTGGAGCCCATCAGTATTCTAAAGGCAACCAGCGATGGGGGGCGTCACCGTAAGTAGATGTCTCAGTCCTTCAGTTAGATGGGTGTTTAACGCATAACCCATGCATCTAGGTGGAGGATGATGGGCGTTAATGCTCCTCTTTCTGAGCGACAGGGTGGAGAATTGGCTCCCTTATGTGTGTAGAAAATGTCACGCATCAAGCAACAGTCTTGATTTATGGTGGATTAGTGGTCTCTCTGTGTCCGTTCCTTGTGGGACACAAGGGATTCACAGGCAGGGCTCCCCATAGGCGCTCCCGCAGTGCGAGAAAAGAGATGAACTCCTACATCCCGGCTGATCTAAGGAGTGGACTTCAGCATGGGCGACCCGTAAGGCATTATAAATCCGCTCTAGCAAAAGGGAACCGGGAGAGGCAGTGCGGCGTCCACATCCGAGTTCTTTGCTGTAACTTCAGTCTGACATCGGTTCAGCGACGCCCCGCCTGCACTTAGGGAAGAACTTATGGAAGAAGTAATGGCTATAGTTACAAAATATCAACCTGACCTTTGGATCCTTGGGGGCGACTTTAACGATGTGATGGACAATCCACTCGACCGTACACATATCCGCGGGCAAAACCCTGACAACCCCACTAGACTGGCGACATTCGCCTCAACCCTCGGCTTCTGTGATGTGTGGAGAGAACTTCACCCACAGGATTGTGGTTATTCATTCCGCTCAGGGGCCCACACCTCCTTATCTAGACTAGACTATTTCTTTCTCCTGATCCCAGAGGCATATACAACCACTGCAACATTGTTGGCTCGCGGCATCTCTGACCACTCATCCTTGATGGTCGAGAGGCCCACGAATAGGCCCGCTCCCCCAGAACGTGGGGGCTAAATAACTATTATCTAGGCTTTCCCCAATTTGTTAACCATATCACAGAGAAAACCACAGAATATTTTGAGATAAACACCAACGTGGCCAAAAGCCTAGTAGTACTATGGGAAGCCTATAAGGCAGTACTCCGAGGAGAAATGATCTCTTGGACATCCAACAAAAAGAGAGAGCAACTACGAAAGGTGGCAGATGCGGAAAGAGTGGCGGATGAGTGGGAGGCCAAATACATACTGGGTACTGCTCCGGACACGCATGGATCCCTCCTCAAAGCCAGAGAACTCCTTCGAAACCTTGTGCTAGTCAACGCGAAACACGCTCATTGAGAAGCATGGGCCTTCATTTACGAGCAGGGTGATAAAGCAGGCAAGATGCTGGCCTGGCTGGAGAAAAGGGGCGAGGGACACCGGCATGTTAGGGAAATCATAATTGCACAGAATGAACAGGTCCAGCGGGACCCAGACATAGCAGAGGTTTTCGCAGATTTTTATGCAATGTTCTACCAGGGTCCAGCTACCCCTGTGGACCTATCCATATTAGATGAGATGGTGATCCCTCAGCTATCCGAACTGCAGTGTACACAGTTGTACAAGGACCAATCATCATAAATGGTTTACACTTGTGCTAACAGAACTAAAAGCCATAAAAAGGCAGGCGTAACACACCTGGTTGAAAGATAACACTCCTGTAAACATGGCAATCTGGAAACATAAGGCAAAGGAGTATGCAATTAAAATTGTGGAAGTTAAACATAACTTTTACAATGAACAAATCCTTCAGGCTGGGAACCAAACTAAGGAACTTTTCAGACTCCTTAGGTCTTGGGAGAAACCCGCAAGTACCAACCTCATTGTTAAACCAACTAACACAGACTGTTATAGAGTACAGAAAGCCTTCTCCGATAAACTAAAAACTGCTCAAAGAAAAATCCAGGAAGAATTAACTAGGACAGCTCTATATGCCACCACCATTACTAAAAACCCAAGTAATGATGAAGGAAATGCTAGTTCTAAGACTGGCCTTCAGTTCCCGGGATATGGGGAGCAAGCCCCACAGAAACCACAGACCAGCTTTAGGGTTAGGGAGCATACTGCGGCAGAAATTCACAACGTTCTGAGGACTATGCATCCCACTAACTGCCCGGGCAAACTCCTTCCATCCAAGTTTATACTGGAACAGAATAATATTTTCACCCTGTTCCTCTGCAGATATGTTAATTCATCTTTTCAAACCCGCACCATTCCGCCCCTAATAAGAAACATAGCAGTTACACCATTACTAAAGAACGCCGGATTAGATCCCAATGATGTGGCCAACTTGAGGCCAATTACCAACACGCTTTTCTTCTTGAAACTTATAGACAAAGTTGCGATGTTGCAACTTCAGACTCATGTTTCAGAAATGGGTATCCTACATAAAAAGCAATCAGGCTTCTGTATTTTCCACAGCACTGAGAGTGCCCTGCTGGATTTGCAGACATACATGCTCTCTGGGTTGGAGTCCAGCAAGTTGGGGCTGCTGATGTTGTTGGACTTATCAGCAGCTTTCGACTTGCTGGACCACAGGACCCTGTTGGGTCGGATGGCCAAAGTTGGAGGCCTCACAGTGGAGGCTATAACCTGGCTCAAGTCCTTTCTCGAAGGACGTAGTTCCCATGTCCACTGGGAATCTTCCAATTGGCACTGGAGATCTGTGGAAATTATGATAAAGATCAACAGACGCTGGATTCGATCTACCAGATTGTTAAGAGCTGGATATCTACCAACTGGCTATGCCTTAACGTGACTAAGACCGAGTTAATGTTATACGGCCCTACACAAGCCAGAGAGAAGTTGAGTTTGGCTTATGCAAACTTCCTGATTGATGGCAGTCAGATCACAGTAGTACCCAAGGTAAAAACCCTGGGCACCTACCTGGAAACAAGTCTGAATAGTGGTGCCCACGTGGATGCAATTGTGAAGCACCAATTATCATCTTAAGGTGCTGCGACAAGTGGCTCCACTAGTTTTGGAAGAAAATCGTAAAAAATTGGTTAGAGCAGTGATACTCCCGAGAGTAGATTATTGTAATGCTCTCATCCAGGTCCTTCCCACTAGGCAGGGGGACACGACAGGGGTGCCCCTGTCCCCATTACTGATTGCATTGGACATCCAGCCTCTAGCCCTGTGGCTTTGCCATGTTAACACATGGACGGGTTCCACTGGCCGAATGGAGGGGAAGATAGGCTCTCCCTTTATGCCGATGACCTTTTGCTATATCTAAGCGACCCATCTCGGTCTTGTCCAGTGGTCACGCAGATGCTGACACATTTCAGTGAGGTTAGCGGACTGACAGTTAACTGGGGGAAGTCTGTCCTTTTACCAGCAAAGGGTGGGGAACACTCGATTCCAATGAATTGCCCATATATGGTGGAACGTGAGAGCTTCTGCTATCTGGGAATTCCGATCTCGAGAAATCTCTCGGACTACACTTCCTGCAACCTACACCTGATTACGGACCGCTTTTCCAACGATGTTCGACATTGGATGCTTCTCCCGCACACGTTGCTAGGTAAAGCTGCACTCTTTAAGATGTTGGCACTCACACGCTTTTTGTATATTTTACAGAACGCCCCACTCTGGATTCCTGACTTAGAAATTCACCGATAGACGGCATCCTCAGGAAGCTTATATGGGGCGGCAGACACCCCTGCATCGCCCTTAGTACACTACAAAGATCTATATGGGAAGAGGGAGTAGGGGTGCCACACCTTCAATCATATTACAGGGCGAGCCAAATGACAGTCATTAATGATCTGTTTCACAGTAACCGAGACCTACCTACATCAGAGCTGAGATGCTGGCAGAGCGTAATAGGTCACCACTTACGCTGCTACACCAGGCCCTTCCTAACCCCCACCTCCCACGGACAATGTCAGAGCACACTGCTGTGGTATGGAAGAGGGCACATAAACACATCAGTGGGAGAATAGGATAACACAGATGCAACCCCTCTGGGAAAACAGCAATCTCACCGAGATGGGGAATCTCGTGACATGGCCGAGATGGGTGGAGGCCCGTATTACAAGGTTTGGGGATATTCTCACTGACGGTAATATCGCTCCATTTGAGACACTGCAGCAGAAGTGTGGTCTCCCAGACAATGAGCAATATCACTACATACAAATCACCTACGCCTTACGGGGACAACTACCAGCACTTAAAAACACGCCTGAATGTACACTGCTGGAACGCAACCTCCTAGTGGAGCGTATACCCACCAGGGTCACTTCCATTCTATACAACGCCATGACTGCCTTTGCCACTCCAGAACTGACCAATCTTAAACAGAAATGGGAAACAGATGTAGGTGCTATTGACCCGGAAGACTGGATAATAATCTTATTGCACTCACAAGAGATTGCAATTGCCTCCAGGCTCCGCCTGATTCAACTTAAAATTCTTCATAGAGTGTACTACCGCACAGTTGTGCTGCACCGGTGGAACCGGGCTCCCAACCCAAACTGCCTACGATGCCGGGGGGAACCTTTATACATATCTTGTGGGAATGACCCCGAATTCAAAACCTCTGGCAACAATGTTGCAATAAACTGACTGGTACGCTGGGGAGAGTGGTGCCAATGGACCCCAAATTGCTATTATTAGGCATTCCTGATGAAAACTCTGCCAATCAATGGGAAAAACTATTCTTATCCACTGCAGTTGGACTGATAAAGGGTAATATAGCTCAACGATGGTGCTCACCCGATTGTCTGGTGTTGGCCCAATGGGTTGCAGATTTAGATGTGTGTGCAGCATTGGAACATCGAATATATACTGCACGGGGTTGTCCAGCAAAAGCCATGAAAATCTGGGGCAAATGGGAGGGGGATGAGGTTAAGGGAGGCTTAAAGATGTCATGATAAGGCTGTGTGTGAAAAATGTGACCTAGCCTAATTTGTTTACAGTGCTGATTTATTGCTACCGATAGATAGGATACAACATTGGGAGGAAGTGAATGTCTGTATGGTTTTGTGTTCATGAAACAATAAAAAGATATTTAAAAAAAAACGAATAGGTCTGCCTTTTCCTCTCTAGCCTGAATGCCCTTCCTGTAACCCTTGGTATACACAGGGATGGAATTGGGCAGAACAAGACAGAGATGCTCTCCTTCAAACATTGCCTTGTCCTGTAGACCCACAGCCCAAACCGCACCAATTTGAGTATGCTCTCTGCCCCTGAGCATGACTCTGCTGAACGTTGTGTGCTTGGAATCTCAAATGCCTGCTGATATGCAATGCAACGACTTCACAAACTGCATCTGAAAGTGGTCCTTTGCTCACCAAGACACCCGAAACTCAAGCAATGAAATGGTCCAAAGTCATATACATATATCTCATGCCTTCGCACATATAAGTGTCATGGTGACTATTTTCACAGAGGAAATGTGCACAATACCAAGTGTTGGTTTCTTCACAACAGCAGTATGTTCCAGGAGGGTCAATGCTGCTCTTCTCTTTCTGAAGTCAATTTAGAGATTCCCTATCCAGGGGCTAAAACCCAGGGAAACCCAAAGGTACCCCATGGTGGGGCTGAATCAGAGGACAAGTCTGAGGATCCCCATGTAGGGTCTAAATGCAGGTGCACACCTGAGGGTCTCCGGCAACAGGCTCATTTCGGATGCTGGACTGAGGTCTCTCACACAGAAGCTGGAAGATCTCTGTTTGGGAGCTAAATCAGGGTATAAATCTGTGTCTGGGTCCTCCAAAAGGATTAGACCACTTGGATATCGGGTTGTGACACTGAGATTCCTCTTCTGCCATCTGCTGTAGTGTCGGCCTCTCTAGCACAGCCTAGTTGAAGCACACCAGAGTGATAAAGAAAATGGACAGCTCTGCAAATCTGCTCCAGCATTCCCGTGTGGCAAAAGAATTACCGGGGCCTTCTGGCATGACGTTTGTGATGGAAATGCATGTGCCCTTATTTCTGGGTAGGGACCCCTTTGCGCCAACTGTTAAGTGATTGACACCCACACAAATGTCCCTCCAGTCAACAATAGATCTTCTGCTCACCTCCTCGCCTCTGGTGTATTCTCACCCATGGCTGTCAGGTCTAAAATATATTCTTATTAGCCACTGTGTTTTATCATAGTGTGTGGTAAAGAATTTGGAAATGTCAAAAATTAAATATAAGTAGAGGTGCAGGGGGAGAAAATAAAACTGGCACAAAGGCTGTAAAGTCTCAAACTAAAAGATTCAGTATCCTATAGGTAAGGATACCCCTGGAAACTATCAAACTGATAACAGTCAAACATGTAAGAATGTAGTAACAATTTTGGATAACCATAGTTAGTAGTTAGTATGGTTCAATTTTAATATAATTGAAAGTATGAAGGTGTTCTATATAAATAAAGAAATTATCCTCTGTTCACTTCAATGCAATCTTAAGATCCATAGCTCAACTCATTTCGGGACAGTTCCCTTCTTCAGGAACAACATTCACAAAGTCTGTTAATATTTGGATTAAAGAAAAAAGATTATAGATCAATAAAGGTGTTTGTATTAGAGTATTCGTTTCTAAACCTGTGTGTAATATTACCTTAATTTTACCTAGAGGTAAGGATTGAACTCCAAAGCCGCAACAGTGTTTGATATTTCAAGTTAAATCTAAATGGGTAAGAGAATGGATGACAAAGATATCATTTCGTTAACCCTAATATTGCAGAAACTAAATGAAGGTCAGAATCACTACCTCATAAAAGTAGAAGAACTCCAATTGAAAGAGGTTCTCAGTAGTGCTGTAGAAATCTGTGTTTTCAAGAACATTTATAATTTTTGGTATTTACCTAATACAATAGTAGTAGGTAATATTGTATTAAGTGTTAAATGAGGCGTCCCTTCTGTTAACTACCTGAAAGTACAGTGAGAAAGATTGGCATAAAGCAATCTGTGGATATAAATAGAGTAGTAATAAGTCAGGAGAGAATATGGATTGGTCCTGACTGACTTCCATAGGTGCAGTCCCCAGGAAGAACAGATCTTACCTATATTTTTTAAAGTAAATATCCTTAGCAGATTTTGAGTCTTAACGCCATAAAAGTGTGTTAGAAAATCGCTGCTTTATAGATATAACGTCATGCGCGTATAAAGCAATGACATCATATGTTTATATGACCCAACAACGTAATGACGTTGGTCGTTATGCTGTTATTTATTTAATTTTTTATTGCAGACCGAAGCAACCGAATACATATATGTCTAGTATGATTATGTATTAGTCCATGTACTTAAAGAATAGAATGATTAACGGAGAAAAGCAATATGCAAAAGTGTACATCATCGTAGTTAGGGGATAAAGTACAAATCTATGTCAGTATTAACCATTGGTATCATAAAGGGTGTAGTAGAAAAGTAGATAATTGAGAAATTTATCAGAAGCAACAATAGTCAAAATGGTAAATTAAGTTACGCACTTAAATCTGTATAATCAAGAGTTATTTGTACATGAAGCCACATAACATATATACATTAGGCATAATGGACATACTAAATGTATAATTGTATTATTGGGGTTGTTATTGTAAAAACAATATGATTGTAATAGCTAGTGACAGTAAGACTATATTAAAAACAGTAATTAAAAAAACAAATTGTCTCATTAACAAACATTTTTCACAGGAAAGCTCCAAGTTCTGATAAGAATAATGATCAAATAAATGGCCATTGGGATAAATTCATCTGAATTAGGTTAGATTACATGGAATCACAATAGGATTTCTACTACACAGTTTCTAATTGCATTATTATAAATTCTAAGGCTACAGTGCATTCAGATATGTCTATATATTAAAAGGATCCAGTGCTACAATAGTGGACGTCAACAAACCCATTGGAGAATGACTGCTCCAAAGTGAAAATGTTAATTCCTAATGGGTTCAGTGAATCAAGTATGTCTATGCAGTGCATCTCAAGTTGTGAGCGTTTCTTAGTCATGTCCCCTCCTCTGGATGGGTGATGTACTCCTACTAAGACTATACATTTAAGTTGTGCTATGGAGTGTCTACATTCTTTGAAGTGTCTAGCCACAGGAGATTTTTAATGTCCTATACGAATGTTGGACTTATATTATGTTCAACGATCTTTCACTTCGTGGGATGTTTGGCCTATGTAATAATGGCCACAAGAGCAGCATATGCCATAAATTACATTCGGTGTATTGCAGATTTCATAATGTGTAATTCAATCTTTCGGTGAGGTTGTTGGTGTCTAATAGTGTCTCCCTTTATGATGATTTTGCAGTTTTCACAGTTAAGACATGGGTATGTCCCAACTTTGGGCTTATGTAGAAATATTTCATTCTCATGACAGACGTGCTCAAGTTTGACCAATCGGTCACAAAAATTCCTTCCTCATTTGTAAGCTATCATTGGCGGTTGTGGGAACAGATGTGTGAGTTGGTGGTCTAATTATATGATGATCCAGTTTTTCTTAATGATCCTACTTATGTGATGCTCTGGCTGGAGTATTTCATAGTATAGACAAATGGGAATTAATTGTTTTTAGTCTTTGATTTAAGTGATTCCACAATTGTTTTGTCAATGGCTTTTTGAAGGCCTTGTTGTACCACAGTTTGTGGATAGCCTCTCGATTGAAAGCGATCTGTCATTATCTAACATTATCTTGTGAGAGTTTCACTGTCATAAATTATTCTTTTAAGTTTAAGAAATTGGCTGTATTGTAGACTGTTTTTAAGGTATTGAAGATGGAAACTGAGATAGTGAAGGGTTTTGCTCACATCTGCTGGTTTGCAGTAAATATTGGTGACTGATCTGTTGTGTATTAACATAATCTCAACATCTAAAAAATGTAATTTTTAGTTTGCCAATCTCTAATTTGAATTCGATACAAGGGTGTGATGTATTAAAAAAAATATTCAGCAAATTATCGGAACTCTGGTTTGGAGCTTCTCCAAATGGCAAAGACATTGGGCCTCATTATAAGTATGGCGGTAAGGCAACAATGGTGCCGGTAGCACTACCGGCACCGTTGCTACCGTACCGCCATACTACGAGTTGTGCTCGTGGGTCTCGCTCTGCACGCCAGGTCGGACCTGGCAGGCAATGCGGCACCCGCAAGCACAACTCGTGGATGCACCTGCACTGTAATGAACAGTGCCGGTGCATCCAAGCTCCCCATTCCCATTCAGCACTATGGGGCCGAATGGGGATGGTGAGTCCCTTTATTACCAATGCCCTCAGATGGGCTAATACTGGGTCTGCCAAACTCGGCATGACCCGGTAATTGCCCATTCGTGGGTGCCGGTAAAATCACAGGTTTGGCAGCAGCCGTGCCTGTGCTACAGGCACGGCTACCGCCAAACCCGTAATGAGGCCCATTGTCAATGTATCTTCTCCAACATAAAAGTTTGATGGACTTAAGTTCATGATAAGGTATACGTGTATTTTCCAGATGGTGCATGAATATGTTGGCATAAACAGGTGCCAAGTCTGAGCCCATTGAGGTGCCAGACACTTGTAAGTAGTATGCATTGTTAAATGGAAAAAAAAGTTATTGTATCAGATGATCTTTGTGAATTCAATAGTGAAGATTTTATTAGCTTGAAATATATTGTGTTGCAAAAGTAGCCATTCTAGTGCCTCAATGTCCTCCTCATGAAGAATTGAAGTGTATAACCTTTGGACATCTAATGAGAATAAGATACAGTCTTCTAGTAGATCAACAAGATCGTTATGGCTGTTTAAGAAATGGGTTGTATTTCTCAAGTGTGTTGTGGATTTGTGGACTAAAGGTTGTACGGAATACTTGATCAAGATATTTGGCAAGTGGGTCAAAGATACCATCTTTCCTGGCCACTATTGGTCTGAAAGGTGGCTTCACTGGATCTTTGGTAGTGGTGTGATCTGGAATTTCTGCATTAGAAATGTCTTAGTTCTGGGTGATATCCATTCCTGATTGTGTTAGGGTGCAGAACAGTGGCGGCTGCTATTATAGGGCGGCCGGGCGCCGCCCCCCCAAAAAAGAAGGAGAAAGAAAAAGGAAGCTAAAAGAGATTCAATCTGAGAACTTCTCTGATTGAATCTCTTTTAGCTTGCATTTGCCTTTGCCAACAGCACGGGGGCGCTGTGGCAAGGCAACAATAACAAAGGGCCGGGCCCGCTGCTTTCACAGCGGGGCGCGTCCCGTTTTACGCTTCCTTAATCAATAGTAGAGTGCGTGGAGCTCGTAGCTCCACGCACTCTACGTAAGCCCCTTTAATTTAGAAGGCTGGCGGGGCGCTTCAGGGGTGGCGCCGCCAGTCTAAAAAATGTGTGTAAACAGCGCAGGTCTCATCACTGAAATTCCCCTCCCCTGCATGGAGTCCATGGATGGACACAGTAATGTCATTGGCTGTTTGCCAGCCAATGACAACCCTTGCATTGGCTGGCAAACAGCCAATGACATTACTGTATCTATGCAGATCTCTGGTGCTGGTGCAGGGTGTGTGGGTGTGCCTGCGCCACCTTCACACTCTCTCCCTGAGTCCCTGGGCCTTCATTCTTTCAGGACGACGACGGCAGGAGGAGTCACGACTGACCACCACCAGCCCCGCAGAGACGGCCTGGACCCTGGTCCACCACCACGACGAGTTGCCGGCGCCGCGGGTAAGTAACTGGTCCCGGACCCAGCCAGCAGATGTTTGTGTTTTGGGCCCGGGCGGGCCCCGGGCACGTCGTCCTCGGACCACAGACAGTCCACAGCCCCAGTCAGCAGCAACACTGAAAGACGTGTAGGTCCAGGGCCTACGTCTTTCAGTGTTGCTGACTGATGTGCCGTACTAGTTACTCGAACTTAATGGGGGGGGGGCGCCTGGCCTGTGTCTCACGAGTCGCTCGACTCGTGACTCGAGTCATAGTAGTCTCCGACCGGCGGGCCTTGGTGGTAGCGGGCCCGGGCCCGCCTACCACCAAGGCGGGGGCCGCCTGGCCTGGGCCTTTACCCCCCGGTCTGTGGTGGGCCAAGGCCCAGGGCCTTGGCCCACGCGGACAGCAAGCCCCAGGCAGGCGTGCGTGCTGCTGATGCTGCCCAGTGCGGGCCTTGAAGTCCATGATCCAAAATGTGCTGTTTTATATTTTTGGCATTTTTCCACAGAAAATGCAGAAAATATAAAACGGCACAAGTCACCACTAGTGCCACTGAGCCAGAGCCCTGGCAGTGTGAGGGAGAGGCCTGGCCGCCCGGCACAGTGGCACTGGCACCATCCACCACACTGGTGCGGTGCCTGGTGGCCAGGCCTAGCACGGGGCCTCAAGGCCCAAGGCAGGCGTGCGGTGCTGCTGCTGCCGAGTGCGGGCTGCCCACGTAGAAGACGTCCATCCAAAATGTGCCGTTTTATATTTTCTGCATTTTTTGACAAAAAATGTCGAAAATATAAAACTGCACAAGTAAGTCAGTCACCACTAGTACCACTGAGAGCCAGAGAGTATGCTGACTCCAAGGTCAGCGTGCAACACGGCGACTCCACGTTCCTACATAAACATTTTTCGGTACAGCAGTCTGAGTCTGGCCTACAGGACAATGACTGAGGGCTGGCACAACATTCTACTCTGGCCCAGTTTTTTGGGGCCAATGTGGTCCATTTTGATTGGTTATTGCACTGTGCAGATGGTAGATTTGCCCTGTGCCACTGACCAAATATGCTTTAAAATACACTATTTGCAAATAAATTAACAAAAAGGCACCCTTACATAGTTCTCAAACAGTTTGCTTTGAAAAGTAACACATTGTCATTTTTGCGAGTCTTCCCTTGTGTTTTGTATGGCGCTGTGCCTGTTTCATGTGCCGAAGTCAAACCCTGATTCTCCATGGCATTTATGAACAAAATCACGTTGATATCACCCAGGTGTGATGTAGTGAGATGTTATACATGACAGATCAAATGGACACAGTGCATAGCACGCAAGCCTGTGTTTATATTTTTGTGTTGTCCTTTAAATGCAAACTAATCACAGTGTTTATCGCACAGAGTTTAAGCAACCCTTCCTGTATGATGTGGAAAAATCCTCTGTTGGCCTGACCAGATTTCAGATAGGGCCAAGTAAATTCTTCATCTATGATTGGTCGAACAGACTGTTCAGTCAGAACTGAAGATCAACAAATCTGTAATTAGTCTCTCTACGAATCAGAGATTCTGATTTGCAAATTAGATAATGTCATTCGCAAATTGATTTGTTTTTGCCAATTATTGATTTGCATTTTCACATTTGTATTTGTATCCATCTATCTATCTTTACACCTACACCCTACCTTCTACCCCCTCACCCCTCTGTTAACTTCAACTCCTGGGTCCTGGTGTTATCATCTCTTCCTGCAGCAGCGTGCTTCCTGATAATACAACATCTACATTACTCAAATATTTCTTCCCTCCTTCTTCACTCCCTTAGTTCTTACTACCTCCTCCTGCCTTCTCTCACCCTCTGGCATTGCCACTTTCTCGTTAATCTTCTCAACTCCCACCACCTTTTCTGTTCACCCCCCTCTGAATTCTCCACCTGCTCCTTAAACGTCTCAACTCCCATCACCTCCTTGTTAACTCTCTTAGCTTCCCCACTTAATCCTGCTCTCTACTGCCAACACCCACAAACATGTTTCCATCATTACTGACTATATAATGAATTTCTTTATGCATATACCATAGTACCAGCTATTCTCTATACAAGCTGCTGTAAAATACACCATCACACTTGCACACGTATGAATACTGTACCACCATTAATATGTAAAACCGAATGCTTTTTTTCATATTTCAGTGGGTTTTTTGGACAGTACATTGCACATTTTGTAGGCCATTTTTCCAAAATGTTCCCGGGGGGAGAACCCCCCCGAACCCCCCTTGGGGGGGGTGGGCTCACGCGCTGCGCGCGCTCGCTACTAAATTTGCCCTGGAAAATTTACGCCCCACCAACTTTCAAACTCACCAGCCGCCACTGGTGCAGAAGTAAGGCTCCAAAACAATTGTGGCATGTTTCTGGATATTAACGTTTATGAAAATATACAAGGTTGGAAAAACACCTCTCTATCTCTAAAACTAAGAGGGATTTCCCTTCCTCAAAGGAACCTGTCACTGACATGTCCAAAAACCTGCTTCGGTCCTCACACTAATAATCTTAAGTAACTGTGCTTTCGCTCAACGGAACATTTCCCATTCACTCTGATAATGTAAAGTGAAGAAATAAACATTATTAAAAACTGCAAGAATGTGCTCCTTTCCTCTAGTGTTCTTCTCAGTTTCCCTCCTTTTGGGGTCTTGAACCCCTTTGTTTTCTTAGTCAAATGTCAATGGACAATCAATAAAGATATGTTGTTTAGCTTCACAACCCTCTGTCTTGTCAAGTTGATACAGTTCTTTATAGAATGCAAGATTCCCTTTTCACATTTGTGGGAGCCATGAACCTTTCAATCTCTCACATGGGTGCGAGTCCCAGACTTGCAATATAGCTTGGTTCACCTTCCTACCAAGCTAGTGTCCTCTCGTCAGCTGTCTCTCTTTCATGTTGGTTTCAGACCCTTTTTTCCTGCCTTTCATTAGGCACCTTTTTTTCAAATGGATGCGGGTCCCAGACTTGCAAATCGTGATGATATATGTTTGGTTCGCTCTCCTGCCAACATATTATTTCTCTGGTTTACTTATTCTTGTGGTATCATAGGTGTTTGGTTCACTCTCCCGCCAAACACCGAATCCAGTTACTTTGGTTGCTCTTGGTTTGTTATATGGGTGCAGGTCCCAGACTTGCAGTTTGTTATATCCTTTCGGTTCACTCTCCTGACAACCATATGATTTTTTTCTCTTGGGGTGTCTTGGGGCCACCAGTCCTCTTGCACGTTTACTTCCTTCTGGGTGTGGGTTCCAGACTTGCAATGTCTCTTCAGGGTTCCAGACACTCTTTCTCCAATGTGTATATTCACTTTCTAGCTCCCTCAGATCCCCAACGCCTCCTGGCAAAGCTACATACCTGTTTTTTCCTCTCGATTGGTACCAACGTTTCCCCAGCTTCTGCGTTGCTCTTCGAGGCTAAGGCAGCTCCCCAGTGAATGGCGGGGTCTGCAGCGGTTCCGCAGGCATTTCTCTCTCCCTGTTGCTCATCCTGCCTTGCAAGCGGTTCACCGGAGCCTGTGCTTCCCTAAGGTATGTATCGGCAGCAACCCAAATGGTCCCTCCAACTTGGGCCGCATTCAGGTTCTCCTTCACCTCGCTTTGTGGCTTCTTCCGCTTTGGTTTCTCACAGTCCTGTCCGGGGAAGGAGCCCTACAGTTCCTCCTCCTCGGATCGTTCTTTCTGTTTGTTTCACAGCTGAGTTCCTTTTGAACTCCCGCACCGTACAGCTATATTCGGAAGCTCCATGATCTTCTTGGTTTTCAACTCAGAGGCAAGATACTTAGTATTCTCTTTTATTTTAGGTTTGTCAAGTATATTAGAGTGACTGACCTTACACAGAGTACATTTGCTCTAACTATAAGGGGAAGGAGGATTTGGTATTTGAGCAGGGAATTGATGTATCAAGGCAGGGATATTCCGTGTTCCATGAAAACAGTCATCCCGAATCCCATAGGGGGCTTCCCTCTTCCTGTGATCCTCTCACGGTGCACCACTCCCAGGGGATCTTTTGTACTGTGGACGCACCACCCTGGCCCCATGGGAAAGATCTCCCCTAGGGAAAAAGGGACAACATCCTCATACTTGTCACATATATTTTCCCTTTCTTTCTGGCTTCCTGCTGAAGGGTTTACCCTTATATTTTGTAGAAGGGAGTTGTCATCATTAAGTTCCCTTTCACCTTGGGCCTCCCAATGCCAGATGGGTAAGGATTCCTCTTCTCCTATTTTTTCCCAGGAATCTAGACGAGAATATTTTCTAACAGGAGGGTTAAGGTCGGCTATAATGTGTCAGAAATTGGGGAAATCTGTCCCGATAATAACCTCTTCCAGGAGACCAGATATGATGGCTGAGTTCATGAGGACCTCTTTATCTTGAGACTGTGGTTTTCCAGTAGATCTCCTGGTCACCATGAACACAGGTCACCCTAAGTGTCCTCCCCCTTTTAAGCAATGTGACTGATATAAGATCAGGTCTGATGGCAATCTGTTTACTTCCTGAGTCAACTAAGACATAAGCATGGTGGCCATTTACTTTAACCAGAAAATGACTTTTAAAACTTTTAAAGAGTTCTGATTAACAAAAACAGTTACTGGCGGTCTCACTTTTGTCTTTGTTATCAGAAAGACATTTGTCATCCTCACCGGTCATCCAGCCTACTTCCATGGGTTCTTCCCTCTGGTTTTTACTGCACATTTTGGCTAGATGGCCCTTTTCTCCATGTGAGAAACAGGTGATTAGGAAACTTCAAAAATCCTCAGGTTTTATTATTCCCTTATCTTTTGTTATGAAGTGTTTTCTTTGTTCTTTCTCAGATTCCACAATCCCTGTCCTACTGGTTCTTGGTAAAGTGTCATTTAACTTCTCCTTAACTTGTGTCTTCAGTTCAGGATGAACCGAGTTTAGGGAGCCTGATTTGTTATCCCTTTATCCCTTTTCCCCTCATCTGTTTTGTGCAACAACCTAAGGACTTTATTAGCCTCTGCATGACTTTGGGCAATTTCTATAGCGATAACCAGTGCAGGCTTGCTCATTTGCATAATGGGTCTCTGGAGAGACGGGGGTAGACTATTTGTAAATTGTTCTAAGGCAAGAGCCTCTAGCACCGCTGGGAGAGTTTTATTCCGTGCCAAAGTGACAAGGTGTTTTGTATTCAGCTCCCTAATTGTACTCGGGTTTCACCTGGAATTAGTTTGGTTTCTCTAAATGTATTTCTTTTGAAATGTTCAGTTTGCCCCATCTTGGGTAATAAACCCTGATTGATTTCCTCAAACAAAGTAAGTCCCAACGGGTTAAGGGCCTGATAGGGCATCTATAAGTCTCCTCTCAGTAGGGGTGCTAGATAACACGTTTTTAATTCATCCCCTCACTGAAATTGTTCAGCGAGTCGTTCAAAGTTTAGGAAGAAGTTTCCAAAGTCTTCCCCTTCCCTATACGGCTGTAAAATCCCATGTGGAAGGATAGGTCTTTGTTGGGCTGCTACTACCTTGCAATACCTTCCTGGTACCTTGCCTCTGCCTCACCTTGGTGGGTTACGAGACATTCCAAGAGTGCCTACAATCTGACCCTGATTTTAACTGGGGTTAATTTGAGATATCCTTGATCTTTGAATGGACCGCCCTATCTATGGTTTCTGATGCAAAAAGGTCAAAAGAAGGAAGTTCTGGAGTTCTGAAGAAAAACATTTCCTCTTCAAGTTTCCTATCCAGATTGAGGGCTTCCCAGAGGTAGGGGACAAAGAAGGGATCAACACCGGTTCCAAAGAAGTTATTTGTGGCCATTTCTTCAAATTTGATTTTATACCTAAATCCTTTATCAGCGGGAGGTTTTTGTCAGGTCTAATCACCAAATTTAGTTTCTGGTTGGGGCCAGTGGAGTAATCCAAAAGACGAGTTTCGTCCCGTAGGGACCTTCCTTTCACAGAGAGTTTTTGTTGGGCAATGGGGGCTTTTAACTTTGCAAGGAGGAACTGTTTTACTGTAAAAATGGATTGCGTCGGAGATACTTTTAATTGGATTTCTTTGCCCTATAACTCCTTTATGTTTATTAACATTGGGAAAAAAAAGTACAACCAGAATGTTGCAGGGTCCCCAAAATGTATCAAGTAGACCACCTTCCCATTCCTGACACCATATGTAAGGATGCAGAAGTAAGGCTCGGACACAGTGGTGGCATGTTTCAGGATATAAACCTTTATTGAATAATAAAAGGTTGTAAAAATGTCTCTCTATCCCTAAAACTAAGAGGGGTTTCCCTACCTCAAAGGAAACTGTAATCTGAAGTAACTGTGCAAGGATGATCTCTTCTGAAAGTAACAAGTGTTCTTTGTGCTTTTACTCAACATAAAAGTTCCCATTCTCTCTGGTAATGTAACGTGAAGAAATAAACAATGTTCAAAACTGCTTCCCATGCTGTGGTTATGCTCCTTACTTCCAAGTGTTCCTCTCACTTTCCTTCCTTTTGGGGTTTTTAACCCCTTTATCCTCTTAGGCAAATGTCAATGGACAGTCCATAAGTATATGTTGTTTAGCTTAACAACCCTTTTTCTTGTCAACTTAATACAGTTCGTTATAGAATTTAAGATTCCCTTTTCCCAGTTCCGGGATCCTTGACCCTTTATATCTCTCACATCGCACGAGTCACAGACTTGCAATATAGCTTGTTTCGTTTTCCTACCAAGCTAGTGTCCTTTCATGGACTGACTCTCTTTCATGTGGGTCTCAGACCCTCTTTTCCTGCCTTTCATTAGGTGCTTGTATTTCAAATGGGTGCGGGCCCAGACTCGCAATTCGTGATTATATATGTTTGGTTCACTCTCCTGCCAAACATATGACTTTTCTGGTTTACTTATTCTTGTGGTATCATAGGTGTTTGGCTCACTTTCCTGTCAAACATCTAATCCTGTTATATTGGTTGCTCTTTGTTTGTTATATAGGTGTATGTCTCAGACTTGCAGTTTGTTATCATATCTGTTCGGTTCACTCTCCTGCCAAACATATGATTCTCTTCTCTTGGGCTCCCCAGCCCTGTTACACTTTCAATTCCTTATGGGTGCGCATCCCAGGCTCGCAATGTCCCTTCAGGGTCCCAGACCCTCTATCTCCAATGTTTATATTCACTCTCTAGCTCCCCCAGGCCTCCAGCGACCCTCCTGGCAAACCTGTGTACCTGTTTTCTTCCTATTGATAGTTACCATCATTTGCCAAGCTTCTGCGTTGCTCTTCGAGGCTCTGGCAGCTCCCTGGTGAATGGTGGGGTCTGCAGCGGTTCCTCTGCCAGGTTCCGCATCCTGCCTTGCAAGTGGTTCACCGGTGCCTGTGGTGCCCTGAGGCTCATATCGGCAGCAACCCAAATGGTGCCTCCAGCTTGGACCGCATTTGGGTTCTCCTTCACATCGCTTTGCGGCTTCTTCCCTTTTGGCTTCTCTCTGCCCTTCTGGAGCAGGAGTACCGCAGTTCCTCCTCCTTGGATCGTTCTTCCTTTGTCTCACAGCTGAATTCCTTTTGAACGCTGACGGCGGCCAGCTGTATTCGTTCAAGCAAATAACATCTTGAGAAATGCTAGACCACTCACTCTGTTTATTCCGAGTGATCCTCGGATTATCCATAATCTTCTTCGTCACAGTACTGGTTTTCAACTCAGAGGCAAGATACTTAGTATTCTCTTGTAGTCTAGGTTTCTCAAGTATATTAGAGTGACTGACATTGCAACAGAGTACATTTGCTCTACCTATTGGGTGGGGGGGATTTAGTGTTTGAGCAGGGAGTGGATGTATCAAGGCGGGGGAATTCTGCATTCCCTGAGAATAGTCATCCTAAAACCCATTGGAGCCCCCCCCACCCTCCTCTGTGATCCTCCCTCTGTGCACCGTCCTGGCCCCATGGGAAAGGTCTTCTAGTAGGGAAGAAGGGACGACATCCTCAAATTCATCACAAATGATGGCTTTTTCCAAGACATCCTTAATCAGGTCTCTGATAATATTTGGTGGGTCATGATCATGATCTAATTTCAATTTCATCTCATCTTTAACAATTCTAGACAGTTGAATATATAAAGGTCAATATCCATGAGGACTATAGCCCCTCCCTATCTGCTGATTTTAATGTTATCATCTGCCAAATCATTTATTAAATGTTCTTGTTCTATTCTGATGTTTCTTTGTCTTATTTTGTTATATTTGATTGTTTTCACGTCATTTGTCATCTTAGTTTCAAACATATTCATTGCCTGATTATTAACTTGTGCACTAAATGTACCTTTAGGTCTTCTTTCCAAATAGTCATAAGGAGCTGACGGTTCTTCTTGTGCTGGTTGTAAATCAAAAGAATATTTTAATCTCAATTTATTATTTCAGAGAGGTTAATCTGTTCTTCAAATAAAGATGTATTCTGTGTCGGAGTAAATGAAAGTCCTAGGTTCAGGAGATTAAGTTGGGCACTTGTAAGGTGCTTCCTTGATATATGAAATACTAGCTGGTTGGGTTTTTGTTCTTGGGTCTTGGGTTTCGTATGCCCTCTTCTTGTTTTCATTGTTCTAAAAAAGAATGCACTGCAGGTAGAGGTATAAGGAGGAGTGGATTCTGGCACTATTTCCTATATCTGTAGTTCTGTTCAGGATCTTGTCTCACCTCACCTCCTCTGCTAGCGGCTAAGTTCACTGTTGCCTTGATAGGATTTTTTTAGGTATATGTTTATTCTGTGTAGTTGGTTTGTCTTGTTGGTAATACCCCTGCCAAGTATACACAATGTCTTTTGAATAGTCCAACGTATCTCTTCAACATTGTCTAATTTTATGATGTTCTATATCCTTACGCTAGGTTTCCAGTGTTATGTTGCTATCCTCCAATATTGTGTGAAGTTCCTTACTAGATTTAAAAGAGGATTGTTGTTTAAGATCAGCGACATTGATGTTTCTCTGAGATAGTGATTTAGCTAACTCTTCTATAGTTAGGAGTATTAGATCAAAGGAGAACTTGTTTAAAATGTGATCCTACTTTTTCACGAATTCAGAATTCTCTTTACATAAGGTTGGGTGTAAGTAAATCTTTAATCCTCTAGGGAGCCACTCATACATCTATTCCCACAACCACCAATGATAGCCTACAAATGAGGAAGTAATTTTCTTGGCCGATTGTTCGAAGCTAGAGGGCCAGTCGTGAGAATCGAATACTTCTACATAAGCCCATGGTTAGCACATACCCGTTTTCTCAACTTCCAAAACTGCAACAACATTATAATGGGAGACATTGTTAGACACTCACAATCTGGCAGAGAGATTAAATCACACAATTATGCAACCTGCAATACATGGAACAGAATGTATGACTTATGCTGCCCGTGTGGCTGTTTTTACATAGGCCAAACATCCCGCAGATGTGAAAGATCATTGGACTGAACATAAATCCAACTTTCATATGGGTAACGAAAAACCTGCTGTGGTCAGACAGTGCAAACGTAGACACACCATACCCAACCTAAATGTGTAGTCTTAGAAGTAGCACACCAAGATACATGGCTATTAAACTCTCACAGCGTGATATGTACTGGGAAGACACACCTGTTTCACTGTTCCCATTAGGAATAAATGAAGGTTTTCACTTTGACGCATTTCTTTTCAACCTTATTTCCATTAATTCTCCAATGGGTTTGTTCTACTATTGTAGAACTGTATCTTTGGACTATACAAACATATCTGAATGAACTGTGGCTTTATCATTTTTAATAATACAATTGGAACCTGTGCAGTAGAAAAGCTATTGTGATTCAATGTATTGTAACCAAATTCAGATGAATTTATCAAAATGCTGAGTAATTTGATCATACTTTTTATCAGAATTTAGAGGACTCATGTGAAAATGTTGTTACTGAGACAATTTGTTGTTTTACTTACCGTCTTTCTAATCGAGTGTGAAAGAATAATTAATGTAATAAAGTTTACACTCTTACTGTCAGTAGCTATTACAATCATATTGTGTTTACAACCTTAATACTACAATGATAAATTCAGTATGTCCATTATGCCTAATAGATATACATTGTATAGCTATGCCAGAAAGGACCAGGGTTTACACCACGCAATCACCGTTCAGAGCACCCAGGGCCCAATAAACCCTCCCGTGACATACAAATGGAGGTCTCAGCAAAGCGCAAGTTAGAACTGGCCTTTATTTTCCATAACAAACCCTCAAACGGTTTCTCTTCCCCCTTTCACTTCCTCTCCCACAGCTTTGAATTGTGGGGTTCAAGGGCCCACCCTGTCTCCCCTCTTGTTCAATTTATACATGCACGCCCTAGCCAATCTGATTACTAGCCATGGAGTACTCTTTTCCTCATACGCTGACGATGCGCAGATTATTTTTCGCCGCACTGTCCCATCTTTTGCCCCCCCCCCCCAAAAATTGAAAGACTGTTTATGTGCCGTTGGGGACTGGATGGCCAACAATTGCCTTAAACTCAATGGAGACAAAACACAGGTCTTATTGGTTGGGTCCAATAACACAGGACAGCCTTGGACTGGTGAATACTGGCCTACCTCCCTATGCAGCTGCTCATCTCGCTCTGGGAGCCCCCAGACCAACACACTCTCAAGGCCTTCTTCATCACATTCACTGGCTCCCGATTAGGACCTGAGTCAAGTTTCAAATCCTCTGTCTTGTTCATCGTGCCACTCAATACTGGGGCTGTGTTTCTACGATCTAGGCTTGTGCCCTACAAACCTAGCAGGCTTCTTCGCTCAGCTAACCAAACTTTACTGAGCATTCCCAGATTCCACCTGGCCAGAGCTGGAGGAAGATCCTTTACGGTTCTTGCCCCCATGCTCTGGAACGCTCTACCTCCAAGCTTCGTAATATTCCAGAATACCTTCTCTTTTGAAGGAATCTGAAAACCCATCTGTTCTAGTTCTGCTGGTATGAAGCTGCTCTCTTCCTCTCTCCTTCCAGTGCCTGGATGCCTCTTGGTCTTTGTTCGCACTCTACAAATATATATACAATGCAATAACAGACAGGGATCATACAGGAAACACGTTTCCAGCAATCAAAGCTCCTGAGCCTGTGTCAGGAGTTTTTGTGCCATTCTGACATCACAAATCAGGGCTCTTCCCTAAAAACCTAAGAGCCCCCCTGATTGGGTTGGTATCACCTATGCTGGCACCTATAGAAATTATTCTAGTGGCCCTCACATGTCCGGTGGCTTGCTTGACCCTTCCCCAAAAACTCTCTATTACATTGTTGCAGGGTCGCAGGATTAATATTGTCCCTTGCCCCCTGCCATCCACCCCTGGATTTATGTTCCCTGATTGGCTGGAGCTTATCTCCCCAGGCCTGGGACCCAGCTCTGTTCTCAGTGCACCTTCTCACGATGTTGAGAAAGGCTATGTGTTACCATTGTAGCCAGCAGTGTTACCACTTTACCTTTGAGAGTGCCTGTAGAGTTGCAACTTTGTAAAACAATATGTGTATAATTTTGTGTCTGCTTCGCTGGGAACTGCTCCTCTTCTCACCATTGGTAAATGATAATTGTTCGGTTTGGCTGCACCACGTGGGTAAAGACCACAAAATCGAGCCTTCTGCTATAATTAGTGAGGATTTATTTCCGCTGTTTTGCAGGTGGCTCCTTGTCTCTGAGCTTAGGAATGTGCTGCGTGTCTCTGACCTTGGCTGTGAGCCCTGGCTTTGTGCTTAGTGCAGCCTGATTCTGCTTTGCTTCGCCTTTCGTTCAGAGGCCTGTGGCTTCATGTAACTCTACTATAGTTATGCTATAATTGTTATATGTCTATATTGTGCTATTCCTCTTATAGGTTAGTAGTATGTTGGTTCTTCCAGGTTCCTTGTACAATCCTGTAGTTCCATGTGGTTAGTTGCAATAAGCGTCTGCAAACCTTCTCTGCATCTCTTTTTGCCTTGCATTTCTGCGTTTGGCTAATAAGAAAAAAAAAATAAAAGCTCTCGACACTATGTATATGCATATGTACTCTATCTTCAGAACTGTGTAAGCATGTTCTTTGTTTGTGAACGTGTGTGACCATGTAACTTTGTGCATGGTTGCGAGTGCACTTCATGGCTAACGTTACTATGTCGTGGTGTCTGTAATGATGTCAGACCCCCAGGATATTTGTCAGTCGATCATGTCCATTGAGGCGTCTGGATCCATAATCAGTGTTGGGGCACCTGTATCCATGATAATGTTAGTAGGATAAGGTTTGATCCGCTGTCTGAGAGAATATCTGTTTGCATATGTATTTGGCACTGGTCCTCCTGAAGGCTGCCCAAACAGTGACTGGCATCTTGCATCTCTGACTCTTCGGGCTGTCATGCTTATATGGGCCAAGAGGGGCATTCCAGCGACCCTCTCTTCAACATGATGTGGCTTCATGTACAATAACTCTTAATTATATAGACAGTAAATGTGTAATATTGCTTAATTTAGCATTTTGACTATTGTTACTTCTGCAAAATGTTGTATCTGCTTTTCTACTGCAACATGTATGACACCTAATGGCGTATTATCAGCTCCCTCTTCCCCAAGTTCAAGACATTTCACAAAAGACTGGGGTGCCCTTCCCCAAGAGTTCACCTCTTCCAGCTTTTCAAACCAATACAGTTCCTTTTGACACTTCCCAACTCTCTCTTGTCATTAGTACTCTTCACTGGTTCAAGTCTGTTTCTTGACTTCAAATTCATATAAGCAGCCGTTGATAAAGGGCCCTCGGTCTAGGTGCAGTTGACGGACAACACAGTCCATCCATTACCCTTTCTTATCTGCTTTCCATCAACAATTGTCCATTGCTTTCCTTGAACAGTTAAATGTGTTGCTTTCATCAATATTATTCTTCCAACACCTTACTGTGGCCTGGTTTGCCACTATGCACGTTGTTACTCTGATATTGCAATATTAGGCAGAGTAAATACTGGTCAATGACTTGATTCACCATTTCAGTCTGACAGTCTGTTTGTGGAAGATAGGCCGAGGCACAACAGACTTCGGCACACACCAGACAAGTGAGGGCTTGCTAGAAACAGGATGTAAACTAGAGACCGTGATCAAAGATGATTGATGAGGGGCGCCCAAAATGGAGAGACACATGGTCAAAAACGAGATGAGCAAGAGGTGGACTAGATGGAACGCCGCAACATGGAATGAACAGAGCAATTTTAGTGAAATAATCTACTTCCTTCTGGATTGTATCAGTCCCTTTTACAGGTAAGGGCAATTTGACAACGAAATCCATTGATGATATTCGCCAGTGTTTGTAGGGGTTTAGCAAAGGGTGCAGGAGGCCAACTGATTTTGCATTTGTACTCTTGTTCTGGGCATGCACAACACAGATCTGCAAGTAGTTCTGCATGTCTGTCTTCATGCAGGGCCCCCAACGAAGGAATAGGGACAGCCTTTGTTGTTGTTGACCGGGTGGCGGGGAGCACCAATGTATAGCCTGTTCCTGCAGGGATTTTTGTAAGAAAGAACAAAATGACCAGTAGAACAGGAAGACATTTGACAATAGAAAAGTTGTGGGTTGCTAATTCCTCTTGATGGCTTTGTGCTATTATTTCTAGTTCATTCAGCATATCAGGAGATTGTGTGCAAGAACAAAGCAAACATTCTTAGGGGATGACAAGATTCAGATTGACGGGATCTGTGCCATTGACAATTGTCAGCAAAGGACATTGGCTTTACCCTGTTTAACCCCAAGTCTGTACATTATCACAGAGTTGAATATTGATAAGTACTTGTACCATCGGAATTGTCAGGAGATGGTGCAAACAGTAGACACTAATGGGGGTCAGTTCTGATGGTCTTTGAACACTGTCACTTTGTGTCTAGCCCCCAGGAGATGTTGAAGCCATTCCTGGAAGGATGCCTTTATCATCAATAATTCCAGCTCAAACCCTGTATTATTCTGTTGAGCTTGTGCCCATTTTCAGGGGAAAAAGCAATGGCATGATACACCTGAGTGTTGGGACAGCGTTGTTAGAGGATGGCAGAAATAGCTACTGAGGAAGCATCTGCTTCCGAGTAAAATGGCTCTTCCAGATCAGGGTGTTGAAAAACTGGGGCCATGGTGAAGGCCTGTAATAAATAATCAAAAGCCCATTGTGCCTCATTCAACCCATGAAATGGCAGTGAGGTTCTGGATAGCTGTGTTAACAGAGTCCCTGTTTTAGAGAAGGAGGGGATGAAAGTCCTAAAAAAGCTGGCTAAGCCAAGAAATTACTGCAGCTCCTTCACAGTTGTGGGATGAGGCCAATACAAAAGAGCCTTGACTTTGGCTTGACTCATCTTCACCCCTTATGGGGACAGGATCAATACTAGGAAACCAAACCCTGCATGGAACAGGCATTTGTCAGCCTTGGAATGCAAGGAATTATCTTGTAGCCTTTGTAAGACCATTTTCACTTGCTCCAGCTGTTCTGACCGTAAAGGGGAGTAGATTAAGATATAATCTAAGTAGATCATTATGAATCGATCTGTAATATTGCTGGAGATGTTGTTCATAAAATGTTGGAAGGTTGCAGGGGTGAAGGGTAGGACCAGATATTCAAACAACCCATACTTAATCTTAAACACAGTTTTCCACTCGTTTCCCTGTCAAGTGTAGAGAATGTTATATGCTGGTTTGCAGTTTATCCAGAATGGCAGATATCAACTGCAGCAGGTACTATTATTTATGTTGTCTAATAATCTATGCGGGGTCAGAGATCCCCCTCTCATTTAGGGACAAAGAATGGGAGGACGCATTTTGAGAATAGGAATACCTGATGAGACCGTTCTTAAGCTCAATGTCGAGATCGTTAAGTAAGGCCACATCTTCTTTGGGAATTAAGGTGTAAATCCTCACTGATAGCACCCTATCCCCTTCAACAAGATCAATAGGACAGTCATAGTGTCTGTGTGTGAAGAAGAGTTTTCCACCTATTTCTTATTCAACATTTTGGCATACGCTGGTATTCTGAAGGTAGTTCTACAGGCAT